>NC_091476.1:20256512-21456512 GCF_036971445.1 Narcine bancroftii | reverse complement strand
TGATTGTACTCTGATAATAGATGTGAATTTTGATCTTGGAAGTATATCAAGAGATTGAAACAATGACAAAGACAGTTTTTGTTCTTTCCCCATGGAGAATTATCATGATAAATGAAAAAAAAACATTTATTGTAACATATAAATCAGATCACAGAAATTGATGAAGGAATGACATGGTTGGTGTCTGTTATGCAGTCCAGATTATGTTGAAATACAGTCTTCAAGTCAATAAAGTAACATTGAAACTCTTACAACAAACACAAATGGAAAAATATTGCTTTGTGCCCAAAGCAAGCCACTTAAAGTTCAGTACTCCTTGAAAGTAGTTTGTAATTGAATCCCCAGTCTTGCAATTCAGATGCCGCAAGGACAGATGTATAACAAGGCATTAATGAAGATGCGTGGGTTCTAGAGAAACTGGATGTAAGCAAATCTAAATGAGGTGTGACTTGTGTAATGCTGTCAATTTTACATTTTTGCTAATATGACATACACTGTGTTATTTGACAAGACACATGCCTAAAGTAATTGTCCATGACAAGTGATGTTCAATGTTGTTATACTACTGAAAGAACTGTCTATTGTACTCTTGCATATCACTCGCAGAGGATATTGAGCTCTTGTGTATCAGTCATCATTATGCAGTCTGAGCCATGAGTTGTTTTTTGTCGTACGTGGTTCCCTGCTGCTTCTGTTCCCCACTGCATTGATGTCAGCATGAGAGAAGCTCGCAAGGATTTTAGCAAGTTAGTGCATGAGTATTATACAGCACAAGTAAAGCTTTGAATATAAATCATGTCTAAATCGATACAGCAAATTATTTTGAGATACTGAGCATGCATCATCAAGGCTGTGGAACTAGTCCATAGATGAGTGAAGAGGGGCAGGAATTCTTCATTGAAGGTCACAGATTCAGCTATTTGTGAGGTCAGTTTTAGCATCATATCCTATTTATATCCCATTGCTAGATTCTTCATCATCATTATTTCATTAAAAAAATTATGGTTAATAAATATTTGAAGTTGTACCTTGCAATTTTACCTCATTATCACGACTTTATATTTCAGCTCCATTGTCAATATGCTGATGTGTTTCCACGACTTGCACTGTATTTTGCTGCAATGTTAACCTTTCAGAATTCATCTCCTGTTCATCATTTACTGTTTTCCTTTACACTATTTCTGTTTTTGCAACAAAATTGCTTGCCTAAAATCCCCATCATTAATATGTGAAAGTGCTAACTCGTACTTCATCAGGATTGACAAGATAAATTCATTCACTAACTCAGCAGTTAGTGAATATGTCAGAAAACCCTGAGCTGACGACTGTTCCCAATGTTCGAGTCACTTCACTACTTGGCAACATTGCAACCAGCTGGGATTCAATCAACCCTTTCAGTCCTCTGCTCTTGCTGTCCATGGTAGCATGTGTAGGAGTACTTTTAAGTTCCAATTTTTTTTCTTTTCCTAAATTTGAAACCTTCACAGGGAATTGATCACCCTCTCAGGTCTGCTGTTATTTTTCATGTGTCCTCCAAGATGGACAGCATGCACAAGTCAATGTGGTAGTATTGAAAGTCTCTCAGATATGGATGGAAAACTATTGTTTGGTGACTGAAGCAAACTATTTGAATCCTAGGCCATCATGAAATGATTTTGCAATACAAGTGTGGGAATAACAGATGGCATTAAAACAGATAGATGAATGGATGAAAAATAAAAAAAGCCAAATATTGTTAAATGGTGGGAGACTAAATGGGGTCAGTGTTCAGAGGGACCTGAATGTCAATGTGCATGAGCCACTGAAAGTTAATATGCAGGTACAGCAAGCAATTAGGAAGGCAAATAGATTGCTGGACAATTGCAAGAAGATTTAAGTAAAAGAGTAGAAATGTATACAGTATAAATGATACTGAATGCTGGTAACTGTGCATTTGAAAGAGTGTACCACAGGTCTGGTCCCCCTGCTTAAGTAAGACATGTTCTCCTTAGATGAAGCAAAGGTTTAGCAGATTGATTACTGGAAGGTGGATTTGTTGTATGAGAAGTGATTAAACAAATTAAGCTCGTACTGCCTTGCATTTAAATGAATGGGTGGTGATTTCATTCAATGGTAGATTTGTAGGGTTTTCATCACAGAAATGGGCCACTTTCCCAAACTTTTCCATGCTAAGATGCCAATCCCCAGGTATCCCATTTGCCTGCATTTGGACTATATTACTCTAAGCCTTCCTTATCGATGTACCTGTCTGTGTCTTTTAAACACTGTAATTGTACCTGTCTCCACCACCTCCTTGGACAGCTGATTCTGTATACTCGCCACACTTCATGTGGGAAAAGTTTGGCCTTAAAATTTTTCCCCTCCCACCCTCAACTTATCCTCTCTAATTTTAAATTTACCTTCCTTGGGGAAAAAGCCTATGACTATCTACCCCTATTCAAAACATGAGCGAGTGAAGGGGATGTCTAACAGCTTAATGCTACAGGCACAATAGAAGAGCAGGAGGAGGGGCTGAGGCTTATCTTGTTGATGAGGGAAGACATAGCAACAGTGCTAATGGAGAATATTCATCCTGTGAAGCTACATGAGTAGAAACAAACAAGAGGAGGATGATCACTTTCTTCAGGTTCTATTACAGGCTCCAATAGAATGGGAATTGGATGAGATGATGTTTTGGGATATTGCAGATAGCTGTAAGAATAATAGGGTAGTATTACTGGTAAATTGTAACATTCCTAACATTGACTATAATGCCAACAGTACAACGGTGCTGGACAGGGTGAAATGTGTGTGTCAAAGAGAACTTTCTCAATCAATAATATTGAGTGCCTTACTGAGAGGGCTCAACTCTGGACCTCCTCTTCAGGATGCAATAGTGTAGGCAACTGAGGTGACTGTCATGGTGATGTCATAGAGTCATATTCATAAGTACAGATATGTACAAATGCACTGAAATTCTGACTTACTGCAGCCAAACAAGTACATAAGCAACAACATTACAATAAATTAAATGACAACAATATATTCCATGTTCTTATAGTCCTAAAATAGGGGAAAAGCTGATTTTAGAACAATTAGATTGGAACTAGCAAAAGTTCATGTTTGCAGGTAAGGGGACAGCTGAAATATGGGATACATTTAAAGGTGAGTTAGTAAGAATTCAGGTGCCTCATGTTCCTGTTAATGTGAAGGCTGGTAAGCTCAAGGAACACTATTTGACATGGGATATAGATGGTCTGGTCAGGGAAAAGAAGAGGGGATCCCTTGATGAGTACAAGAAGGGTAGGAATATATTTAAGAAGCCAATCAGAACAAGTCATTGAATGGGGCTAGCAAACAAGATAAAGGAAAAACCAAGAGATTTTATAGGTATATTAAAAGGATGGCTAGGAAGAGAATTGTTCCCATTAAAGATCTATGTTTTGCATGGAGCCCCAGGACATGAGATTTTAAATAAATCCTTCTCAATTTTTACTGTGGAGATCACAGAAGCCAAAGAATTGAAGGAAACAGTAGTGAGGTCCTAAACCATGTGAGACATACCAGGCAGCCTTGAAGTGTACTAAAGTAGCCAAATCCCCGGGGGCCAGAGGAAGTCCATCCTTACACTTCGTATGAAACTGGGGAATAAATTTCAGAGGCACTTTCTGAGATATTTACAGCATCTTTGACCTCAGGGGAATCGCCAGAAGACTGGAGGGTGGCTAATGTTGTCCCATTATTGAAAAGGCAGCAAGGACAAACCAGAGAACTACAGGCCAGTGAGCTTGATGTCAGTGGTCAGAAAATTGCTGAAGAGGATGCTGAGGAGAGAATCTATCAGCAATTGGAAAGGGACTGATTGGAGGTAGTCAATTTCATCCCTCTCAAATCTGATAGTTGTTTGAAAAGGCAATGAATAGAGCTGATGAGGGGAGGGCAGTGAGTGTGGCAAATACGCACTTTAGCAAGGCTTTTGACAAGGTTCTGCATGCCAGGTTAGTCTGGAAGGTTAGATCACTGGGGACCTACTGGATTCAAAATTGGCTTGCCGGAAAAATTTAGAAGGTATGATTGGAGGGATTTTCCCCTGATGGAGACCTGTGATCATTGGTGAGTTGCGGGGGTCGAGGGTGAGTTCGCTGTAGTTTGCCATTTTCATTAACAATTTGAACGAAAATGTAGTTAACAATTAGAATATTTGCAAATTATACAAAAAGTGGACTGTGAAGAGGATATTTAAATTTTCAACTGGATCTAGATCAGTTGAGAATGTTGGCCAAGGAGAGGCAAATGGAATTCAATACTGACAAGTGTGGGGTGAATCAAGGATAAGACTTGCAAGGTGAATGACAGGATTCTAGTGTGTGTAGCTGAGTAGAGAGACCTAACAGTACAGGTGCTTAGTTCCTAGAAGGTGGTTGTAATGCGCGTCGAAAGAACCAAAGACTTGTTGATCCAAACCAAGGCTTTTATTAACTAAAAGACTGGAGCATATCACAAGTAGGTCGAACAGTCCTGAATGACCTGGTCTGGCTAGGAGCAATCCTTTAAAACCTGCCACTAGGTGTGGCTACACTCTCAGCCAATCACAGTCATCCTACACTACCATCTGTACATATGTACATATACACTTTGGTGATAGAATCTGTACTATCACAAGGGTGAAAAGGCATCTGTCACACTTGATTTTGAGTACAAAAATTGGGAGTTTATGATACAGCTGTACAAGGTTTTGGTGAGACCACATTTAGAGTGATGTGCATACTTGTGGTTTCCTAGTTATATGAAGAACATCAATAAATTGGAAGGAATGTAGAGAATATTCACTAGGATATTGACAGAACTAGAGGTTGGATAGGCTGGGCTTTTATTCCATACTGCATAGGGGCGTCAGGAGTGATCTTATAGATATTCTGATGTTCAGATTTATGCTTGGAAGGACTTAGAAGCATATGGACAAAATACTGGCAAATGGGACTACCCATAATGTCAATTTGTTTGGCATTAAAGGTTTGGTCCTCAGAGACTGATTGGCATGTCTAGAATCAGGGGTCATAATCTCAAAATAAAAAGTCAGCTAATCAGAATAGAGGCAATAATTTTTTCCATAGAAGGTGGTGAATATTTAGAATTCAACACATTGTAGAGGCTTAGTTGCTGATTATATTCAAGGCAAAGGTTGAAAGATTTCTTTTAGTTATTCACGGAATTAAGTGATACAAGTTTAATGAACAAGTGGCACGGAGGTAGAAGATCTGCAGTAACTATTAAATGTGGAGCAGTCACAAATGATTGAGTGGCTACTCCTATATCTATTTCTTGTGGGTAGTTAAACTTTGTATCAAAACTTGTTAAGAAAAATGCATTGGTTGCAGAAAGTATGTGCATCAGCAGATCTTAATGGGGTGTGAACATTGTTGTGCTGTCAAATTAACATTTTGTTATTATGACAACCATCTTTTCAAATAGCAATGTGGGTCCAAAGTTGGCAACAGATGTTGTTGAATGTTAAATACAATCTGCTGGAAGAAATCAGTGGGTCAAGTTGCATTAGTAGGAGGAAAAGAGTGGGCAATGTTTGGGGCCAAACCCCTTTATGTCATAAGGGGACTAGACAATGTTTTATATACAAATATTTTTGGCATTTTTTTTAAATCATGCATATTATTGCAGCAAAGCATCTTAGGAACATTCAACATCTTGAGCTTGCTCTGCCAATTGGACTGGAGCAGGTACACTTCGTATCTAGTCTGGGGATGTCGAGAAGGGGTTAATGTTGGAATACGGAGAAGTTAGTGTGGTGTTATAACATTAGTGCAAAGCTAAGTTAAATTGACAAATCTCACGGTGCTGTTAATGGAAATGTTTGAATAGGATAATTGACAAAATGAGTCAATTCATTATTTGGATTATATTAAGATTCAGGACTAGATGCCAAGAAATATTGGAGGAGAGAAGGATGAATAGAAGTAAGCAGTTTCTACAGATTTGTTTGTAAAACCTTAATTTTAACTTATTTTAGAAATATTTCTTTCATTCTGATGGTAGATTACAGCTTGAAACATCGATGCAGGAACAAAACATTTTCAGCTCCCTCTTATTAAAAAAGATAGCAATTATTTCTTGAGAATTGGTTCGCAATTCCAAATGGAAAATGATGAATGGCATGTGATTTCAAACAATACTTCATGGTTCATACGGTCAGCTTTAAGACCCAGTTGGAAGAGTGTCATGGAGAGCAAACAATGGTCTCCAAATAGTGTTAATCATAGCCAGTTGGACTCTATTGACACAAATGTTTGTTTGATTATTTGATGTGATTTCAGGTCAGCGGCTAACAAAAACTTATTTCTTCAGTACTGTGTGATAGTTAATAGCTGACGTTATAATAATATTTTTTAATCATCATAGATCTCTGGTGTGTAAAGAATAAGTAGAATGTTCTCTCATTTTTTGGTGCACACACAGCTTCAGGCAAAAAGGGAGTCTCTACTTTCAATAACTAGCACGCCTTGATCAGTACTGGAATATCCTTGGGGTTGAACAGAGTAAATGGGGAAAATCCTAAGGTTAAAGAAAGAAGAAATCACAAACAAAATAAAGAACCTTGCATGCAAATTAAATGAAATTTCCCCATTAAATATTACTTGACTTAAAATGTTAATACATGACAACAATTTGCATAAGCTAAACAAGCATTTCTTCAAGAAGTGAGGTAAAGGATGATCTAATTGGAGTATTCATGATAATTAAAGATTAAAAGCTTCCGGATGGAGAGAAATAATTTCTCAAGTGCTAAAGTCTAATCCAAGTGTCATACTCCAAAAGATACTAAGAGCTTAGTTCAAGGACAATATCTGAAAATCCAGTGACATTGGAAATCTAGACTGTTTCCCCAAAAAAACCTGCTGATGCCAGGACAGTTGAAAAATTCAAAACTTAGATTTACCATTTCACCTCATCCTTTTAAATCTATAAAGGATAGACAACTATAGGTTTAAATTAGAGGCCAGTGAGGGCACAATATTGGAGTCACAATATATTTACTGAAAGATATACACTGCTCCTTTTGAGAAAAAATTTGTTCTCTTTCAGATTATAAAACCTGTTGAGGCAGTATCAATTCAAACTTTCAGAAACATGACAAATTGGTTTTAAATGGACAAGGGATTAAAGTGATAGGACAAATTAGGGATGTTCGATTAAAGATACGAAGTGTACCTGCTCCAGTCCAATTGGCAGAGCAAGCTCAAGATGTTGAATGTTCCTAAGATGCTTTGCTGCAATATATGCATGATTTTTTTTTTAAATATGCTAAAAATATTGTATATAAAACATTGACTAGTCCCCTTATGACATAAGGTATCAAGTGACATAAATGGCAATTTGAATCTCCATTTTTATGATTTTTAAGTCTCAATGCTATCAGAACTAGACCATAGAATGGTGATAAGAATCTCCAGGCTAAAGAATATCTGACAATTTTCATAAGCTGGCAGCATGACGAAACCCTACGAAAGCATCCCAAATTAAACAGAAAATGAATGCATTTTGAACATCAATTGTCCAAGCTTTGAAGTTTGCATGTTATGCTTTGTATTTACTAACTGTAAATACATCATCAAGGGAAGCTACTGTGAGAAGTGAATGTATAAACAGAAATGAAATCAGTATTATCTCCACTCCGTTCTTTCTCTTGGGCTGACACTATTCATAAGCAATCTTGTGGAAAAGATGTGAAGAAAGGATGTCAGCGCCTTTACTTCCTCGGGGGTTTGTGGAGGTTTTGTATGACATCAGAAACCCTGGCAAATATCTTAAGATGTGTGCTGGGAAGTGTGCTGACCGGTTGCATCACTGTCTGGTATGGGGACACCAATGCCCCTGAAGATAAAGCCCTCCAGAATGTAGTGTATGGAGCCCAGGACATCACTGGTAAACCCTCCCAACCATCGAGAATACCTACAGAGAACACTGCTGTCAGAGAGCAGCAGCGATTATCAAGGATCCACACCTCCCAGCACACACTGGGTGCTCACTGCTACCATCAGGAAGGAGGTATAGCTGCCATAAGACTTGCACCACAAGGCTCAGGAACAGCTGCTCCCCCCATGTCCATCAGACTCCAACAGCACCTCATTTAAGGACTCTTACTTTTGTTCCTCTTTTTCTCTCTGTATTGCAGTCAGCTTATTGACAGTTTTTATCTATTTATTTAGTTATTTATTTACAGGTGTACATTTTGTACAATTTATTTGCATTGCCAATAAATGGTAATTCTGCCACGCCGGCAGGAAAAAGAATCTCATGGTTGTATGTGATATCATGTATGTACTCTGACAATAAATCTGAATCGGAAAATGCATCCTGCAATGTGACTGATGGAGAGAAGTTATATGGATAGAGAGCAATATAAGAGATAAATAGCATTTATTGTATATCCTGGAGATATTAAACAATTGGGCAGTTACATTTTAATATAGATAACTATAAAGTAAGGTACTGGAACAGCAAATTATGAAGGATTCCTGTCTTGAGATAGGCCTCTGTTCACAGGCCATACAAACATGAATATTAACCACAAATGTCTTATCTGTTTAGAGCATGTTTCTTACAAGAATATTTTACATCAGCAATGACAAGGTCTTCTCAGAATTTTATTACAGTTTACAATTCATTAACACTTTTTCTTATTTAATCTCAGGTCCAAGACTGTTGACTGTGTAATTCTATCCAGAGCTCCAGACAACCTTCAGAACATTCCATTCTGGTGATGGCACAAGACCAAGGTGGATGCCAATCACAATACAGGTAGAGGGAATGAGTATTAATGCTTCAAGAATTGGCAATGGGTATATAAATAACAACTGGCCAATTACAGTTTTTAAAGTACAACAGGCTAAGAAATATACACAAAAGAACAGGAATTTGTAAAGATTTTTTGGCATAACAAAATGTACCATGTGGCAAACTAATTCTAGCAATAAAATCCTGTAAGTTTCTCTTCAAAGCCCACCCTGGCATGATCACCATCCATTGATTGGAACTAATTCAGGAGACCATTTTATAGCAGATAATTCCTTGCAACACCAAACATTAATAAGTTATCTCCAACCGAACCAAGTTCTTGCTTGAAAGATTTCTGAAAATTACTTGCCATTGCCTTAGTAGTTCACATCAAAGATTCACTACTTTCTGGGAACAGAATAGTCTTCTAATATCTAACTTGCTCTGGACTTGTACAATTATCATTCAGAGCATTACACAGAATATACTGTATAGCAGAGAAACAGATCATTCAGCCTCATCACTGAATATCAATGTTTGTACTTGATTTAAGCCAACTCCTGGAAATATCTTGCACTTCATTTGTCATTCTACATCAACAGTATTTTTAGCTGACAAATCAGTATCTATTCGAAACCCCTTCAACCAACAACAGATGACAAACGAACAAACTTAACCATTTAGTCTCTCCTCTATGATATTGCTTGTTCAGCCTTTCCTTCCATGGTGGTGAGAGAAATGGTGTGGGTGCAAGTACAGTGTTTTTTTTTGCAGTCAGAGCGGTAGGCAGTGAAGGGGTGATTAGCAGGAAGGAATGAGTGAATGAGAGAATCCCTGAGGGAGCAGTCCCAGAGAAAAGTGATTATCAACATGTCTCTCAAGGCCTCATCAAAAAATTTCCAAAACTACATGTCTCCAACAACTTAAGCAATTTGGCCATATATTGGGCTTACTGTTTCACCAGCCTTTTGTTCTCTTGTATAGAATTCGTATCTTTCTGTGACCACTTGGTTTTTGAGACAGATGGTCTCCAATAAGGTCAAATAACTCTTTATAAGGCTTGGTCTGTGGTTTTACAGTATGTTCTGCTCTCCACCTCACTCAAAAATAATGCCTTTTTTTAAATTCCAAGCTTCAGTGCCTCTCAAATCACGGTCAATGCAGTATATATTAAGCCTATCTACATAATCATACCAGTCTTCAGTCTCTATGTTCCCAAAATATCCTCCTGCCATTTTCAATAATATTCAGTACCAAAGTAAATCTGCCATCCAAGTACTGTTTATTCTCACTCTTTCGTTTTCTTCATTGCAAATTTTTCCACTGCTGATTAACACATGCTTTAATTCCATTACTGGTCACTGTCATCCCGGTCACCATTTTTGTTGTCCTTTTTACGCCAAATCCCATAGATTCTGTCATCTGGAATGCAGAATTTTTTGTTTTGATCCTTGTCACCAATTCTATCTTGCATTTACCTTTTAGAATAGTCTCACATAATAGGAACTGTGATCACTCTTTATTCTGTTTGTGTTGAATGTAACTTATTACATGATGTCACGTGGATGATGCACATTCCCAAAATAAGCAGTCTTTAAACTTCCTCCACATTAGTTCGATGCTTTCACCGAGCTGCTGAGTTTACCCAGCACTTTTGTGTATTACCCTATAATCACAGCATCTATGGATGTTAATGTTTCTCTCAGTGAGAGACAAGAATGGTTGACATTTTGAGCTTGAACTGCTGAGTTTCTCCAGCAAATTGAGGTGGTATCTGATGATTCTAATCTTTCATAACAAATATACTTCCATGTACTTGGTGGAAACTACACCTCAGAATGGTAATGAAATATTGTTACTGGGTTCAGAAGACAAGAGCTTTTACCGTCTCTATGTAGAAAAGTTAAAATGCCCAATGAACTGTTCACATTGTCCATAGTTGGGCATATATCAGTGGGGTACCCACGTTTCCCCCCTTGTGTGGACTAGACATTCCTAGTTTACATTGCATGAGGCATGACCAATGAATATTTTTGCTACTTCTAGTTTCCCTCTGTGCTACGTCCCTGAATAGAGATGCTTCTCTTTGACTAGATGATTGGAGTTTCTCCAATCCCTCTTGTGATTAGTCAGCTGCACTGACTACTTTTGTATATTGTGAACTCCTGGAAATAACTTGCACTTCATTTGTCATTCTACATCAACAGTATTTTTAGCTGACAAATCAGTATCTATTCAAAACCAGCTTAGCTCTGAGTTTGTTCATGAGTGGGGACATGCGGATTTAGCATTGCCAGTGAGTAAATGCGAACAGAAGTAAAACCCGGAAATCTGCAGACACCATGGTTGAAGTAAAAACACCATGCTGGAGAAACTAGTTCAGCCACACTTACTTTTTCACACTTTGTAGTCCAAGACAAATGCCACCCCATAAGTTTAGCTATTATTTGGCCCTTGTATGTGGAACTTCCCTTTTTATCTCTTTATCCTCTTTCTAATGCTGCCCATCAATGTTCCCTCAATGACTTCCAGGACTACTTAGGAACTCTATCCTTGGTATTGCCTCCTTACCTTTAACTGATATTTCTCCACTTCAAAACAGTCATTCTTCAGCTACTGTCTTTGAAAACTACAGCAAAGTGCTTATATCTGCTCAAAATGCAGATGACTCCTGGCATCATCTCTCCATAACCTATTTTCTCCCTCTATCTTACATTGCTTTAAATCGTCTGTATTTATTCTACTTAAATAAATAAGACAAATACTTTCATCTTCTGCCAATATGCTTTGTCAGTAACTCCACTGCATCCCAGGCTATTTTGCTACTTCAATGTGTATTTTTTTTTACTTACAGTGGAACTTCCAACCCATATATCATGAGGACGATCTGAAATTTCTTTTTTATTGCACCCCGACCAACAGGTTCAAAATGATGTTAAGATTATTCATTAATTGCACTGAACAACAAAGATTTTGCCTCCATATCACTTTTGAGTGTATTTTATGCATTTTGGGCTGCTGATCACATAAATCACCTTAAAAATTTCCTAACATGCACCATTTTTTAGATATAACATATTTTGTGATTTCCTGTCATACTTTAATTCTACTTGTATATTGCCCACAAAACAAGCTGTTTTATTTAGTCAGTCCAAACACATCTGGCATGTCTTTGGCCTAGGCAGCCTTAGTCAGGATAGATGCAGACAGGCTATAAAAGCAGCTCACATATACAGATGCTGTGGATTATATTAATATAGATTGAACATGTGTTGATGCACATGTTCTTCAGCAATAGTGTAATGAATGTACTTAACAATAGCATTTATTGTCTTTGTTTCAATACAACAGAAATGTCTCATCAATGCCGCAACATCTGCGATACATTGTTACATTTGGGGCGAGTATATGATTAAGGCTCATGACTACACTTATTAAGAAAACCTACTTAGGATGTAAAATTGGTAACCAAGACAAATCCTGGGCTCCTCACATTTGTTTGCAACATGCAGTCAACCTGAGAGCTTGGCTCAGCATTGTTATGTGATTAAACATGTTAAATTCAATAAAAGTTAATTTTATGCTCTCCACATTCCTACCTGATATAGAAAATAGAAAATTATCTTTTGTGTTCAGCATGAAGTTGTCTATTATAATCTACAATTTCTTTCAGGAAGCAAACCTTTTGGTGGGGGAAAAATTGTTCTCCTGTGTTATGAATGATTGTAACTAAAGAATCCTGAAGGAAATCTATACTAATCCTTGCTCTCTTTCATAACTAATCAGTCAATTTGACTCATTACTGGAATCTAGACAGGTAAAAAGGATTATTTTACTCTGCTGTCACTTATAAGATCATGGATAAAGTGATGGGTAATGAATGATGCATTTCCAGAACTTTGATTCTAGTGAGATATATATGATCATATACACTTTTATCCATTCTCTTCCTAAACACACCAGATATTTTGAGTTGAGTATCAGGCCTAATGATCTTCCAGTATGTTAGAAATGTAAATCAAAAATATTCTTCCACAAATTTTGGTATTAATAATAATCATATTTATTGTCCTATACATTATACAACGTTCATATACACTGAAATTCTTACTGCAGTCACATTTATATAAAAAACAAGTTTAATGGTATACTTTAATTTAAAATGATAATAAACAAAAGATAGATAATAAATAATAACAGTGCAAGGAAAAAAAGTATTACATTAGCACAGATAGTCCTTTTGGCAGAGTGGGAGCAGTCCATGACTCGCGTAACAGGAGGAAGAGGTTCAAGAGCCTGATAAGCATTGGAAAGAAACAGTTCTTGAGATGCTGGTCTTTTAGCTCCTCTACCTTGGATAACTGAGAAGAGGTTGTGACTGGAATGGATGGGGGTTCTCTGTAATGTCAGCTACTTTCTTGAGGCAGCACCTGATGTTGATATTTCCAATGGATGGGATCAGAGTCTGTGATGGACGGCCATGTTGGCAGCCTTCTGTGTTGCTAGGCACTTGAATTATCAAACCAAGCTGTGATGCTTTCCACGATCCACCTGCAGAAGTTTGGCACAATATTCAATGGCAGGCCAAATCCCCTCAGACTTCTTGGAAAGCGTAGGTACTGCTTCGCCTTATTCATGGTTGTCTCGATGTGCTGGCTCCAAAAGAAGTATTCTGAAATATGGACTCCCAGGAGCTTGAAGGTACTAACCCTCTCCACCTCCTTCCCATGAATATGGGCATTTGGCCTTCTCTTAAAATCAACAATAGGCTCTTTGGTCTTGGTGACATTGAGAGCAACTTTCTAGAATGAGTTATTTTGGAAATTAATTTGCAAATGAGTCATTAATGAAAGTTGTGCTCATGCTTTCATTGAGCAGAATGGGCCAATGACCTAACAATTAGCTGTTCCTGATCACTCTGTGAAGAGATTGTTGGGGGGTGGGGGGGGAAGAGTGTGGGTGGTTTGCTTAAAGAAACAAATTACATTAACATTGTGTTCTGGCACCAACACAACAGGTACTTGATCATTCTGAATACCAACTCATCATTTTCAGATATTCAGCCAACAACGGGGGTGATGTCAGTAAGTTAGTAGATTGAGTCGAAACTGAACTTGGCTGCGCAGTCATGGATGTACAGGGAATAGAGAATTGCATTAAGGATGCAGGCTTGGGGTGCCCAAGTCTTGACGTGTTTCAAAGCTACAATATCTCTAATATTGAAATACAACGACACAATGTACAATTATAGAAACACATGTGCCATGATGGTTACGGTGGGTACACCATACTCATCCCAATTCTTAGCTGCCCAATAACATTTTTTAATGGATGATTACCTGATTAAAAACAACTAAAAGCATTTAGAATCCAATGTTCCATTCACTAAAACTCAACATATATCAGGCAAACCTGTACCTTATTCTTTCCTTAAAATTATATGCACAGATGCTCTGAATACTATGTTGGTGGAACATAAAACTGATGTGTGTTAGATTGCTGACCTTGGACTGCATTAAGTTAATGCACAAAGTTTTATAGGCATTTTGACCTCCTCATCTATTCACATCATTAATTTTCCAATTCAAATGTACTGCAACTACCAATGACATATTTTCCGTCTTATTCCTTTAATCATAGCAAAAATGATACATTGGTTTTTGAAAGTCTGAATCTGAAAAGTCTAGAATGTTTTGGAGCCTGCATTCAAAGAGCATGGGAAGCAATGCCCGAGTCAAAAAACACTGAAGTCATAACTGTTGTTAATCAAACTGCATTGAAAGTATTAAATTAACAAATTAAAGGTAGTAATATATTTGGCTTTTAATCAATCAGATTCTGCCAAAAAATGCATTATGGTGGTGCAATATTTCACTAGGTGAAATTCCCAGCAGAATTTGTTGTGTCAATTTCTGCTGATTAAGTTATTTCAATCCTGAGAGCAATTTAACTTTAAAAATATTATTCATGGATCCTTGGAAAAATAGATTAGGTCTTTTTCAACTCAGTGTGGTAATACAGAAAAAACTTCTTTGTCATATTGTCCTCATATTATCCACTTCCTTGTTCTTAATATGCAAGTGATCAAGGGAAAATCAATGTAATTTGTTTCTTTAAGCAAACCACCCACACTCTTCCCCCCCACCCCCAACCCCCAACAATCTCTTCACAGAGTGATCCGGAACAGCTCATTGTTAGGTCATTGGCCCATTCTGCTCAATGAAAGCATGAGCACAACTTTCACTTCTGACTGATTTGCAAATTAATTTCCAAAATAACTCATTCTAGAAAGTTGGAGCTGCTACTAGATGGGTAGTAAAAACACAGAAATGCTGGAGGAACTCGGCAAGTCTCACAATGTCCATAGGAGGTAAAGATGCATTCAAGATTCAATTTATTGTCATAGCAATATAATTGTCATATTACATGAAATTTTATTTTGCCTGCTGCAAGGCAGACAGATTCGCCACTGGCAGGAATTGCCAAAGTGCCTCTTACAATCTGATTTACAGTCTTTTGGGCCCTTGATGAAGGGCTCAGGCCCAAAACGTTGATAATATCTTTATCTCCTATGGCCGCTTCAAGAAATGGTTGAAGTTACAATCAGTTTAGTAATAATCTAATTAAATAGCAGAGTATTTTCAAACATAATATATAAACATAATTCATTATGGTGTTTTCTCTTACATGCTACACAACCTACTTAGCAGCATTAAACTGTTAGGTACCTAAAACAGTTGCCTGACATAATTGTGTTCAGAGTGAAACATGAAAGTCTGTAGATGCTGTGATCGTGTTCTCATAACAGATAGCTAGATTTTTGAGGGTGACTTTCTTCAAGGGCAATGGAAAGAGAAGTACCTTATAGATTGTAAATTCTTGACCAATAAAATTTATGCTCTTACAATGCAAATCAATTCATGTCTATGAATGGAGATTGAGTTGTTTGGGACTGTACTAGCTGGAATTTAGAAGAATGAGAGGGTGTCTTATAGAAACATAAGATTATGGAAGGCATAGATAAGCTAGAGGTAGGTAAATGTTTCTATTGGTGGGGAAGACCAAAACAAGATTCTGGGTAGTAGATTTAGGTCAGAGATGAGGAGGGATTTCTTTTCCTAGAGGGTGGTGAATTGATTAAATTCACTGCCCATTGAAGAAGTGAAGGTGATGTCAATAAATATATCTAAATAAACTGCAGAGGGTGGTTAACTCAGCCTGTGACATCACAAGCACCAGACTTCACTCCATCGAGGAGATCTACATGAGGTGGTGCCTTATAAAGCAGCCTCTATCCTCAAAGACCCCCACCACCAGGCCATGCCCTCTTCACTATCAAGGTTGGATAGATTTTTACATAGTAGGGCACTTAAGGGATATGGGAAAAAGGCAGGTAGGTGGAGATGAGCCTATTATCAGATCAGCCACTATCAGATTCATGTCCAAGTCTCCAACAATTCTCCAACAGCTCCCTTTATAAATATGTTGAATTTGCCAGTAACATCGAGAGTCTTAGTCAAAGTCACAAGTGGCATCCTGAATAATTTGGCTCCTTAATCCCATTGCAGGAGGGGCTTGGTCATCTTCTTTCACTCTTCGGTTAACATCCTGCTTCATAACATTCTACTTGCTTCCTTGTACCCCTGTCTCACATCAATTTATTTATTTATTTTCCGACCCTTACACTATCATAATCAGAATTTGTCATGAAATTTGGTGTTTTGTGGCAGCATCATCCTGCAAAGATACATATTACAACCATCTTATAACATTACTATAAAAAAATAAAATACTCTAATAATAGCAGTGCACAAAAAATAAGACAGTGTCTTTGGTTCATTGATTGCTCAGGAATCTGATGGTAACAGGTAAGAGTTGTCCTTGTGTTGTTGAGTGCTTGTCTTTGGGCTCCTGTACATTTTCCCTGATGATAGCAAAATGAAGAGGGCATGGCCTGGGTGGTGGGGGTGCTTTTTAAGGCACCACCTCATGTCGATGTCCTCGATGGAGTGAAGTCTGGTGCTTGTGATGTCGCAGGCTGAGTTAACCACCCTCTGCAGTTTATTCTTGTCCTAAGAGTTGGCACCTCCATGCAAGGCAGCATGCAACCAGCCAGAATGCTCTCCATGGTACCATGCAATGGTAGAAGTTTGAGAGTCTTCAGTGATATACCAAACTGTCTCAGACACCTCACAAAGTAAAGCTGTTGGTGAGCCTTCTTTGTGATTGCATCAATGTGGAGGCTCCAGGGCAGATCCTTGGAAATGTTGACATCCAGAAATTTAAGTTCTTGACTCTCTTCACTACTGAGCCCTCAATGAGGACTGGGTCATGTTCCCCTGACTTCCCTCTGAAGTCCACAATCATCTCTTTGCCTTTGCTGACGTTGAGCGCAAGGTTGTTGTCATTACACCATTCAAAGAGCTGATCTATCTCCCTCCTGGACGCTTCCTCATTGCTGTTTGTGATTCTGCCGACAACCCTGGTGTCATCATCAAACTTGTAGATGGCATTGGAATTGTGCCTGTCCACACAGTCATGGGTGTATAACGAGTAGAGCAGTGGGCTAAGCACGCATCCTTGGGGTGCACATGAGTTGATGATCAGTGAGGAGTAGACATAGTTTCCAATTCATACTGACTGTGGTCTTCCAATGAAAAAGTCAAGGATCCAGTTGTAGAGTGGGGTACAAAGACCTAGTTTTTGATCAGCACTGAGGGAATAATGGTATTGAAGACTGAGTGTAATCTATGAAGAGCAGCTGTATGCTGTTTTTGAGCTGATCCAGAGCTGAGTGGAGAGACAGTGATATTGCATCTACTGTGGAGCAATTGTGATGAGAGGCAAATTGCAGTGGGTCCAGATGTTAGGTACGTGTTAATTCTGGTCATGGCCAGTCCTTCAAAGCATTTCATCACAGTAGAAGTTAGTGCTACTAGGTGGTAGTTGTTGTCAGCTGTAGAATCTATCCTTTCCCAACCCTGTATTTAAATATGTATTCCCCCCTTAGATCAAATTCCATTTGTATTGTACCTTTTCACCATAATTTTTGTTCCCTGACACAAATTTAGCTTGTTTACCTCAATTAAAATGGGTCATAAATCAATCAAAATCTAATTTAATAATGGAACAACTGAATGGCTTCACAACCTGGCCACTGCTTTGAGTTGATCTTGTTTGTACATAATTTTACTTTTCAGCTCAATCTGGAACTTATTTTGGACCTCATACCTTGTCCCAAACCAAGATTGCTTATTTCTACTTCCCAAAATCTCTCGAGCAACCCCAAATACTGAAATTCTCAAGACTTGATTATTCTAAAGACATTCTTTTTTGTCTCTCTCTTTGCTTTTCTTGATTTTTTTTTCCCCCAAACTTTATTTATTCATAGAAAGTAGGTTTTAAAAAATTCACAGGAGAGAATCAATGGGCATTTGAGAGAGAATAGAATACAGGGAAATAAATGATGGGGTTGATGGGCCTTCTTTGTTTCGAGGAAATAAAATATGAAGATTCCTCATGAATTTTCCATTATCAATGGGTGGCACGATTGGCATTGTGGCTAGCCTTTACAGTGCCAGCAATCGTGACTGGAGTTTGAATCCCATGCTGTCTGTAAAGAGTTTTTACATTCTCCCCATGTCTAGGTGAGTTTTCCCTGGGAGCTTTGGTTTGCTCCAACCATTCAAAACATACCAGGGGTGTAAGTTAATTGGGTGTAAATTGGGCAGCATGGACACATGGGTTGAAATGGTCTGTTAGCATGCTGTATGTCTAAAAAAAAATTTTAAATCAATATATGTGGCCATTTTAATGTTAACACTCATTCAAATTGTGATTCAAAGTCATGGCCAGAAATTAAGCTTTATCTTCAGGAAATGTGTGTCACTTATAAGATGTTTAATGTTAAACAAGCTGACCTCAAATATTATTGCACACATAAAGTAAAGGCCAACAAATTTCTTGGAGGGCAGGTGATTATTGGTCCAAGGCATGTCAAATCAGTTCCCATTTCAAAATCATATATTCTAGCCTTATTTTAAGTTGCATTTTACTTCCACGTTATAATCTAAGGTTCAATATTTTTCATCATGAGTGTGGATAAGTTGGGAGGCAGAATAATTTCAATTATTTCAATAATTTCATATAGCCTGACGTACTTAGAGATGCAAACCTGGTATAGAGTAATGGGAAAGTGCAATTACTATGTGGCACAAATTTATACCGTTTTCATTATAAATGTGACTATACACAACAATAATGTGGAAATCTGACAAAAAGTAAAAAGGTATTGTAGATAAGGTGTGTACACAGATCAGATTTTTTTTAACTATTGTAGAAAAGGATGGATTTCTGTCTCTTGAAGGGTCATTTGTGTACTAAAAATCTCCATCAAAATGAAATGATATTGGATTTTGAAGGGAAGTGTTGGCAATATTGTACAGATTCCTTATGCAAGTGACAACAAGTTCCAGACTTCAGCACATGCATACACAAACGTAGAAGTCCCCAACATATTGACATTTGCTCTCAGAAGTTCCAACAATTGCACTATTATGGGCCTCCTCATGGAGCCCATTGGTGGAGCCTGAAATTGTGCCATTGCTCGGCTAGATATTGGCTCAAAAAACTTGCATCCTATTAGGTGAACAGGGATTCTCTTCCTTCCACTTCAATGGAGAAAATTGGTATGGTTATATAACAAGCCCTGAGGTTTTGATCCACTTCCATCTAATCATTGCCAACTGGGTTAAGCCTTTATCACCAGCAAACCTGATCCACATGATATTGCATCATTGCTTCCTTTTTTTCATTTGTGAAAAAGTAATTCCCATTCAGAAATCTGCTTATGGTATCCTGTAGGTGAGAGGAAATAAAATAAATCCGAATTGACAAGAAGATGTTGCTATACATACTTAAAATTGTAACAGCTCTGGACCTTCCCAATTGACTATTAACAAAGGTACACCTCAACAAGGTGTGCTGAGCAGATTCAGATTTCTTCTCAGAGTACATGTATGACATCACATACAACCCTGAGATTTTTTTTCTGCAAGTGAGGTGGAATTACCATTGTTGGTAGTGCAAAAAAAAACTGTACACAGCGTATATGGGTAAAGAAATAAAGCACTCTACTTACACTGCATCCATGAGTGTGTGGTAAGGCACAATTCAATTGCCATTTACAAATTTGCTGATGAGCTTACAGTTGTTAGCAGAATCACAGACAGTGATGAAGAAGTGTACAGGAGGGACAGCTCAATAGCAACCTTGCACTCAACATTGCAAAACCAAAGAGCTGATTGTGGACTGCAGGAGAACATGAACCAGTCCTTATTGATGAGTTGGCAATGGAAAGGGTCAAGAAATTCATATTACTGGGAGTCAACATCTCTTGAGGATCTGTCCTGGAGCCTCCATGCCAATGCAATCACAAAGAAGGCTTGCCAGCAGCTATACTTTGTGAAGAGATTAGGTATGTCGTTGAAGACTCTCAAAAATTTAACAGATGTACTGTGGAGAGCATTCTGTCTAGTAGCATCACTGTCTGGTATGGAGGTGCCAATGTACAGGACAGGGAAAAAACTTGAGAATTGTTAACTCAGCCAGCAACATCACTGGCACCAGTTTTCACACCATTGAGGCCATGAACAAGAGATGGTGTCTTAGAAAAGCAACTTCTACCCTCAAGGGCCCCACCACCCAGGCCATACCCTCTTCACACTGATACCATCAGGAAGGAGGTACAGGTGCCTGAAGAACCCAGCACACAAGGACAGCTTCTTCCCCTCTGCCATCAATGAACCAAAGACATTACCTCACTTTTTGCACTATTTATTTATTTTGAAATGTAATTTATAGCAATATTAGCACTGCAATGCTACCACAAAACAACAAATTTCATAACACATTCATGACAAATTCTGATTCTGAACTGAATGACGTGAAGTTTGGAAAATTCTATGAAAATCTATGAATTGGCACCACTTAACACAACATTAACTGAAAATTAGAGGTATTTTAAAAAAAATCTCCATTACAGCCCCAAAATAAATTCAGAATTGCACCAATTCACCACTGATTTTTCGAGATGGACATATCATTGATATAACCATTTTTAAAAAAAAAGTAAATCCAGATTGGAAAAACGTAGAAAATAAGGGGAAGAAGTTCAAAATTTTGAGATCAGCATATCAGCTACATCTAACCCTGAATGTAATTATTTCACACTACCTCATGATACTTTTCAAGCTCTATTCCAGTGTTTGAAATTTTGTGGAATATTTCAGAATTAGAATCCGTATCAGGTTTATTGTTATGAATATTTGTCATAAAATTTGTTGTTTTGCAGTATTTTGCATAAAATTGCTATAAATTAAAATTCCTGAAATACAAGATTTAAAAAATAAATGAGTTGTGCAAAAAAAGAGGTGAGGTAGTATCCATAGGTTCATTGTCCTTTCAGAAATCTGATGGGAGAAGGGAAGAATCTGTTTTTGTAATGTTGAGTGTGTTTCTTCAAGCTCCTGTACCTTCTTCCTGATGGTAACAATGAGAAAAGGGTGGTGAGGGTCCTTGATGATAGAAGCTACTTTTTTGGGACACTGCTTCTTGTAAATGTCCTTAATGGAGTGAAAACTAATGTGCATGATGGCACTAGCTGAGTTTATAACCCTCTGTAGCCTTTTTCGGTCCTGTGCATGGACATATTTGGACATGCCCCTCCCCAACCCCAAGAAAAGCATTAAAAAGATGAATTAAATGCAGTCCTCACCTGTGCCTGTTTTAACATAAAAAATTAAATTCTCAACCATAATCACCAATTTACATGCATTTCTTCGGTTCAGAGTTTATAGGGTCATTTTGTTAACTGAATGTTTGTGATTAATTTAAAGCTGTAGTAATTGTTAGGCTGCTATTTCTTCCTTTTCACAAAGCTTGATTGATCTTTGATCTCGATCTCTTCATTTGCAGTCATGTGACACATATAGTATCTCTTAATGACATGGAATGTGGCCATTTCTCTGCTTTTACCACTCGTCAAGTGAAGATTAAACGAGACCCTGTCTATGGTTTTGGATTTGTGGCAAGTGGTGAGAAACCTGTGATAGTACGAGTTGTGGCACCAGGTGAGATGTGTGAATACTTTTATGGATTCTTGTTTTTATTGTTCAATTGTTTTATCAGTCAATGACTATTGTGCATCCTTACAGAAATCAAATTGCTTCTCCCAACATTGAGTCAAACCTGGTTACAAGGCTTGTCTCTATAACATTCCCTTCTTTAAAAAAAAAACAATATTATGCCTTTGCTCTTAATTGTACTAAAACATGTTTTATCAACAGGGCAACAATTGTTTGAACTTGTTCACTCATCTATCTGCTGTTCTTGGATAAATGAAGTGAGTGCTACTCTGATAAGTGACCATGGGGGAACAACACAGCCGTCTTACTCATTGTCTGGAGTGGGTAGCTCAGATTAGAAATTGGACTGCCTTTTTCACTTCCAGATAAAATCGTGCAAACCATGAAATAGAATAAGATACTGGATTTCCCAACACTGGGAAAAAGATAGCAGCCATCTCCCCTCGGCCTGCTTTGTTCCAGTGAAAACAGAACCAGCCTATCAGTCCTGAGAATATCCTTGCAAAATTCTTCACACCCTCTCTAGCTTAATAGCATGGTTTCTCTGATTTAGTGACCAAAACCACACTCAGTATTCCAAATGCGATCTTGCCAATGTGCTGTACAGCTATAACATGACATGATCATTTTTGTACTCAGTGTCACATCCAATGTTGGCAAGTGCCCGAACAAAAAGGTAGGGTGAAGGGGCAGGGGGGTGGACCATGGTCCCAGAGGGCTGCCAATATTTGTTCATACCTTGATGAAGGGCTCAAGCCCAAAACATTGGTTATGTATCTTATCTTTGCTACATAAAGTACACACTTTGACCAGCTGAGTTTCTCCAGCATTGTCTTTTTTTTTTACAGCTACCAAATATTTTTCTGCCATTGCACATCTGCCGAAATTAAAAGCTGTGTATAGTTTTCAAAAACTTGGCAGTCAGAAAACACAAAGCATCTGTGCAAACAGGTGTTCCAAATGCCGCAAGATTTGTATTTTTTTATATAATGAAGTGCATTCCACTTAACTTTTGCATCAAGGGCACTCTTTAATATTTATACAGTGACTGAACACAATAAAAGCAAAAGAATTCCCAAGTACTCTAGCAGATCCAAGGTTCAATCCCATGTCTATACGGAGATGGCTGATCACTATCAAGGTAGCACCTGATCACTATAATGGATTTTAGTGCATCTGGATTAGATAGAGAATGAAATAACAGAGTGTTCATTTGTTGAGCACAATTCCTGATGGATTATTTACAGTCTACAAAGCAGAATCTGGTTCAGCTGTGATGACCTTGTGGTAGATCAACCTGATTACAAAGAAGGAGGGCTACTTGGCAATGTGGAGTATGGTTAAGCCGGAATCAGTCCTTTAGGCAAGGGCAGGCAATAATACAAAAATAAATCTTAAGTGGATGAGGGTCATTAATTAATTTAATTTGTAATACTTAGTATAGTTGTATTTATAATGTATCAAGCTTTGAGCAGGCATTTTGCCTAATACAGGAAATATAGTGGATTCTGACACAAACAGAGCCAATATGTGCAATACACAAAAGTGCTGGAGAAACGTTGTATGCAGCATCTATAGGAAGTAAAAGACAATTAAAGTTTCGAGGCTGAGACATGCTGCTTTTGTACACAGCCCTGCTTCTCTGTAACCATTAGCTCCCCAGTTCTTCCACTGATAGCAAGTGAAATGAATGCCTTTCCTGAAACCAAGCCTAACAATCAGATAGCTCCTGATTGTGTCTGTATTCTGTACACCAAAATTAAGCAAATGAACATATGAAGAATTCAGATGCAATACATAATAAGCAAGAAAGAAGCAAGCAGAATTCAGAAGATGGATTAGTGGAGAAGGTTCTATTGCCAGAAACAGGTCACAAGAACTCATACAAATTACAAATATAAGAGGCCTTACAAATATCTGATCTTGAGCTTCACAGGTGAAGAGCAATATCAGTGGCTGATGTTTATCACAACCAATCCATCACTTGATGTTCAATTCATAGAGACCATCAACATTACTGTGGCTTTGCCTGAGTCATGTTTATTTATAAATGCACATTGTTTGGTTTTCAGTCATATTCACAAAGTGGCATGCATCTGTAGCAAGAAGGGTGGGAACAGGCAGCATCACCACTGCCCTTCAATTCTAGCAAACTTGTATCAGGGCTGATTAAGATATTAAAAGTTGTAACCTGTCAACAAAAGTTATTTCAGTAATTAATGACATTACCGCAGTTTTAGTTTGATTTAGATGTGTTGAGCACAGATGCATGGTGCAAAGGGCCTATTCTATGTATTTCTTGATTAATTTCTTTCCTTGGAATTACTCCTGAATGTTTGCCATATAATTATAAAATAGGTGTATATTAACAAATAAAAGAAACGGCCTAATTCTTTTGCAGGTCCCAAATTCTGTTACCATCAGATTTCTAAAACCAACAGAAAGAAAATATATTTTTTAATGGAAGGATAATACATTGGTTTATATTATATTGGTTTGTCCACTGCTGAAGGTGGCAATGAATTATTCAGAGCCAAAAGGACGTGACTTCATTCCTTCGCCTCCAATTTGTTGGTCTCATTTGTGGCAATGGTTGAGAAGCAATAATTACTCCCACTTTGCCTGTGTAAGGTAGGGGAAAGCTTCAGCAAAGATCCTGCTCATGGACTCAACAGTAATTTCTACTGGAAATGCTGGGTAAAGACGGGTTCAGGTGGAAATGCATCACCTTCTGTGGCCAAGTAGTCTGACTATTTAATCCTTTTAAACCATGTGGAAAATGATGTATGTCATCAAGACTAGTGCCCTTGAGGAAAAGCAAAAGGGAGGGGCTGATTGGTACAGACAGAAAGTACTGGATAAGTTTCTGCAAAATATTAATTATAAAAGTGAATATTAAAATCAAACAACAATGGTGTCATAATATTGGAATCATCAGATAGGCAGAGTATTACAGATATTTTAATGCATTCATTATAAACAGTGCTATTACAGGCAAGAAATGTACTGCAGAACTGCAAGGAAAAATCAGCAGTTTGGGACACATCTCAAAACCAGTTGTGTGTTGCACACTTGACAATTTATTCCCTGTCACAAGTTGCACCAGTTTTCTTAAATTTATCATTATAGTTTTGAACCTTAAAAGAATGAAGCTTGATGTATGTCTTTAGTTTGCTACGAAAATACCATGCTGTTTTATTTGACAAAGGATCAAAGGCATTTGAGGTAGAGTGTCAATTTACCATCCAAACTCATCAAAAAATAAGCTTTGTAGATCAACACCCTTACAAAAATTATGGCATTTTCACATTAGAAATAAGATGTATATATCTTCATAACACCTGATTTACAAAGCTAATTTTATACTCAACCCGGAGTTTAAAATCTAACCAGCTAACACAATTTATTAAACCTTTTCATGAACTATGTTCTTTGTATAATTAATGTCTTGTTAATTTGCCCATGAAGTGGAATAGCGAGGTCTTCCATTTCAGGAAAAAGGGGTTTATTCAATTTTTCTATCCCCATTAAGTTTACACCAAGCAAAATGGATAATATAAAATAAATTCTGACCCTACACAGTCCACAATAAATTGCGTTTAATTAAGTAATAAAGGCGGAAAACTATGATTTGGTGGGTGCCAATGAATTTTGATACATTGTATTCTTATATCCAAACATTTTCTTTTAAGTTATTTGCATTCCATTTGATCATAACTACTACTGACATCAGGCTCACTGGCCTATAATTCCCAGACTATTTTTGAAGCCTTTTATAAACAAGAGAACATGAACTACCCTCCAATCCTCCAGCATCTCACCTGTGGCTCAAGTTTTAAGTGCATCTGCCAGGGACCTTGCAATTTTTGTATTAATTTAAATAACCCTTGTCAGTGCTTCTCTATCAGATAAATGAGTCATTCTCTGCTCCACAGACCCCCCTTAGCTCAAGATTTAGACTGATAGTAAGGGGTCACTGCTCTGTTGGACATGTTGTCTTTCAAAAGAGATTTTAAACTCAAATACAATCGATCCATCAGATGGAAGTGCACAATCACATGGCATTGCTTGTAGAATCTGTTAAGTGCCATACCGAATATTTATTCTTCAACTAATATAATTTAAACATAATCTGAACTCTATCACATTGCTATTTGGTGGCCTTTGATGTGCAGAAATTAGCATCTCCACTTCTCTTCGTTAAGCAGTGACTACAAATCCTGAAATTATGCAAGGACCTTAATAAATGCCAGTGATTTTACTTCACTTTATTCTTGACATTTTGCAATAACCTTTGTGTTAGCCTTTAATTTTGCAAAATATTAATTATTCTGGAATTCAAATGTAAAACATTTACTTTATCCTAACTTCCTGATCAAATGAACCACAGCAAAAAAAACAACGCCCTTTTAATAAGAATGTATGCATTTTGTGTGTCTCCATCCCAACTCAAAGCCAAATAATTCAATTTAATGCCACCTTCTGGGGACTTCAACACAAGTCATCTGCACCACATTCTTGTAAAATTTTATAATACGAATGCTGGTTGTTCGCTCTAATTTTGTTCATGCTGATCATGTTATCTACGTATGCTGATCTAATATATGTCGGGTTTCAGCCCATATCCCTCCAAACCTCTCCTATCTAACAGTCATTCAAACATTAAAACGGAACCTGCCTCTCCCACTTCTTCATCGAATCATAGTCATAGACTTCTAAGCGTAGTCCTGTTTTCCAATGTTTGGCCCATATCACCCTAAGCCTCTCTTATTCTGCACGTGAAGGGGCAGCACAGTTGGTGTAGCAGTTAG
The DNA here is from genome assembly GCF_036971445.1 of Narcine bancroftii. NCBI lineage: Eukaryota > Metazoa > Chordata > Chondrichthyes > Torpediniformes > Narcinidae > Narcine > Narcine bancroftii. The sequence continues at coordinate 21,429,787 of NC_091476.1, read as the reverse complement.
CACAATGCCTTGACAGCACCTGTGTTCAGGCCAAGGTTCAACTCCCGTGCTCTCTGTAAGGAAAGTTTGTTCATTCTCCCCGTCTGTGTGAGTTTTTCTTGGGGGCTCCAATTTCCTGCAACCATTCAAAATTTGTTAATTGGATGTAATACGGGCAGCACAGACTCGTGGGCTGAAAATGGCCTGTTACCGTGCTGTATGTCTAAATTTAAATTTTAAAATATTTGACTAAATGTCTTTTAAATATTACATTTGTCCCTGACTTTTCCACTTCCTCTGGAAGATCTTTCCAAAAACTCACCATCTCTTGTGTGAAGATCCCCTGCAAGTCCCTTTTAAATCTATACCCTCTCACAATTTTATGCCGTCTCAATTTAGATTTTCCTACCTTGGGTAAAAAAGCCTGTAAGTACTTAGCTTATCTATGCTTCTCATAACTTTATAAGCCTCTTTCAGGTCCTTCCCCACCCACCCCTTTGCCTTCTACATTCAAAGGAGAAAAGTCCCAGTCTATCCAATCTTTTATAATTCAAAACTACCAGTCCCAGTAACACATTCATAAATCTTTTCTGCACTCTTGCCAACAGCTGGTGACCAGAACTAAGCACAAGACTCTTATTGTGGTCTCACCAACATCTAGTATATTTGTACCTATGCCTGTACTCAATGTCCTCAATGAATGAACACATACAGATCAAATGCTTTCTTCACCACCCTGTCTACCTCTATCATAACTTCCATGAAACTATGCACATGTATCGCTAAGTCTCTGTTCCACAACACTGCCCAGGGTCTATCCAGTGGAGTCACTGTGTAAGTCCTGTCCTCATTTAAACTATCAAAAATGCAACACCTCACACTTGTCAAAGTTAAATTCAATCTGCTTTCCCAATTCATCTAGATACTGTTATAATCTGTACTACTAATTTTGATTAATCCACAAACATAGTAAATATGTTGTCATTCAATTAAGATAGATGACAAACAACACCAAACCCTTTGACCACTCATTCCATATACCCACCTGTTAAATCTAAATCCCTCCAACAATCTTCCCTTTCCTCCTTAAAACTTCTCCAGATATCAACTTCCTCAACTTGGTGAGAATTTCTGATTCCACCTTTGGGCCACACCCGAATTCTGTCATTCTTGCAATTGCTGCTCATGTTTCAACAATAAAATGAATCCAACATGTGCACAGCTTAACATTTAAGCCTACATCACATTCTATTCATAAATGTTAGCAAAGGGGATTGACATAAAAGAAGATTTCCTTGCATTTTACTTATGGTATTTTTGTCATTTGTATAAAGAAAAAAACATCTCCAATGATCAGAAATCTTTGCTATTTATGAAACATAGCCAACCAGTTAACATTTAAAGACATCCATGATACAATAACTTCAGGCTGATTTCCAACCACTGTCAATCTGTTTCCTGGTTGATAAACATTTTTTTTTTACATTTAAATTTAGATTATATAGCACGGTAACAGGCCATTTCAGCCCACGAGTCTGTGCTGCTCAATTTATACCCAATTAACCTACACACCTGATTAAGTTTTGAATGGTGGGAGGAAACTGGAGCCCCCAGGGAAAACCCACATAGGCACACAGCCTGATTCTCTCTGCTACTATTTTGGGGTGGCATGGTTGGTGTAATGGTTAGCACAACACCTTTGTAGTGCCAGCGATTGGGACGGGGGTTTGAATCCCTTGCTGTCAAAAGAGAAAATTTAAATATAGAGTGAGAAGTGATTTCCTAGTCACCATGCACATCATTAATCTCATTTGGAACTGGAGGAAACAACTCCTAACTAAACCAAAGTACAGAAAAATATAGACAAGATTAGTGAAACAAAATGCATTATCACCATTAGGAAGAGGGTTGTTACACATGTGAGAAATAATTCTGCAACTGACTCCCTCTTTCCTAATCTTTACTGAGACTTCCTTCATACATCTGACTGAGGATTTCTGAAAGTCTAATACCACTTCTTTTGCCTTCCCCTTTAGCATTCACAATAATGTAACACATACTTAAGCATAGGTTCCAATATTTATAATCGAAGTGGAGAAGCTGCACAGAGGTCAAAATAGGAGACAGAACCAACAGAGCATTATCAGGGAGAAAGTTTCTGAAGATAGTTGTGAATTAGGTGGAAGGGGCCGCAAATGATTAGCTGGGGGTAAAAAGTTTGGTGTGAAGGACACCGAAAACTAATCTGATCTGGCAGAAGTTGCTGGTGGTGGCGTAATTTTTTCAGAGGCTGGAGATGGATGGAAATTTGGATGTGAACATTGTTATACTGGGACTGATTGTGGGGAGGCTGGCCAGATAAAGAAGGCTGGACTCATTGTGGAGAAATGCTGATAATGAACTTTATAGTGAGAAGTGTGTGGAGGAAGAAATGAACTCTCCTATTATGAAGAACATTTAAAAAGGAGGTTGTAAGCATAGCCATGATCATGGGAGGAAGAAGAGAGTTGTTGATGGGGCTGTGTACTGACCTATAAGCATGACCTGGGATTACAGTGGTTGGGGAATGGAGGAGGCTAGAAATATGAACGTATACTGTGGAAGGATTAGGTTGTAATAGAGGGTTTAGTCAGTGTTGTTTTGAGATGAAGATTGTGACTGATAAGGAGAAATGGGAATTGGTTCAGGTAATTGACCTTATCTGCATTTCTACCACACTAGCCCTCTACCCACTTGAGATCAAGGTAATTAATGTTTGGGTCATGATCTTGATTTGGGGCCATGAAATCTGTGCTGCGTGGCTCTGTATCATATTCCTCTCTCTCAATCAGGGGTGGCCAACCTTTTTTTTAAATTTTAATTTGGACATACAGCACGGTAACAGGCCATTTCGGCCCTCAAGTACATACTGGGGTTGTAGGTTAATTGGGCAACATTTTAATTTATGTCTAAATTATAAATTAGAAGGTTGGCCACCCCTGCTCTAAATGTTCATCTCCTCAACTATTACATCATATCATTTGCATTATATCGTGAGATTAAGACTCTCATTCTCTGACACATATTTTACATTGTTGGATTCCAGTGCCTCTGCACACTAATGCCATAGAGAATTGGACATATGTGTTATCCTCCTCAATTTAATTAGTTTACCTCCTCTTTCTTTTTTATTTTAATAACCCTCCTGATTTCAGTATCAGAAAAGGTTGAAACAACCTTATCTTGTTCAGTGTCCCTGCAATTTCAATCATGTCTCCTAATGTTCATCCTGTTTTTTTAATCCCTTTAGGGCTCCATTTGAATCTTAAACCTCCTTTTTGTGATTCATGTATCACTTAAAAGTTTTACGACTTCTCTTTTTATTTTTTTTTAAACAGCTTCATATTTACTCTTCACATTCCTAATTATCAACACAAATAAAAATTATTATTATCAATATGAATAAAAATCAGAAGATGTAAAATGGATGTTAATGTTCCCATTTTACACAAATGCATAAAATAAAAGTGAACTCCATTTAATGTTACACTAATGTGCCCTTCGGAATCTACCCATGTCATTCAGTTATATTGAAATATTTAATCCTTGCAGGATTGAACTGTCAACATACAATCCATGTACATTTTTTGTTAGTAAGAATCTTTACTTAATTAATCTTTATCTGAGACCCAACCCAATATCATTTTGGAGTAAATGTCTGTATTTCTCTGTTAGGCGGTCCATCGGAGGGCAAACTCATCCCAGGCGATCAGATTCTAGCCATAAATGATGAGTGCGTCAGTACTACCCCGAGGGAAAGAGTCATAGACCTTGTAAGGTAATCATTTGTTTGTTCAGCCAGTTAACAACAACAACAACAAAAATTGTATTTATACCAATCATCTTTCATCTCCAACAATCAGGTCTCTGGGAAAAGGAGCTAAGTTACCTACCCTCACATAATATATCTAATTTTCAGAAGACATTGATGATTTTAATCTGGACTGCTAAACCTTTGAAATATTGGGTGCCATTTAAGCACGAAGAAGAGAATTTTATTCTCAGTAATATAAAATTTTGTACATCAGGATATTAAAATTGATGTACATATAGTCATGAGTTAAAAGTGGGAAACTGTGAAAACTGTAGCAGCAGAATCTGAATATTGGTGTTATCTTAAGATTTCCATCATTTTCTAATACAGAAGGGTATAAAAGCTAATGAAAGTGTAAATGAACATGCTAATATCATTTTATTGATATTACACCCAAAATAGCTTGCATTTCACAGACAATAGCAAGATAGGAATCAACACTCATTCTGAGTTCAAATTACTCACATGGCTCCAATATAGAATTTTTTTTAAAACTACCTCAGTGTTTCACTGGCTTTGGATGACTTGTGTTCTAGGTGATTAGTTTGAAGTACAGCAAGATCTGAACCTTCCCAAGAAGCATGACAGAAGCAATTATCTTGATTTCACCAGGAAGCATTGAGATTGGCTTCAAATCTACAAGGGTTGCTGTGACTAAATTATGCTGAAGTGGTACACCACAAACTATCTGCAGGGGCAATCAACTTATGGCACTGTGCTTCTGTTAAAGTGAGATCACGATTGCCTTCAGATTCCATGCAATTTGTAGTTTCTAGCATCTGCAAGAGATTAGATTCAGCAAGAGATCTGATATGTTATTCATTGGTGTATTAAGCTACCATGAACAAATAAATTTCCTCTAAAGATACAAGTTTAGTATGAGGCAGTAGCTGTATTGTTTTCAGAAGGCTACCTTACTCAAGTATCATTGAAAAAGCAGATGTAATTATTTGTGCAACTATAGGAAATGCAGCAATATTTTTTAAAAAACTTTGATTTCATCAGTGTGGGAAGTAGATTCAACAATCAAGGAGGCTATGGCTTGCCCTGCATACTTTGCAGGAGGATGCGAGATATTCATCCAAACAATTATTCACAAAAGGCTGAGTAGTGACACAATCAGGCTTTTAATAGCTAAAGACTGGGACACTGACAAACAAACTTCCATCTCCTTAACTGATCAGAGAAAAAAGGAAAGGGGTGGCCTACGAGGGGCTATGGGTAGGATCAGCCTCGGGAGGCATGTCCAGTCGATAGGAGCCAATCATGGTGTAACTGTGGTTTACCACACCAACATTTAATGGAAGTCCATGATCTCTAACTGCTTTGAAACACAAGGCTAAGAAGCAATATTAGAAAATTATGAAGCAAATGGAGATCAATCCCTACACCTGAAACCTGGTTCAACTCTGCACACATTTTCTCCGTATTCTAGCTAGAATAACAATATTATTGTGCTTACTTTTGGAAATGTGAATTAAACACTTGGAACATGATGAATTTGTCACCATGCAATTTAAGGAACTATTTGAAGTGCTCAGATAATACTTCAGTTGTCTGGACTGTTCAGAGAATAGTTACACACAGTTAAAAGAAAAATAGTGACACTTTATTGAAGGCAATTAGTACAGACAATAGAATTGTGATTACATCAATGTTATAGTGATAAGGGATTCCATAGATAGGGGACAGATAAGAGGCTCTGTGGAAGGGATCAAGATTCCCAAATGGTATGTTGCCTCCCTAGTGCCAGGCTCCAGGATATCTCAGAGATCCCATGGCATTCTCAGGAGGGAGGGTAAACAGCCAGATGTTGTGGTCCATGTAGGGACCAATTGCGTGAGTAGGAAGGGTGATGAGGTCCTACAAAGAGAGTTCAGGGAGTTGGGTACTAAGTTGAAGGACAGGACCTCTAGGGTTGTGATCTCAGAATTGCTACCAGTGCCAATATGCTAGTGAGTTTAAAAATAGGAAGATAATGCAGCTTAACACATGGCTAAAGACATGGTGCATGAGAGAGTGTTTCAGGTTTCTGGATCATTGGGCTATGTTTCAGGGAAGGTGGGACCTGTTCCAATGGATCGGTTGGCATTTGACCTGGAGGGGGACAAATATCCTTGCGGGAAAGTTTGATAGTGCTGCTCCAGGGGAGTTAAACTAGATTTCCAGGGGGATTAGTGCCAGAGCAGATAGGGGAATAGAGGAGAGAAGACAATGTGAAAATTGCTTGCAATGTTAGAAGTCAACAGGTTGTATATAGTGGAAATGTTCTCAGGTGCATGTATGTGGAAATATGACATTGTGGCCATTAGTGAAACTTGGTTGCAGGAGGGGCAGGATTGGCAGCTCAATGTTCCAGACTTCCATTGCTTCTGATGTGATAGAGCTGGGGAGATGAAAGGGGAAGGAGTGGCATCAGAGAAAATATCACAGCTGTGCTCAGGTCATCAGAGAGTTTGTCTAATGAGCCTATATGGGTGGAGCTGAGGAATAGGAAAGGTATTGTAGACTGCCCAATATCAAAGAGAATTAGAGGAGCAAATCTGTAGAGAGATAGAAGAAAGCAGAGGAAACTTACAGTTGTGATAGGAGGAGACTTTAATTTTCCACATATTTACTGGGACTCCCAAACTGTAAAAGGGCTAGATGTCTTAGACTTTGTCAAATGTGTTCAGGAAAGTTTTCAAAATCAATATTTAGTACCAACTTGAGAGAGTCCATTACTATCTCCTATTAGGGATGAGATAGGGCAGGTGACAGAAGAATGTGTAGGGGAACATTTTGGGTCCAGTGATCATAATGCCATTAGTTTCAAATTAATTATGGTGAAGGATAGGTCTGGGCCTCAAGATTGAGATTCTAAATTGGAGAAAGGCCAATTTTGAGGAAATGGGAAAGGATCAAGAATGTGTGGATTGGGATGTGAGAGGTAAGTGGGAAACCTTCAAAGATAAAATTTTGAGAGTACAAAGTTTGTATGTTCCTCTCTGGATTAAAGGCAAAGGGAACCTTGGTTTTCAAGGGGTATTGAGATCTGTTTTGGAAGAAGAGAGAGAATAACAGGTATAGGAATCACAGAGCAAATAAGGTACTTTATGAGTATAAAAAATACAAGTAAACCCTCAAGAAAGAAATCAGGAAGGCTAAAAGAAGACAATAAGGTTGTTTTGGCAGACAATGTGAAGGAAAACCCTAAAAGTTTTTAATTTAATATAACAGGTATAATAAGAGCAAAAGTATAGTAAGGGACAAAATTGGTCCCCTTGAATTTCAGAGTGGTCAGCTATATGTGGAGTCAAAAGAGATGGGGAAGATCTTAAATGTTTTTTTTTGCATCAGTATTTATCCAGGAAACTGGCACAAAGTCTAGGAAACTAAAGAAAATCAAGGAGTGAGGTCATAGTACCTATACATTTAAAGGAGGAGGTGCTTGGTGTCATAAAGCGAATAAGGGTGCATAAATCCCCAGGGCCTGACAAGATATTCCATTGGACTTTGAGGGAGGCTAGTATACAAATTGCAGGGGCTCTGGCAAAAATATTTAAAATGTCCTTAACCATGGGTGTGATGCCAGAGGATTGGAGGGTAGCTCATGTTGTTCCGTTGTTTACTAAAGGCTCCAAAAGTAACCCTGGGAATTATAGACTGGTGAGCCTGACGTCAGTATTAGGTAAATTATTGGAAGGTGTTCTAAATGATAGCCAGGGACTGATAAGGGATAGTATAGTCAACATGGCTTTGTGCATTGTAGTTGTGTTTAACCAATCTTGTAGAGATTTTTAAAGAGGTTAGCAGGGAAGTTGATGAAGGAAAGGCTGTGGATGTTGTCTACAAAGACTTTAGTGAGGCCTTTGACAAGGCCTCACATGGGAGGTTAGTCAGGAAGGTTCAGGCGCTCAGTATCCATGCTGAACTAGTAAACTGGGTTTGACATTGGCTCAATGGGAGAAGCCAGAGAGTTGTGGTGGATGACTGGATGCCTATGACTAGTGGAGTGCCTCAGGGATCGGTGCTGGGACTATTGTTGTTTATCATCTATATCAATGACTTGAATGACAATGTGGTAAATTGGATAAGCAAGTTTGCATATGACACAAAGATAGGTGTTGTGGAGAACAAGCAAGGTTTTCAAAGCTTGCAGAGGGATCTAGACCAGCTGGAAAGATGGGCTGAATAAAAAGGAGAAGGAATTTAATGCACTCATGTGTGAGGTGTTGAGTTTTGGATGGAGAAACCAAGAAGCATATACATGGTAAATGGTAGGGATCTGAGGAATGTGGTATGTTATGAGCCCAGTGGACCCCAAAACCTAGCAGCAATAGAAAATCACCAAGACAAATGGTTACTGAAAAAAAGTTTCTTTTAATTATCTTTAAACATGAAAACAGGATCAAACTTTAACTTATTACTATTTAACAACCCCCTTCTAATTCTAAGTGCACATGTATGTAAAAGACTACAGAGAGTTGTGAACTTGGACAGCACCATCATGGGCCTCAGACTTCACTCCATCAAGGACATCCACAAGAGGTGGTATCTTAAGAAAGCAGCTTCTGTCCTCAAGGACCCTCACCACACAAGCAATGCCCTCTTCACACTGCTACAATTAGGAAGATGAACACCCAGTGGCGCAAAAACAGCCTCTTCCCCTCTGCTATCAAATTTCTGAATGGAAAATAAACTACCTCACTTTCTCTTTCTTTTCGCTAAAATTTTTTTTAAAATGCAATTTAGATCAATAATTGCACTTTGATGCTGCCTCAAAACAATAACAAATTTTGTGACATGTTCACAACAATAAATTCTGATTCTGATTAATACAAATAGACTTGCCACTTACAAGGAATGAAGTAACTTACATTCAAGCATAAATACATGTCGAGGCTCCCTACATCACGAGAAGCAACCTTTCTGATTAATGATATGAAAATAAAATACTGGAATAATTCAATAAGCGCCATTAGTGGAAAGAGTTAACATTTCAAGTTAAAAACTGACGTGAATAGTGATGAAGTTGGAAAGAGGCTACAAAGGTTAGAGACAAACGCAGTGAATGGCCAATAACATGGCCGATAGAGAGGAAAAGAATGAGCTATTTGAGATTTTCAGCATCTGCAGTTTTTTTTAATTTCATTTACTGTTGGTTAATAATAATTTCTTGCTGATTTAATGGCACAAATCAGCCCTTAGTAATTAGGATTAACAGGGAAGAGTGAAATTGGGAGTTGGGACTATTCAGGAAGGTTGATGAAAAGACGAGTTGACTGAGGAAGATTGACAAGAGGAGTAGGGTCAGGTGAGAAGGAATTTCTTTCTTGGCTCTTTTGATGTGTTTGTTTATTTCTCTATTGCATCAGCTGGATTTCAATTTTGGTGCTGGAAATATGTGGACAGCATTAAAGGTGAATTATGATTTCCACTTTTCTCCTGTTATGATACCTGATATCATAAATTCAATGGGATTAAAATGATTGGGGACTGTCATTTATAATCACCAGACATTAAAATATTGAAATAATTTGATAATAGTTTTTGGTGGAAAAGAAGAAAAAATAATCAAAAATTCTGATATTACATTCTTTGGCTTGGCTTCGCGGACGAAGATTTATGGAGGGGGTAAAAAGTCCACGTCAGCTGCAGGCTCGTTTGTGGCTGACAAGTCCGATGCGGGACAGGCAAACACGGTTGCAGCGGTTGCAGGGGAAAATTGGTTGGTTGGGGTTGGGTGTTGGGTTTTTCCTCCTTTGCCTTTTGTCAGTGAGGTGGGCTCTGCGGTCTTCTTCAAAGGAGGTTGCTGCCCGCCAAACTGTGAGGCGCCAAGATGCACGGTTTGAGGCGGTATCAGCCCACTGGCGGTGGTCAATGTGGCAGGCACCAAGAGATTTCTTTAGGCAGTCCTTGTACCTTTTCTTTGGTGCACCTCTGTCACGGTGGCCAGTGGAGAGCTCGCCATAGAACACGATCTTGGGAAGGCGATGGTCCTCCATTCTGGAGACGTGACCCATCCAGCGCAGCTGGATCTTTAGCAGCGTGGACTCGATGCTCCATTAGAAAACATACATAATCTTTGTAAATACATACAGATATGATTTTTAAATTCTGTTCGATGTTTCTTCTGATTGAAATGCAACAGAGCTCTAATCTCTGTATCTTTGATCAATAGTGCAAAGAATTTTAAACTCACCACTTTGAACAAGAAATTTAGCAGGCAAATTCTGAGAAAAAATGGATTCAAACAATAAACATTAAGTTTAAAAAAGCAGAAATTAACACATTAAGTAAAGAGAAGCTTTCATTACCATGGAAGAAGAGGTGGCCTTACTCCATGCTGACACTTGTATGATAAAAGAGGCAGTGTGTTGATTGATGTTTTATGAATATGAGTTACCTCCTGAAGAGAAAGAATTGGAGACATTGGTGGGAAGCAGGTATGTATTTCAAAACAATCTTTGGGAACATTCCAACAATAATGAAGGAATGAGCAGTGCTACAGCTGTGCTGCCCAAACTGTAATCCAGAAATCTGCGCGCTTGTTCTTTTCCAATTGTGACATGTTAAATCATCATCGAGGCCATATCACTTTGTTCTTGGGCACTGGAATGATGGTTATGCTTTTGAAGCATATAAAGACCTTGGACTGTTTAGTGAGAGGTTGAGTATGTCCCCAGAAACTCCAGCTAGTTGGTTCGCACAGGTTTTAAGGACATGATCAGGGACATCATCTGGACCTGATGCTTTTTAAATATTTACACTCCTGAAGGTTCTGAGCAGAAAGTCACAACAGGTTGTGAGGGCACATCATTGTTTTCCCTTTCAAAGTGAGCATAGAAAGCATTGAGCTAGTCAGGAAGAGATGTATCACATCCAATGATCCGGCATTGTTTCACCTTGTAGGATATGATGGTATGCAAGCCCTGCCATATCTGGGCATCTGTTTGAAACTCCAACTTGGACTGGAATTGTTTCTTTGCATTCAGGTCATGGTCTTCTGGAGGTTGTACCTGCCTTTCTGTATCTCCAAATCAAAATACCACAGCTCTGGTCCTCAACAGTTTACGGATGTCTTGATAGAGCTGGATAGGTTTAGAAGTAACACAATCATCCATGCATTTTCTAATATTCATTCAGATCCACCACTGAATCCTTGAACACTCTGGTCATGAAACCACTCTTCTATCTCTCCAGACTATCTCTGCACAGTCTTCACTGATGGTTCTGTGCTCATCATTTTCTGCTTGTATGCAAGGAAGAGGAGCACAGCCAGATAGTTCAACTTTCCAAAGCTCAGGCATTGAAATATAATGGTAGGCATCCTTGATGGAAGTGTAGCAGTGGTCAAGAATGTTTGATCCCCCGGTGTTTCAGGAGACATTCTGGTGATAGTGTGGGAGTACTTATTTCAAGCTGACCTGGTTTAAGACTGAGAAGGCATTGTGATACACTATGTGATATTTGTTGCACTGCATTTACTTTCCTAAATGGCATCCATGACCTCTATACCAGAATAACAAGGTTTTCAGGCATATAAAAACAGCAAGGCACAAATCATCCAAGATGTCCTCCTTCTTCAAAAAATATGGCTTCCGCTCTACTACCATCAATACGCCTTTCCCTCTCTGCCTTCCAGTGGCTACCCATTTCAATTCTTGATCCCGTTCCTTTGCTGGCATATCTGCACATGGTCTCATGCACTGCCAGACTGAGTCCACTGACAAATTGGAGGAACAACACTTCATCTTCTGTCTGCGCATTCTCCAACCTGAGGACATTCACATTGACATCTCAGATGACTGTTTAAAAAAACCTCCCTTCTTCTTCCCTGGCTCCTCTAGTTCTCTCTATCTCTCTCCCCTTTACCCTTATCTCCTTTCACAGAGCCAAAATAATTTCTCATATCCAATTAACACCTTTTGGCTGTTGGCCTGGACTTCTCACCCTCCCATTCTTCCCACTTTCTCTTTTGTCTTTAATTAAGATTAAAAAAACACGAATTCTGGAGGAACTCAGCTGGTCTTTTCAGCATCTATAGGAGACAAAGATATATTGCCAACATTTCAGGCTGAGCCCTTCCTCAAAGGAAAATCAGAAAAGGTAGAAGCAGGATACATCAGAAAGACTCAGAATTCAAACAATGGGGGAAGTATCCAGACCAATAAAAAGATGTTAATTGGATGTGATAAGGCACTAGGTAGAATTTATCAAGTCTATGAGAAAGGAGACAAGGAATGGAGAGACGACAGGGGGTGGGGTTTAATGAAAGATAGAGAAGTCAATATTAATACCATCCAGTTGGAGGATGCCCAGTTAGAAGATGAAGTGTTGTTCCTCCAAATTACAGGTCACCTCAGTCTGGCAGTGCATGAAACCATGGACAGACATGTTGGCAAGGGAATGGAATGGAGAATTGAAATGGAGATCCACGATATTGCAGAGAGACTGGACAGAGACTGGGAGATCACTTTGGTGAGCACCTCAGCTTTGTCCACTACAATAGCCTGCGGCCTATTGGGTTTCACTCTTTAAGATGCCAGCCTGCTTTTTCCTTATTCCTTGAAGAAGGGCTCAGGGCAAAACGTCCGTAATATATATTTACATCCTATGGTCACAGAGTCCAGCTGAGATTTTCCAACATTTCTTTGTGTTTTTACTACAATCTCAGTTACTTTTGTGTTTCATAGCATAACACAAACTAAACTTATTGATTGGCTTTTATCATCCGTCAAACTGCCACTTTGTTAGATTAACAACACTGCAACATCAAGGTGCAAATTGCAATGACAAATAAAGAGTCAGGCATAGATTCATGCAGACTTGAAATAATGGTAGAAATGGATTGCAGAGTCAGACTGGTCTTGGCATTTTCCCTCAAGGTGAGGCCATGGGCTAGAATCCATCATCAATAGAAGAACTTTAGCTCTCAGAAATAGATGGGATTGCATCATCTTGGAGATTAAAATGTAGAAAATTGGATGTAATCTAAATCTCTTGAAAGCAGACCACCTTTTTAATGGCAGCACAATGAGTGGAGCTACTACCTCACAGTACAAGAGGCCAATTTCAATCCTGACCTTGGGTGCTGCCTGTGATATCTAGACTTCTTCCTGCTACTCTTGTTTTCTTCCATGTATAAATGTCGTGGGTTGGTAGACAAATTGGCCTTAATCTGTAGATGAATGGTGGAATTGATAGAATGTAGGGAGAAAAGGATAAATGTAATATTAAGCTAAATGGGAAGACTATAATTGTTGCAGACTTGTTGGTCTGAAGGCCTGTTTCTAGGATTGTAAATAGGGGCAAAATGACAAATGACAAATACTTTGTGGAATGTCTGTTGGTTTTATATTAGGGCGAAGCTGCCTGCCTTCATATTAACAGGCTTTCAGTCTGTTACAGCTCAATGGCACAACTCGTAGTGTTGCTACCTCACACTTCCACCAACATAGGTTCATGACAAGTGCTGCCTGGGTGGAGTTCTGTGCTCTGTGACCACGTGGGTTTCTCCAAAACATTCCAGTTTACTTCCACATAGCAAGTTGGTTGATTGTCCCTTTAGACTCCATGTTTGCAGGGACCTCCAACAAGCACATATACGCCATGTCCTGATTTTCCTACTGAAAAGGTTTACGCATGGACCCAGTCTGGAATATATATTATGAAAGGTTAAAAATGGCTTGAGTCTAAAGAGTTAAATTGCCTCTACTGTGGAGGTGAATGTTAGAATCTGGAGCAAGTTGATGGGAAGGTAGAGAGAATAAAATGGGTGTAAAACTAGAAGTGCACGCATGCTAGTTGACATGGACACACTTGGTAGAAAGGCCTGTTTCCATGCTGCATCTCTTCATGACTCTTATTTTTAACAATTCCTAGTTGGATTTCCCAGACCTTTGAAACTTAGGCAGCAGAAAGAGGGACAAAAGGGACGAATCAAGCTTTGCCACCACATTCATTACAAGCTCAACAGCACATTCATTACAAGCTCACCACCATGCTTGTAAACACCATGTACACTAGAACTTCATTAATCCAGCACTCTCAGGACTTAGTGGTGCTAAACTAGCAGAATTTTTCCAGACTATCCAATGTTATTTTATCAATACTCCAATGCACTGTTTTTTTTTTATAAATATTACATAGTAACATTTCATTTTAAAGGGAATTCATAAAACAGAGCCTGGTCATTTGATGAGGGTAGTGGACTGGAAAGCTAGCAAGTGGACAGGAGCCCAAGAACCAGAGTCTCAGTGAGTGGTCAAGGAACACTAGAACCAGGGACCTGCAACTGGGGATGGAGTAAGGCAACAAGTAACCTGAAGAATTGGAAGAAAATGCGGGAACCATGATCCCAGTATGTGGAACAAGGGTCCCAGGTAAGTGGGGGAAATCGAAGACCCTGACCAGTGGAAATTGCAATCATTACCTGGTGAATATAATGCTGAATCATCGGGATTTCTGAATGATTGGATAGCAAATGATCAGAAATTTACAGTATCTGCCAAGACCAGCAAATACTACCATGGACCTTAAGACCTACCTAATCCTCCAGAACAGATTTTTTGAAAGATAGTGGGAGGGAATTGTGACTTTTTCCCTATTCATTGCAGTATTATTTAGCTTCAGACAGCACAGATCAACTAAAGAAAGGAAAGGGAAGAAAGGAAGTAAGAGGGGAAAAAAAAGGTGAGCTTTGTTATATGTGGAAAAAAAAAGTCTTTTCTGGGGGGAGGGTTGGGTGGGAGAGAATAACCGTCACTGTGAAATCAGTTGACGCTTGAGAGCGAGTTCGCAATCCAAATGGAGAGGGGAATTGTGGTTGCCCGGCAAGGGATAAGGGACATTTGGGGCTAAGGGAATATTGGATGTGGGAGTTGTTGGAAGTATTTTATGTTTTAAATGTGCTGTCATATATTGAGTTTAAAAAGGGAAAATTGAGACATGAAAATGGGGAAAAGGGGGATGGTGGTGGTGAGGAAGTGGAAATGAGGTGTAAACAGGGTATGAGATGGCCATGTTGAATTATATGACTATAAACATTAATGGAATGTTCTGTCAAATTAAACGGAAGAGGCTATTAAATTTCCTGAAAAAAGAAAAAATAGACATAGCATTTGTGCAGGAAATGCATCTAACTGAAGCGGAACATAATAAATTAAAAACAGACTAGGTAAGGCATGTAGCGGCAGCATCATATAATTCAAAAGCTAGAGGTGTAGCTATATTAATTAATAAAAATGTAACAATCAAAATAGAGGAGGAAATAATAGATCCATCAGGGAGGTATGTAATGATAAAGTGTCAGATAGATTCAGAATTTTGGAATTTGATCAATATATATGCACCTAATGAAGAGGATCAAAAGTTTATTCAAGATATTTTTTTGAAGATTGTAGATACGCAAGGGAATATTGATAGGAAGGGATTTTAACCTTAATTTGGATCCAGTGTTGGATAAAACTGGACAAAAGACTAGCAAAAAGAATAAAATGGCCAAATTTATGGTTAAATCAATGCAGGAAATGAAACTTATGGATATATGGAGGAGGCAGCACCCAAGGGAGAAAAAATATTCATATTATTCGAGTAGCCACTGATGGTTTTTGTTGTCGGCCCATATTCAAGGGAGAGTTAGAAAAACTGAATATAAAGCTAGATTGCTATCTGATCATTCACCCCTGTTATTAGCAATAGAACTGGAGGACATCCCACCAAAAACATATAGATGGAGGTTAAACTCCATCTACTTAAAAGGCAGGAATTTAGAGTGTTTATTGAACGCCAAATTAAAATGTACTTTGAAATAAATACAGAATCGGTTAAAGATAAATTTATATTATGGGATGCAATGAAAGCTTTCATTAGAGGGCAGATAATAAGTTATGTAACCAAGATGAAAAAGGACTACAATCGGGAAATAGAACAGTTGGAAAGGGAGATAGTAAGTACAGAAAAGGAACTAGCAACAAGGGATGATATAACAAAAAGACAGCACAGATCAATGATTCCTCAATTGGATATTGCTGTTTGGTTGCTAGGTGATCTCAATTTTGATTTGAGGGTCCTTGCAGACAGACTTGAGGGCAGCTTCTTCTGAATACTGATGGAAGTAGGTCTATTATATAATGAACACTGAAAGAAAGCAGCTCAGAGACTAAAAAAGGAGAATCAGACAGATTCAAAAATGGTAAGAGAAATTGATTTTTCCACTAATACAGATAAAACATATTTTCAATATCTATCATTACATTAGCTAAAGTTATTTAATCAAAAATCTATCTCCCTATGTGAACCCATTTATTGCTGCATTTAAAAAAAATCACATTGCTTTGGCTGCTTACAGGTGTTTGAAATTTAAAGTGTGCACAGGAGAAGAAAATTATTCCTGGTTACTTGTACCAAATGTCCAGTTAAGGCAGAGTCTGCATTAAAGTTTACTGCTGGAGTTTGGTTCTATAGACTGAGGTAAACCCAAATTTAGAAATGTATCAAAATGCACAGGTGCTCCTTTATTCCATATAACATGCACAAGACTATGGACAATTAATCAGTTAACAATAAATATATACAACATAGAATTGGTAAAGTCAAATAAAAGGATGCATTCATGAAGTATCCCAACACCTCTGTGGAAGTTTGGTATGACACTGGAAAATTTCTACAGATGTGTGATGGAAAGTGTGCATCACATTCTGGTATGGGGACTCTAATACGTCTGAGTGGAAAGCCCTGCAAAAGGTAGTGGACACAGCCCAGGACATCACAGGCATAACCCTCACCAACAATGAGAACATTTATAGGGAACACTGCATCAGAGAGCAGCAGCAATCGTCAAGGATCCACACCACCTCGCACACGATCCATTCTTACTACAATCATCAGGAAAGAGGTATAGGTGCTACAAGATTCACATCATCAGGTTCAGAACAACTGCTACCCTCTCCCCCATTAGACTCCTCAGCAACAAATTCAATCGGGAACTCATTTAAGACTTTCTTTTGCACTTCATTGATTTTTGTTCTCTCTTCATTGCACAGTTTATTTACATTTCTTTATTTCTGTTTACATGTAACGAGTACAGTTTTTTTTTGCACTACCAATAAGTGGTCATTCTACCTCACCCGCAGGGAAAGAATCTCGGCATTATACGTGATGTCATGTTATGTACTCTGACAATAAATCTGATCATTTTAATGCAGCAATTTGGTAGTGATATTGTGCTTCTTTATATCCGTCACTGCTTGGCTGAGAATTGAGAAAGGAACGTCGGAGCTCATTCTACTGATCCTTTATTTCAATAAGATGTTAATTATTTTTCAGGAAAGTAAAGTTTGGTAGAGCCAATTTAGGATCAACACTGTTAAATCTGTTTGTTGGTCTTGGCATCCAATTTGCATTTTTTTTAGTGTCAGTTTTGTGGGTTGTGCCTAGACTGCACATGTTTAGTAGGTGTGGTAACAGGCGATGGCTGACACGTCACTGATGTGGATAAAATATTATTTTTGGTTTCACGTGCAGCAGAAGTGGAAACGCTTCTCCCTACTCTACCGCATCCCATCTTCATCCCGTGTCCCAGTTCCTGTTCACACCATCCCATCAAATGTTTTTAGTCATTTTTCAGAATGGAAGTATCAAAGGAAAATTTCAGCATTTATTACCCACTCCCAATCCCTTTAACAAAGGTAGTGAAGAGCCACTTTTTTCAATTGCTGCAGACCTTCAGGTCACTGTGCTCCCTGTGTTGTTCAGGATTCACACGCAGTGACAATGGCAATATATTTCACAGTCAGAATGTGCATGGCTTGGAGAGAAATCTACAGGCAGTGATGTTCAAATTCATTTGTTGCCATGGTGATTGAGGTGGCAGGTTTGCAAAATACTGTCATGTGGCAGCAGCAACATGTCAAGAATTCTAAAATTCGACATCTGAAATTGACCACTTTTGAAGTGTTAAGTTCTCCAAAATATCATAATGAAGTGACAAGCTCAAGTTCAGGGATTCTTGGGCTAGATTTCTCTGATGGGCTTCATTTGGCCAACCAGTACATTACAAAACTATGGAGAAAATGGCCTTGTGATACTAACCTTGTCCTCTACCGGCACCACCTACGGCTCCTAGAATGCTTCCACCAGCGTTGTCTCCGCTCCATCCTCAACATCCATTGGAGCACTTTCATCCCTAACGTCGAAGTACTCGAGATGGCAGAGGTCGACAGCATCGAGTCCACGCTGCTGAAGATCCAGCTGCGCTGGATGGGTCACGTCTCCAGAATGGAGGACCATCGCCTTCCCAAGATCGTGTTATATGGCGAGCACTCCACTGGCCACCGTGACAGAGGTGCACCAAAGAAAAGGTACAAGGACTGCCTAAAGAAATCTCTTGGTGCCTGCCACATTGACCACCGCCAGTGGGCTGATAACGCCTCAAACCGTGCATCTTGGCACCTCACAGTTTGGCGGGCAGCAACCTCCTTTGAAGAAGACCGCAGAGCCCACCTCACTGACAAAAGGCAAAGGAGGATAAACCCAACACCCAACCCCAACCAACCAATTTTCCCCTGCAACCGCTGCAACCGTGTCTGCCTGTCCCGCATCGGACTTGTCAGCCACAAACGAGCCTGCAGCTGACGTGGACTTTTTACCCCCTCCATAAATCTTCGTCCGTGAAGCCAAGCCAAAGAAAAAGAAGACATTACAAAACTATGGAGAAAATGGCCTTGTGATACTAACCTTGTACAAATACAACCACTGTCAATTACTTCTAGAAGACCTCTCATCCCGAAGAGAGAAGCCAAAGTACCTAAGTTTAAAACCATCAAAGAGAGAGGAGGAGGAAGAAATGGAGGAAGAAACTGAGATTGAACAGGACACTCCAAAATGATTGGAAAGTAGTCAATGGATATTAACAAAGCTTTAAAAATGTGGGCCAAAGAAATTGAAAAGAAACTTGATGCAGTTTTGGACTCAATACCACAAATAGAAGAACATCTGATTGCATTGGAAGCTAATGGCATCACGGTGAATAATAGACTGGATAAACGTGAACCACAAAATGAAGCTTTGATTGCTGATAACAAAAAGTTTAAAAACTCGAGTATTGACATTAGAAGGACAGAATTAAAATAATGCTCGCAAGTCTGAAGGAGGATGTTGAAAAGGGTAATCCACCGATAAAAGTTTTTTTTTAAAAACGGAGTTACTTACTGAATGGTTTGGAATCGAAGTGGTTAGAAATGATTTAGTGCTGAAAAGGAGCACACCTTATCTTTAAGGAATGTTTCAGAATATCCTAGAGCAGTTATATTATGTTTTCATCATTATCAAAAAAATGAGTTAATCTTGAGAAGCGCTCGTTCAAAAAAAATCCAACTTTTCAAGGTCTATGTATCAGACTTGTGGAGGATTACTGCCCAGAAGTATTCGCTCTGCGCAAGGTCTACAACAAAGTAATGGCAGAGCTGTATAAAAATGATTTCCAACCTGTCTTATTTGACCCGGCAAGATTGAGGATTACCCACAGAGATCAGAAAATATTTCTACATTCACCCAAAGAGGCTCGGAAATTTGTGAAACGAGAGACTGCCACGGTACAGTCAACCTCAATGACAATTTCAATTAAAAAAGGAAGGATACTTATTTCCTCTCTCTTTGATCTTCTGAAGTAATATGTTTGTATAAGGGAAATTACCATATCTGGGAAATATTTTCAATTTATATATTTAATCAATTATATATTAATAGCAGTAGAAGATATTTTTCAGTGCTCTGAATGTTATTTCTGCCAGTTTTATCGATCAATGATTTCTCTGGGCACATGCACCCAGTACTTCATTTGTTTTACTTTCAGGAGATATATTTGCTTATATTTAAAAGAAATCGGAAACCATTTGATATGGTTATTCTCTAGTAATAGATGCTGTTTTACCTGCTGAGTTTCTCCAGCATTTTGTGTTTTTACTTCAACCATGGTTCACTTTTTTTCTTTTGAAAATATTTATATATTTTAACATTGAATGTTAAAAGTGATATTGTACAGACTAACTGCTGTTAAATGAGTGGACATGTGCAAAGCAGAATTTGGAATATTTTTCAGACGCTGGCAGTTTGTTATCAGTGTTTTGATATCTTTGTGTGGTTTTATTATAGGGAAGAAATAAAATACACTGTTTAATTAGGAGCGGTAACAACAACAGTGGAAGCTATAGGGGGGGGTTGCATCAGATTTCTTTTGAGCTGGTCATATTTTCTTTCAATGACCTTCACGGAGGGGAGAGCTGCCAGGGAGGGATTTGTTTGGTTTTTCCAAGGTACAAGGTTGTAATTAATAATTGTCTTTTTCATCTTTTGTTTTGCAACAATGATTTGCAGCTTCAGCCCTCTGGAGCAAAGATGAAACGTGTCCCAATGCATCCATTTATTTTCCTCTATACTATAAATTATTTAAATAATACCACCGATTAAAATTATATCGTGGAACACGAAGGGACTTAATGGACCCATAAAAAGGGTACTAGCTCATATTAAACATTTAAAGGCAGATATTAATTTATTTCAAGAAACACATTAAAAATGCAGATAAAGATAGACTAATGTTTAAATGGGCTGGGCAATGTGACCATTCATCTTCAGAAGCTAAAGTCAGGGGTGTCTCCATTTTAATTCAACAAAACGTTCCATTTCTACTCCAGAAATAAAACAATACATGTGGAAGATAAACAATCCATCCATCCCTACCCACCACTCACCTCCTTCCCAAACACCCCAAAGAAAGAAAAAAATCATCAATGAATATATAAATTCTAATTAACCACCATGGAACCAAGAGCCACCATCAGGATGAGCTATTGAGAGTTTAAGTTTTCAAACCTACTTGTAGTAAATATGGGCTCCATATATTTTTTTAATGATATTTATCATGTAAATTGTTATTTTCTCAAGAGGAATAAAAGGTTTCATTTCAATATTCCATCTTTGCATCCCTAAATCTATATCAGACTTCCAAATAATAGCTACATATTTCCTCGTAGTAGCAAAATTCAATTTGATACATAGTTAACCTTGGTTTTAAACTAAACATTTTACTATTTCTTAATAAAAATAACATTGGGTCAAATGAAAGTTTAATCTTTAACACTTTCTCTAAAAATCATCTAATTTGTTTCCAAAATGACAACCTTAATACACTGCCAAGTCAAATAAAAAAAACCTATTTCTTTATGACATCCAAAACATAATTCTGAAGAAATTAAATTAAATTTTAAATGGAATATCAAATTATTAATTGGCTTTAATGATCCACCCACACTGAAACATTTAATTGAATTGTGGAATAAAATAGATTATGAGATAGGTGGAAAAGGTAAGATTTCTAATAAAACACCATCATATCCAATTAAACTTTTTTTCTTATAATCAATTTTTAAAGATATAGTGTCAAATGGGGAATGGAATGATAGGAGATAGTTTTGAAGCTGGTTATTTATTTCTTTTCAACAAATAAGAGAAAAATATAATGTTCCAAATAATACTTTTTTTAAAATGAAGTTAAAGCCTTTTTGCTTGATAAATTAGGTCAAAGTTTAAGATTTCCTAGACAATCAGAGTTAGAAATTTTGCTTACAAAAGGGGGTATTAATAAACTTATTTCAGAAATGTATAAATTACTTCAAAGGAAAATGCCTAAATTTGATATTCATACATCAAGATTAAAGTGGGATACTTATTTAGGTAGAATAATAGATCAAGATGATTGGAGAATATTATGTAAAGATAATATGACTAAAATTATTAATACAAGATATAGATTAGTACAATACAATTTTTTTGCATCAATTACATTTAATACCTAAAAAATTAAAAAGATGTAAACATATATTTAATGTCTAACCAAAAAACAGGTCTTAGCATTTACTACATTACTGGCTAGAAGAGGAATATTGCTTAAATGGAAAGAGGACTTTCTACCCACCCATCGGCAATGGTTACTAGAAATTATGTCCTTTCTAATTTGGGGGTGCGGATCAGACAATGTTAGGAAGATTAAGATCTCTTTTGATAAGACTTGGGGTCCATTTATAGCTTACTTTAATAATTGGAATGATCAAGGTGTGGGGATACAGTAAATGAGCATGTTTCATCGGATCTCCAGAGGCCATTGCTCGATTTTAAGTCTGCTTGAATAACAATTTCAACCTTGGTTGGTGGATGGGGTTTAGATCTTTACAGTCAACCTTTTTATCTCTACTATTCACTATATGTTTAGATTGTGGAGGGTGGGTGGGTGTGTTAGATATCCATATATCTCTCTACACATACAAATGTACAATGTGTTTAAAAATTGTTTTTATAAAATTTAAACCATATTGCAAAACCAACAAATGCAAACACACTGTGTACAGATAGATAGATACCTACACAACCATTTCCTCCTTTTGGAATGACCACCTTAACTGTAATGCTTGGAGTTAAGCAAGAAAGTCCGCAGATGATGTAATTATAGTTTAATACACAAAAATGCTGGAGAAACTCAACAGGTCACACAGCGTTCTTTATGGCAAAGATGTGTAACCAATATTTTGGCCCTTAGCCTTTTGTCAAGGTATGAACAAAAAAAAAAATCAGGCTTTTGCCTGAGGTTTAGATCTGGAGCTCAGGTTGCCAATAAATTGAACAGGAGTCTATGCAACTGCAGAGACTGTGAGAACACTGGAGGACACTCAGTGAATCTGATGGGACTCTCTTTAGCTTCTCTTTCTCCTACTGTAAGGAGAACCAGGCAACTCTAATGTCTACTCTGCCTCCTTTACAGAATGCAGAAGGCAATTTTGTGAAATATTGCATGTTCTGTACTGTTACATGACAATAAATGAATCTGATCTGCAAATGGTGGTGGGAAGAGCAGGGGGAGGGGCACAGGCCCACAGGCAAGAGGTCATAGGTAGATGTGGGTGGAAGAAAGGCAAAAGAGAAAAAAGCTTAGAAATGAATATGGGGAGGGATATAGCTCTCTAAATGGAAAGGAAAAGGGAAGGAAGCTGGAGGGAAGGAGGCAGAGGGATAGGGAAAGAGAAAGACAAGGAAGGTCAAGCAGTAATCCTTGAGTAGTTTTCATTTACGTCTGACTCCTAAATCCTTTCACTGCCCACCTAAACCTTGACAATTTTATTTAATGTCTCGCCCTTGAAAAAAGTTCCAATCATGAGAATGACAACTTCTGCCACAGAAACCTCCAACTTTTCATTCTCCGGGGTGGAAAAACTTGTGATGCTCAGTTAACATTGTAGCACATTAGATGGTGATAAATTTCCTTAATGGTAGGTAGGAAAATTTATAGTTCAAAACAATGTGAAGCTGCTCTCTGAGCTGCTTGGTTGATGAGTTTTATAAATCTTGCTGGACAAAGTGTGCTTAATCAGGGATTTCACTATTTGATTTTCTGTTTGTTTTTCATGCCTCTTTGGTAATTCATATTTAGGAGTTTAGACATATGATCATTTAACACTCACTTGACGACTTGAGTTAATCACATTTTTGCCCTGCACTTTTGGGAGTGTAACACAATTGAATTTCCTTTTACAAAAGTATTTTCTTTGAAAGGTGTGACACGATGGACACTGCACATCTCATATCAAAGAAGTTTATAAGAGAGTATCTCAGAAACTGGTCAGCTGCTGGGAAACATATACAAGTGGAGTTTTTGTTTGGTTACACCAATAATATCAGTGCAACCTGGGCAGAATTGGCCAAAAACCTGTTAAAAAAATTTAGGAGATTTTAAACATTCTGTAAGCAAGTTAGACATAAAACCACTTGCTTTTGAATTTTGTTATTTCTTTGAAGCTACTTCAATATTCAGTTCTCTCAGAGCAGGGGTCACTATCCTAGTTAAAATTGAAATTTAATTCCCTGTGGTCTCTTCAAATAGAGTGGTATGGTTGGTGCAGTGATTAGCGCAACACCTTTACAGCGCCAGCGATCAGGACTTGGGTTCGAATCCCACACTATCTGTAAGGAGTTTGTATGTTCTCCATGGCTGCATGGACCTTCCCTGGGACGAGGGGGGCGTCTGGTTTTCTTCCACTGTTCAAAACATACCATGGGTTATCGGTTAATTGGGTGTAAAATGGGCGGCATGGCCTAGTGGGCCGAAATGGCCTTTTACCGTGCTGTATGTCTAAATTTAAAATTGCAGATGAGTGTCACCAAGGAAATTGCTGGTCCTTCAGTATTGTTTCTTTCATGTCAATTTCATTCATTTTAAATCCAATTGCTCATTAATTTAGATTGAACATGGTTATAAAATGTTTATTTTGAGTGGGAAACTCATTTTCAACTTTAATAATAAAACTAGGGCAAGTTATATATCAGAAGCACTTAAAAAGTTTTGATGACAAGAGAAACAATAAATGGATTATATTCTGGGGCACACCTAATTGATGATTTTAGAACATAAATTCACCCTTGGCCACATACACAATGTATTTAGCATCAACACATTACACTCTACTACTGAAATTTGCTTCCTCTGCACTTTAATGGAAATAACTTCCACTCATATAATGTAATTAAACAGATAACCTCTACATGCAACATGGGAAGCATATCTAAATGTTCCCATGTCATGGATAGGAGTTTTGCTTTGCAAAATCTAAATATACAAAATGAAAAAAAATTCTACATCTTGGGTACAATACAGAAGTATCAACTTACAATGGTGCAGGAGTGCCGCACTTTGCTACCCTGTGAAGGGACACCCTCTGAATTCATGCAACACAATGAGTATGATGCCATGATAACTGCTGTATTTTTAGGAATTAAGCTGAAAGAATTACTGCCTGCATCTTCCCTTTGTGATCTACACTGAGAGGCCAAAGAGCATTGATGGTAGTTCACTTGTAAATGTAGAAACTTTAACTAAATCCTTCTGTACAAAGGATTGCAATGAAACCAACAAATTGCACTCACTGATACCTCCAAGTATGCTGTAAAGTTTAAATGAGGCCTGGTGCTGATGACAAATCTGTCATGATAATACGTTTATCAACTTGTATTTATTGAGATTGTTTTGTAGCTTAATGCAGAAACTCTTTAGTGAAGTTCAAGCTTTTTCCAATGGAGGCATTGAATAAGTTCACAGCTGGAACATGTTTACTTGGAATAGTGAGCTGCCTGCAAGCTACTTGCATATTTTCATGTTGACATTATTCTCACTTTGCAGAAATAACTGTATGAGGGGTCTATTTAACTTGAAGAGAATGGTCAGATTCAGACAACTTTCACTATGGGATCTTGGCTATTGAACAGGTGACGTCAGCCATGATCCCATAGTGAAAGTTGTCTGAATCTGACCATTCTCTTCAAGTTAAATAGACAATTGCAATTTGAAGGACAAACTAATAAAGAACATGCATGGTAAATGGTAGGGCACTGAGGGGTGAGATAGAACAGAGATCTGGAAATCAGATACATAATTCCCTGAAAGTGACGTCACATATGGATAGGGTTGTAAAGAAAGCTTTTGGCATATTGGCCTTCACAAATCAAAGTAATGAGTATAGAAGTTGGGATGTATAAGACATTGGTGAAGCCAATGGCAGGATACAGCAATTGTACAGAATTATTCAGTAGAATTGCAAGGCAATAAACTGGTCCTGACACAACATAGAACAATTACAACACAGAAAACAGGCCACTTTGGCTCCTCTAGCCTGTGCCGAACCACTTTTTCTTACCTAGTCCCACTGACCTGTACTCAATCCATGGCCCTCCATATCTCTCCCAAATACACCTGGCCAAATTTCCCTCATGTTAAAATCGAGCTTGCATCTACCACTTAAGGTGGAAACTTGTTCCACACTCCCACCTCTCTGAGTGAAGAGGTTGCCCCTCATGTTCTCCCTAAACTTTTCCCCTTAACCCATGTCCTCTTGTTTGAATATCACCCTCAATGGAAAAAAACCTATCTACATTTACTCTGTCTATCCCCTCAATTTTAAATTACTATCAAATCACCTCATTCTTCTAAACTCCAAGGAATAAAGTCCTGACCTGTTTAACGTTTCCCTGGAACTCAGTCCCTGAAGTCCAGGGAACATCCTAGTAAATCTTCTCTGCACTCTCCCCATCTTATTTGTATCATTCCTGTAGTTAGGCAACCAAAACTGCACACAATACTCCAAAATTGGCTTCACCAATGTCTTATACATCCCAACTCCTGTACTCATTACTTTAATTTGTGAAGGCCAATATGCCAAAAGCTTTCTTTACTACCCTATCCACATGTGACGTCACTTTCAGGGAATTATGTATCTGATTTCCAGATCTCTGTATTCTATCTCACCCCTCAGTGCCCTACCATTTACCATGCATGTTCTTTATTAGTTTGTCCTTCAAATTGCAACACCTCACACTTGTCTGAATTAAATTCCATCTGCTATTTTTCAGCCCACTTTATCACCTGGTCCAGATCCCTCTGCAAGCTTTGAAAACCCTCTTCACTGTCCACAACACTTCCAATCTTAATGTCCTCTGCAAACTTACTGATCCAATTTTCCACATTATCAACCAGATCATTGATAACAAACAACAATAGTACCAGTACTGGTCCCTGAGACACACCACAGTCACAAGCCTCCAATCTGATAAGCAATCATCCACCACTACTCTCTGGTTTCTGCTGACCAGCCATTGACAAATCCAGTTTATTACTTCACCATGAATACCTAGTGTTTGAACCTTCCTGACTAACCTCTCATGTGGAACCTTGTCAAAGGCCTTACTAAAGTGCATGTAGATAACATCCACACCCTTTCCTTTGTCAACTTTCCTGGTAACCTTCTCATAACATTCTGAGGACTCCCTTCACAGATAGCCCATTACTGTACAGTGCTTGGAACCTCATTTGAATCCAGCTCTGTCTGTAAAGTATTTGTATGATCTCCCCATTACTATGTGAATTTTCCCCAAATGCATCGGTTTCCTCCAAAAACATTGCAAGTTGATTGGTGTATTTGGACAGCACAGGCTCATGGGATGGAAGGGCTGTTACTGTGCCGTATGTCTCTTTTTTTTTTACAAGTCCCAGATACATTGGATCTTCAGGAGTGTTGGGTCTTGTAAATCATGAAGAGTTCCTTGTTGTTCAGCAATCCAGAGCTTTGCATGAATACATCCTATACCTTCTTAAACTCATGGAGAGCCAAAATCCTCACAAATCCATCTGTCCAGTCTGCCTGCTGGTCCCTACTCAAGTAAACGTAGACCAGTATTGCTATACTATGCAAAATACGCTAAATTTATTCTGAATAATGGTAAATTTAACCTCTACAAGAGGTTTTTGGCTGGAGTTCTGCCTTCTGTGGGACCTCTGTCACCATCGTTACAGAAAGCCTTGGTTGCTCTTTTGAGAGATGGGATAAGTATATGACCCTTGAATATTCCTGGTGAATTGGGTCCATGAACACATACCCTTCTTCATTTTATCCCATAGAGTAGCTAAACAACTATGCCCATGGCTTATTCTGTTGCTCCAGCTCTTTCAGAACACACAATAGGACCACCCATGGAACTATCCCAGCAAAGAAATAATAATTGGAGAAATAGAAGGGTACATCACGTAAAGTCACAAACCACCACGCGTTCATTCCCTATTATCATGTAGTCTCCAAACTGCAAGCATAAAGGGACTGGGTGACCTATAATTGATGAATAAAATGCTACGAGACCCTGGTTTCATGTAACAACTTCACAGCATTCCAAGGAATAGGAAGGTGATCCTGTTTTAGTTGGCCATGGTCCAGGCAAATGTATGATGAATTATATCATCTGAGTATCACATTTGGCAATTCTCATACTCTACAGAAAAGCTAGATTGAATACTTTGGTCCATGAAAATTAAGCAGAAGAAGCATATTTCTATGATTCACAAATAAAAGCATTGGAGTTTAATCGCACTGAACTCAAGCACACCTCAAAGAAAATTATTTCCAAGCATTATGGGGAGGAATTCAACTTTGATCTATAGCAGTGAATTCATCCAAGAGTACCAGTTACTTATTCTACTCATCCCTGCATGTTGGTGAATGTAATTGCTAATACGTTCAAATGTGAATAATGACCGTAAAGAAATTAGCATTTTATAGTACTGTAGAAGACAGTATTTTTGAATAATTCGGTATTCAAAAAAACCTGTGGCATAGTCACAAATGTGCTTCTGTTACTTCCAGACAATAATCAGGAATTTTTCAAACAATCCTCTAAAACTATAAAGTACACGATTATCAATATATTCATCTACTATATTTCTATTTTCCATATAGTACTTAAAAAAAAATTAAACTCTCAGAAGAATATATATAGCTCAATTAGTAAAATAAAACTGATATTTTTGACTTGAATTCATTAATGTGCACATTTACGTTTAACTTGGCCAATTGCCCACTGTTTAATTTTGGGGATAGCTTATCAGAGGTGGCACAGTGCAGCTTGATCATTGGGGCCACTATTCTCAGAATTTAATGAGTTAATTTATGCTCATTTTCAGAGTATGTTTTCTGTGTGCCTGATATTTTGTGTTATCAATGCAAATGTTTTCCACAGTGAATTTCCCATTTTTTTTATGGCTTCTGAACCCTGCAATTCCCATAATACGATAAAAAAATGATGTAAAGAGGTAAGGGGACATTGAAGGACACTGGCAAGAAATTTATTTTTAACAAGTTTTGTGAGAGCTTCAGCAGTTTGGAAAGGAAAAGCAAGCAGATGCAGACACTGGAAATTTGAACAAAAAACAGAAAATGCTGGAAGTAATCAAAAGATCAGGCAGGATCTGTAGAGAGAGAGTATAAATGGTTCATGTTCATGAGATTTTATCAGAATAAGAAATGTTCAAGATTAAAAATGCAGAGAAGAGAGAACAAAGGAAATGATTGTGATCGACTTGTAAATGTTGAATGCCATAATGGTGCCAGCTGGAAGGTGAGAAAGGCTTGATAATGCCAGCTGATTTGTCTGGAGGAGAGGTAAATAGAAAGATTATTGAAACTAGAGGAGAAAGAAAAAATGCTGAAACTTGAAACTGGAAATCTGAAATAAATGATTACATTTGAAATAGCTAATAAGTTAGCCAGCAACTGTAGACAGAGAAAAACTGAGATGATGTTAGTTGCTGATCCTTCATTAGAACTTTCACCAAATTTTCTTCCAATATGTCATTATCACTTTCACCTTTGTTCTTCTTCTTCTCTATCTCCATCTCAGGGGATAGATTAACAAGCAATATCCATCAGATTGGATCATCAATTCCCAGTCAGTCACTGAGCTTGCTTCTGTTGGAAGTCTACCCTGCACAGTCCTCAAAGATGCAAAAGCATCTTTGGTAAACTTGTCATTTTCAAATTGTTCTGATCCTATAGAGCTTGTTTCTTCACACCTTGATTCAATTGTTCCCCCTTACATCATTTGCACTTCTAATGCTCCATACCTCTGTCATTTTCTCTATGATGGGCTAAAAGTCCTTGGTTTCTTTCCAGACTAGCCTCCCTCCATCATCACCATCCTTCTATGCTTTACTGAATTTGTACAACTTCTATTAACTCCACTTGCTTCTTCCCTTTTTACAGAAAAATGCATGGATCCACTCTTTTCCTGGTTCTTTGCAGAATAACTATCTTTGTAACCTACTCAAACTTCTTCCTTTAATTTTACTTTTAGTAGATTGATAACTATATTAGAACTGCTTTCTGCTCTAATACAGGGCTTAGAGTTTTAATCACTTTTGCAGCTGATTTCCAACCTGCAGTTCCATTCATCTGATCCATGTCTGTATTTACCTTTTTTCCCCTTTTTCCATCTCAAGTGATAGCTTGGAACTAACATCTATTATCAGTCCCTCAGATTCCCATTGCAATCTCAACCTACACCTCCTGCTTCAGTGTTTTCTGTAAGAGCTCTCTTTTCTTCAAATTTCTCCAGTTCAATTTTATCTGTCCAATGCTTCAGAAAGGTAGCCAATATGCCAAAGGTTCCATTCCACTCCAGACACATTATCTTCTCCCTCCTACCATCAGAGAGAATCTTCAAGAGTTTAAAATTCCACACCAACAAGACAGCTAGTTTTTCCTCAGCCATCAGGCTCCTGAATGATCCCACAACAGTGCTCTCATTCTGTCCTTATCTTTTCATTTTAACTCTAGACTCTGTAATTGTGTTATTGCCCTTCTACTGTAAGCACATTAAAATCGACCTACTAGACCACTCACTGAAGAATCCTTCTCACTGTTCCAGGTATAATGTGGCAATAAATTTAAACATAAACTACATTTGATGCCATTAATTTAAAGATGGCTTCCTTTCTGCTCAACCAGTACAGTTGATAGGAATCTTAACTGCATCCATGGATGTAACATCTGTTCTTTTACTTGGGCGTCATAGAGCTGTATGGCATGGAAACAGGCCCTTCACCTCAACTCATCCATGCCAACCAAGTTGCCCAATTAAGCTAGTCCCATTTACCTGCCTTTGGCTCACATACCCCTTGACATTTTCTATCCATATATCTGTCCAAAAGTTTTTTTTTTTTTAAATTTCATAATTGTATCCTCCTCTACCACTTCCTTTGGAATTTGGCTCATTAATCCACCACCCTCTGTTGTAAAACACTGCCTTTTAATTTT
Organism: Narcine bancroftii; assembly: GCF_036971445.1. Lineage (NCBI taxonomy): Eukaryota > Metazoa > Chordata > Chondrichthyes > Torpediniformes > Narcinidae > Narcine > Narcine bancroftii. The sequence goes on along the minus strand of NC_091476.1, from coordinate 21,399,292 downwards.
TTTATGGTCACTTTTAAATCTTTCCTCCCTTCCCTCATCTTAAACCTATGCCCTTTTGGACTCCCCTGCTATTATGTGTTCTGTATTCACTTCCAATGAGATTTAAATAATAGAACAGAGCTAAACAAAAGTTTATATTTTTTATAATTTTTAAAATGCTGTTTATAGCTAAAATTCCAAACAACTGCAATGACATACATTTTCTTTTTTTGAATAGAAATGGAAAGGATTCCATTATCCTGACTGTCCTTCAGCCTTATCAAGTGAGTGTGCTCCTTCATTCTGTTATGTATTGTGTGTGTGTTACCTTACAAAGTATGATTTAAAATCCCATGTTGGAAGATGGGCCTCAGTGTTCAGAGATATTCTAGGCTTATTTCCTGAGCTACTCTGTTTTATTCAATCTTATCGTGACAAATCCCCAGATGGGTGTCCAGTTATAAACTTTTTCTGTTATTCTGAAACTTTTGCTGGAATGTCAAGATTTCAAATCTGAGATTTCAATAAAACTTCAGATTATGAATTGAGCAGTCACAGTTCCCACCTAAACCATTATATTCTTAGAGGGAAGGCAACGTCAATGTATCACATTGTTCTCTGCAGGTGGATAGCTTACATTGCAGTTCAGAGTGATTATCTTCAGTTAAGTAGACAAAGAGAAAGAGAGATAAATATTGTCATAAATGCATAACCAAGACTGAATTAACTGACATGTTCAGTTTTAACTGTGTATCCATAAAGATTGACATTAATAGTGGTCTATCCTTGAGTTTACTTTACACTCCCATTATGAAATTAGAAAATGAAATAATGCTTAAATATGCTGCTAATTTTGCAAGATCCAGCATCTTTTCCACTGTGCACAGTTGTAGGTGATTAGGACATCTTGAAATTTCCAGCCAATGCAGATGGCCTTAACAGCCGGAGGAAAAACTGTAAACCAACTACAAATCTTATACTAGTTAGATTATAGTAGTCCAGCTGAGTTCTTGCCACAACACAATCATTTGAAGCAGTCACTGAAACAGAGATTAGGAAGAAAAGACTTTCTACATTCCACGTCCTCATTAGTCACAAGGAATTGGGCCCACAGACATTCCGCAAAAAAAAAGAACATTTAACACTAAGGCCATCTGCAATCCTACTCAGACTGACATAAGCAGTCAGTGGTTACATCATGCAGGATTCAATCCTTCCATAAATATAAAAACTTCAATTTAAGCAAAGAATCAGTTCACTGGAGGAATTCAGCCTGTAAAGCAGCATCCAGGAGAAGAAATGGAATCACTGACACCGTTCATTAAGACTGAGTGTGGAGAGGGGAGATAGCCAGCATAAGGAAGGGAGTGTGGAGGGGCTTGGTGAATCAATGAAGGATGACAGGCTGATGGACCTGGATGAGAAAGGGGAGGGTTGGAGTTGGAATATAGAGGCAGGTGATAGTTTTTATTTCACACTGTACTATGTTGGGTCACTTTATCCTGGCACACATGACAATAAACAATTTAATTCAAAATCTTTTTTGTACATCCTGATCCAATATACTCTATGTGCTGAGGATGGCATATGTGAACAACACAGCACACATTGTGATGTGCAGAAACCATTTTTTGATGCAAGTGTGGCTAGAATTTCATGAACCATGGTAAAGGTGGCAGTCTTGGAACCCTTTTATTAGCAACATTTAAAATTTAACCAAAGTATTCCAACACATTAACTGTCAGATTCATGCATTACATTTTCTAATTTAATTTTGGTAAAAGCAGTTAATCCAAGAGCCAACAATTCAACTGGGGTAATTACATTTATATTCTTCTTTAATTAAATGGAAGAACTTGTTTGTGTCCTCTTCAAATCATTCTTTTACTCTTTTCACTTTCTCTATATTTTTATTCAAAGTATTTATACTTTTCTGGAAATGGGTTGAAGATTATAATGGACCAAATGTAAAAGGTGAAATCCCGGACTAATATATCCTAATTAATCAGGGTAATTCATAAAATGAAAATTAAATGTGGAGAAATGAATGTAATTAACAACCAGCTGCATAAGGATAAACATGCTTTCATTACTAAGAGGTTTTATTGTTATAGCTTATCAACAGCTGATAGCAACTAATTGAATGAATACAGGAAATAAACACATTTTCAGTTTTAGTTTTACTGGAATGGGCTACATCTTGAAAATTATGTGTTCTTATTCATCTCTAAATTGTAAGTAAGATGATAATGAATTAATTGATGCATTTTTGAAGTGACAAAATGACAAACTAGAATGTCTGAGAGAACAAGCAGCAGACTGTATATTTGTTGTTAATTATGAGTGAATATAGACATTTCAGGAAAAAGCTTATGGTAAAAATGTATCCCTTTTGAGGTTTTCTGATTTTGCCAGCAGGGACAAAAAAGAAAAAGGGTAAGGAGTAGGTTCTGAAAGCCAAAAGTAAAGGCAAGATCAACAGAAGTAGAAATACAGACTGAATTTCCCAAGACCATTTTAAGGTTTTGAACAGGCAGATTTAAAAAAAAATCAAAAATACAACATTGGTGTTGTTGAACATTATTCTAACACAAAATGTTATTGAGTAGTTCGGGCTCACTGCAGACTCCCATCACACTATCACAGATTTTGCTGTGTTTATTAAAATTCTAATTGCATTGGATCTCTAAATTGGAAATGTATTTTCTTGCCAAATCTGTGGAAACCTTCAGGCTGTTCTTTAGAATTGAGATTAATGTTATTCATCCCATTTGTTCAGCTAAGAATTGTGAAGTGAAAATGCAAGAAAAATAGTTCAGAGTTCCCTTTAAGGGTGTCAGAATTTATAGTCTATCAAACTGGTGACCACACATGAGTCTAAACTACCACAACTGACAGTGACACTAACAGTGAAGTAAAGTATGAAATAATACCTATAGAGCTCATTTTGGGTGAAATACACATTGACATTATAATACTTACTTGAAGGATAGCCTGATCCAGTAGCATACCGCTGATGCAATCAATCGACAGGGAAGTTTGGGAGCAATTGCAAATTAATACTGTCAGTTGATTAAATGCTTTTTGTTGTCTGGTATCAAAGTTAAATCTTTCAAGATTTTTATATTAGTGTTCATTCAGTTGGGGATGGAAAGTGAAAAACTACAATATGGATATTGTGTGTGTAAAAAAAAAAAGTAGCCACTTCAGAGCCACTGAGAAAATGAAAACCCAATATCTACAAGTAATTGGCTGTTTATGAAACAAGCATACATTAATATGGTATGCTGTGTTGACCTTCCAATATCATAGCTACTTGTAGCCTGGTCACCTCTGCATGATAAATTATAGTGTCATATTGTGGCAGGATATCCTGACATACAGATGCAAAGCAAGTAATAAGATCGCCCATCGTTATTGAATGAAGATCTACCGGGACCAATGCCTGAAGAGGGCGCACAAAATCAGTGAACCGGTGCGGACTCCGAAAGGCCAACAAGGCCTGTTTCCACTCCGTAAATGGTTCAATGGTTACTCCTCCTTGCACATAAGACAGAAGAGTCTTTAGAGCAACAACATCATGGGGAAGCATTATCAACTCTTCACAGAATTGTCAGCAGCTCTCTGCATGTGCACCAAGTTTGAGATTCCCATGGCTATTTCCAAATTGTGTTGGAACAATGTCTCCATTTAGTTGAATCAAAAAGAATGATTGCAAGAGAAAAAAGTTAATATTAGATCATTTATGTTATTAAAATAATTAAGTTTAGTTATCTATTAAGTGAAACACTTAGTTGTATAAATGTATTGCAATATTTTTTTGTAATTTTGAATATTTTTTATTCATTTGTTTGAATTTGGAGTGGCTTAGATATGGATAAGGCTTTTCAATGGTTTCGTAGACAGGGCTAGTTCTGACTCCAACATATGATAATATCATGCAAGGCTCTGCAACCACACAGAACTTCATATCTGAGCACGTAGCTGGCTTACAAATGTTGGTTAACATCAACAGAGCATCCTAGCAACTATGGAAATCAAGGACAAGCTGCTGGCAGGAAATTTTGGGATCTTGAAGTTATTTTAGTTACTGTAACATCAGGAGTAGCCTCTTACTCAAATGTCTGCAATCAGCAAGTAACACCATTTGAGAGAAAAACCCATAGATTTTCAAGCTAGTTAAGGCTTACAAAAAGATTAGATTAACCACATGTCTGGACAGGCAAAGGAAAAGTAAAACTAGTTTAGATCAAAAGCTTAATTTGTACTTTCCCAAGCTTCCAAGGAGATCTGTTAAAACTTGGGTTATTTACTATACTCTTATGGCCTTCTTCATAAAATATTTAAAAGCTTGCTGGAACTAGGTGTTTGACTGGAACTAAGATACTGTTTTCATATTAACATAACATAGTTGATGTTGATTTTTAATCTACAGTCTCCGAAATCTGCCTTTATCAGTGCAGCCAAGAAAGCACAGCTTAGGACAAATCCTGTCAAAGTGCGATTTTCCGAAGAAGTTACAGTGAATGGAAACAGTTCTGTGAGTACTTGCAAAATCGCATTAGACAATAAGGGGGACATTTAACCCCCAAACATCCACCACATTGCCATCTGAGTACTTCGTGAGAGTGGCATGAGTGGCAATTAAGATGGTGGGAGGAGTTCCATCTGTATTCCTGCCTCCTCCATCTTAATATCCAAAAGTTTCTTCAAAGCCAAGAGAAGCAAGGGAGCTTGTGTTGCCTTGGCCTCAGTAGGATACAATGATTATCTACAGCCATTTGCTCCCATGTCCCAATTGACTTCAACCTTCTAACCCCTTTCCTGAGTAACCTTAAAGGATCCCCAATGTCATCCTGCATTCTACCCTGCACCCATCACTTTCAACTACCACCAATGGAAAACAACAGCAAACTAAGCCAGGACTTAGGAGGGCCTTGGGGAAAGACTATCAAATAGTATCATTAAAAATGAAGGTGAGATATTGAAATTTTTCAGAAGTCATTAGTTCAATGTAAACTTCAACCCTTACACATTTAAATACTTCCCCCCTTAGTTAAAATGCATTCAGTTCACAATTTGGTCTGGCATTAGATTCTTATCTCCATGAGAAAAGGTTTTGTCCTTGACAAAAGACATGAGCATGGCCAACATTAACATTTTTGTACAGGAATAAGGAGATCATGTATAGGTAGAAGTAAACAGTCCCATTTAAAAAGGACGAATTTTCCAGTTTCCCACCAGAAACAAGCTCTCAACCAACTCCTCCAAAATAAATTAGTTGGTCATGTATGTCCTTATCCTTCATGAGGCTTTGTTCTGCATAAATCGCTAACCGTATTAATTTACATTACCTCAGCATCCCGTGGAAATAAATTAATTGCCTCTAAAATGCTTTAGGTTGTCTCACAAATATGGAGCCACTAGTATTATTGTTAACATAACTGCAAGTAAGTTTGGAAAATATGTATTTCACAGATATTTTCTTCAACAAAAAATTAATGCATTCCATTGTTATTTAACTATCTGTATTATACAGTGTTATCCCCAGTCACTTCTTTGGAATATAATAAAGCAGAATATGTCAACCAGCCACAAAGAGTTGTTTGGGTAAATGTCTAAAAATTAGTCAAAGGATCATTTGAAAAGAAGAAAGAAGGGTTCACAGTTTGGGGGTGTGGTGTGTATTTCAAGAGCATTAAACCTTGGCAGCAATACAGGAGGTCATGTTTCTTATCACGTTGGAAGTTACGGCTATGTCAGTGGATGCATGGTTAGATGAGGCTAGAGTTGAGGTGGGACAGTAATGAAGGATTGATAACACTGATCAAAGCATTAAAATCTGGTATTTCTTATTCAGGAGCCAATTTAGGCCAGCAAGCACAAGATTAATGGGTGAATTGGACTGGTGCAAGTTTGGACACAGGCAGCAGAATCTTGGCTGACCTCAAGTTAACAGAATGCAGACAAGAGAAGTGAAGATGCGTGGCCAGCCAGAAATATTCAGACCTAGAGATACAAAGGCATGGATGAGGGTGCAAGCAGCAAATGAGCTGAAGCAGAGAAGGAGTCAGGTGAGGTCACAAAGATAGAAACAGCCACTTTGTAATGTCACAAGTGTTCAGAAATTCTCCTTCAGATAAAATAAAATTCCAAGGTTGAGCCACACATAATTGCCAGTGAGAGGTAGAGGCAAATATATCAGCTTACTGAATATTTTTTAAATTTGTGTCTAGTACTGAATGCCAGACGTGCAGTTTTTTTAAAATAATTATGAAACTGTTGGTAGATCAGGAGAGGAGGTAGTGAGGGGGAGTTGGATATTGCAGAGGATGTGGAAAATGACACCATGATTTTGGCTGTTTTGCCATGGACACAATGTCATTGAGAAATAGGAAGAAACCAAGAATAATTCTTTAGAGAACTACTGAAGTGATCTTGGAGGCAAAGGAAAAGAACCCATTCCACTTGACACTCTGCCCATGTATAAACTGATAAAAATGAATGAGTGCAATCACATTCAACTGGATGATGGTAGGGAGGTTTAAAAGATAGCGTCACAATCAGGGAAGATACAATGCTGGCATTAAATGAGAAAAATATTGTGCAAAACCTGAGGATCACTCATGGATTTTTATGGCAGGCATCTTATCAATTAAATATTTCTGTCTATCCAAAAAATGCCTGTTATTGTAATGCTGTTCTTGTCCAGTTTGCAGTTCACCTTGGATTATGTTCTCAAACTTTAACTGGGGATTAAAGCCATAGCAATTGAGATCTGCAGCAAAATATCAGGACAACTTTATGGGCTACAGGTAGGATATTCACAGGAAGTTCTAGGCTATAAACTTAGTCCTCTTTCATGACTCTGTAGCCAAGTTTGGTCCAATGCAATCTATAAATTCGCTGACAATACCACCATTGATGGCCAGAAATCATGAGTCAGAATACAGGGTGGAGATCGAGAATTTGCTCTCAACTATCTTGGTCTCAATATCAACAAGACCAAAAAGTATATTGTGGATTTCAGGAAGGGAAAATTAGGAACCAATCACTAATCCATACTGATGGGACAGAGATGGAGAGTATTAGTACCTTCAAGTTCCTATGAGTCCACATAACAGATCTCTCCTGGAACCAGTTCATCAAGACAACCATGAAGAAGTTATATTAACACCTTTACTTTCTAAGAAGTCTAGGGATATTTTGCATCCCATCAAATACTCAATCAAGTTTCTACCACTGCACTGTGAAAAGCATGCTGACTGGTTGAATCATGGCCTGGTTTGGTAATTCAAGTGCCCAGCAATGCAGAAGGCTACAAAAAGTATCAGACATAGCCAAGTCCATCATGGGCTCTGACCTCCCATCTATTGAAGACATCTATACGAGGAGATGTCTCATCAATAAAAGATTGCATCATCCTGATCTAAATCCCCCGTTCCTGCCTCCTACTGGAAGAAGTCCAGCACATCTATGTTCAAGAACAGTTTTCCAATGGTTATCAGACTCTTGAACTTTCCCTTTTTATCCTAATTACAAACAACTCTGGCATTACAGAAAGACCTGTCCACACTTTTCAAACACTTTTTAGTCTGGCACTAACTGTAACTATAAATATTGATTATCTTTTATATTTATTGTCACTTTATGTACTGGGATATACTATTGGAGATTTTTTTAATATATAGAATTACCTGTTTGGCTGCAACATGTAAGAATTTTGGTGCATTTTTATATATTGTAATTGTGTGAATGACAATAAGCTAATTATTATTAGAAGAAAATTACCTTCTTTTGTCTCCATCAGGATCCTATGAAAGAGGAAACTCTAATGTTGATCTCAAACGTACTGAATGTGTATCTGGAAAACGGTCAGATGAAATCGTTCACCTTTGATAGCAGAACAACCGTAAGGGTAAGGTCATCTTAGAAAAATAAAATCAAAATTACAATCACTTTGATGAATACATTGAGAGTCATGAATATCTGCAATTGGAAAGTTAACTGGGTAAAGTATGGGAATTTGGAAATGTAATTAAACTTAATTGTTTTTATTTATAGTGGAAAACACATGCCTAAGGGTTCATTATGCAAATGAGCTCTCATCCCATGTCTTCTTTCAATTACTCCATAGATACCCTGTATTAATTAGAACAATTCAAGCAAATCATTACAGAATATCGTTATGAATTGTTTTGGCCCAGCATCTGCTTGAAATAAACAAACCAAGAAACTCATTTCATTAAATATAATCAGGTTTTCTTCAAGAATATTCTATAAAGGACTCAACAATAAAATTCATCATAACCAATCATGATTGGTACATTGACTGAAACAGAAGATACTGTTGTGTATAGTAGATTTGAGTGAATGATATTTTCTACTTCTGATATTCAGTTCAATTAATAAACCACTACAGAGAGACCTCAACTCATGAATGTTCAATTTACAAATCATTGCTATTCTCGCTCCTTGGGGTACATCTCCAAATTCACGATGATTTTGCATTCTCCACCCATCATGTATATTTTGCAGTACTTCCTGGCATGACATTTTGACTTTGTCAACACAGAATGCTCTCTGCAAGTCTGCTTGTTATCATGATTTAGCAGAATTTATTCTGCAAGCCCTTCAAAAAATAAGTTTCAAAACACTCCAGCAGCTCTAAGGCTTGCAGTGAATGTAATTAATAGAATTGAAAATTTACTAAACTGTTTACTAAATCTTGCATCTTTGATGGTGTGAACCATCCTTAACAACAGAAAAAAATTCAAGTTCCAAAACACAAGAGCTGCTAGGATTTTGAACAAGCAATGAGAAGCTGGAAGGGATCACCAGGTCAGGCAGCATGCACAGAGAAAAACAGTCAATGTTTTGGGCCAGGACCTTTTTTTCAAGACTAATAAATATTAGTGCTCAAATTGTGACTCTTGCTAGTGTATTATGTGTCACAAAGGGCCAAGATATTGCAAAACAATGAAAAATGATTAGGGTTCTGATAAGGAGATGAGAATCAACAGCATGTGCCCCTTGGCCTGATCATGATCCAAGCAAAAACAGGATTGTTAAGTTGAGACTTGAAAAAGGGAAAGGGGAAGGCTGCGAGGTCTTCTTAAAATGCTGATATGTTAAGGCCAGCCATTTGTCAAGAATCGAACAGATCCGGAGGTGTCATGGCAACATAAAATTTTTCAGAGGAGTTGAAACAAATTATCACAAGATGGCTTCTCTCCTAAACAAATGGGTAAGATGCCACACTCATTCATATGGAGGGATGAGAAAATTTTCTCCAGCTTTCGAGAAGTCTCCAAGAAGGTACTGTGTCATGGGTAAACTTATACCTCTCATTTTGTTCATTTCAGATTGGTCACAGTATTTGAGCTACCGAAATACACACACACCGAGAGCAGTTCAGTTTATACAAGTCTTTATTACTAAATCTAAAGCTGAATTCACACTACAATATGCAAGCCCTTCCCAATTATACTTATCAACGCCTGGACTGGTTCCAACTGCCAAAGCGAAGTGAGGCAACGACTGCACACTTGTAGTAGGTTGTCAGGGCGCCGGTAGCAGCTTCTCCTCCTCCCTCGACCGGGACGTTAGCTGGACTCTTGAAGTTCTTCTTCTTGCTGAGAGAGGTTGCCACCTCTTGGAGAGTCTCAAACTTCAGCAGTAGGACCCATAGCTTATATTACCCAAAAGTTGTTTACTTCAGATCTTATCTCTTTGAACAAATGATTTAATTCTTCAAGGTCTCCTGACAGCCTGCGACCAACAAAAGAAAACTGCATCTCTGGGCCTCATGGTGGAAGTTGGATAATGTCTACTGATTCATATGCATCCCTGGGCCCCATAGTGTAAATCAGATAATGTCTTCTGAACTGCATCCTGCGCCCCATGGTGGAATTTAGGTGTGTCTACTAATTCATATGCATCCTGGTCCTCATGGTGTAAATTGGATTATGTCTGCTGATTTTGAAAAAAACAAGCAGGTTCTCAGCCTTGCAGAAGCAAAGGCTGGAAAAGTTAAAAAAAAACAGTTTAAATCTTCCATTACATACTGTCAGCCTGTCAAATAAAGATAGATTTGATTAGGTAGATTAGGCTAATATAAAAGCAGAATCTCATGGCGAAGATCAGGATTTTTTTTTAGATCTTATAGAACACTAGAGCACAGTACAGGCCCTTCTGCCTGCAATGTTGTGCTGATCTATATATTCCTTTTAAAAAAGTACTAAACCCATGTTACCCTCCATTTCTCTTTCATCCATGTGCCAGTTTAGGAATCTCTTAAATACCCCTAATGTTTCAGCCTCCACCACCATCCCTGGCAAGGTATTCCAGGCACCCACAACTCTGCATAAAAAAAATGTACCCATAATGACTCCCTTAAACTTCCTTCCCTTCACTTTGTACTTGTATTCTCTGGTGTTTTCTATTCATGTCCTGGGAAACAGGTTCCAGCTGCCGTTCAATCTATGCCTCTCAATCTTGTCAACCACTATTAAGTCTCCTCTCATTCTTCTATGCTCCAAATTTTAAAAAACCCAGCTTCATAAGACTTATCTTCCAACCCAGGTAACATCTTGGTAAATCTCCTCTGCAACCGCTCCATAGCTTCCATATCCTTCCTGTAATGAGGAAGGATATGGAACACAATTCTCTCCAAGTGTGGTCTCAGAGATTTGCAACTGGACCTCTCTAGTCTTGAACTCAATCCCCCTATTAATGAAACCCAGCATCCCACAGGCTTTCTTAACTATCCTTTCAACCTAAGCAGCAACCTTGAGGGATGTATTGATTTGGACCCCAAGGTCCCAAAACTTATCACATGATTTCATTATAACGCTGCAAAACCCTTCTCTACCCAAGTGTTCGAATACATTTTCAAAGGAAAGCACGAGGCCAAGCAAGCTGAAACAACATTTAGAGACCATAAAGAGTGGAAAGATAAAACCTTGCATTACTTCAAAACTCTTTGAGAGATTTCAAGAGAAGGCTGATGTTCAGATGATCACCTAAATCTCACAGAAATTAGAAAAGAGTCTTCTTGCATCATACAAGATAAGTGAATTAATTGCTGAAAGTGGAAATACTTACATCTCTCTCACTTGTTTTGCTTTCCACATCCATGATATCGAGCATCGTGAACTTGAATGCCAAATAAACTATTCCGAGTAATTTCACTGTTTCTGGAAGTAATAAGTCATTTCATTTTAATCCATGGAATTCTCTTTACAATTCAATAAATCCACTCTGCAAGAGAATGGCACTCTTCTAATGGCTTATGTCAGATTGTAGAACAGAAACAAGATAATAGATGTTATTTGCCAGGATTAAAATGAAGTAGCCATCAACAATACAAGCACCATCACCACCAAAACAGCTGGCCATGAAGAGCCTTTCTGTCATATAGAGAACATAATAGCCATCTTCAAAGATAATGATCCAATTAAAGATGGATATGCTTTACTTTATGGAGCTATACCAGAAGAAGAAAGTTGTCTAAATATCCATCAAAACCTTCTTTAAGACAAGTTCATCAGCTATCCATGAATAGTACAGAAAGAAACATCATAAGATCCATCAAACTCAGTTCATCAGCACCACATTAACATTAGCAGTTCATCCTCTTTCTCTTCACCCAATCCCCAATGGGATCTTGGAGCAGGAATACATCTCCCAGCCAATCTACACTCAACTGGCTGGGATAGGATTGAGTTGACGAGGAGGAGAACATACAGGTAGTGGTATTTGAATGCATTTGAAGCCTTCATCCATCACGCTAGAAATTACAGATTTATAAGATGTTGTCAGAGTAACTCAGGCATGTAACTGAACCATATTTTCAGTGGTGGAGAGAATGAATGCTTAGAGCAGGGCAAGTTCCTTTACCTGGATTGTGATAATCAGCCCACACTGTAACAAAATAAACAGCAGAACCACAGAGCATACAACCACCTTTATTATATAACATTAGTGGGAGTAAAGGGTTCAAAGAGTAGAAAGTATCACTCATTCCTTGGACTGAACCTTATTCAGAGTATACAGCATTTGGTCCTTTTTGGCAGTGCATTTTTCACAAGTTTCTTATACAGGTTGTTTTGAAGTTGATTGTTCCTGTTTCTTATTAGCATCTATTTTTGTGGTTTTTTTTCCTCTTAGGAATGTAAATTTATTTCATCAAACAGTTAATCACTTTAACAATTAATCTCATTTAAGTTTCAACCCTTACATGGTTAGGCCTCAAACACTGCCCTAAGGAACACCTGCAGTGATGTTCAAGGACTGATTGCTTAGCCACTATTAAAATGATGTCTCAAGGTTTTTAAGATAATTCAGGCACCTTTGTGTTTATGCATCTGACTGCTGAGTTGAAGTGAATTGTGTCACAAGATCACTTGATCTCTATTGCCCAATCAGCTTCTTGCTGACTTGATTCAAATCCAACTGCCTGAATCACCTGACTCCAATTGCCACGTGCACACTTCAGATAAAATCCCTTTTGAAGTCTGCAATATAGCTTTGGTCTTGTTGTCTAATGCTAATTCTTTATCTTCAAGGTTAATAAATCTTTATCACACACAAAGCAGAGGAAGCTTTCCTTAGTGTTTGACATTCCTTTCCTGCATCCTTTTATGTTAATGGCAATTGTCTTATCTGAAAAATCTTCACCCAAGGTAGTGGCTCCTTTCCTTAATGTTTGTCATTCCTATGTGACTTTTTCTACATTCTTTACAGGATGGTGCCTCACCTCTTCAGGGATGCTGAAGTTGCAGCCATCCATGTTGGGAGAATGTATTCTATCATGTTCCTTAAGTGTGCTTTGTAAATTGTGGATAGTCTTTGCAGGGTCGAAAGATGATTCACTCACCCTAGGATGCCAAACTTCTGTCCTGTTTTTGTGGTTAGTCCAATTGAATTTCTGGCCAGAGGTCATCTCCAGGATGCTGCTGGGAGAGGCTTGATGATGGCTAGGTCATATTGCCTGGGTTTTGTTCTATGCAAGAAATGACTGCTTTATTTGTTGAAGGGTGATGAATGGAATTGAACATTGTGCAATCACCAGCAAATGTTTCTCTTTTGATCCAATGAAGGTCATTGAGGTGACAACTTAGGATGGTTAGGCCTCAAACTCTGCCCTAAGGGACACCTGCAGTGATATTCTATGACTAGTTGCTTAGTCACTATTAAGAACAACCATTACATTTGTAAAAGGTGTAAACTATACTCAAATAACATGCCAGTGGCAATAGGAAATATGTTTCACCGCATATAACAATGTTGGCTGTTTCTCCCTTGTGAATCCTGTAAAAGAAGTTCTGAGATCTGACTTGCACAGTGTTATGTTTGTGCAGGACGTGATTCTCACACTGCAAGAAAGGTTGTCTCTCAGATGCATAGAACACTTTGCACTGGTGCTGGAGGTGGGCAATGAAGGTCCAGAGAAGAAACTTCTTCTGTTACATGAGGCAGAGACTCTGATACAGGTCAGTACAGGCAGCTGCCAGCACCACACAGTTATTCACTGATATTTTCCTTTGGTTTTTCCTTTGACAGTATTTCACTCTTTTAAAATTTCTTCTGTCCGTACTCCTATCTGTGGTAGGTTAGGTTTCAGGGATACAAGTCTTCTAATGCTTTTGCACACCTAATCTAGCAATCTTCAGCATAGGGTTGATAAATTCAAGAACAGGAATCCTAAATATTTTATTAGTGCTGGAATGCAATAATTAAGAGGTTCGTTGCTACAAATTAAAATAATGCCATGAAAAATGAAGAGAGATAGATTACATCCAATGGCAAATTTGAACCTGAATGAACTTGGATAGATGATTAAATTGGTCCAAATAACAGACCATACTGATCTTGCTACTTTCCTATAAATGTCTGATGGAGAGCAGTAGGCTCCTTCTGGACTAAGGGAAATTGGTTGACTGAAGTTTTAACAGGAGTTCTATGGGAAATCTGTTGCAGTTTTCTCCTCAAGGCTACCCTGGAGGTAAAAGAAGCCTGGGCAAAAAGAAACCTTGCAGAGAAAAATAATATTTTTCAACTTTTTAGTGAGCCTGAAAGAGAGGGAATATTGCTTGTGGTCTGATAGAAAATCCTGCAGCTCTCAAGCTTTGGGTTTACCCCAATTTGGCCTTCCAAACACTCACCTGAATTTATGAATTCACAAAGACTCCCACAAGTCTGCCCCAAGATATATTCATTGGTCATACATAAATATCCACTTCTGCTTCCTTAATGGAATATTACAGTCATTATACACATCATGTTCTCATCCCAACTATTTAGCTTAGAATGATTGTAAAATTCATGGCAACTTTGTTCCAGTTTCTGCTGAATTTTTATCCTAGTCAATTAAAATTCGATGTACTTTTATAACATGGTACCTTATAGTTGGCAGCAAGAGGTAATTAAACTCATTTGCCAGGGTTAGTCTGGAATACATGTGGCAGTACTGGTAAGTCAATATGGGCCTCCCTGATTCATTGAATATTCTCCAATCAAACTCTGTATTCTAATTTTGCAACCAATATTTAACATAAACATCAATACACAACTGCAGCATGCAAACTGGGAAAACTAATATTGAATTGTGTAAAATTAATGCTTTTATATATATTTATGACTAATTGTTTCAATTTGTCATTTAATAATTGAGAAACCTCTTTTAATGTGATTTGCCTTCAATTAACCATACTGATTTAATTAGATTCAACTGTGTTTACTGATGTTAAAATTCAGTTTTTATATTTATTGCTAGGTTGTGCAGCGCAGTCATTTTAACACCATGAAATGCATCCTCAGAATCACCTTTTTTCCAAAGGACCCAGTTGATCTACTGAGGAGAGACCCAGTGGCATTTGACTACCTATACGCTCAGGTAAGATTAGCAGCAAAAGGGAGCTTTTGGCAAGAATCTGGGAAAAGGATGTGATCAGAAGTGAATTCCACAGAATATGCATAGAAATCTAAATAAAATGGGTTTAGCAAAATTCACATGGATCAAATTTTATTCTTGGTCTAAACCAGTGGTCTTCAAAGTTTTTATTTCCACTCACATACCATCTTAAGTATTCTCTATGCCATTAGGTGCTCTGTGATTAGTAAGGGATTACTTAAAGTGGTATGTGAGTGGAAAGAAAGAGTTTGAAAACCACTGTTTTAATTGTACCTAATTAACTCATTATGTGTACGGTTTCCTAACTCCAAAGGAAATGGCCCATTGACAATTTTTCTTAAGCAAAATATTTCAGTAACAATTGGGTCTAGAGCAGTGATTCTCAACCTTCCCTTCCCACTCACATACCACCTAAAGTAATCCCTTACAAATCACAGAGCACTGATGACATAGGGATTACTTAAAGTGGTATGTGATTGGAAAGAAAAAGGTTGGGAACCATTGATGTAGTGCTTTCAGGAACACGAACCTGTGGCGCAACCTCAGACAACCTCAGGCTTCTCCTACTGAGCCTGATCTCTGATTCACTCTATTCCATCAAGATGTATTCATGTATTTGGCTTCCCTTTATCTGGTCAGTAGCTACTGCCATGGTGTCGTAATGTTCCATGTCGGTATTGTGTGAATGTTTGTATTTATAATTCAACTGATTCTTAGTACAGTAACATCCTTGTTATCTGGAATTCAAACCACCAACAACAAAAAAAAAGGCAAATAAATAAATAAGGATTATAAAAAAGTAAATGAGCTTTGCTCATAGGTGTTTGAATAAAATGGTGTCACACAGCATGAAGAGCTAGTTGATGCCATTCGCCATTGGGGTGGCTCCCTTCAAGTGTTTCCTTATCCCTGCTTATTATGAGTTTTTGTCTTTATTAGTACCAATATATTAGTAAGGCTTTTTTTCTGTGAACTTGGGGGATGGGGATTAATTATGATGGCAGCACCTGCAATTGAGGTTCGAATTTAAATTTAAATGTACATTTTGTAAGTTATGGAAATTAGCTGATTAAAGTGAACTTTACATAATGAAGGACTACAATACAGATTTTTTTCAAATTACTTTACATTTTGCACTGTTATTTGTCTTTTAAACTGTTTATTCTTAATGCTGGTATCAAGCAACTGGAAAACTCAATCCCCATTCGTGCTGGATATCAGGAATTTTACTGTAGCAGTTTATCTCATTGTCACATAACCATCCTCTAACTCTTCCCTCAACAGTTATATTTCCCTTTATTTTAGTCTGTGTTTTGTTCTCTGTCCCCGCTGAAAGGGTGGTATGGTTAGTGTAGCGGTTAGCACACCATTAGTACAGTGCCAGCAATGTGGGTTCAAATCCAGTGCTATCTGTAAGGAGTTTGTATGTTTTCCCCATGACTGTATTAGTTTTCTCCAGGTGCTCTGGGTTTAAAGACGTACAGGTTTAGTAGGTTAATTGGCCTCATGGGTATATTTGGCAGCGTGGGTTCGTGGGCCAGAATGGCCTGTTACTGTGCTATATCACTAAATTTAAAAAGTATAATGAAGTGACATTTGGGCTTGTTTCAATTATCATCTACCTTTTATCTTTCCCACTAGTTTAAGGCCTTTGCAATCTCACAATTTATCCTTTCCAAAAGGACAACAGTTCCATTACCATTCATGAAAACTCGATTCTATTGACACAGCTCCTTCTTGATCCAATACAGGTTTCATTCTTCCATCAAAAGGAACTTCTCTTTCCATTACCAGCCTTTTAAAGGAAAAACAAATCTACAGATGCTAGGAGTCTAAAAGGCAAAAAAAAAATGCCAAAATACTCAAGTCAAGCAGTACACATGAAGGGAGAAACACAGTTAATGTCTCTGGTCAATGAATATAACCAGAGCATTTTAAACCCTTCAATTCATGTTTATCCTCAATTCTATGTCCTCATGTGAATTTGCACATGGCTTGCATCTATTTCAATTGTTTCTAATTTATCTCTTCACTCTTGATACATCTTCAGCTGGAACTTTTGCATGTTTCATCTTTGTCATTTGTTCCATTGGTGACCTTGACAATTGGATTTTCTCTCTTCCTCTCCAAATCCTTCCCTAGTTGTCTCTTATTCTTGCCCATGATTTGTGGATACTATCTAATTAATCATAGACTCCCCTATAATTTTCCACCTTTCATTTTGATTTTCAAAACATAACACCATGTACATTTCTTCCCCAATTCCAAACCTCAGCAGCCTTTCTTGGAAAGTCCGAGGAACCATACTTAGCCACATCCCACTCTGATTACACTGGATTTTGCTTCCTGAACACTTTTGGGTGTATTTTATGGATTTTTGGGCTGCTGATCACAAAACCACCTTAAAACTTTCATGTGTCGTTCTTTAGATATAAACTATTTTGTGATTTCCTGTCATATTTTAAGTCTACTAGTGTATTCCCACAAAGCAAACTGTTTTGGTCAAGCATGCCTGGCCATTCACTCAGTGCAGGTGCTAAGGAAATGTTGTCTTAAGCCTGGACATGCTTAGTCAGAATAGATGCAGACAGGTTATAGAAGTGGCTCACATATACAGATGCTGTGGATTACATTGATATGGATTGAACACATGTTGATGCAGATGTTATTCAGGTAATAGCATAGTGAGTGTACTTAACAATAACATGTATTGTCTGAAGGAAGATTCAATATGGCAGAAATGCCTCATCAATGTTACAATAGCTGCGATACATTCTTTTACATTTATGGCGAGTATACGGTTAATACTAAATTCAATAAAAGTTAATTTAATGTTTCTCCAACTTCCTACATGATACAGCAAATCTGAAATTATCTTTGTGTTCAGCTTGAAGTTCTCTCTCATAATCCCCATTTTCTTTCAAGAGACAAATCTTTTGAAAAATATTGTTTTCCAGTCTAATGGGTTAACTACTTTCTCAGTCGACATAAATGCGGCATCACCATTTTACTCCCAGACGCTCTGCTACAAAACATTGCACAGAGATGTGCATGTTGGTAAATTCAATTACATTCACTGGGTCAATATTCCTTCCTCCCTCAGATGATATCACCCCATCAAAAGGCTGCACTTATCCAAGCTAATCAACTACAAACAATCATTCAATATTGCATCTTGCTATATAGACATGGCCAAAGAATCAATTAAAATTATGTATCTCATTTTGCTCTTTAATAAATTATCTCATACAGCAATAAATATTGTGAGACAGAATAGAGGAGATATTTCTCCCACCCCCAATCTTCACATCAATTCACCAAGCTCCAGCCCAGCTTTCCTCCTTTTGTCGAAGGACCTGACAACATTCTCCTCTCCAGTTTCATACATGAAAATATCTCAATAAAAATATTGGAAGATCAAAGATTCAAGTGTTTCCTGAGAGGAATCAGGAAAATTGGGAGCATAAAAAAGTATGACTGTTTCTAATAGTAACTGAATAACTTCAAAAGTTAGTGCTTTGGTCCTGTAGAGTTGCAGCGATGTGATGAAAGAACGATTCAGTGGTGACTTAGCGGAAAATATAATGCTGCAGTTGACTGCGCTGCACATCTACATCACTGTCTCCAGTGCAAGAACCAATCAGAAGATCACACTCAGAAATGTTGAGTAAGTACAATTTTTTTAACTCATTTTTGAGGATGTGAATTGCCCTTAAAAAGATGGTGATGAGCCTTCTTGAACCACTGCAGTCCTTCTACTTTCCAGCAAAGGGTGAATTCTGTAATGCAAAGTCAGTGAGCAGGCAGAAATTGAGGATTCTGATGCACCTGAAGTTTTGTTAACGTGAGGTGTAAAATTTGTTTGTTTCTCCACGTTATCTACTTTTACCACGCAAAGAAGTCTAAAGACATTGATTAAGTAAAGTCAAAGTTACACAAGTTATGAGCGAAGTAGGGAAATGGACAACTACTTTTTAAATATTATTCATTTATCCATGCTCTGGAGCAAACACATAGCTTCATGTTTCTAACAACTCCTCAGACCACTCATAATTTTCCCCCGCCCAGTATTACTTTTGCTCCCTTCCACTTTCAGCTTTGAACTGCTGCTGTTCTAGGGACTGTACGCAAGTGGTCCAAGGGTGTGATGAAAGAACGATGCAGTGGTGAAGGGTGCTTTGTGAAATCAGGAATTCCAACCTTTTCAATTACTTCAAAAACAGTTATACTATTAAAATGGGAATCATAGGGTCACACAGAGAGAGGGAAAAGAATAATAGCACCATTGATTTTTCTATATTAATAAGGAGATATTGTTAGGCTCCAATTCCCCTTAAGAATGTAATGGTGAGACACCTTCCTGGGCCGTTGTACTTTTGGTGCTGCAGAAGTTACAAGATTTAGACCTTGAACAAAGAAGGCCCAATGATATATATCCAAGTGCAGGAAAGAAAAAGAAAATAGTCAACATGAATTGAGAAGAAAGGTATAAGAGGCTAAGTTCAGATTTATTGTCGGAGTACATACTTGACATCACATACAACATGAGATTCTTTTTCCAACAGGTGAGGCAGAATTATTAGTAGTGCAAAAACTGCACACAACATACACATGTAAACTAAACTGCAATACAAAGGGAAAAAAAAAAACAATAAAGTGCAAAAGTAAGGCCTTAAATGAATCCCTGATTATTTGTTGTTGAGGAGTCTGATGGTGGAGGGATAGCAACTATTCCTGAACCTGAGAGTTTTGTGGCACCTATACCTCTTTCCTGATGGTAACAGCGACAACAGAATGTGTGCTAAATGGTGTGGATCCCTGATGATTGCTGATGCTCTCCAACAGCAGCATTCCCTGTAGATGTTATCAACGGTGGGGAGGGATATGCCTGTGATGACCTGAGCTGTATCCACTACTTTTGGCAGGGTTTTACACTGAGGGGTATTGATGTCCCCATACCAGACCATGATGCAGCCAGTCAGCACACTTTCTACCAACATCTGTAGAAATTTGTCAGTGTTTATGATGTCATACCAAAACCTCCACAAACTCCTGAGGAAGTAGAGACACTAACATGCTTTCTTCACAATGCCATTAGTATGTTGAGTCCAGGAAAGATCCTCCGAAATAGTGAGCCCCCAAGAAAAGGTTGAATGGAGATGGAGAAAAATAACAACATGAATTGAGGTGGGGGAATAAACTAAATGGAAACCACATTGATGCGTCATTCTGCTTGGACGAAGAGCAGGCCTGATCCTAGTTTCCACCCAACAACTCTGCTCCTAACTTATCACTGCCATAGGAAGAGCAAAGTGAACTGAGGGCAAGTGAGGAGAAGAAACTTTTTCTGCATTTCCATTGCAATTATGCCATTAATTTAAAAACAGTTTAAAATAGTAGTAACAGTGAAAATAAATATTCAAACTAACCCTCATTTTGAACACCAGGAAATCTGTACAATATTGAGATGTACAACAGATTACCTAAATTTTTATACCTTTTTCAGTCTTTGCCAATTTTTACTCCTAAGTCTTTTTTGATTCTCTTGACACAATATTATCCTCTATATGGAAGAATAAACATCCTCACCTAAATAAAGTCCATTTGTAAACACTTAAAGAATGGAGGTTTAGCCTTACCAAACTTTAG
The DNA here is from genome assembly GCF_036971445.1 of Narcine bancroftii. NCBI lineage: Eukaryota > Metazoa > Chordata > Chondrichthyes > Torpediniformes > Narcinidae > Narcine > Narcine bancroftii. Next base: position 21,378,747 of record NC_091476.1, on the reverse strand, counting down.
GTTTTATCATTGGGTAGTCAATTTACAAAACCTTATGTTCTGGTTACACTATATTAACTGTGAAGATTGTCCAATATGGGCCTCTTTGGAATGTAATTCTGTTACAAAATTTTCTCGCATCTCTCTTCTTGGTTCTTCCTCATTTCCTATACCTTTCAATAAATTAACTAATAATCTGTGGTTAACCATACTTTGTGGATGTGGATACAATTTATAAAACATTTTAGTTTAATGAGGCTTTCTCTTTCTAATCCTATGTTTTCTAATTATTTCTTTATAGTTGATTTAACTTTTAAAGAATGGTATAGATTGTGAATTAAATGATTTAAAGATTTACTTGTCGAGGGGAGTCTCACTTCCTTTTGAACAACTTTCAGTTAAATACAGTCTATCAAATACTCTTTTATTTTCATAATCTGCATAATTGAAAGTATGTTTTTACAACAGATTTCCTTCCCCTGTCAACTTAAACAAATATTAAGAGTTGTAGAGTTGGTAAATATAATGTATCTTAAGGAAGCTATGCAAGTCAACACTCTTGACTTCTGCTCACTAATGACCTAGGTATTATCAGCAAATAGGAGTCTTACCAATTAATCCCTGAGCATCAGGGTCAGCGCCAGAGAGAGTGTTAGCAGGGGGTGTTGGATAACCACATGGGGGCAAACTCTTCTGCTCTAAAACTCACTCAGCAGGGTGAGGGGTGTGGTGCTGGTGGTGCCTACCTTCCTCTGCATGCTGCCATGGTTGTACTCCCCCATCCACCAGCATTTCATAGAACAGCGCGTGGTTTCTGGAATGTGATTCTTTTGGTGACACCCCCCTGATAGCATCACCGCAACCCCTAGTGCCGCTACTGCTGGGGCACTTGGATCTGCAGCCAATGAATGAATCTAAAAAAACTGAACTGTAGATGGTTTCATGGAACTTCCATGAACATGAGAGTTCAATATTATAAATGCAAGTTGATTCAAAAAGAAATGTTAGAATATTCAGCTGTGATTAAAAGTAAGATTGCTTTGGAATGGTAAATTAAAAACTGGTAAACTAAATTATGGAAGTACATTTTAAAATATTTGATACAATATTGAAGAATAATGGCCTAAATTGATTTAAAATAGAATTTCCATTTGACATCATAGTTTGTTTTGAAATCCAGATTTTAAAATGACGTGTTGTTTCTGCAAAGAGAATGTGTCCATTACAAGTTCTCTGGTCATTGACTGGTGGGGTATGGAGCTTCTGTCAATTAGTGAGCCAGGACCAAAACTGGTGGAAAAGGAGAAAAGGTGAAAGCAACATGGCTTCACATGTATTTATCATCTTTTCAATGCTATAAATAAGCTGAACATTGAAGCTCAATCAAACATAAACTTTATTCATACACAATAAAATAAATACAAAAGGAAAACTGTTGAGTTCTATATTTATAAATTTCCATCACTTCTATTTACAACATTACCAGTACCACCACTGTGGCAGCATCTCACCACACATGAGCTGCTGACAATAAGACTTCGACATCAACAGGCAACATACAACCCAGTTCCAATTTAAAAACATACTGCAAAGTCTTTCTCTCTCACTCACACACACACACACCCACCTTCCTGGAGTCAACATCATTTGAAATTGATCATAAACTCCACTACACAATAAATGCAGATAGACCCAAAATTCATTCAAATCAACATTTTACGTTATAATCATGTAAGCCAAGGCTGGCATCATAAAGTGAAATAAGCACATGGTTTAGGTTTAGAAGAGCTGCAGGTGACAAGTGTTGGTGCTGAATCTCCTAAGAATGGTGTCCTTCCACTCATTAGTGTATTTTCAGGTTAGATCCCTCTCAAACGCTAGCTGAACCAACTGGGCCTTTCTTTTGTGGAATATTGCATGTCTGTGGTTGTCCAAAAATCATTTCTCAGAGTGGAGAATGAATTCTCACACATTGCTGTGGAGGCGCCAAATGTTACGGCATTTTAACAGGAGTTCTGCTCAGATGCGTCTGGTACTTTGAGAGGATGTGCTGTATGGTCCAATCCCACTCAATTGTCTCCAATTGTTTTTGCAACCTGAAAATCTGCTTATCAACATCAAACTCTGTCTCAATTACAGGCAATCATGACAGGTCCATAATATGCTTCACAGGCTTTATATCAAGAAATGTATCACTTTCTGGATTCAATGCACTAGCCAAATATGAGTTGTGCTCACTGAATCTGCAAGCACTGAATGGATGGTTTTCTAGTACATCTGAAGTTCATTTCTTTTTTGTGATCATCCCTGCGTCCTGTAGTTCCCATAACAATCATCCATAATCATGTTCACTTTGCATGTCCGTTGGATCACAGGTCTCAGTGATGCGCTGGCAGCCATGACCCAGACCTTATTAAACTCATCATCACAATGGTGTCTTCATACACAAGCTGTTGAACTAGCCACAATATTTAAACCTGTCATCAAGTCTGCCTCCTTTTTCTGCAGAAGATTGTTCAATGGGTCTAACAGGGCAAGAATTGTGTGCACTAAATGGGAAATGAATGAGAAATTGGCCTGAGTCATCTTTCACAGCAGGCTCACAGCCTCCATTTGTATACTTGTGCTATAGACCAGGAAAAAGTCAATCCCACTAGTCAAAAGAGAATGTTATGTCATCAAAGGAGTTTAGAATGACTGACACAGTGGCAAGTTGTCCTGTCCATCTCTGATCCAGAAGGCATTTAAGATGCCTTATAATACACACCAATTGTCGGCTTCCTGAATAATTTGTAGAGGGCATCACGCACATGAAAGAAGTCTTCTACAGCTACCTTTGCTGACATTGCATGTTCCACCACAAAGTGTAGCTGATGGTTAAGACAATGCACATAACATGATCTAGTTTCTCTTGCAGTAGCTTCTGGGGGTCACCGTGCTTCCCAAACATCTGAGCAGCCCTATCAAATACCTGGCTTAGAATCTTTGTGTCTAATCCAACCTCATTTAACTCTGCCAAAATTGTCTGCTAATGTCTGTGCATCACCTTTGCCAGCTGTTGCCATGGTTAACAGGTGGTCTGTGACCTCATATGACTCATTTACAAATTGAATGATAATCGATATATTTTCACATCCGGTGGGGTCACGGGTTCCATCTTCTTTCAAATTGTAATAGGAGTTGCCTACTTCCTCCACTATAGCCTCTGTCACCGCACTGCTGAGTGTTCTTACGAGTTCATTTTGCATGTCATGACAGGTGTATGTGGCATTGCGAGGGATTCTTTTCACAACCTCAGCCAATTCAGGATCCTTTTTAACTGTATAATCCAGTAAGGAGAAGAAAAGTGCACTCTCCCCCCCACCCCAAACATGTTATCAAAGGTCTCTATCTTCCCTCATAAAGGTAACTGGTTTTCCACCGAAAATCCAAGAACATTGATGACCAGTTCTTTCACAATTGTTCTGCTTTGATAAGTGTTGAAATCTCCTTTCCAGTACTGACATACATCTCCCACTCCTTCTACAGTGTATAGCAAGAGATATGTTCCTTTGAGGATTTATGTTTATGAAATCCCCGATCTCTCTCCACAGCATTTTTCCAGTTACAAAAGCCCACATTCACAAAGCATCCAGTGTCTGATGCCTCCAAGTGGTGCTAGACAGCCAACAGCAAAAACAAAATGCTGCGTTCTGACACTGCATTCAAGCCAGTGTTGGTTGTGATACCAAGCAGAGATGGATGAACGGTTCCTACCAACGAAAATGCTGGCAGGGTACTTCTGTAAGACAATCTGGTTGGGCTGTCAGTCCCGAGGTGATCTATGGTTAAGGGCTGCCTTCCACAGCTAGTACTTACTTCAGCATCATGACTGCTACTTGCAGAAGGACTAGGAGCCTCTGATTTTATAGAGGTGACCATGCTGGGTGCTGGTGGAGCTGTAAGAGGCCTTGAAGAAGCAGATACATCCAGCCATTTTCTTGTATCCATTTCCATTGATTTCTGTTGTGTTTCTTTAACAATTGATTTGCAAGGGAGGAATGGTAAGCACATTTTCTTCAGTTTTAAATGTGGCGCCACGGTATGACATCACATGCACATGTGCGTTGCATGTATTACAGCATATTTTTCCTTTCCTATTTCATTTAAATTAATTTAGAGAACAGGCAAGTTTTAATATTAAAAATATACTTTAATTTTAAAAACATTTGTGCATTTTGTCCTCAAGGCTTGGCCTGCAGGTGGGTGTGTCACCATGTGTGGTTGGGAGGGCTGGCACAAGACCCGGTTGGGAGGGATTACTGAGTTTGTGGACACAGCACCTCGCAAGGAGGGGCCATGCCTACGAACGCTCCCCCTTGGCACCGACCGTAAGCATTGATACAGTAGCATTCAACATGATATGAAAGTCAAGCAATTTAAGATGAGCAGCAGTTGTGATATTGCATGCAAAGCATACCTGACTTGGTTACCATTCAAATTTCCTGGGTATTTTATCATATGGACAGGAAACATGTCTGATTTCTGGACTGATCCTTATCCTGGTAACTATGAGAATGTTTCCTAAAATCATCTTTAAAGCTGATGTCAAACAGGAATGCAAGTACTTTTCGTTATAATTTTAAATCCCTTGATCTTTCAAAGGCAAATAATTCTAGCGACTTAATACATATAAATGGAATTAGTATTAAGGGCTACAGTGATTAGCTCAGTTGTGGTGGGCCAGAGAGTTTATTTCTGTCTTGCACATCTCTATGACTCAATGACTCAATTTTGTGCCAAATAGCTACTACTGCCTGATTACACTGATATTAGCAATGTAAATGAGCATTTACTGTACCCCACAAAATTAAGAACAGAGCTTAAAATTACAAATAACATCATGAAGTTTAAACTAAAGCAATGTTAGTAAATTCTTGATTTTTCTACTCTAGTAAAGTGAGTCCAGTCTCAGTGATGAGATCACTCTTTTTTCCAATTTATGTGAATGATCAGATTTCAAAAGCTCTAAGGTAGTAAGAATTAAAATTGATGCCAAAGCCATTGGTGCTATGAATTAAATGTTGTTCAAAAAAATGACAGATTAGCTTGAACAAAGTATGTAGAATGATTTGGCTCTAGACTCTAGCACTTAGAAGATATAGTTACAACTAGATCTGAATCAACTGGAAAAGTAGCCAAAGGTATGGTGCATAGAATTTAACACCAAGGTAAAGTGAGTTAAAACAGAGTAGGACAAACATGGTTAATGGTAAGGCCCTGAAGGGTGTGATAGAACAGAGAAGTCAAGGGGTAAAAGTCGATATTTCCCTGAAAATGGCATCACAGTAAAACAAATTGATGAAGATGGCGTTGCCCATACTTGCCTTCATTAGTCGGAGAATTGAGTACAATAGTTGGGACAATATGTTACAGCTGAAAAGGACAATAATGAGACTACACTTGGAGGACCATGTGCAGTTTTGGTCACCACATGGGAGGAAGAATGTAAGCAAGTCGAAGGTGCAGAGAAAAATTCTCAAGGAAGTTGCCAGGCATCTAGGGTTTGAGTTATGAGGAGAGAGTGGATAAGGCAGGGCCTATTTTCCCTGGAGCCAAGGAGGCTGTAGGAATGACCTTGTAGAGATAAAATCATGAGGTGCATAGCTGAATGCTCACACTTTTTTTTCTCCAAGGTAAGGAAGTCTAAGATTGAGAGGGAAATATCTAAGAACACTTTTTTTACACAGATGTGATAAGTATATGGAACAAGCTGCCAGAAGCAATGCTAGAGGCAGGTACAATTATAACGTTTAAATGACATTTCACTAGGTACAGGCAAATAGCTCAAGTATGTACCTGTACCTTGGTTTTCCTGGATGAGTGAAGCCGGAAGGTCTGTTTCCTTGCTGTGTAACTATGTGCCTCTCATTGTGGATTAAATTTAATGTCTACAAGGTTAAAATACTATATGACATATTAGAGAAAAAGCAGACAATATGCTTTTCATTAATACAGCACTTTATTGATCAGAGGTTGAGCAAATCAATTATATCAGAGCAGGAAACAAAACCAATAGGATAAAAAGCAGAGGCTAGAAGAACTCATTTGGTCACAAACAACATATCAGGAGCCAAAAAGGTAGGAGATGGCATTTTGGGTCTGCATCAGGACTAGGTCTATTTCCTTTTGCAGATTCTGCTTGACCTACTGAGTTGTTGGTCCAGTTCTAACAACTGCAATCTCTTCTCTTTAAAATCAATGTAATGTTGAATTACAGAAGAATTTGTGTTGGTGGAGAAAATTGGCAAATCATAGCTCAGATCACAGCTTGAGCATCTTTCCAGTTCTTGTCAATAAAAAAAAGAGAAATATTCACAAGCAGGAGGTAGTGCAGAGACGGACCCAGTCCACTGTGTTAGAATTCTGAGTCATGAAGGTAGAGCAGGAAGTTAAACTGTAACCTGTGGTGATACAACCACCAGCCTACAGCGGGGGGTGATCTCTGTACCTGTAGGAAGACCACCAAAGGGGCTGCTTCCACCTGGCCAGCTGTCAATCCGCCGACCTGAATATAAACCTGAGCCAGCCCCTTCTGAGCCAGTAACAGAGGGAGCCACCAAGGCAGGAACTGGTGTTCAGACTTTTACTGGAATAAAGCCTGTTGTCCAGTCTTTTCTGAGTTTGTGCTTGCTGCTACCTCTCAGCGCACCACAATCTATGCAAATTATCCCATAGAGGAGAGAGGTTTTTTTTTATTCATGTTTTGAGAAGCATGCAGACTGGCAAGGCCAGCATTTATTGTCCATCCCTAATTGCCCTAAAGAAGGCAATGATGAGCCAAATTCCTTGGCAGCAAAGCATAAATTAATTTTCTAAGCATGGGATAGCTAAGAATTCTACTGCATGAGAACCTTTAGGCTCGGCTTTGCTGAGCAGTGCAGGCTATATTGTTAAACCATTGTCTCCTTTTTGGTGAAGGTATATTCAAGTGTCCCTTCACCAGTGATACTCTGAGTGAGCCATTATAGAGGGAGTTCCAGCATTTAGACTTGGTGAACATCAGGAAGAAGAGTCATGAGTGTGAGATCGTGCACCACTAAATTCAAAGACAGTTTCTTTCTTGCCATTATCAAATGCTGAATGAACCTCACAATAGTAATGTTGCTTTTGCTCTGTACCAGCCTCTCTGTTACTGGGCAATTGTGTATGATATATGGGATGTCTAGCTGTACTGCACACAAAAGAAACTTTATCATGGTACCCTGATATATCTGACAATTAGCTTGAACAGAGGTAAAGAGGGAAGAATCACAATGTTGGAACCATGAGATATGCAACCCAGATGTTAACAGAAATCTGAAATTAAATGAACTGTTGGAACTACACAGCAGGTAAGGCAGCATCTCACAGAGTCAGAAAATATGGAGACAGGCCCCTTTGTCCCACAATATCCATGCCAGCCTTCACTTAGTTACCAACCTATACTACTTGCATTTACTAGCACTCAGCCTGCGTTCCCTATGGCACAATGTTTCAAGTTACCATCTAAACATATGAGAGTACCCACCATGCCATCAGGTATTGCATTCCAGATTTTAGTCACCCTCAGGGTGGAAGAACTCTTCCTCAATCCCCTCTAAATTATCTACCACTTTCCATAAACCTATGCCCTCTACTCATTGACATGTCTGCTAAAGGGTAAAGTTTCTTACCATCTGCACTGTCTATGCCTGCATAATTTTGTGTCCCTCAATCAAGTCCACCTCAGCCTTCTCCATTCCAAAGAAAACAAACAAAATCTATTCTATCTCTTCCATTAATTAAAGATTACATGTTAGACAGCATCCTGGTGTATCTCTCCATTCTCTCCATTACAGTCACATCCTTCCTTTAGTGACTAGAACTGGACACAGTTCTCCAGATGTGTCATAACTAATGTTTTATATACAGTTGTACCATAACCTCTCTGCTCTTGAGCCCTTTCCAATGAAGACAAATATACATGTACAGTCTCCCTATCTATATGTGCTACATGTGCTCCCTTCAGAGAGCCTTTGACTTGTACAGCAAAATTCTTCTGTCCTCAGTAGTTCCTACAGTCCTACCATTCATTATGTATATCTCAGTGTTACAAAATCCTGAAATGCATCTCTGAAATGCATTTTCTCCCGGGCCTCCTGTTTTCTCCCACCGTTCAAAACGTACTGGGGATGTAGGTTAATTGGGTGTAAGAAAAAAAATTGGGTGGCACAGACTCATGGGCAAAAATGGCCTGTTACTGTGCTGTATGTCTAAATTTTTAAAAATTAATCTCTCTGAATTTTCATGAATCTATTCCATCTACCAATTCCATGAGCATCTTACTTATTCAACAACATTGTCTTGTGTAGGTAGACTACATCTTCACTATCTATTGTTGTGTCACCTGTGAACTTACTAATCATTCCTTCCTATGTTTACAAGCAGATCATTAAGATGTATATAAACAAACATCAAGCTCCTACAACCTACCCTGTGGTAAATAGGCTTTCCAATCGTAAAAGCAATCCTCGACCATGACGTCTGCCTCCCATTGCCAAGCAAATTTTGAATGCAGTTTGCTGAATTGCCCTGCATCCCACAGGATCTTACTTTTTGAATTAAAGTTACAGGATGATCCCCTTTTATCACACTGGATATGTTGGTTACCTGAAATTATTGAATTCCATGTTGAGGTTTGTCATTGATAACATGCCTAGTCAAAAGTCAAAGATACTGTTCCTCAAAGTTACATTGACCTTCATTTGAACAGCGTAAAGGATCAAAAACAAGAATGATCAGAGTGAGAATGTGATACAGATACACCTCGACATAAGACCTATTCAACTTGAATCCATCCACTCATGTGAACAAATTTAAAAAAAAAATACAAGTATGCGCATGTGCAATATAGTGTCCCATGCGCAGTCACCGTTCTGTAGGGCGCTCTAGAAAGATGTCAAGCAAGAGGAAAACCTATTCCTTGCCAATAGATTATCTCATTCCACTGTTTCAACAATTTTACATGACAAAGAGAAAATACATGAGGCTATAAAACATTCTGCAAGTATGAAGAGCCATCTTGATTCCTGTGCACATGTGCGAGTTTTCGGTTGGTGGATGCGCAGTGGTTTTGCCTATTAGAGTTCAGTTGGCACATGCATGAGAGTTAAGCGCTCTGACGATATTGAATTTGCACCATTAACTCACGCATGTGCCAGATGAACTCCAATACACGAACCCACCATGCATGCACCAACTGAAGACTTGCGCATGCACACAGGAATCAAGATGGTCACACCCAGCCTATGGACCCGGGACACCGACAAAGTACACACATTATGGGTCTTGCATGCTCTGTAACCATGTTATAGTTTGACAAATACATTTGATTAAAAAGCTTGCTTTAGGACTCCATGGGCAAAATTCCGACTTGCGTCTATTCCGAGATATGACTGATCCTTCAGTCGCAATTAAGGTCATAAGTCGGGGAGTACCTGTAAATGGTTAAATTAATGTCCTGTTTCCATCTAATTCTTTTTTCTTTTTACACTTTTCCATGAACAGTAACTGGTTTAAATACATTACTGCCAGCAGGACTCAACATTTAGTTCAATAATTTCAGATAACCAGCATGCAAATGGTCATCCTAAAGAAAATATTGGGATAACAAAGGTTTTAAGAAGCGTTCTGGAGGAAGAAAGAGAGATAGAGAGTGAATTTCAATATCTTGCAGTTATGTCTGACAAAGATGAAGCTAAAGTTGTGATGTTAAAGTTGTGTGCAACATTGCAGTGCACCGTAGTATTTGAAAAAATTACAAAACCAGAGAGGCATGGAGCTATGGGAAGATTTGAAACAAAGTTTAGAATCGTAAAACTGCAGATTTAATTAACCAGGAGTCAATCTATATCAGAAAGCATGATAAATAGAGTTTGGTGCAAGGTAGCATATAGCAGTAGACTTTTGGATGCTCTCACATTTTTGGCATTTAGATTGAGGGAACCCATCCACGGAAAAGATTTGGTCAAGTTAGCATGTAACAAAAATTAAAATAACATTAATTTTTGCAATATTCTAACATCAGAAAATAAAAAAAAGTTGAAAAAGCTTCATGATATTGCATGAGAAACTAATAGAGAGCAAGAATTATTTGGGTTTACAGCATTTATTAAATGACAGAATTAAGGAGAAATTTTAGATCCAAGATTGATTTAAACTATCTGGTAAGCATTGCCTAACTATCTTTGTTTGCTTGTTTGCATTGATCAGACCGATGCCTGCGTCATGCCTGATTCACCTGATTCAGACCCAGGAGGAAATGCCACTGCACTTCTGATGTGTTAAGCCACTTGGCCAAAAATATTTTTAAACTTTTCTTTTCTTACATTTTTAATGCCCCTGGTGCCCTGAGCAACACTGGCAAATCGGAGCCAAAAACATTCCCTCCCAGTTCATTTTCCTAATAGTGCCAGGGATTTAACTGCATCATATAACGTCAATCACAAATGACACAACAAAATGCAGATGCAGAAATTTACATTGTTATCACATTTTGTTCAATCTTTTACTCCCCTATGGGCCAGGAATTCTGATGTGCAACAAGGAGAGCAGAAAGTGAGCAATATTGAAGCCTGTACAACATCCATCTTTTCCATCTCATATCACTTGCTGAACAATTCCCTCCTCACCAATTCTCTCTTTAACTAAGAATTTTATGAAGAAAAGCTTTATCGATTACTTCTAAACACTTCATACTTTTGAAATGCTGAGATTAGCCAGATGGAGAGAACTTGCCACTCAACGTTTTAGGCCAGGGCCCTTTCATTGAGATCGCTGATCATTTATCTCCATGGATGCTGCCTAACTCTCCAGCTTCTCGTTGTTTGCTCAGAATTCCAGCATCTGTAGGTTTTGTTTTTAAATTATTTTGAGATGCTGGCCAACAACCACATTCAAGACAAAGGGACAGAAGTATGCCTTGATGTACTAAAACTTGCATTCATATGATGCCTTTGTCAGAATATAATGATTTACAGAAACTTACAGATTCACAGATCCCAATTAACTTCTAACTTCACCAATAAGGAATACAATTTGTTTCTCTGTTAAATATTTCTAGGAAGGAATGGGGCTTAGAGCTGTTCCTGCCATCATCTCTTCTGATGTACATGAAGGAAAAGCATGCACGGAAGATCCTCTCACATCATCTCAAAGCAACTCAAGCCCCAGGTCCTTTTGGCAAAAAGGTAAAACAAAGGAGGGCTGAGAGAGGAGAGCAGATAGATGTGTTAGAGCATGACAGAAACAATGAAGCATGTTGGACCTTTCTGACCGTACTGCATCTAAACACATATAAAAAATTAAGAACTATTATATAAAACCAACCACATGAACAAACATGAATGCATTTGTATTCCTGAATTTTCATATCTATTTTTATTCAGAATTCCAGGGGTGGAAGGGGTAATATTAATTGATGATCTAACAGTACCAGCAGCAGGCAAGCCAAGGATATTTTAAGACCTATTGCTCACTTAAGGAAAGTCAGTAAATTACAAATTGCTTCAGTATTGGACAGCTCAAAAGTGGCCCAATTCCTGACATGAATGAAAGGATGCAATTAGATTTATGAAGCCTGTAAGAACATTTGAGGATGCCTTCTTCAAGGTTGCATGGATTTCCAAAACAACCGGGAATAGGAAGAGAGGGACTGAAAGGATGGCTTCCTTCACAGTGGAGGATGAAATGCTCATCACCCAGGAGTCTTTCAAGATCAATATTCCTCCCTCCAACTTTTCAAGGAGCAATGGTCCAGAAGCCGATTATGTTTGTAACTGTCAACTTGTGCAGGGAGAACTCCAACCAAGCACTGATGGAGAGGATCATTATTATGTCCCTGAATTTATTAGCTTCTGAATCATTCCACTTAACGTCAGATGTTACAATGGCACCAGGAGTAAAGCCATTGGCTCACAGCTGCAATGACTCAGGTTTACTCCTGACCTCCAGTGCTATCTGTTTGGAGTTTGCATGTACTTTCTATGACTTAACAGATTTCCTCTGGGTATTTTGGTTCCCTCCTGCATACCAAAGAGATGCAGGGTGACAGGTTAATTTGCCGCCATAAATTTTCCCAGGTGTGTAGATGAGTAGTAGAATCTGGGGGTGGGAGAGGGCAAGGGGGTGGGATGTGGGCAGAATACACTGGGATTCATGTAGAATTAGTTTTATTGAGTGCTTAATAAATAACACGGAGTTGGTAGGCCAAAGGGCCTGTTTCCATGCTGTCTGATACTGTGTGCAGAGTGCTATGTGCAGCTGCATGCATAAGGTCATGGAGGCTCACTAGGAGAAACAAATTTATTCATTTTCCTTGTATGAAGAATTTCTTGTAGCACAGGCATGTGCTCTGCCTAAGCTGAGAATTCCTTGAGATTCAGGATGTAAATCAATGTATCTCATTGTCAATCCTCACTCCACTGAAAACTTGCCATATTTTCATTATGAGACAATCTGTTGTGCTTAGAATCATTGAACTGGACATACAAGAGACTCTGGAGACGAGGCTGATAATTGACTCTGCATTTCTTTATGGATTACTGAGGTGCTGCATTCAAACCATTCCATGGACTACAAAAAGCCTTTTGGAAGTCTATAATTAGAAATTAAAAATGTGTCACCTTGGCTAGAATAATCTAACAATTGTTATTATATAAATACAAAGTCTTCATTATATGAATTTGAATATTACTCATGACCCAGCCTCCACAGAAATCAAGATTTTGTAAGAAATTTGCTTTAACATTGCACTAGTATTTATTATTAATAGAAGCTTCCTGCCAAAATTAACATACTGTTCAAAGAAAGCAGAGATTTTTTGAAACAGGACTCAAATAGAGCGCATCCCATCAGAACCGTCTCCTAACTCAGGCTATTATTTATGCACCTTACTGCCTCTCACATACACTGAATTTAAGCAAAACAAAATACAGCTGTAAACCCCTGCTCTTTCATTTTATTGAAACTGAATACAAAAAAAATTGGAATTTTCCAAGGATACTCTTTATTAAGTCGTGCTTGAATGTTTTGAGTTTAATTGACTTTTATTTTCAAACTAAGTTTAGAAAATTTATTTTTCATTGATTAAAAACTCTTATTCAAACACAATTCCACATTTAATTAGTTTGCTTTTTTTTGGCATTCACTTTTCTGATTTAGCTGATAAGTTGCTGAAAGCTTTTGTTTATTTTATATAGATCTCTACGATACAAGCCAAACTGCAGTATCTGCGAATCCTGAATGAGCTCCCATTGTATCCAGGAGGACTTTTTAACTCCATTGTGCTGGTAATGGTGCAAATAAGCTATCTACTAAAATTGTAAATAAAAATAGTATCTAACACAAATTACAAGAGTATACAGTTGGATAAACAATACTAGCAGGCCAATCAGCCGATCTTCAACAGGATAGGAACTTTCAGTGTCCATGGTACATTTTGTCATTTGATTATAGCCGAACATCAATTTGTTGGATAAAAAAATGTTTTAGCAAGTTGATGGTAACCTTGGTATTGTCACTGATGTTTTGGATTTCTGGATATTCAAAAGATCTTTTGTAATGGACCTGTTTTTTTTTCAGTTTTTGCTGTGGTACAGAAAATGGCTGCAAAAAGAGCAAAAAAGGGATAAAAAGAGTCTGTGGGTGATTGATTGTTTCATCAACATTGGCCTATGTAGTAGGGTCTCCCTGATCACTGCTCCATTTTCCATAATAAAATCATGCATTTAATGCAGGGGGTGAAATTTCAAAGTTTAATGTTACAATATTTTTTTTCGAAATATTCAGAAAAATTCACAGTTTGCAGAATTCAATAAAAGTAGGGAGGAGAGCAACAGATGTCGACTACCGAGTCGTCACTGGGAAATGATATTTAATACAGAGAAAAGTGGAGTGAAAAGTTCCGCAGGCTGCATTTACCAACAAAATGGTAGACATTAAAACTACCTTCTGAAACAGAGACCTAGAAGTTCACTTAGACCATGGGAAACTCAATAGAGTTTTGGCTTTCTTATTTTTATTGTTATGAGCATGAAACACAATTTTTCATTTTGCAACATAATTTCAATTAAAACAAGCTGTTAAGGAAAAATGTAAACTTACCAGCCATGGAACTAGATTGCAGATCATTGTTTCCTCACACAAACATCGTTATGTACAAACATATAAATTAGGAATAGGAGTAGACTTCTTGCACACTCTGGCTGGCTCTGATACTCAAAGATCGTGGCTGATCAGATTACAGTTCTACAGTTCCTCTACTTTGATAACCTTTCCCTTTATTATCAAGAATCAAACATTTTTCAAAGATTCTGTTTCTATTGCCTTAGTAGAAGAGTGCCCCAAAATAATCCTCAGGATGAAAATATTTTGCTCTATCTCTTACATAAGCAACCATTATTTTAATTGCCATGTGATCTGATTTAAATTTTATGCAATAGATCACACTAAATATCATTTTTGTTCAATTCAGGCATTTCTGCTTAAAGCACCAAATAGCCTGAATACACCTGGGATTGTCTGAGCTTGGAAGCTAAGCAGGCACTTGGAGGGGAGACTGCCTTGGAACAACAGGTCCTGTAGGTTTCTATGAGGGGAGCTGGACAAAATGACGACTCTCTGTCTGCCTTACAATAGACAAAAGTTAAAGAGTTTCACGTATGTTACATTCTAAATATAGCATTATGTGACAATAATGGAACCTTTTCAATCCACTTAAACACCCTTGAGCTTTTCCAGGTATTAGTCATGCATCCAATAGCTTCACTGACTGCACGACATTCATTTTCATCCATGCCAATATAAAATTGAAGCTCCACCCTTAAATTGGCACTGAACTGAGTTGCTGCTTTTCATGCTTTATGAAGGGGCTTCCTTTTGACAAGGAATCAATGCCAGTAAATGTCATACCTGTGTGTCATAATTTTGCACAATAATGTTATTGTGCTGATATGAAAAAATTTCAACACCATCCCTTTAGAAAACAGACAATTTTTGCCACCATCTATCTTTCTCTGGGCCTTTTAGATAATTGCCATTCCCAGATCATGATACAACTAATTTTTTTAAAGTCTCTCCTACTACATACAAGACAGATTGCTGACCACATCTTTGGGCTTTCATTCACTTGGTGAAAAAATTAACAATAAACTGTGAAGGAAGCATGCCAAAAAGGAAAGGACAAAATATATTTATGAATTTTAGGTAATTCCATGTAACAGGAGAAATTTATACTCTTATAATTTTCATTATCATGAATACAGGACACAATTCATTGCTGAACTTTCCAGAAGTTTGATATGTTAGTAAGTTACAACCCTGATTATTAATAACACTGCACCAGAGCTACACCTCAGTAATGTTAAGCATTTGGATACAAGGGTCATTTAATTTAAAGTACAACGAGTTCATTCTTGAAGTATCAGACTTGTCTGAAAAGAATGTCTAATTACTGTTTAATAAACAGCCTGCAGAGCTATAAGCTTTGCATGCTCTGCAAGCCTTCATTGTCTCATTTCCACCACAGTTGCAGAAGTGAAGGAGAAACTGCAAAGAAATGCCTACTTTAATTTTAATGTTTCTCAAGCAATACCTTTTGGTCATGCACAAGGAATCCTTTTCACATTGGAATGAACCTGTTGCTATGGAAGCTAAAGGATAAAATTAGGGGAATCTGTTTCAGGTGACTGACCCACAAGCACGAATTTTCCAACCATACCTAAAATATTCTTTCAATGTATTCATTGGTCTGGTTATTATTATTTTATTAGTATCCACACATTTGTAATATGTCAACTGATAATAAACTTACCATACAGTTATCAAGCAGGAAACAGTTCCCATGATGCCAAAAATTGAAGGATTCAAGTAAATGCTAAAGTCCTGAGCACGAAAATCTCAGCTATCAGTGAAGAGACCCACACTGTTGAAGGCCCATCTTTCAGATAAGATGTTTAATCCAGGACTTCATCTCCTCAAGCAGATGGTTATAAACTATCCCACAAATCTATTTTGAAGAAGAACACAGGAATTATCAGTGATTTTCCGGCTAATATTTTTCCCCTAATTGAACACTATTAGAATAGATTATCTAGTGATTTATTCCTCGTGGTTGAAAACACTGCCACTTTTCCTACAATTATTTTATTTTAATTCTAATAGAATGTGGACCTAGCTGGCAAAGCCAGAATTTAATGCACAGACTCTTGTGAGCTGATGACGGTGGCTTCTTAAACTATTAAATTCCTTGTAATGAAGGTTACAGTCGTTTCCTGCAAGGCTATTTTGGAGGGAAGAGTCAAAAGCACTAATGAATATACTTCAAAAGTCATTTATTGGGATAACTTGAGATGATGAAGAGCATGATGTTAAAAACAAATCTTTCTTGCCCTTTTTGCAGCAGAGATATTCCATACAAATGTGTTGATTTAACTGTCAGAAATTGTAAAGCTAGTGTCTTCGGGTAATAAAACAATAATGCTGATAAATTTATGTCCAATAAATTATTCTAGAGGTAGTGATAGTAGATTGAACTCTCATCTCCAAATACATTCAATTTACCGGGATGAATTTCTGGGCAAGAATATAAAGTGTGCTGAAATTACTTTTTAGAGCATTTAATGCAGTCAACTAGGAATAAATTTATGAGCACAATTTTTACAGGAAGAAAATAGTTTCCACTTAAAGAAAAGAATAACTGACACCCTCATAAGACTGCATGGATGAATGGAAAAAGTAAGGGAATGAGGGGTAAGGAAAGAGATATATGTTAAGTATGTACATAGCAGGGTTATCCAGGACAAGAGAGGAAATAAAGAGGTTAGGAGAAAAGTCAAGAAAGTCAAATAGGATCTGTGAAATTAAATTAAAAAGGAACAAAAAACAAAATAGTAAAATATTTTACAGACGCATCAATGAAAAGGAAAGTTTGAGATGGGAATAGAGGATATAGAGGACAATGATTGAAGGTAGAACTATTACATTACTATTTCACTTTGGTATATACCAGGAAGAAAGAACATGTGAACATGATATTGGATGACAAGTAATGAGATGTGAATTAAATTTGAAAAAGGGTATATATTAAATACACAAATCAACTCAAAAAAGATAAAGGTCTGGTGTATTACTTCCACATATTTTAAAAGAAGTGGAGAAAAAAGAGAAGCATGACCATGTTGTTAATAATTTATCAGGTTTTGCTATAAGACTGGCAGAAATATTTATCTATATTTAAGAAGAGGGATGGGACATGTTCTTTGAATTTTAGAGCAGTTAAACTAACTGTAGTAATTGAATAATCCATGGAATCCCCAGCAAAGAAACAAATAGAACATGAGAAACAAAAATGTATAATAACGAAGAGGTTGCATCTCAAAAAGGGGTGACCTATAAGACCAACCTTATTTAATTTATTTAAGAGATTCTGACAGTGTTAAATAATAATGCAGTAAATGTAATATACATAGATTTTCAAAAGGCCTTTCATATTGTACACCACTATAAACTAATAAATGATGTTGAAGGTTCAGACAATGATTAAGATAATAAATAGATTGTCAACTGGCTTCAAGACAGAAAGTTCAGAATGGGAGCAAAGTGGGAACTATTTATTGTGGATTATTTTTCCATAAAATTCATCATAGGGATGTCTATTGATCAGGATCTACATGAATGATTTTGTATTTGGAATGAAAACAAATTTTAAATGTGCAGATATAACCACATGAGTTGGCGGTGGGGGTGGGTAGACAACAAAGGAACCTCAAAGTAAAAGTTGTGCAGCAGATTAACAACCCCATTAGGAAAGCTAACCGAATACCAAGTTTAGTTCTTGAGAACAGAAAAGAAGGTAAATTATGCTGGTAAACAAGAAAATTTGTAGATGCCGGAGTCTAGTGCAAATGTGCAATGCACAAAAGTACTGGTGAAATTCAGTACTTGCATGCAGATGAAGTAAAAGGCAGTCAATGTTTTAGGCTTCAGCCCATATGCTATATCAGTTTCAATCTTGTCTCGACCAAACTTAAGAGTACTGCATACAGTTCTGGTCACCAAATTATAAAAAGAATATAGAGGCACTGGAGAGGGTGTCAAAAAATTTACAAAGATGATACATGAAATGCAAGGGTATATATTTCCCCTTTTCTCTTTGGGAATGATAAAAATGTTGATACTGTGGATATATAGAGAGAATGTTTCCATCTTTGGGGACGAACACAACTGGAGTCAGGGTTGTTTTAGGTGCAAGACCCCCACTTTTCCCCAATCTTTAACGATTTCCCCCCCCCCCTCCTGTCTCTTCCCCCTGGTGGTTGCAGTGCCAAGGACCTGAAACAAGTAAGGTTATTTGTCCCTTGATGGGAGTGGCATTTATCCAAGGTGAAGCCAATCTTTTCTTTTTCTTACTTCTCTTTTATTACTTTTTCTTCTTTCTTCTTGTTTTGGGAGGGGGGGTAGGAGTATTCCTCTTATTCTGTTCTTTCTCTCTATTATCTGTCTTTTTTTTCTCCCTTTGATTCAACCTGGACATTGAATTTGCATTTTTGTAGTATTATTGTAATTTTTCTTTCTTTATAATAATTGAATCACGTTGACTTCTTTTTTCTCACTTTTGATATTTGTACTATTTTGTTAATATTATGGATATTGATGTTTTACTTTTTGATTATACTTTGTTTTGACTACATGTTGATAGAAAATTCTCTAAATAAAATATTCAACAAAAAAAAACAATTGGATGGTATCTATAGAAGACAGTTACAAAGAAATCCAACGGGAAATTAATAAGAAAATTATTTACCCAAAGAATAGTGAGAATGAAGAATCGAGTCACTGAAACAAACAGTATTGACAAAATTAAGAAAAGGGGGGACAAGTGCATGGCATGAAGAAACTATAACACCATATGACTTCGGGGCAGAATTAAGTCATGCGAAACATTGCGTCTGCTCCAGCATTCAAATCATAGCTGATATATTTTTGCTTTCAATCCCATAATCCTGCCTTGTCCCAATGACCTTTGACACCTTTACTATTCAAGATTCTAGCAGCCTCCACAGCAATATGGGGCAATGAATTTCATGGATTCTCCACCACTGGCAAAAGAAATGTCTCCTTATCACCATTCTAAAGGAAAGTTTTTTTTTTCCCTAATGCTGTGCCCTCCGCTCCTAGGCTCTTCCACTATTGGAAACTTCTCCACATCCATTCAATCTAGACCGTTCAACATTCAGTATGTTTCAATGAGAACTTCCTCAATGAGAAACTGTAGCAAATACAAGCCCAGAGCCATAATGCTCTTCAAACATTAATCCTCTTTACCTCAGGATCATTCTCGTAAACCTCCTCTGAACCATCTCCAATGGCAGCACATTCTTCCTTAGATATGGGGCCCTATATTGCTTGTTGTATTCCAAATGTGTTCTGACTAATACCTTGTAAAGCTTCAGCATTACATCCGTGTTCAAATCATCCACAAATTTAGCAACAAAGCCATCAATTCCGTCATCTGTTTACATATAACATGAAAAGTAGTAGACCGAACACCGACCCCTGCAGAACATCACTAGTCACTGGCAACCAACCAGAAAAGGCTACCTTTATCTCCACATATCTGCGTTCTGCCAGTCAGCCAATCTTCTATCCGTGCTACTATCTTATCCATATTACCATGGAGTCCTGCTTTGTTTAGCAGCCTCAAGTGTTGCACCTTGACAAAGGCCTTCTGAAAATCTAAGTAAATAACCACTGACTCCTTTATCTGTCCTGCTTACTGTTTCCTCAAAGAACTCCAACAGATTTTTCAGGCATGATCTCCCATGAAGGAAACCATGCTGACCTCAGCCAATTTTATCTGGTGCTTTCAGTACTCTGAAACCTTATCGTTAATAATGGACTCTAGAATGTTGCCAACCACTGAAGTTAAGCTAACCACTCTATAATTTCTGTCATTTGCTTCTCTCCCTTCTTAAAAAGTGCAGTGACATTTGCAGTTTTGCTGCTCTCCTCTGTAATTATTCCCGATTCTAACAATCATTGAAAGATCACTACTAATATTTTACAATCTCTTCAGCTACCTTCTTCATAACCTTGGGGTATCATCCATCTGGTCCAAGTGACTCTTCCTCCTTCAGCCCTTTCAGCCTCCCAAGCACCTCCTTAGAAATAGAGACCACACTCATTTCTTCCCCCATGACTCTCTCGAATTTCTGGCAAGTCGCATGTTTTTTTTAACAATGAAGATTGACACAAAATACCTATTCAGCTCATCTGCCATTTCTTTGCTCTCCATTACCATTTTTCCAATGTCATTTTCCAACAGATCAATATCCACACTTGCCACTGTTTCATTTATATATCTGAAAAATCTTTTGGTGTCCTCTTTTATGTTAGATTTATGACTCTTTTATGACAAGATGAAATGATAGGTTTAGTTGAGCAAAAGGAGGAGGAGGCGTGAGTGGAGAATAAATGCCAGCATGGACTAGTTAGACTGAATAATTTGAGTATTCTTATGATCCTCTGAGACTGTTTTACTGCAAGCTATTTGCATTAAACAGTTGAAATATGTAATTTTCTACCTTTCCACTTTTCTTAAACAGGATGCAAAGCAATCAGAAATGACTTTGCTAGTTGGGCCACAGCACGGCATTAGCCATGTTATAGACCTGAAAACAAATCTCACCACCATCTTGGCAGAATTTGGGCGTGTGAATCGAATTCAGTTGTTCAAAGAGAAGGAGAGCGTGGCTCGGGTTGAGCTGACCATATCAGAAGCTAAGGTATGAGAATATTTATAACAATCTTACCATTAAAATCACAACCAGAATGGAGAATTTATGAATTATGGGACCGTTTCCATCGGGCTGTAATTGTGCATGCCTATGGAGTTTCGTGTTGAACTCACCCAGACATATGATTGGTTCTGAGTGTATCATCCAATTTGTAAATGAATGATCCTCGTTGTGAAGATATATTTTAACTGAAGGGCAAAATGAAACCAATGTGACCTTCTGAGAGGGTGATTGAACATCGTCTGCAGAAAGTAAAACCAAGGAGATTTATTTAAAGCACAAGACACTAATCATACAAAACCAACACAAGTGCAGCCTTGAAAGACAAAGTGAATGTTGACTGTGGGAGGAGAAAAGAAATAATTTTTGCTGAGGAATGCTGCCAAAAAGGTAATGTTTACACCAGTTAATGTTAAATACTGTTTGTATTAGCACTTGACTTTACAATGTGATACATTGTAAGCTTGATGGAGCAAGAGTATTGTATCCATCTGCCATCTGTTCATGCATTTTCCAAATATGAAGCGCCCCTTATCCTGTCCTGTGCAACATGAAATAAAACAACAATCCTGTAGTCATTATCTGACGCCTAGTTAACAAAAGGTAGATGGTGTTGAAGAATGGAAATGTGTAAGGTGCATTGGGTAACAATCACACTGACTAGCTCTTCCTGGGTGTGCGCCTCTTTTTTTTTTACGCCAGCCATTGATCTTCCAAAACTAGTAGATGGAAAGGGTTCGATTTCTGAATACCCTTACTTAGTCCGAGATCAATGACAGTTTCCTTAGCAAACATCCACAAATGGCAGGTGGAGTAACTTTCAAAACATGTCAATATCTACTGGCCTGAAAACCAAGAACATCATGAAATAAGCAGTGATGTCACTAGATTAATATACCACTGCATGATGCAGCTGCCAGGCAGTTTTCCTTTCCTTTCTCATGGTTAGCTGGACAGAATCCCATTTACATGACTGTTAGGTCTGCTTTGTTCATGAATGAGTGAGACAAACACCAGACTGAGTCGAAATCAGGGTTCTTTGTTCTTTATTACCGGATTGTAACACTTGCGACTAACAATGTTAGTCGGAGAATGCATTCTGCCGTTATCAGCAAAATGGTGATTTTTTATACCCTTGGATACATGCTTAGAACATCATCATATCATTACTTGTCCAATGACTAAAACTGTTGCTATCCTTTCCCTGCTAGCTTCCTGCCTCTCAATCCATCAATGTCTCTCTTATCTTGTAAGTACAAGGATGCATTCACATCTTGTTACAGCCCTGTACAGGGTAACTCTTTACACATTCCCATCTCATGATGTTTTACCTTACAATGACACACAGCTCCAATAGCTCAAATGCTTAAACTGTATTTAGATTTCACTTTAGCCTTCATGATCCTAGCCAAATGCCATGTCCTGGCAAATTTCTTCAGATGTGTGGTGGAAAGTGTGCTGACCAGCTGCATCACAGAAAAGTATGGTCTCACCAAAACTCCTGAGTGCAAAGCCCTTCAAATGGTAGTGGACACAGCCTAGCACATCACAGGCAAGACCCTCCTCACCATCAAGAACCTCCAGAGGGAACACTACTGTCGGACAGCAGCAGCAATCATCAAAAGATATGTGCCATAAGATGCACACACCAAGTTCAGGAACAGCTGCCATCCCTCCACCATCAGACTCCTCAACAATAAACTCAATCAGAGACTCATTTACTTTTCCATTTTTGTTCTTTGTTTTTCAGTCAGTTGTTTGCATTTCTTTGTTTACGTATGTAAGTTGAGTTCATTTTTTTTGGCATGGTCAATAAGTGGTAATTCTGCCTCACCCAGAAAAGAATCTCAAGGTTGTATGTGATGTCATGTATGTACTCAGACAATAATTTGGAAATCTGAATCTGCTTTTACAGTATCCACCTGTCTATAATAATAACCACACACCAAAGCCTCATCTAACTGAGTTTTAGCCCTAAATACCTGTTTCCATAGTGTAGTGAACTGGGAATTCACTACATACTGGTGTGATGTTTTAAGGACTGGCTCCTCACCCGACTTCATCCCCACATATCCTGAAATAAATCTTGGAACCCAAGTTCAGTCCAAAGACCATTGTGTGTTATTCTTACTGAATGAAAGCATGTTGTACTCTCTCTGGTCTTGAGTGCTCTCAATCACACTACATTTTATTCAGTAAAGAAAAGAATGGAAGCTCTGTTGAAGCCTGTAATGCTCCTAATCGACCCTCTGTCCCCAGATGCCCCGGAAGAGGTCATGTACTGGCTGGAGAGCTTCCAAATGTACCTGACGGCCACACAAGCAGTCTACTCAATGGATGAGCTCAAAGGTTCGGTGCTCCTCTCCCGTGTCGAACTTAAAGGATTCCTGATCATCAGGCACTGTACAACTTATGCGTCGGCAGTCGAAAGGCTGAAGGCTACATGAGGCCCCAGAATGTCATCCTAACGAGGCATCAGCTCTTGCAATGGAAGCAGTGCCCTGGTGAGTCCATTGAAGATTTTGTCCTCATCCTATGAGCACTCTCAAGGAACTGCAGGTATGAGGACAGCACAGACTGAGAACGGGAAGAAGAGCAATCCAGATGCTTTTGTTGCTGGCGTGTGGTCCAAGTACAAAAGGCAGTGGTTGCTGGAGCAAGGCAGCATGGTGCTGTCTGACAACATACTGCTGGCCAAGTCATTGGAGATAGCCCAATAGGAGCTGATAACTTGGAAGGCAGCGGCAGCAATCTCCAGGAGGATCTGGTTCCCAGAGCGGCTCCACATGCTGCATCAACCCCGACGGCAGCGGCCTCCAGCGCTAGGGGATGCTTCTTCTGTGGTTAGCAGCAGCACCCAAGAACTTGATGTCCTGCAAAAGACTCTATCTGCTCCAGTTGTGGTAAAAAGGGGCACTGGGTGAAGGTCTGCAGGGCGAGGGGGAGTACTGAGAGGTCCAACGCATGCATGACCCCCAACAGGCCAACTGAGGTGAGCCCGAAACCAAAATCCACAGCTTCCCAGTGCCAGTGTTGCATGCCATGGCCTTCCTGTGGGGCCGCACGGTGAGAGCAGTGACACGGTAAACCCCAGTAGCCATCCTGCCGTGTTTCGAAACTGGCACCATCTTCATCAGTCATGCACCACATGGTCTCCACCAACTTGCCAGTTTTCAAAATCGGTCCCATCCACAACAGAAGAAGTAGGAGGGTGGCCATCTTGCCGCATGAGGATCTGAAAGGGGGCGAGCGACTCCAGCAAAGAAAATAACAGCTTCTCCAGAATCCTGGCAGCAATGATGTTAGACCAGGAGATACTACACCAACCAAACAATTCCACGATAAAGGTGTGGGTTAACGGCCATAAACTGAAGTGTTTAATTGACTCTGGCTCGACTGAGAGCTTCATAGTCGCAGAGACAGTTCAAAAACTCAATCTTCAAGTGTACCCCTCTAATTATCCCAATTTTTTTGCATCCATATGCAGTCTCTAAATATTCAAGAACATTGTATGGTTCATTTATTTTTGCAGGAGGGGGAATTCTGTAAGTTCAGAATGTATGTACTTGAGAATTTATGTGCTCCGGTTCTATTGGGTCTTGACTTTTTGTGTCACTTTAAAAATGTGACCCTGGAGTATTCTGGTCCTCTCCCTCCCATTACAGTTCAGAATGGAAGGCCCCAAAACTCTGATGCCATTTGCTGTCTCTCCACACTGAATAGAGACCCGAATCTGACCGCCATGGCAGACTAATTGCTACAAAAAGCAGGCGCTACAGCGCAGAAGACCGAGCATTCATCAAGGCTGAGACACAGCGACTGCTCAATGAGAACATTATCAAACACAGTACCATCCCATAGAGAGTGCAGGTGGTTGTTGTAAAGGGGGAAGAAAAGTCCAGGCTAGTATTGACGATAGGCAAACTATTAATCGTTTTATACTCCTGAACACATACCCTCTCCTTTGTTTTTCAGACATGGTGAATGAAATTGCGCAGTATAAAGTTTATTCGACCATTGACCTTAAAGCTGCTTACCACCAGTTGCCAATCCATTCTGAGCACCATCCCTATGCTGCTTTTGAGGCTAACGGGAGACTCTATCAGTTCTGAAGGGTTCCTTTTGGTATCCACAAATGGGGTCTCAATCTTCCAGAGACAGATGAGGGACCGAATTTAAGTTGAAGGCCACCTTCCCCTACCTCAATAACATTACCATTTGTGGCCACTCTCTGGAAGACCATGATGCTAACCTCCAGAATTTCCTCCATGCAGCTGAGGCCCGGAATCTCACTTACAACTCCAGTAAGTGTGTGTGTAGGGCTAAATGCTGCACCATCTTGGGCTACGTAATGGAGAATGGCATCATTGGTCCCGATCCCGACAGGATGCACCCCCTGTTAGAACTCCTAATCCTGAGGACCATGAAAGCTTTGAGGAGGTGCCTGGGCTTCTTTTCACATTACGCCTAGTGGGTCCCTCAATATGCAGACAAGGTTTGTCCCCTCTTAAAAACCACTTCCTTCCCACTGACAGCTAAAGCTCAAACTGCTTTCAACTATGTCAGAAGCCACATTGTGAAGGCCACCAATGTAGTGCACTGAGGTAGCAGCAAGCAAGCAGAAACTCAGAAAAGACTGTGCAACAGGCTTTATTCCAGGAAAAGTCTTAACACCAATTTGTTCCCAAGTAACTGGCTCAGGAGGGGCCAGCTCAGGTTTATATTTAGGTTGGCTGATTGACAGCCGGGCAATAATAATTGAATTAATATACCAATGCATGGGCACAGTTCACATGATCTCTGTATGACTGGGATCATGAGTGCGAGGAACGTCCAGAAAGAGGATAATAACAGTATATAATCACACCAAAAACTCACAAATTCTGTTTAATGAAATGCATCAATTTTGGAGTTTTTGTGGAATGCTATCAACCCTGCTTATTGCCCTCTGCAGGATTATCACACTTTTAAGATATTGTGCTCATAGAGCCCTCAGGGTATCTTCAGAAAAGGTTAACTTGCATTAGTTTTAGGGATAGTTTAAGTTATGGGAAGTGAATGGTGCTGAATTTTAGCTTTTGACATATTGCTGAGTTGACAGAAAGAGGAGTTTGGAGAAAGGTGCTTCTTTTTTTTTTTCACACCATAAATCACAATAGCCATGATATACACTTTTTCTTTTCCACACATTTACAGTGACTTTTTCTCCCTCCCCCCTCCCTCCTCCCAAGCCACCCCCCCACCCCCCCCCTCTCATCCATTTTAGGTATACAATCTAGGTTGTATTAATTCAGTCAGACAATGTTGTCATTCAACAAAAATACACCAGAAATTCTACTGAGTCCATTCTTTTCTTTTCTTCTCCTGCCATCAACTTAGGTAATGTTTGTTCCCAGTAGGTTTTCACTATTGTATTTAATGTAAGGCTCCCATACTTGTTCGAATATTTCAATATTATTTCTTAAACTATATGTTATTTTTTCTAATGGAATACATTTATTCATTTCTATATACCATTGTTGTATTTTCAAATTATCTTCCAATTTCCAGGTTGACATAATACATTTTTTTGCTACGGCTAGGGCTATCTTGACAAATCTTTTTTGTGCATCTTCCAAGTCAATTCCAAATTCTTTATTTTTTATGTTACTTAGGAGAAAGATCTCTGGATTCTTTGGTATATTGTTTTCTGTTATTTTATTTAATATCTGATTGAGATCATCCCAAAATTTTTCTACTCTCTCACATGTCCAGATTGCATGAATTGTTGTTCCCCTTTCTTTTTTACATCGAAAACATCTATCAGATACTGTTGGGTCCCATTTATTTAACTTTTGCGGTGTAATGTATAGTCTGTGTAACCAATTATATTGTATCATACGCAGCCTCGTATTTATTGTATTTCTCATCGTTCCAGAACATAATTTCTCCCATGTTTCCTTTTTTATCTTTATATTTAAATCTTGTTCCCATTTTTGTTTAGTTTTACCATTTGTTTCCTCATTCTCCTTTTCTTGCAGTTTGATATACATATTTGTTATAAATCTTTTGATTAACATTGTATCTGTAATCACATATTCAAGGTTACTTCCCTCTGGTAAACTCAAATTGCTTCCTAATTTATCTTTCAAGTAGGATCTCAGTTGGTAATATGCCAGCGCTGTATCTCCAGTTATATTGTACTTATCTCTCATTTGTTCAAAGGATAAGAATCTACTTCCTGAAAAACAATTTTCTATTCTTTTAATCCCTTTTTTTTCCCATTTTCTAAAGGAAAGGTTGTCTATTGTAAAAGGGAGTAGCTTATTTTGCGTCAATATTAGTTTTGGTATTTGATAATTTATTTTATTTCTTTCTACATGAATCTTCTTCCATATATTGAGGAGATGGTGTAATACTGGAGAAGTTCTATGTTGGAGAAAGGTACTTCTTAAGGTACATACAATGCTGGGCATGAGCAAACTGGCAATGAAAATGGCAGCTCTGCTGCCACTATTTAGCTAGAATCCCTAAATGTAGGTTAGCGTAGCTGTTACAGCACCATCAATTGTGACTAGGGTTTGAATCCTGTGCTGTCTGTAAAGAGTTTTTACATTTTCCCTGTGTCTGTGTGGGTTTTCTCCAGGCACTCTAGTTTCTTCCCACCCTTCCAGACATAGCGGGGGTATAGATCAATTGGATGACACAGGTTCGTGGGCTGAAAGGGCCTGTTGCTGCGCTATATATCTAAATTATTTTAAATTAAATTAAATTGACACTTTTGAGTAGCCCTGCAAAATTCCTGAAGGGATGATATGGTGATAGGAAGGTAATACATAATGACATCTTTGTTTTTTTTTATTTGAGACATATTCCAGATTTTTCTCCCATGCAGAACATAATATAACCTCAAAAATATTGTTCTGGTGGATTTGCTTTAACTATTTAATATACAGAAGGAATAAAGTTGCTCTAAAATTGACAGAGTTGCAGAGTGGAATTCTCCTGCAGAGAAAGTGGTTGAACCAGCCTTGAATTTTCTCAGACTCTCTGTTGCAGGATCACCTGAACTCAGTTGGAATTACAGTGGCATTATTTCAAGATCGATTGGATAGGTTAATAAAATAAAAAGGAGACACAAGAATGGAATTAATAGATTGTAGTAAATATGATTTATGTTCCAAAGAGTTAACATCAACATTAATTCGTTGGACTGAATAGCATACTTGACTGTTGCATCTTGTATATTTCTTGCTCTCTGTTAGGTTCAAAATTTTTCAGCAAGCTGCGCTGCTATGTGTTAAAAGGCATGCCATAGTTCTTAAAGATATATGTTCCTTGCAATGTAAAATGCACCCAAAATAAGGAACAAGCTAGTCATCTTCACATTTGCACCAAAGAACGTGCAGCGTTGAGTTCCTGTTCTGATACAACAATCATAACTTCACTAAATTTTTGGTCTCGAAATTAATGTAGATACCCTCAAGCCACTGCTTTTAAATTAAAAATTTCCATATGCTGACCCTGGAAATCCTACAGTATACCTGCATGTAGTGCAGTGGTTCTCAACCATTTCCTTTCCACTCAAATACCACTTTTAAGTATTCTCTATGCCATTGGTGCTCTGTGATAAGTAAGGGATTGGTTTAAGTGGTATGCGGGTGGAAATTAAAAAAAATTGAAAACCACTGTTTTAAATGTATCTAATTGATTCGTTATGTGCACAGTTTCATAACTCCAAAGGAAATGGGTCAATGACAATTTTTCTCAAGCAAAATATTTCAGTGACAATTGGGTCTAGAGCAGTGATTCTCAACCTTCCCTTCCCACTCACATCCCACCTTAAGCATAGGCATTACTTAAAGTGGTATGTGATTGGAAAGAAAAAGGTTGAGAACCACTAATGTAGTGCTTTCAACAACACGAACCTGTGGCCCAACTTCAGGCAACCTTGACGACAACAGTTTGTTCCAGCTTCTTCTACTGAGCCTGATCTCTGATTCACTTCATTCTATCAAGATATATTCATATATCTCTCCATTGCAGGCAAAATCTTCGCTAGGATTCTCCTAAATAGAATAATACCTAGTGTCGCCGAGAATATTCTCCCAGAATCACAGTGCGGCTTTCGCGCAAACAGAGGAACTACTGACATGGTCTTTGCCCTCAGACAGCTCCAATAAAAGTGCAGAGAACAAAACAAAGGACTCGACATCACTTTGTTGACCTCACCAAAGCCTTCGACACCGTGAGCAGGAAAGGGCTTTAAAGAGCGCATCGGATGCCCCCCAAAGTTCCTCAACATGGTTATCCAACTGCACGAAAACCAACAAGGTCGGGTCAGATACAGCAATGAGCTCTCTGAACCGTTCTCCATTAACAATGGCGTGAAGCAAGGCTGCGTTCTCGCACCAACCCTCTTTTCAATCTTCTTCAGCATGATGCTGAACCAAGCCATGAAAGACCTCAACAATGAAGACACTGTTTACATCCGGTACCGCACGGATGGCAGTCTCTTCAATCTGAGGCGCCTGCAAGCTCACACCAAGACACAAGAGCAACTTGTCCGTGAACTTCTCTTTGCAGATGATGCTGCTTTAGTTGCCCATTCAGAGCCAGATCTTCAGCGCTTGACGTCCTGTTTTGCGGAAACTGCCAAAATGTTTGGCCTGGAAGTCAGCCTGAAGAAAACTGAGGTCCTCCATCAGCCAGCTCCCCACCATGACTACCAGCCCCCCCTACATCTCCATCGGGCACACAAAGCTCAAAACGGTCAACCAGTTTACCTATCTCGGCTGCACCATTTCATCAGATGCAAGGATCGACAACGAGATAGACAACAGACTTGCCAAGGCAAATACCGCCTTTGGAAGACTACACAAAAGAGTCTGGAAAAACAACCAACTGAAAAACCTCACAAAGATAAGTGTATACAGAGCCGTTGTCATACCCACACTCCTGTTCGGCTCCGAATCATGGGTCCTCTACCGGCATCACCTACGGCTCCTAGAACGCATCCACCAGCGTTGTCTCCACTCCATCCTCAACATTCATTGGAGCGACTTCATCCTAACATCGAAGTACTCGAGATGGCAGAGGCCGACAGCATCGAATCCATGCTGCTGAAGATCCAACTGCGCTGGGTAGGTCACATCTCCAGAATGGAGGACCATCGCCTTCCCAAGATCGTGTTATATGGCGAGCTCTCCACTGGCCACCGAGACAGAGGTGCACCAAAGAAGAGGTACAAGGACTGCCTTAAAGAAATCACTTGATGCCTGCCACATTGACCACCGCCAGTGGGCTGATATCGCCTCAAACCGTGCATCTTGGCGCCTCACAGTTCGGCAGGCAGCAACCTCCTTTGAAGAAGACCGCAGAGCCCACCTCACTGACAAAAGACAAAGGAGGAAAAACCCAACACCCAACTCCAACCAACCAATTTTCCCCTGCAACCACTGCAACCGTGACTGCCTGTCCCGCATCGGACTTGTCAGCCACAAACGAGCCTGCAGCTGACGTGGACATTTACCCCCCTCCATAAATCTTCGTCCGTGAAGCCAAGCCAAAGAGAAAAGACCTGCAATTGTCAAATGCCCTCTTCCAAATCATGTAATGACAGCTATGGGAAAACAGCAACAGTACCATGCGACTCCCCCTTCAAAACAAGCGTCGCATCACCATCATCAGTGTCTATGCTCCAACCCTCCAGGCGGAACCAGCAGAAAAGGACAAGTTCTACACTGACCTGCGCAACCTCATCCAACGCACCCCTACAGCCGACAAGGTTGTCATCCTTGGCGACTTCAACTCTCGCGTCAGCAAAGACTCAGAAACCTGGCCAGGAATCCTGGGCAAGCATGGCGTCGGCAAGTGCAACGACAATGGGCGCCTCCTGTTGGGAGCTCTGCGCAGAACAGTGGCTTGTCATTACAAACACCCTTTTCAGCAGAGGGACAGCCTTAAGACTACCTGGATGCATCCCCGATCCAAACACTGGCACCTCCTGGACTACATCCTGGTGCGAGAAAGTGACAAACGAGATGTGCTCCACACCAGGGTCATGCCCAGCGCGGAATGCCACAAAGACCACCGCTGGTTCGCTGCAAGCTCAACCTTCACTTCAAGCCAAAGCCCAGGAACAGTAAAGCCCCCAGAAAGAGGTTCAATGTTGGAAACCTGCAGTCAGACGAAGTGAGAGGAAACTTCCAGGCAAACCTCAAAGCA
Organism: Narcine bancroftii; assembly: GCF_036971445.1. Lineage (NCBI taxonomy): Eukaryota > Metazoa > Chordata > Chondrichthyes > Torpediniformes > Narcinidae > Narcine > Narcine bancroftii. The sequence goes on along the minus strand of NC_091476.1, from coordinate 21,347,707 downwards.
AAGCTCGACGATGCAATCCACCTCACGGACCCGTCCCCTGAAACCCTCTGGGATCAGCTGAAGACTACCATACTGCAATCCACTGAAGAGGTACTGGGCTTCTCCTCCAGGAAAAACAAGGACTGGTTCGAAGAAAACAGCCAGGAAATCCAGGAGCTGCTGGCAAAGAAGCGAGCTTCCCACCAGGTTCACCTTACAAAGCTGTCCTGTCCAGAGAAGAAACAAGCCTTCCGTCGCACATGCAGCCATCTTCAGCGCAAACTCTGAGAGATCCAAAATGAGTGGTGGACTAGCCTCGCCAAGCGAACCTAGCTCAGTGCGGACATTGCCGACTTCAGGGGTTTCTACGAGGCTCTAAAGGCTGTGTACGGCCCCTCACCCCAAGTCCAAAGCCCGCTGCGCAGCTCAGACGGCAAAGTCCTCCTCAGCGACAAGATCTCCATCCTCAACCAAAGGTCAGAACACTTCCAATCTCTTTTCAGTGCCAACCGCTCAGTCCAAGATTCCGCCCTGCTCCAGCTCCCTCAACAGCCCCTAAGGCTAGAGCTGGATGAGGTCCTCACCCAGGATGAGACATATAAGGCAATTGAACAACTGAAAAGTGGCAAAGCAGCAGGTATGGATGGAATCCCCCCAGAGGTCTGGAAGGCTGGCGGCAAAACTCTGCATGTCAAACTGCATGAGTTTTTCAAGCTTTGTTGGGACCAAGGAAAACTGCCTCAGGACCTTCGTGATGCCACCATCATCACCCTGTACAAAAACAAAGACGAGAAATCAGACTGCTCAAACTACAGGGGAAACACGCTGCTCTCCATTGCAGGCAAAATCTTCGCTAGGATTCTCCTAAATAGAATAATACCTAGTGTCGCCGAGAATATTCTCCCAGAATCACAGTGCGGCTTTCGCGCAAACAGAGGAACTACTGACATGGTCTTTGCCCTCAGACAGCTCCAAGAAAAGTGCAGAGAACAAAACAAAGGACTCTACATCACTTTTGTTGACCTCACCAAAGCCTTCGACACTGTGAGCAGGAAAGGGCTTTGGCAAATACTAGAGCGCATCGGATGCCCCCAAAGTTCCTCAACATGGTTATCCAACTGCACGAAAACCAACAAGGTCGGGTCAGATACAGCAATGAGCTCTCTGAACCCTTCTCCATTAACAATGGCGTGAAGCAAGGCTGTGTTCTCGCACCAACCCTCTTTTCAATCTTCTTCAGCATGATGCTGAACCAAGCCATTAAAGACCTCAACAATGAAGATGCTGTTTACATCCGGTACTGCGCGGATGACAGTCTCTTCAATCTGAGGCGCCTGCAAGCTCACACCAAGACACAAGAGAAACTTGTTCGTGAACTACTCTTTGCAGACGATGCCGCTTTAGTTGCCCATTCAGAGCCAGCTCTTCAGCGCTTGATGTCCTGTTTTGCGGAAACTGCCAAAATGTTTGGCCTGGAAGTCAGCCTGAAAAAAACTGAGGTCCTCCATCAGTCAGCACCCCACCATGACTACCAGCCCCCCCTACATCTCCATCGGGCACACAAAACTCAAAATGGTCAACCAGTTTACCTATCTCGGCTGCACCATTTCATCAGATGCAAGGATCGACAACGAGATAGACAACAGACTCGCCAAGGCAAATACCGCCTTTGGAAGACTACACAAAAGAGTCTGGAAAAACAACCAACTGAAAAACCTCACAAAGATAAGCGTATACAGAGCCGTTGTCATAGCCACACTCCTGTTCGGCTCCGAATCATGGGTCCTCTACCGGCATCACCTACGGCTCCTAGAACGCTTCCACCAGCGTTGTCTCCGCTCCATCCTCAACATTCACTGGAGTGCTTTCATCCCTAACGTCGAAGTACTCGAGATGGCAGAGGCCGACAGCATCGAGTCCACGCTGTTGAAGATCCAGCTGCGCTGGGTGGGTCACGTCTCCAGAATGGAGGACCATCGCCTTCCCAAGATCGTGTTATATGGCGAGCTCTCCACTGGCCACCGTGACAGAGATGCACCAAAGAAAAGGTACAAGGACTGCCTAAAGAAATCTCTTGGTGCCTGCCACATTGACCACCGCCAGTGGGCTGATATCGCCTCAAACCGTGCATCTTGGCGCCTCACAGTTCGGCAGGCAGCAACCTCCTTTGAAGAAGACCGCAGAGCCCACCTCACTGACAAAAGGCAAAGGAGGAAAAACCCAACACCCAACCCCAACCAACAAATTTTCCCCTGCAACCACTGCAACCGTGTCTGCCTGTCCCACATCAGTCTTGTCAGCCACAAATGAGCCTGCAGCTGACATGGACATTTACCCCCTCCATAAATCTTCGTCCTCGAAGCCAAGCCAAAGAAGAAAGAAGATTCAAAGGGTATAACAACTCAGCCGTCTTATCATTGCAACTGTGCAGCTACAATCATCAGAATGGTTCACTGTGATCCAAAATCACCAATAACAGTTTATTACCTGTGACCAGAGCTAAGTGCCTCCTGACAAGGAACCCTAAGATTCATGACCAAAGCTGTCTTTTTAATCTACAGTTTTCCTTGTGAAGATGAGAGTGCAAAAAGTGCACGCAATCAATCACTCATGAGCTGATTCCATAACAAATCATCGCCTCATCTTCCCCATCGTTGGATGAACCACATCAGCAATAGAGGCTTTTGTAAGTCATAATGGTCTTGGAAAGATTAACAACCAAATTTTGCTCTTCATGGCTTATCCAGCCATTATTGCTGTTCATTCTAGAGCCACTTCCCCTTCATTCAATCTTATGAAGGACCCTCCATATGATGAACTAACTCTACAAAGTTTGCATTATACTGAAGTTTTCTAAGGAAAGAGCAAAGCTCAATTACATTACTGGGTTTTCTTACATCCAACGTGGACATTACTTTTTCTTAGGTTTCTGCATATTTGTACCTGAATTTTCTTATCTATCAATCAATCTCAACTAGGTCCTGAAACTATACATATCCATTAATTTCCTTATCCCAACCATATATTGACAAAACATCTCTTCTGGTTCCTGGTTGCACATTTCACACTTGTAACTATTCTAATCCCTTGATTTAGATTTTTGATTTCAGATTTATTATCAGTATACATACATGACATCACATGCAACCTTGAGATTTTTGTTGCCTGCTGGCAAGCAGAATTACCACTTATTGGTAGTGCAAAAAGACTCCACAAATATACACGTAAGCAAATAAAGAGCTGGAAATAGATAACAAATGAAAACAAACTGACTGTGTGATACGGAGAGCATTTTAAAAAATCAATTAGGTTGTTCAAGTAAGAGTCTTTAAATGAGTCCCTGATTGAGTTTGTTGATGAGGAGTCTGATGGTGGAGGGGGAACAGCTGTTCCTGAACCTGGTGATGTGAGTCTTGTGGCACCTCGACCTCTTTCCTGATGGCAGCAGCAAGAACAGAGCATGTGCTGGGTATGATGTATCCTTGATGATTTCTGCTGCTCTCTGACAGCAGTGTTCCCTGTAGATGTTCTCAAAAGTAGGGAGGGTTTTACCTGTCATGTTGTGAGCTGTGTCCACTACCTTTTGCAGGAGTATTGGTGTCCCCATACCAGACAGTAATGCAGCCAGTCAGCACACTTTCCACCACACATCTGTAGAAATTTGCCACAGTTTCTAGTGTCATACCAAACCTCCACAAACTCCTGAGGAAGTAGAGGTGCTGATGTGCTTTCTTCACAATGTTGGGTCCAGGAATGATCCTCCAAGACAGTGACTCCCAAGTACTTAAATTTTCTCACCCTCTCCACCTCTGATTCCCCCCAATGATCACTGGATTGTATATCTCTGCCTTTTCCTTCCTGAAGTCAACTATCAGCTCCTTAGTTTTGGTGACATTGAGTGTGAGGTTGTTATAGGTGAACCATTCAGCCATGTTTTCAATCTCCCTCCCATTTACTGACTCATCACTTTTCTTTATACAACCCACTATTGTGGTATCGTCTGCAAATTTGTAGATAGTGTTATTGTTGTGCCGAGCCACAGAGTCGTTGGTGTAAAGTGAGTAGAACAGGGGGCTAAGATTGCATCCCTGTGGTGCTCTGGTACTAATGAAGATTATGGAGGAGATGTTCTTACCAATCCTCACTGATTGTGGGCTGGAGATGAGGAAATCCAATGACACAGTTGGGTATTGAGTCCCAGGTCTTGGAGTTTGCTGATCAGTTTTAAGGAGATGATGGTGACCTTGAAGGCACTTAGTTAAAGTTTTACAATATCTTCTTCAAAAACATCATCATAGTACAGGTAAACTCACCATTGTCTTGCAAATTTTCAGCCCTATTACCATAAACAGTGATGGCATTTACAACATTAACTTCTACACTTTTTTTTCCAGCCTATCATATTGCTGATGGAGTCAACAGAAGATATACATTTTTCTGGAAGGTTGTTATAGATGATTTATTAACTCAAAGAAAACTATGTTTTATAGCACCATTATGCTAATGTCATATTATTGATAACATTGTTGATTTCTTCTTTCTGTGTCCTCTCCTAGGATCTCAAATAATACATTTGCCTTTCAGAAACATCTTCAATTGTTCCATGTACAAGATCTATGGCTGAGCTCTCTTATATTTTGAAGCTTTTCTACCTATCCATCAAAACCACTGCCTGCCATTAAGATTACTCTCTCTCTCTAGAAACCCCATTTTCCATTATTCCATGCTTGGTCACTACCATGCTACACCCTCAAGCAGTATAATCCCCAACTCATTGCTAATGTAGTATTGCTCTTCCTGAAGACAAGTAATAAGGATGGAACTACCAATAAATCATACTCTTCTGAAGGTAGTCAATTCTTAGTTAACAGAAGTGGTTGGTCTGGGGTAATGTAGCAAAAGTTATCTCATGATCTGCATGCGTTCCTAAATGTACACTTACCTTCGCATTTATTAAATTTTCTTTAAAATCTGTGGCTGCAATACATTGGTTATCAAGAAGCCGATGAGAATAAACAATAAAAATGTTACCTTTCTTTCTCCATCATGTTATCAAGTTCTTCATCCAAGCAGCTACACTTCATGTGTGATCACAGACAGTGCCTGCTGGCAGGGTATTCAAACGAAAGGATGATATACATTTTGCATCATGGCCAACACCCATCATGTCCTCACACTACAGACATATTTGAAACTCCTAGTACTTGGACAGCCCAGACTTTCCCAATTATTACTTCACCAGACAGTGAATCACTGGGGGAACTTGAAGCAATCACTGATACTGTGTTGAAAACAAATGCTGTCATGAAATCCATCCCTAAATGTCTGACAAACATCAACTTCTACACTTTTTTTTCCAGCCTATTGTATTGCTGATGGAGTCAACCGAAGCTGTAAATTTTGCTTGCCTGATAGCAGGTTATTACAGATTATTCATTGATGCAAAGAAGATGATATTTTGTAGCGCCAACATGCAGCCTCAAGCGAACAAGGCAGGTATGCGTGGTACGTTTAAAGTTTCAATTCTGATGTTCCTTTTCAGGTAATAGTCACATCTGCTGATAAGGGTTGCAATTAATACAAATTATGTTGGTCATGTCACAGCCTTCTCCTAAAATGAATGAATACAAGTCTGCCTATATATTCATATTGCTTCATATTGCTTCAGGTAACATTTTTATCTGGCATTTTAATTTGCTGGGCTTTGTCTTCAACATGAATTTATGTGTGTTGCACAAAAATGGAACAAAGTGCAATATGGCAAATGACATCATTTGGTGTAATGGTGGCATGACTGGAAGAGGCACAATATGCTTAGAACATGGTGTGCATGCATTTTTTTAAATAATCGGATGTTACCTACATGCAGGAATATTTTAATAATTCCCCATCCAAATTTACATACTGTCAATGGTCAGATTACTCCTTATTTCTGATAGCCAGATCCATTCTCACAATCAAGAGGGAGGACCATTTCTACAATTAATCAGTACTGTATCTTTTAACCTCAATGCAACAATATTGCTTTGTTGTATTTTACATGGGGTGGGAAGGGAAAAAAAAATCCATAAGTTGCAGACCTCACACTGAGTTTCCATTCTATAGAGTTGTCGTTGGCCTGACTGACAGCTTTGATCAGGGAGAGTAGCCATTGGATAGTTTTCCAGTTTGTGGTGTTACATTTGAGCATTTTTATTCAATAATTTTTCCTTAGTACTTGAAGAAAGATAAAAATTATTGAGCAGATGAACCTATTATGAAACAATTTATTCACTTGTCATTACTCGCACCTCATTACAAATTTCAAAGTAATATTTCCTGATTCTTGTACTTATTGAGAATTTTTTCTTTCATCCCAGAGCCACTTCCCCTTCATGAACTTTGTTTCTAACATTTGCAACGAATAATAAAGTACATTCATGTGTTACCACTCACATTACATAACGATATTCCCTCTATCTACATGATTCAAATGAGATCAACATCATCTTTTTTTTTACATAATTGAAAGACCTCTGAAGGTTTCTTTGTGGATTCGACCCTTTAGTGTGCAATGGTGGGAGGTCCTTAAAATGTAGCTTTTCTCCACAAACCCTTGATTGCAGCTGCTCCAAATGCTCAGCTGCTCAGCACATAGCTTATCATGTGCAGCCTGAAACACTTTGTTGTGGGCAGTTCCTTGCACTGGATGACTGGAAGGTTTTGGGCACACCAAGAGGCGTCTTTCACTGATTTCATATTTGCCTCAGCTTGCGTTCATGGGATTAGCCATGGAGTATTAAATCTTGTATAACATTGTTAATCAGGATAAAACTCAATCTGGACCACTTGTTCTTTTCCTGGTAACCCCACATTCAGAAGATGGATGATGGTCACATGCATACCACAGCTGCCTCGAAGCCAACATGCGGTGGGATTGAGACTCTGGCTGTGCATAAAGGATCTGACAGGGAGAGCCTTTGTCACTAATAGCCAATCAAATACTTGATGCTGATTTGAAAGTTCTGGTAATGAGGCATTCCACCAAATGACTTTGACTGTGCAGTCCTTTGCCTGATTGATTTGTGAGCAAAGTAGCCTTCTGCACAAACTTTTCTGGAAGAATAGTTGATTCAACTGAATGAAACATTCCACAGTAACATGACGAGATCCTTCTCAACACTTGGGGCTAATCATAGCATGTATAAGTGGCACTTGTCATTGTTCAAAGGGTCTAAGCATGTGGTTATTCGTTAAGATGAGGGCCACTTTGGGTAAATTTTTCCTTTCGCTCTTTCTCTGGAGACTTGTATGTTGCATCTCTGTTGATGATGTAGATCTTCATCACCATATGAAAGGGAACACGTCGTGAGTGACAGCCAGTCCAGGAGCTTGATAATGACCACAGGGGCTTTATATTCAGCAATACCAAGAGTGCTTCCCCAGATTATTCCTACAATTGAGATGGAAATCTGTTTCCACAATTGCAATTTCTGCTTCACCTTGGACATTTGTTCAACCCATTTCTTGTTGTATGCCCTTTCTGCTCTGAGCCATAATCTCAGCATCCCAGCATCATCAGGTAATCAGATCTGACAAAGGTTCAGATGGTCCAATTGCCAAAAAGTATGCCTTAATTTTTTTTGGCTGCAATTCACTATAGCCCTCAAGACCAAAAAAAAACATCCTCATCAATCTGCAGAAGATGATAATGATATTGTTGTACAGGAAAGCATTGACCTGAATGCCTCCACTGCCTGACATCCTGACCACGCTAACAAACTCGAGATCCCACCCAATGCTTAACCAAACCTTAAAAATTAGATTTGGGAGAAGTCAAGTCAGGTTCTTGAGTAAAGAATCAATGCCTGACTACACAGGCACTGTTAATGAAAGAAAAATATTCCTGCAGCACATCCACGACAAACTTTCATCAGGAAGGATAAAAAATCCTGAATTACTTGGTGATTTCAAGTACAATGTTTCCACACCAGCATCACACCAATGGTATTTGTTACATTTAAGTTTTAAACTCCATCTCTCTAGTACAATTGTAAATCAAAGCTTGGAGTAGTTCAAATCCCTTTCCCTACTAAACTTTAGCTAATCTTTGGTTAATTTGAGTTCATATTATTCATATATTGCAACCACCAATATTCACAAAAAGTTACAATTACCTAGAATATTTAAATCTTACATCTCTGTATGTTTCCTGCCAAAGTTAGCCTTTGAAATGATTTCTGTTTATATTTTTTAAACTGTAGAAAACTCCAAACTGAAATGACATCAATGTGTCAGTGATTTTACCAAGGCAGTTTTCAAATATTTTTTAATTCATGGAAGAAAAAAAATGCAGACATTTTTTCATATATATGTTAATTGATTCAAATGGGTAGCTTTATTCTGTCAATTAAGACAAAGTACAAAGTGAAACAGTGGACGGCGTTAAATGGCAATTTACTTGCATCCTACCAAGTCAAATTATTTTAAATCCTCACAGCATCAATGCCACATTATTAACAATGTCTTAACATCAATTTCATTACCGTTCAGCCAATCATGACAAAATTGTCAACTGAACACATAAAATTATGTTAAATATAAGAGCATACATTAAAATAAATAGAAAAATTAAAAATTGTTTTCCTACAGAGAAAAGATCCTCCAAAAAACTGCTTATTTCAGATGGTTCTGAAAAAAAAGTGGTGGAAATTGCAATGTTTCATGAGGTTATTGTCATACACAAGAAAATGTACAGATGCACCAAAATACTTACTTGCTACAGTCAAACAAGTACATTAGAGTCACCAACTAGACTCTAAAATTAATTATTTCAAATGCAAGACAGAAAACAAAATCACAAGTATCAAAGGATAAATAAATAAAATGTAATGAGAATTTTTAAATTAAATTATCAACACAAAATAACTTGATTCATTAATTCTGGTATGGCCAAGTTTTACAAGAGCAATTAAACAAAAAAGTCATATTGAAATCTTAAAATGAGATATAACATTGAACCTGTCAGAAACTACAACCCCTTATTATTCTGATCAAGAATAATCAATTAACCATATAACCATATAACCATTTACGGAGCGGAAACAGGCCATGTTGGCCTTTCGAGTCCGCACCGGTTCACTGATTTTGTGCGCCCTCTTCAGGCAATGGTCCCGTTCTTCTTCTTCTGCTTAACCAGGGTGAATGGGCCTTCTAAAATTTGATGACCAATATTTTGTTATGTGATTTTAATGTGGTTCACTTGGGACTGAGTTGAAAAGTTCTAGATTCAAGTCACACTCCAAAACATTTGGCAAAACAATAAATGTGAGCATTTCAGTGCAGTTCTGAGAGTGGGGCCCAGTCAAAGGTTTTGCTTTTCCGATGCAGTGAGATGACATGGGACTATTTCAAAAAAGAGCAGAGGTGTTCTGGACAATATTTATCCTTCAGGCAAAAACTAATAACCTGGTTATCATCACATTGATGTTTGTGAAAGTTTCTATGTTTAAATTGGCTGCCAGAATTTCTAATTAACAACACAATTTTCACTTCAGAAGTTCTTCACTGGCTGAAAGGCTTGTGATTCCTGACATAGTCATTTTTGTTTTTGGAAGACTTTGATTGTATTGGAGGTCAGAATTTTATAGATCTCTGCTATTATATTTACAATAATATTTTTAAACTGGGGGGGGGGGGGGGGGGAGGGCCAAAGCTTATCTGAAATTTCCAATGTTGTATAGAATGAAGGAAATTTGTTTCACCATTTATCAACTATATATGCCAGCCAGCAAAGGAGTGTTTTCTTAGACATAACAAAATCAAAATAATTATTATTTTTAAAATGCTGTACTTATTAACTTCAGGAAACTGTAATGAGTATTAACTAAAACACAAATTTTTATGCAACCTTTTAAGTTGATGTTCACGTTTCTAAGTTCCTTCCCATGTAAACTCATTAGTTCCAAATCCATTTTTCAAATCCATTGAGGCAGATTTAAAACTTTCAGTGTGCTTCAATGAAAAGATTTTTGCAGTTTTTTTTTCATCTAGCAGAATTAATGCACATCTTTAAAGACTGACTTGAAATTATTCACGAATGATTGAGAAATTATCTGCATATGCAATAAAATCACCATTATCCAGAATTCAAGCAACCGGCAGCCCCAAGCAACTGGCAAAAAAAAATCACAGAAAATAAATAGTTAAAAAATAAGAATGTTTAAAATTGAGACCTCTAGCAGTCAGTTCGCCAATCATACAACATACAATCTCAAGCAACTGGAAAATTTACATCCGGCATCTACCAACCCCCATAAAACCGGGGGTTTTACTGTATTGTGCTTTCAAATACAAAATTATACACACAGAATTGTGATTATTACACATACTGTGATGGAAACAACTGCAAAGGAGCATGTGATCATCGCATATTGTTAAACATGTATTTTGCAAGCACAAATTGCTTTAGGTTTTGAGAGAGAACGAGAGGAAATGTGTTGTTTTTGGAATTCATCCTGATTTGTGGTGCCTCATAATCTTCAATGTGAGTTTACGAGAAGTACCAGGGATACACAAGATCTGATTCCGAGAGTAGTCTGGATTTTAGCCTTCATTAAACGGAGAATAATTCACACGTAGGGCCATCAGGCAGCCAAGAGGTATTGTGGCCAGCCTTCTGCCGCATGCAGCCTGAGCCTTACATTCTGGATGATAGGTGCTAAGGCTTACCCTAAGTCACAATTTTCACTTCTCTTTGCCTCCCCATGTAAAGGGATTGACCTAAAAATTTTCTGACCATTTTTCAGGATGCGCTTCATTGCTTCAAGGAGTTAACTTCAACCTTAATGAAAGCCAGTGTACCTCATCTTGCTGATTGCATCAATCTGGTATTAGGGTCTTTTTGGAATGGTGGAAGTCAATGTCAACATTTGCATAGTGTAGCCTGTCTCTTTATATAAGTGAGTCTTATTCAGAAAAATGTGAAGGCCCCAATTATTATTGGGCTGACTGGGATCTTCAGTGATCAGAACCCAGCATTATCCTGTCCCAATCTTTCCTCAAATAATTATACCGAACTCTTCCCAAGGTTACATCTGGAGTATAGTGAAATTGACTATCCTGTAGGTATTAACTGCTCACCTGCCAGGTTCTTGTCAGTTGGTAGGGTTAACTGCCATTCCCTTCTTCAAACAGAAAAAGGAAAAATAAACTTTTTTTCTGGATCACTGAAATCATGGATAACTGAATTTATTATTGAGGATGATGATATCGTTCCTTTTCATTAACAGACTACAGAAACATACCGAACATTCTGGAACCAGAATGGACTATTTCGTCATCAGGTCCCATTCTAAAACCTGAAGGAAGGGGTACAAGTTGTCCTCACAATCTCCCACAATTCAATGAGACTCAGACTGCTCATAATCTGATGGCAAATAGCCCAGAGTCCAATCTGGTAAGATATCACTGTTTACAAATGCAAGAAAGAAGAAAGGAATTTGAAAATCAAATCAATATTAATAAAAACTTCATCTTCTTTGAGGAGTCAAGACCAAGGACAAAGTCTGACCCTACACCAAATACTTCAAAAACAAGGCAAAGCAACTCTGACATCAGGAGTCTTTCTGGGCAGCATGGATTTCTGAGAAGGGGGAGAGCAAACACACTGGACAGCCAAATGAAAATGGCAATTGCTTATACCACAGACCATCATAACTGTATCAGTCCGAAAATCCCTATGCAGCTAACAAGAGTGAATAATGCGAAGATCCTTCCTATAATAATCCAGGAAAATGACGACTTGCTTTGTGATGCTTGTAAGGTCAAAATGAGAGGTAATATTATTTCCAAAGGTAGCAGCATGGAGAAATGCTTAAACTCTTTCAATTACCGGGATGGTGTGGTTGACCTGACAATGCTCCCCCTCCCAGGAAGTGACGAAGAACACGAAGAAGAAGAGCGTCATTCTCAACTTCCCACGTTGGCTGCCCCTCCCCCTGGTTTCAGGGATAATAGTTCAGATGAGGATGACAGCAAGCGAAGGACCACTCCAAACTTAGCTTCCAATCAACAGCCTTGTGACATCCACTTCAATGACATTCCAGTGTCACTAATTGAAGGTGTTCAAACAAGAACCGTCAGACACCATGCCCAAGAACTTGATGATGCTCTGGTCTCCACACTCCAGGCCCTAGAAGCTTTAGCAGCAGCTGAAGATTGTCCACGTAGTCAACCACAAGAAGGTTCAGGTACTAATATTATGTTTTGATTGAATTCAAAGTTTTCAAATTATATGCCCAATTCATATTTTCATCCAACTTTTCTAACAATATTGACTGTTAGGAAGTAACAAAAAAAAAAGGATAAATTGCACATGCTGGAAATCTGAAAAACCAGAAAATGCTGGAAATACTTTGAAAGGTAAACAGCTTCTCTGAAGAGAAATAGTGTTAATGCTCGGATAAAAGATCATCAACCCGAGGCATTTAGAAAGGCATTCCATTTCTAAAAATATTGTCTGACCTACCCAGGATATCCAGTATTTTCTGATTTTAGAAAATATTAAAGTAACTGCTCTGTTATGTTGTCAATATGAGAAAGAATCACTGTCTCAAATATTTAATGTGCTCAGGATTTAGTGAAATGGGTCATTTGTAGAACAAAGAAAATTGGAGGATAGTATTATTTCTTGTTGCAATTTTATCTTCTTTTACTGAATGGACACTTTTATCATGAAGATTCATTGACCTGTTTTTGCCATTCTGAAAATTTCTCTCATTGGAACCATTTTCATAATGAAACCACTAGTCAGGCATAATCCTTCTTCACTTCAGAGTTTCTCTACCTCAGACAATAAGGAGGTTATGTAAGGAGCAATGTATAATAACCTGTTTTCATCCCAATTTAAATTGTTTATTTTTTTTAGTAATACATTATGTCAATGTAACATCACAATTCAAGTAAAAACACTTTCAATGGCCAATCATTTCATTTCCACGCCTCACTCTCACACTTGGCCCTTTCAAACTGCCATGTCAAATGGGGTTAATCAGGCAATTTGCACAGTTAGCAATCAGATACATGGTGATTTGAAAGGGTCAACCTGGTCAGAACCAAACTGGGTCCCTGACCTAACTCAGAGGTGGTCAGGGAACCCAGTAAAACTTACCCAAGCATCCTGCTCTGGCCGTTTGAAAAGGGAAATGGCCAACCCCAGTTACTCGGGTGATGTCAGCACTTGCGTGCCTGCAACTGGCTGAGATGCTGCTGCTGCGAAGGGAGGGGTCCACAATCGGGGGGGGGGGGGGAGAAGAGTGGCCACTGTCACGATCAGGGAGAGAATGGGGGGGTTGCCATTGGGGGAGAGTGGGGGGCCATGATTGGGAGGAGAGAGGTCGCTGACATGATTGGGGGAGAAAGAGGCCACTGCTGTGATTGGAGGGAGAATGGGGAGCCACAATTGGGGGGGGGGGGGAGGAGAGAGGTCGCTGCTGCAAACGGGAGTAAAGTGGGGAGCTGCGATGTGCTGCTGCTGTGAATGCCGCTCCCGTTCACGGCAATGGCTCAATGCGGGAGCAGTTCCAGCAGCATGGGGGAATTCCACATTGAGCCATCGCCATGAACTAGAGTGGCACATTGCGCCAGCGACCACTCCTCCTCCCCATTTGTGGCAGCAGCACGTTTCTGGGGGTGCAGGGGTGGTGGGGCAACTAACGAGGGGAGGCAACTGACAAGGGAGCATAATGACTGTTGGGGGATTGTGACTGAAGGCCAATGGGGGTGGGAGACTGATAGCCAATATTTCCTGTGAGTGTGCCACACCTCACTCACCACGTCATGGCAGGGGCGGGATCCCCCTTAAATTGCCGTGTTGACAATTTATCAGGTAGGTCTAGCTGCGATTTGAAAGGTGCCAGTAATCACACCCGGGTCCCAGGAGAGCTACCCAGATGCTGCAATTTAAAAGCACCTACTGACACATCTGTCCATAGTCTCATGCATTGCCACCTGCAAATTGGAGGAAAAACACCTAATATTCTGTCTGGACACTCTCCATCCAGATGACATTAACATCAACTTCTCTGGTTTCTGTTAGGCTCCTCCCCTGTCTCTCTGTCCTTCTGTCTTTCCCTATCCGTCTGCCTCCTTTCCTTCAGCTGTCCATCTCCTTCCCTCTCCATTCAGAGAGCTATCCCCTTCCCCATCGCTTTCCAGCTTTTTTCTCATCTGCGCTCCCACCATATTCACCCAGCACCTCTTGTCTGTGCTCCACCCCACCATTGGTTATGTATCTTTGAAATAAAGAATGCTACTTGACCTACTGAGATTCTCCAGCACTTTTGTGTATTAAAAAAAATCTTTCTGAAGCATATATTAATCAACTGTCTAAAATATTCTGAGTTGTAACTTTGCCTTTTGCTTCTGTTAATCACAGTATTGTTAACTATCAAAGGAATTCCATTATCTCCTGAAGATTTCTTAGATCTCAGATAAATCTGACCCTTCCCATCTTCTGTCTTCCAAAAGATGTTGGCTAATGCTATTCACGATCAAAACAATTGTGGTCAGTTAAATGAGAAATGAAGTTAATAAAGGGTTATATTTTAAGCATTCCCATGGGAATGTACAATATTATTTAACCCTCAAATACATTTAGTTGCAAAATATTTTTGAATATGTAAACAGTTGTACATTAACTAGTTAACTTAATTAATGATAGCAAACTACCTGATGACTTGTAGTCTGTAGATCATTAAAAAGCTGAGATATATTGATAAAGAGAGAGTGTTCAAAGTTAATAGTGTGAAACAGTAACAGCAGGATCTTTAATAATCAGAGAGTCAGACAAGCATGTCTCTGGCAATGAACACAGAGTCAAACATCAATAGAACCTTGGATGGATAGCTTAAAGAAGGTGTCTAACTCAAGAAAAACAGTACATTGAGAATTGAAACTGACAGTAAAACAAATCAGCTTGCTTTTATCTTTTTATATTATTTTCTACAGTTCCATGATTAACCTACAGACACATCATGTTGATTTGGTTCCCAACAATTCATTGAAAGTTAATATAATCAGGGAAATGTAACATAGATTAAAACAAATGAGTGTGAATGCAAGTTGGTAAACCAACAAACCAAAAATAAATAAATATACAGAATCACAGTGAAATCTCATCATTTCAAATCATTTTTTGTTAAGTCATAAAAGAAAACACAATTTTGACACATCTGTGTGTCAAAATATGTTAATAATCCATCTAACTTCAAAGTCTAAGATTTCAACAAGTATGAGTAAGACCCTGGACTAAACCATTAAACAATATCCCTTCATTCAATGTAATATCGAAAAAGCCAGCATATAACTCAAAGGCCAGTGCGCCCATGTAGTCCAATCTGCTCTCTCCTTCTTCAAAGAGTGTAATACAAGTTAGCCAATGGATATCAACTGAGCATTGGTAGCTGAAAGAAGCAAATGTCGACCCTGGTTTGTCATCTGAAATTGTGTGTTCTGTGCAATTCTCTAAGATTAACCGATGTATTTGTTATAAAACATGGCATATATTGAGCCTTTTACAGACACTTTTTTACAATGCAACCTCAAGAGCAGCATGACAGGCATCCTCAGCTATGTCAGCATTCTCATATATAGCCTGCATAAGCCAGAAATATACAATACAGCCTTAGAGAAGGAATCGAACAGCAAGTGACTTTGGGCAGATATTAAGTGACATGTATGTAGACTAAAGAAGCAAATTATCTAAACACCTGCAATTGTCCTGGAATATGTCAAGTTGGTTTATGATTATCATTATAAAGCACAAATACAAATGGTTGTGACACAATTAGTACGCCTGCACAGTAAGGAATTTCTGGTTTATCCCACTACAATTAAGCAGTTTATAGCTCTCACCATAAAAACATCTGTTGTATGGTTGACAAATAAGGTTGAAATCTTTTAAGATAATGTGAAGATATTGTGATCCACAATATAAAGCCTCTTTTGACAAAAGATTTGCAGGGGGATGGAAACCAGAGAGCCAGACCAGATGGGAGGAGGTAAGGAGGTAAAAGATGATGTGAAAATTGCAGGCATCGTTAGAAGTCAACGGGTTGTACATGGTGGAAACGTTCTCAGGTGCATCTATTTCAATGCAAGGAGTGTTGTAGGAAAGGCAGGCGAGCTTAGACCATGGGTTGGCACATGGAATTATGACATTTGACCATTAGTGAAACTTGGTTACAGGAGGGACAGGACTGGCAGCTTCTATTGCTTTAAACACAATAGAAAGGCGGGGGGGGGAGAATGAAAGGGGAGGAGTGGCATTGGTCATCATGGTAAATATCACAGGTATCCTCAGGCAGTACAGACCAGATGGCCTGTCTACTAAGGCTATATATGTAGATCTTAGGAATGGGAAAGATATGACCACTCAATAATCATCAAGAATTGGAGAAGCAAATCTTTAGAGGGAGAGCAGGCACCTGCAGGAATCATAAGGTTGTGAGAGTAAGAGATTTAAATTTCCACATATTGATTGGGACTCCCGTGCTGTAAAAGGACTGGATGGCTTGGAAGTTTTATAAATAAATATAGAGAGTTACCATCTAGAGCACACATGTCAAACTCTGGCCCGCGGGCCAAATTTGGCCCGCGATATAATTATATTTGGCCCGCAAGATCATATTAAATATATATTAGAGTTGGCCCGCTGGCCGCCATGCCAGTATAGCACATGCACACTGAAGGTGAAAATGAAGACGCCAGAGGTGTGGAGGGATCTCAGAGTCCCGAATCCCAGGGATCGGAGCGCCGCACTCAGCCCGCCCAGCTCCCAGACACACAGACGCGGCTGGAGTTGGGGACCATCCTCACTGGGTCTGCGCTTCAGCGGCGACGCCGGACCGAACATCTCATTGGCGATGCCTTCCCCCTCGCTCCGTGCGCGGCGGACCCTGCCTCCCGCTCCTTTTGTTGGAGACGAGCCCGGCGCCGTGAGATCGCAGTTTAATCCCTCTCCAACCATGGGAGGGGAGTGGGAGCAATGCGCTCTTCTCAGCCAATTCCTCCACCGCCCCGGACGCCAGCGTTTCAAAGGGGGGTTCGGGTGCCTTCGTCAGGCGACTGACCTGTTGGTCCAAGACAAGAGGAGAGCGTACAAGCTCCACACAGACAGCACCTGAACTCGGGTGAACGTGGAGCTGCGACCCCACATTCCACATCAGGACTGTGTGTAAAATTGGGAGCAGTGAGACGGAAGCTTATTTTGTTCCTGTGATTTAAGCCTTTCTTGGGGTGGGGTGGGGGGGTCCTTCTCTGACCACTTGCCTAACAATTAACCTAATCAGATGTGGAGTTACCACAATACAACAGTTCTCAACCTTTTTCTTTCCACTCGCGTCCCTGTGCCATTGGTGCTCTGTGATTAGTAAGGGATTGCTTAAGGTGGTCTGTGGGTGGAAATAAAAAGTTTGAAGACCACTGCTTTAATCATCCCTCATTGACTCGTCATGTGCACGGTTTCAGATCTCCAAAGGAAATGGGCCAATGACAATGACAATGAAAGAGTTTATCCAAAACTATTATTAAACATTTATTTTAATAAGAAAAAGTTTCACATTACATATGTTGAAAGAACAGAAAACATGCAGATGATGTTGAAAATTTTCAATAAATATTTAGTTCGGCCCTCGACTTAGTCCAAGTTTTTAATTTTGGCCCTCCGTGAATTTGAGTTTGACACCCTTGATCTAGAGAGAGTGCAATACTAGATCTCCTATTAGGGAACGAGACAGGACAGGTGACAGAAGTATGTGTTAGGGAACATTTTAGATCCAGTGATCATAATGCCATCAGTTTCAAGCTAATTATGGAGGAAGATAGGTCTGGGCCTTGAATTGAGATTCTAAATAGGAGAAAGGCCAATTTTGAGAAAATGAGAAAGGATGTGGAATAAGTGGATTGGAATAAGTTGTTTTCAGGCAAGGATGTATGAGGTAAGTGGAGGACCTTCAAAGGTGAAATTTTGAGAGTACAGCATCCCATAGGCCTACTTAACTATCCTATCAACCTGTGTGGTGACCTTGAGGATTGTATGGATTTGAACCCCAAGGTCCCTTTGTTCATCCACACTCTTAAGTAATTGACCATTAACCCTGTACTCAGCCTTCTAGTTTATTAGAGAAATGAATGGCCTGTGTAAAGTAAACCCTGCTGACTTTCAACTTAGTTCTATTCACCCTAATTTCAAATTGTCCATTTGTTAGTAAAGTACAATTCTATTGCAGTTGAGGTTTGATGCAAATATAATAAGAATAATTAGCATTCATTCAGGTTTTTTCACTGACATGTTGCTTCCAAATATATGAATCAATTTTTTTGTTCTGATCAACAGGTTTGATTGTATTGGCAGCTATGACACCAGAGTCATCACTGGATTCTGGCCATGAAACCAATTCTTCAGAAATGACAGACATCTCTGAAATGGTCTCAGCAATAAAGCAGCATCATTTACTTACTTATCAAGGAAACAAAACTGGTTTAGTTATGAAAAAAGAGTTTCCTTTGAGTGCTATGAGATGCTGTTCAAAAGCTGCTTTCAGAGGAATTCCTTGTCCAAAGAAATATTACGAAGAAGCAAACACTTTATCTGCAGTTGCTTCATCTAAACAGAATCCCTTGTCTAGTTCCATTAAACGCAAACCTAGTCACATGACTGGATTTTGCACAGTTCACATGAGACCGCAGGTATTTGCTCTTTCAAATGAAACCATAAGCAGACCAGAAAATGTTATTTTGAAACCTCCTCCACAGCTGAATTGTCCAAGTTGTCCAAAAACAGTTGAAGACTTGATGTCCAAACAACAAATAATTCAGTCTAAAGAAGATTTTTCCAAAAGCCTGACCTGTTCCAATGAGATAACAATTCAGAACGAAGACAAATCATCATTCCGTCATGTAGAAGATGATAGAACATGTCTTAAGCAGTTACTTAAGAGAAGGAACTCTGGAAACAGTCCCAAAATTGCAAGCCCTGAAATTCACGAAAGAGATTCATCAAACTATGGCTCAACGAATCATACTTCTCCAGTTTCTAGGTACACAGATAACTGTGCTAAGTGCAATGCTTCAAAAAATGAATACCTGAAATTTGAAGGAAGTATGCAGGGAAAGCCCAGACCATGTGAATGTCAGATACTGAAGACAAAGGCAAGGCAAGTGGTCTCTCAGGCCAACAGAACAACTGTCTTCCATACTTGCACACCAAAGAACAATGAGGTGGTCTATGCCAAAGTGAGCAACAGGAAGTATCAGCCAACAACAGGTAAGGAAATCTCAGCATTATTCAATGATGATCTTATAGATTTGGCAGATGTTCCAAAAAGTCAAAAAAATGATTACTCCAAAACAGAAAGGGAAAATCAACCCATGAGAAGTAGTTCCCCAAATCAAGGATGTTATCACAGTCCTCATAGATACAATGTCCCCACTTTAGGAGCAGATAACATGTCAGCACAGCAAGATAATGCTGAAAAGATTAAATGTCAGGGATGTCCATGTTCTTGTAAAACTAATAGTAGTTCAGAGAAAACTGCTACCATTGCAATGTGCTGCAATCCTTCCAATTTGTGTGATGTCACATTGTCACCACAAGTCTCATCATCTCCAGTGTCAGAAAATGTCTTTGATGCCAAACAGCATACATATCTTATACCTGATAAAGTTAAGTCACAAAAAGGAAGCCTGTTGAATTTTAAGAATCTCTTCTCAGCTACTTTCCCAGCTAGATTTAAAAGAGAAAGTGATGAGAGACAGGAGCAACTTCAGAAGGTGAAACAATATGAACTTGAATTTCTCGAAGAACTACTCAAGCCCAAAACCAAAGTTGATGTATTTGGAGAAGATTATGTTTATCGCAAAGGATCCGGACATTGCCCTTGTCAAATCAAAAGTAGTCCAGTTGGAAATATCCCAGGTTTATCCAGGGAACGGCGCCGTAGCTGTGACTGTAAACGTCGAGGATTATCTTGTGACTCCATGTGTTTTCCATCATTCCCCACTACACTAGATCCACAAAGAGCAGATCAAGGCAAAGCCTCATGTGTTCACAAGCAGCCTAAAACCAGTGATATACCTTCAGCATCAAATAACAACACCAAACAAAAAGCTATTCGAAGGCGGACTTCAAGTCTAGAATCCAGTGACTATAGATCTGAACAACGACCTGGTGTGCTTTGCATGATGGCAAACAGTGATTGTCTGAAAGTGCCTCATAGCAAGAAACTGGAGCGACATTATAGTGCCACCAACATAGTCTCTGAGGCAGAAATAAGTGAAATAATGTCACAATGTTCAGAGAACAGTACCTATATGCCTGCATCCAAGGCAGAAGAAACTAGGAAAACTGAAAAAGGGCGAGAATTCATAAGAAAACCCCTTAAAAGCCAGCGCCAGGAACCAGCCCAGTTTGATGAACCTTCTTATGCACAAGTTTCCAAAGCAGACAAACAACAAAGGTCCCCAGCAATTTTCTCTATTCAGGGAGAATTCAGACCATCAAAGTCAGTGCCACTTCTAAAAGAGGATATGGGCAGCAACAACCAATGCTGTTCCTTTAGGTATTGTTTTTATTATAGAAATTGTGATGCCGATGACAGCAGTGATAAGGATGAACTTTCATATTCAGTACCAATGCAACTTCTTCCAGATCTGAGGACTGACAGTTCAGTGACACTCAGTGAAACGTTAGCTAAAACTTCTCAATCTTCAGACAGGAATGTTTCCAATGAAGGAGAGGATAATGTACAGCAGGAAACAGTTTTGAAAGATGTGGGACTTAATAACAACATAACAAGAATTAATACTCTGCAGAGTAGTGTTTATACATTACCTGATGGCTTTATTGCTGCTCAAAAGGACATTAGTGAACTGCTATCCATCTTAAGGCAATGCACAGCAAATCGTGGGAACCATGATCCAAAAGTCTACATTTCACAACTGGATGAGTACAAACAGACACTCACACTTAAGTTTAAAGAGCTGCGAACTGCATGTAGGAGAGTGGCAGCAGTTGACAAAAGCCCATCACGCATGCTTTCAGCTCTTTCAACGAGCTTTCAAGTATTATGTGGCCTCATTGAGACTTTTGTGCACCTGGTTTATGTTGTGCGATCAGAAAGGCAGTGCAGAGAACTTCTCTCTAAAGTGGAAGAAGTAGTGATCAATTACACGTTTTTACTCCGAGCAGCAGAAGAATCATCAAGCAAGACAGCTGCTCATAATTTAACGAAGCAGTCAACCTCTGTATCTACAGTGGTGAACACATTTACTCGTTCAATTAAAACATTAATCAACAACTAACTTCATGAAGCCATGCATTCAACCACCATCTTGGAGTACAATTTACAAAAATAAACTTTAAATAGACTCCTGTGTCCTGTGCTTGGTAGTCATTTATGTGAACAGTATTTTATCTGTTCCCCTCCTGCTTTATTCCCACATTATCTGTTGTTATGCTAAATGTATGTGGCAAGCCTTTTTCCTAATCCAATTAGATCTGGCATCTCCACCTTACCATTGAACAAGGCAAGCTTGCCTTTCATCTTTGACTCCTTCCAATTCATTTCAATTCTCGCATCAAATTATTTATTATTCTCAGATATTTCAATAGTAGCAGAACACCATCCAAATCGGGATTCATAAAAGATAAGAAGAAAGAGATATTTAACTGGGTTGGATACAAGAAGAGTTGTCTGGATTGTCTAAAACTACAAAAAGCTATGAAAATGTTTATGCCATTGTCACAGAAGTGAGGACTAAGTAATCAGAACATTTCCCCTTCCTAGTAAAATATAGTTTCTGGTTTTATTTCCATAATCATTTACTTATAAACAAATGTGGAATAAAATTATTGGTATTTGGTTGAGGCATGTTGACTACAGAAACCTAATCATAGTTAAAGATATTATCCAAAATGTTTAAACTTTCATTTGCCAAATTATTATCTCTCTGGAATTATTGCCCCTCAAAAATGATAAAGTATATTTTAATGCACTTTATTTAAGAGAATACTGAGAACTAAAATATTCCTCACACTTCTTTCATTGTGACATAATATTTATTATTAGAAATGTATGCACCATTTTTTCACAGCTATATGATACAAAAAGATCCACAACTTTATGAACTACATATTAATTTGTTACAGAATTACAACTATTCTAGCAATGAAGGCTTATTAGTATTGCTTGAATTCTGAAGTTTTAACAATGTAACTTTGAAAGCATGAATGTTGATAGGTCAAGACTAACCATGAAAAATAAGACAACTTTGTGTTAGTCTCAATTCATAGGTACTGTATTTTATTCGTAACACACTGAAAAGAGCTACTGTGATACTATATCGCATCACTCTACCTTCCTACAAGCAAATTGTTAATATCGTAGCAGATTGGTAGCTACCATGAATCTCTTTTTGTACCACAGTACAAGGTCAATATTTAGCTGCTGCCAGATAAGCACATCACTAATCCAGACAATCTGTCAATCATTGTAATGGATTTCAATAGCTCATATTTCATCCTTTTCATTTTCAATGTACTGAGTTCAAGTGGATCCCTTTTCTTTTTGAGCCTAGTGTATAGATTACGGTATCAAACTTCTTCCAATTCACTCTTCCTATGTAAAATTAATTTGAACTAGCTCCTTTCCACAGGAAAATGTTAAATGGATATTTCATCAAAAATGCTTATTATTCCAGTATGTATGGAAACTTAATGGGATATAAATTTCCCTTGCATTGTAATCAAAAACAAATATTATCCATCGATTGCCTATCATAAAGGTGCTACACAGGTGCATGTATTCAGTTCCATTACAGTCACAGGAATTAAGTTTGAAGTCATGCATGTAACAAATAGCTGATAAAATAATGTCCATTTTATGCTGCTGCTCCCTGTCTGTTCTCAGTTTCTTGACTTGTTTTTGATATAATTAATAAAGCCATATATTTTGAGTTAAAAATTTATAATGCTCAATTTTAATGTTTAATTTTGATGCAATTATGACATTTCTTGGCAACCTCTTCATGACAATTAAATCTCTCCTTTTAGTGTACCCATTGTCTAGGATCAGTAAAGGGTTATTTCTGAAAACAAAGGAATTCAGATAGAAGTTATTTTCATGAAATTTCTGCCTTTAAAACAGTTCCTTCAAAGTCTCCTTGAATTTTTTTGGACTCTCCCAAATTAAATCTTGCTGTTATTTTTGGTCATATTTATTAATATCAAAGTGTGAGTAAAAGGTGTGGCAAACCCAAGTTACCTTTTTGTGCACTTGTCATGAATTATACAGAATCACATGAGATCAAAAACAACTAATGGGGGTAATGATTTCCTGGCTCAAAAGAATCTAGATATCCTTCAACAATGATTTCTAAAACTCGAAACACTTTTAAATGTTTTTGTTGCTTTTCTTCCTATATTGTCTCTGCCTAGTTTTCTGCCAAACATCTAGCCAATGTTCAGCCCTCATTGACCCAATTTCTCAAGAACAGATATAATATTCCTCAATAATGAGACATCTTATTTTTTAATCAATAGTAACCAAAGACCTACTTAAAAAAATATCATGTTTTATATTTTTATACAGATGAAGTATTATTAGTGGATGTTCTGCAAGGGCTATTAACCAGTTGCAAGTACTTTTAGACACACCGTATAATTTAGTGTCACATATAATTTCATTTAAATTAATTATAAAAACTAAAAGTTGAGTTATTTGCCCTCAGTTTTTAAATAACTAAATATATGTAATTATTCCAAACTAATATAATAACAGAAAACTTTCCTAAACAGAACCAAAAATAAAGATTTAATTTTATCACTTTTTACATGCCAATATCACAATGGAGGATCTACACCAGTGGATAAAACAAATTAAGTTTCAATTCCTGTTTACCATGAGTGGGTCTTTGCACCATGCATTATCACTGGACTAGTCTATGAAATCAAGGTAGGCCATTTTAATTCAATCCGCATAGCTGAAACTAGACTGAATGGAATTTAAAATCAAGGAGTTCCAATACCTCCAGTAAGGGTCTATGCATTATGTGGCAATGGTTTGATATATTTCTTAGAAATGTAATTGCAAAAAAACAACGATGTTGACCATGCCGAGTAGAAGAATATATAAAATGCAATTATAGAGCTTTATGTTGTCACATTTACATGAGCAGCTTGATATGCAAAGCATAGAATATCATGTTAACTAATTAATACGCATATTATTGTTCAATAATTTTAACTTTTCAAGTTGTCTTGTTTTTGCATTTTGTTTCTATAAGCAGGAGATGATATTAAGCTTAGTTACCATTTTCTGCTCTTATTGTATTCTGCCTTTTCTCTATTTTAAAACCTCAAAGGTTCAAATTGGGGAACACATCTTACATTCGATTCTCCATTTCAAAGAGGAAACCAGGGCATTGCTGTCAAGTTGACAAAAGAACCATTTACTCAACTAGCATAAAGATACAAATAAAGCTTTTGTCTCTTAAGAATTCATGAAAATCCCCTTCCAGTGTAACTATCAAAATGCAATCACCAAGGATCTCTATCAAAACCAAAAATAGATTTTATTCCCAAAAGGAAAACCATTCAAAGTCTCTTTGCAACCTTCCTGTTGTATCCATACATTTCCATCACTGTCCATTGTTGCATTTATTTTCTATTTAGCAGCATTGCTACCATTTTGGCACCTTGTTGTCACTTCATTAAATTTTGCAAGGTTAAAATAGACCACTAGTCTTAAAGGCAGTGGTAAGTACTTGTGCTACGAGAGGCCATATGGGACACCTATTAGCTATCTGCTCAAGTTTGCTGAGCAAGGGGTTTG
Organism: Narcine bancroftii; assembly: GCF_036971445.1. Taxonomy (NCBI): domain Eukaryota; kingdom Metazoa; phylum Chordata; class Chondrichthyes; order Torpediniformes; family Narcinidae; genus Narcine; species Narcine bancroftii. The sequence goes on along the minus strand of NC_091476.1, from coordinate 21,322,856 downwards.
GGATGTTAAGAATAGATGATTACCAGTGCTCATGCTCAGAAACGAGTGATTTAAAAATAAAATGTATTTAGCATATTCACGTGTGTTTAATTTGCATCATTTATTTACTTACAAATATTCTTTCTCACCTCTTAATCTATTGTTAATTTTCAATCTATATTAAAAATGCAATTTAAACATAATGCTGTGTAAAGGATTAAAAGAGAAAAAGATATATAATATTGAATAAAAAATTAAAGCTATTTGTCTTCAAAGATACCATGTGAGCATTATTTGGTTCAAAAGACTTCCTAAGATTTATTACTGAATTTACAACATAACAGCACAAATAACGAATCAGTAGATTACTTTTTAATGTTTTTTTCTCAACCAGCAGCAAATTACTTTATCTCAAACTGTGACCTTCCCAATGCAAAAAAAACCTAAAAATAAAATATTTTTCATAAATAAGTTAAATAGTTAACTTGTCATATAGTTAATATACATCAACAGTGTCATATAAGTTATGGCTTCAGCTATCTGACCACTTGTGCTTAAATACAGGGCAAAAATTAAAATCCTGTAATGATTCTTCATCTCCATTCCTCTTTCCATCCTGCTTCTTCTAACCATATGAACATATCCTTCAATTCCATTCCCTCTCTTGTGCTTATCCGGCTTTACCTAAATGATCCAAAATCAGCTCTCACAAGGTAGAAAGATCTACCTTCTCTTTACTCTCAATATAATGTGAAATTATCTGTGGCTATTGGTGAAAAGTCATAATATATTAAAAGTCAAGTTATGAAAAAGAATTAAATCAAGTAAAAAGTGGTGTCAATTTTAGGATTTACTTATTTAAATTTACAGTTAAATAAAATATTTTCCAAATAAATCTACTGGTCAGTAATATAAATCTGAACTCGCTGCCATTTATCAGTGCTTTCTTATTTGTGTGAAGCTCACAGTAAATATTAGCAGACTTGTCGATGTGGTCAAAGTCAGCTAATCAGAAGAAACAGCATAGAAAATATACTAATATGTCAACAAATACAAAGAATTGAGACGTGTTTGAAAATCTATTGCTTAAATGTGTACAATAGCAATATTCCCCAATATTTAAATCCTCTATGATAGTCTGTAATTTTGAATAACAAGTTTATGGAAATTTGTTAAACAGGAAAGTATGCAGACGTTGGATTTGTAGTTCAATATACAAAAGTGCTGGAGAGACCTGTAGTGATAGAGTGCTTCCACCAGAAGGAGTCGGAGACAGAGTGTGTGGCATCTGGGGAATGTTGCATCTTGGGAATTCTGATACATCTTGGGCAGATTCAAGATGGAAGCCTCCACATGAGGACCTGCCTATGTATGTTCTCTTCTTAGTGCTATTTACATAGTTAATAAATCTAGTTGTTTAAAAAGAACTCAAGTTTCTTTATTATAATAAAAGAAACATCACATGGTACCATGAGTGGAAGAAACACCAGAAGTGTGCACAGGAGTGAAAGAAACAACAGTGTGCATTGTAATAGTCAAAAACAGCAGAGAAAAATATGGAGAGTTTAAAAACTCCTGATGCTGTAAAATGGACTGGAAATGTTGGCCATGAGCAAAGGCTGTTTACACAAAGATTCATGCTGTACCTGCAAGCCATTGGAATCAATAGCAAACTGGATGCACAGAAGATTGCACCATGGCGGAACCTAAAGCTGTAGAGGTTTTCAACACATTTATTTTTGGCAAACCAGAAGACCAGAGCAAATTCAACAAGGTTATTGAGATGTTCAATGAAGACTGTTCACAAAAGAAAAATAAAACCTTCAAGAGGTTTTGCTCACGCACCCAGCTGCAAAGAGAGAGCTTTAATACTTTCTTAACTGACTTACAAGTAAAAGCAAGGACATGCAACTTCAGACTGCTGCAAGATTCGATGATCCGTGATCAAATTGTGTTTGGAATTAATGATAAGAAAGTGAGAGAGAGGTTGCTGCAAGAGACAGAGCTTTCCTGAGCTGGAGTTGTGAAAATATGCCATGGCAATGAAATAGTTCTGCAGCACATGATAATGTTTGGTGACAATGTAAAAGCCAGTGAAAATGAAGGCATAGTCATAGCCACAGTGTCTGGACAAACAAAAAATGATACAGGAAGCAACAAAAAGATGGAGAGACATTCAATTGTAAACGATGTGGCACTAAACATGCGCCAAAGTAAGGCAGAATCACTATGCAGAGCAATGTTTTTCCAAAGGGAAACAAAACATAAGTAAAAGTGGACACACTATAGAAGACACTGCGCTCAGTGACACTCTTTGTGTGATCATGGTAATGCCCAAAGTGAAGTGTTGAATAGGATAAGTGGACTGTGTCATTGCATATAAATGGAACAAATATTCCTTTCAGCTGGACACAGGGGCAAAGGTCAATTTTATCTCTGAGCTCAACATCAGGGCAATGAAGATAAAAGCAATATCCATGTAAATCTTGTACTGGTCAAAACCTACAATGGACAGAGCAATGACTCTAAAGGTACATATAAACTCAAAGTGAAAGTTAAAGATAAAGAGCACCAGCTCAGGTTCACAGTTGTCCCAGATAGACATCATTCACTGCTTGATGACAAAGCTCATGAAACTAAAGCCTAGTCAAGAGGGTGAACCACTTTAACAGTGACATTGCACAGAACAGCGTAGTGGAAATACTAGATCAATTTCCAGACATTTTCAAGGGTTTGGAGTTCTACCATTCACCTAAAAGATACAGTTAAAAGAGGATGCACAGCCAGTAGTGCATGCCCCGAGGTGGATTCCAGTGCCACTGAAAGAAAAGCTCAAGCAGGAATTCAAATGAATGAAGGCACTAGGGGTCATAAAGAAAGTGGATGGGTGAATTCAATGGTGTGTGTCAAAAAGAAGAATGGTGGCCTACGCATGTGCATGGACACAAAAGATCTGAATGCCAATATAAAGAGAGAACATCATCAGATTCCAACCAGGGATGAAGATACAAGTGAGATGGCCAGTGCAATGTGTTTCACTAAATTGGATGCATCCCAGGGCTTCTGGCAAATAAAATTAGATAATGTAGCCAAAATACTGTACATTTAATACACCGTTTGGCTGATACTCCTGTCTGAGGATGCCTTTTGGAATTTTCTCAGCTCTGGAAGCATTCTACAGGTCAATGGAGCACTCATAGAAGGCATAAATGGGGTATGGGTGTACATGGGTAACATGATCCTATGGGGTTACACCCAAAATCAACACACGAGACTCATCAATGTGCTACAATGCATCCAGAAGTATGGATTAAAGTTAAACAGAAAAATATCAGTTTATCTCTGAGAGACAAACTGTCAGAAGCAGGTGTGGAGCCTGATAAGAGCAAGGTGAAAGCAATTTTAGAGATGCCCAGACCCACTGACAAAAAAAAAATATTGAGAGTGCTTGGAATGATCAATTTCATTGGTAAATTCATACTAAACCTGTCTTCCAAAACAATGTACCTAAGGAAGTTGTTACAGGACAAATGTGAATTCAAATGGACAGACAACCATGAGGAAGAAATGGGACGACTGAAGATCATTCTAACTACAGAACCAGTGCTTTTGACATTCTTTGACGCATCCAGAAGAATGAAAATATCTACAGATGCTTCAAAGTTGGAATAGATGCCGTACTACTTCAAGCTACAGGAGAAGATTGGAGGCCAGTAGCACACACATCAAGGACGATGACAACAGATTGAAAGTGTCTAGGTCTAGTCTATGGACTCAAGAAATTCCACAGTTATGCGCATTGTCGACCAACATTCGTGGCAGAGACAGATCATAATCAAGAAAAATCTCAGTTAAATGTCACCAAGAATCCAAATACTAACGACGAAGCTACAATGTTATGACTTTGAATTGGTGAACACACCAGAAAAACTTATTGTGTTAGCTGATGCGTTATCCATGTCAAGAACACAGAGTGAAGCACCTAATGAGAATTCCAAAGAGACAGATGTGAATCTCCATATGAATCTGATCCCTGAATCTCTTCCTGTATCTGACATGAAATCCAAGCAGATTGCAGCAGAAACAGAAAAGGACACAGTTCTATGGAAGGTCATCAAGAATCTGAATGAAGGATGGCTAGAGGTGAATGTCAGCCGAACTACAACATCAGAGATGAGCTGAGTGTTGTCAATGGGCTTCTACTCATTCTCATTCCTCAATCACTGCAACAAGAGATGTTGAAAGCGGTACATGAGGTGCACCTTGGAATGGAAAAATGCAAGAGGAAGGCCAGAATTGCTGTTTCTTGGCCAGGGATAAATGCTGTAATTAACAGGATGGTTTCAAGCGGTGAGATCTGTTTGAAACATCATGCAAAGCAGACAAAAGAACCCATGATAGTAACTGACGTACCAGCAGATTCATGGCAGAAAGTTTGGACTGATCTGTTCCACTTACTGGTTATTGATTAAACATCTCAAGGAAAGGGGATGTAGTGATAGAGTGCTACCACCAGGAGGAGTCAGAGATGGAGTGTTTGGCATCTGGGGAATGTCGCATCTTGGGAATCCTGTTGCATCTTGTGCAGATTTAAGATGGAAGCCTCCACATGCCTATGTGTGTTCTGTTCTTAGTGCTGTTTGCTTAGTTAATAAATCTTGTTGTTTAAAAAGAACCCATGTTTCTTCATTGTAATTTAAAAAAATCACAAAACCTAGCAGGTATCACAACATCTATTGAATGTAAAGGTGTTTATCTCATATCAACTAGTCTAATCTTACAAATATTTTGCCAGTTTATTTTCATTGACTAATGAATCTGTGTGGAATACAACAGTACAACACAGAAAATCATCAAGGTTGTAAAAGCAATCATTAAAAATCCAGTGCTTAGGTTCAGATGCCACAGTTTGTAGAATGAAGGAAAGGTGAGGAAGAAAATGCTGAAATCCTAAAAATTATCTGGATTTAAACACAGTCATGATGCATCTGCAAATATGTTCTCTTTCATCTTTGGACTTCAGAAGGAATAGGGAAGACAACTTGAGAATTATGTAGCATTTGTAACGTCGAAAAATACAAATTAGCAAACGATAAACTGTGCAATTTATGTACTTTACAAGCTTTCATTCAAAAATTTCATCTGCATCAGATTTGCAAGCTTGTGGGCATAAGACCCAAAATAAGGCTGTCCAAGTGCCAATTAGAATTTCTTAAAATTACATTGGCAGTGGCCAGATGTTTTAAGGTTACTTGGAAGTCTGATTCCCATCTGGATATAGTCCAATGGAATGCAGAAATGCATAGTTGTTTTACCCTGGAGAAAATTACTTATAATCTACAGAAGAAGTATAATATGTTTTGCAGGTATGGCAGCCATATTTAAAGAATGTAGGGTTGAATATTTAGGGATACTTATTCTGTTCCTGAGTACTACATCTTGGTTCTTTTGCCTATTTGAGATCTAGGCAAGAAAAGGAATTAGATCCTTTGAAATGGATTCCAGACCCTGACAATTCCTTCTCTTTTCCCTTTTTCCTGCTTTTCTGATTCCTCTTTTTTTTAATCTTCTTTCCTCTCTATTTTTATTTTGGGGCTTTGTTCGGGGTGGAGGGGGTGAGGGGAGATGGAGCTGTTTGGAGATAAGGACAAATAGTACCATTGATTTTTTTTAAATTTAAATTCATGTATTAAAGTAATGGTTATTTCTTGATACATGTTGTCCACAAAACTAAAATAAAGTATTCAAAAAAAGGATTTGAAATCTTACATTGTAGATATTGTGTTTTACATAATCTCCATCAGCAATTGTTTTACTTATCACAAATCACAATCTATTGCAAGTTTGTTATCAGTCAGTTATCTTACACCAAGAATTTATTCCAGTCCAAACTTTCAATCACATAAGCCACAATTAAACAATCAAGCCCCTCTGGGCTTTTGTTGAATTTACATTGAATCTTATCAGGATATAAACTATTTAAAATAGTACATACTATTCTATTTGATTTCATATTAATACATTATTTTAATAACTTCAAGCTTGATAAATCATGCTTCATAAATATCCCTTTAAAAAGATTGCATAAGTTTATCAATTTGCATGGCCTTCATAGGTTTTTTTAAAATACTGTATACTTCAGCATATAAGTCGACCTTCAGATAAGTCAGGTCCCCATTTTCAGCCTTATTTTCATGGTTTTATCATATATCGGGCGTATAAGTCGACCCCCCCCATTAAAAATTTGCATTGACTGAGCTGCTGGGTGTTGCCGGAAGGTGGTTGTTGTCATGGAGCCTCCAGCAAAACGATGAAGGTATGAAGTGAGTTTTAAGTTAAAAGTCATAGAAGTGGCCAAGAAATTCAGCAACTGCACCTTTGCAAGGACATTTGAGATATGTGAGAAGTTGGTAAGAGAATGGAGAAAGAATGAAGATGCTTTCAGAAAAATACCAAAGAAACAATGTTTGATGAGAAGAGGACTCCGTCATTGGCCAGAATTGGAAAATCACATCACAGAATGGGTACGTGGACATGGACAAGATTGCTATATAGTCACAAGAAATAAAATCAGAGGATATGCAGTGAAATGGGCAAAATTGCACCCAGAACACAGTAAAGATTTTAAAGGTGCAGAAGGCTGGTGGAATCATTTCATGAACAGGAAAAATCTAGTATTATGATGACAAAAAACAAAAATGATCAGAAACTACCAAAAGATCTTGATCATAAAGTTATTAGTTTACACCAGTTTATTATACATCTCTGGCAGAAACATCAATTTGCATTGTCAAATATTGTAAACATAGATGAAATCCCCCATGAATTTCAACATGATAGGCAATAAAACAATGGAATGTAAAGGTGTGAAAATTGTGCAAGCCAGAAGTATGAGCCATGAAAGGACCAGGTTTATGGTGGTGTTATTGTGCAGTGCCAATGGGATGAAGTTAAAGCCCATGGTAATCTTCAAGTACAAACGTAAACCTAAAATAAAATTCCCAGCAGGTATTTTTGTACATTTTCATCAAAAAGAATGGATGGATGAAAGTGGTATAAAACTATAGACAGACAATGTGTGGAACAAGCGGCTAGGCGGTTTACGCAAGAAACGGAATTTGTTGGTCTTGGATATGTTTCGCAGTCATTTAACTGAGAGCACTAAAAATAGATTAGCACTAAATAATACTTTCATTGCTGCTATCCCAGGTGGTTTGACTTCTGTATTGCAACCACCAGATGTCTGCTTGAACAAGCCATTTAAAGATCATGTGTGTGAAGAATGAAACTTTTGTCCACTCCACCTGGCTGTGTACAAGGGTGAGATCCTTCTGGGAAGACTGGGAGACCTTCTGAAAAAAGATTACAAAAGTGGATTTTCCACCTTCTGGGGGACATTGGGGAAGTGCAGTTTTGACAGCCTAAACACCAAATTCAGTTTGTGAAGGTCACCTTGTCAGTAGCCAGGAAGTATATAGCGGTTACATGGAAGACCAACTCCCCACTAAATATCGCTAGATGGAATACAGGAATACAGTGTTGCATTCCCCTGGAGAAAATCACTTATAATTTAAGGAAGAGATAGATCACATTCGTTGAAGTGTGGCAACTTTATCTGAAGCACATAGAGGGACGCAGATATAATTTACACTCCCCACCCCAAAGCAAGAGAAAGGAAATAATCCGTCCCAGCAACGAAATGACTGAGAGTGTGAATTGGGGGATGTGGCGCAGACTTCATGTTATTTTTTAGCCCTCACCCATTTTTATTTAACATTCGGGGTTTTCTAGCCTTGAGGGGATCAAGGTTATTATATTTTTGTATTTGTATAAATTAAGGGATGGGGAGGGAAAGGAGGAAGGAGGGGGGAATGGACTCTGTAAATTATATTGTATGGAAAAAGAATGCAATGTATTGTTTGTTGAATTTACAAGAGTCTTTAAATCAAAAATAAAATATTCAAAAAAAGAGAATGGAATACTTGGATGTGCTTGCGAGGTCTTTGCCTCAGATGATGACAGTGATAGTGATTTTATAGGCTTTTAAATGTTTTTTTTTCAATAAAAATTTCTTTGTAAAATACTGGTATCTTGAAAATTTGTTGTAGGTTGGGTTCTTTTTTGGTGTGGGTTGTCTTATCCGGCGAATCTACGTTGAGCAGTTTTTTTTAGTTGAACTTAAGGTCCCATTTATGTACCTGGAGTTTAAGTTGACCCCTGATTTTTGAGTGTTTTTTGAGGGTTTCAAGACTCGACTTATATGCCAAAATATACAGTATTTATAGGAAGGTACATAGATGGCATAATTCTCTTCTGATTTGATTTTAAAAGTCATACTTTCGGCAACACAGTCAAACAAGAAACCAATATTCTCATCACATTAACCCTAAAAAACACGTTTCTACTGAAATAAATAATAAGATTATGCCAAAGACAAAACTGAAACACATCACACAACTACCAAAAATAGGAAGCCAACCCAAAACCCAAGTAGAATGACTTAAGTGCCCAAATCCAACTGCTTTTGTATTGACTATCCAAATGCTGAAATGCAGATGGACCCAAGCTACCCATTTAATCTCGGTGTAAAGCCTTTCCATTGACTAAATAAGGCAAATAAAAGATTACTTACTATATATTTGTAGTTGACGTATACTTTCAAAATTCAACCTTGCTTTTGTACAGTGAACAGGAGCATCATGTTTCAAAGCTGCCTACACTGGCCACATCCATAAAGTTCTGCACTTTTACAATACCATTTCTTCGATTTTAATATCCCTGATGTGACAGATGCATAACCAAATAATAGAAAGTGCATGAAAATAATTCAAAATTAAAAGCAGACATTCCACATAACTTTTTCAAACTTTATTGCACTAACATCTGATTTTAAATTTATAGCTGAAGCAGGTGCTGTTCCCTACTGGATCCACAATTACCCAGACCTCAAAGCCAAGAATAGTTCCTGGGCCTCATTGGTGTACTCAAGTACCTATCTCCCCTGTAGTTGATGGGAATTATATACAGCTGGTGGATTTAAAGTTAAAAATCAGATGGGGAGGTTCCACATATGACCAGGAATGGAGAGAAACAATACTCATAACATGAGGGAGGAGGAAATTACTGCTTAAGGTTATATTTGGTGGGGGGGGGGGAAATACATATAACTATAAAGGCACAAGATATTCTTGCAGGGCCAGGAAAGGTTCCCCTAATTCTTTTGATTCTTAAAGAATTAAAAATTATATATTTTATAGGTCCTGTTGTGTTTGCCACGACCTTTCACTGATGAGTTTGGAAATTAAATGGACATTAATCTCTTTTATTTGGTAAAAGAGACTTGCTTATCTCAATTATATTGGCACAAATTAATCATTCAAGTTAGATACCACTGTTCTAATGCTCAGCTTTCAGTGCTTGAATTGAAGACAATATCCTTCCAGTTGAAAATGTAAAATCTAGTCTTACATGATCTTGCTAATTCATAAGGATTATATTCAATCTATCCAAATATATAATCCAAAATTAAATTTAACAAAATATTTGCAGCTTCAGTTTCCAGATTTATGTTGCATTCCCATAGTACCAGGGTGGATGGGTATTCTTCATTCATTTTCTTTTCAAAGCTACTGTTTATGGCTAGTTTTCTGAAAGGTATTCAGAAATCAAACAGAGTCCCTTTCCAAAATATGTTATTTAAATATGTTTCTGGAGTAGGATAGGAAAGTAATTGAAAACCTTTATTATGAACAAGAACATTTTTACCTTGACAACACCATTTAGTGTTTTTAGGGATAATTTTCAATGATAGCAGCTAAGTTGTTAGGTATGAACTGGATAACCTTTGGTATCCCCAATACACCTGCCTGATGAAATATTTTAAAGACACGTATACATGAACAAACAGCCCACCTTCCAAAAACACCTAGGAGAATCGTAAAAATGTAAGTCTCATGCTGGTTCCAAGTTTTTATGTGCAATATTTAGGACCAATAGTTTACTGGAACCATATAAGCTCAGTCCATCTGTACCAGGTAGTAAACAGTTTAAATATACAGTTTAATATCATATTCAATTGAAAGGCCTTCTTGAAACTCTCCAGATATACATGGGACCCATGCACCTTCATCTTAGATAGGAACCACAGATATCAGACTAAGAGACTGTTAAAATCACATCCCAGAGAGAAGGAAGTTCAAATGATGCTTTTCTGTGATAGCTGATTTTTTTTTTCTGCAGAGATACTCCAGATTTTTAGTAAAAGAGGAACCTTGGGCCAATCAGCATATCCATGGTGTTCAGAACTTCTTTTCATTCAATATTACCATTACTGCATTATCAATGTTGCATGATTGCATCATTCCACTCCATGACTGCCATGATTAATATTATGTGTTGTGTCAATGTTCATCCTCAAAAGAGGACCTTCCCATTCACAGCATATTTAGAAAGGCTTGAGCCCTGTTTATTATGGTCCTCGTGGCAATATTAAATGCTCTTTCCTTTTGTGATATCAGCTGTAATGTATAATATGTAATGAAAGGCTGACATGGAAATGTATTCATGTATTACTGTAGCAGAGTTCTCTGTAAATAAATAACAAATAATCTGTATTAAATATTACTTTATTTCGATTATAAAGTTGGAACCTCTTCTTATTGTCCATCACTGTAAGAAATATATCACTACATAGAAATACACACACACACACACACACACACACACACACACACACACACGCACACACACACGCACACACAAAATGAGAAAGTGAGTAAGAGAGAGGGAGGGGGAATTTACATAGTTTAAATAACCTTCTGAAAATAGAAAATAGGCTTTTCATCTGCCTTGAAGAAATATTTCAATAGTTATTATCTTGGTATCCTCCTCTCAGACTTTCAAATTCACAAAATATATGCCAGAAAGGACTGCGCATATTTACAGTAGATGTTTGGTAAGGATCATGAATCTCCACAAAAATAAGATCTATACCAGGAGATGAAAATAACTTTTGTTTACTTTGTTTTTCCCTGGAAAATTATTCAAGAAACAAAATTATGCTGAATCAAAGTTGATAAGCATTACATGGGAGCCGTGCTCCAATAAATATCATCAATTACTACAAAATGTTCTGTCTCCATTATTCACGATGTTCATCCCTTCAAAGGCAGAAATGTTTTACATGCTGTTTTGGTCCTACTGATTCTTCACTGAAATTAGCATCTCCAAATAAAATTAATACAAGATTACAAAGTGCCTGACTGAAATAGCTCATGCTATGTTAAGTGTTAAATTTAGTTCTGACTCAATCTCAGATGAATGTATATTTACAATTCTTCAATAAAATGTATTTCCACTAAACCATACAGAGGGCAGGATATTTGAAACTCAGGGATTTCCTCCCCAGTCATGAAGTCATAGAGCACAGAAAGAGGCCCTTTGACCCATCACATCCACACCATCCTTTTTATCTTTCTACACTAATCCCATTTGCCCACATTAGGACTTTATCCTTAATACCTTATCTATTTAAGTCCTGTTTTCATGCTTCTTAACCCTTTGGACTCCATGTTCGTGTTTTCAGGGACCACCAAAAAGCACATATACTCCATGTCCCCGTTTTCTGGGACTGGTTTTTATACCTAACACCAGCTGAATCATACTGGTGTTCCTATTGTATTTTACCAAAGAAGCTAATCAGGAGAATATATGATGAAATGTTAAAAATGACCAGAGTCAAAAGGGTTAAACATGGTAATTGCATTTGATTCTACCGCCCTCCTCTGGCAGTGAGTTTGTGATATCATCTATTCTGTATATTTTTTTAAAAAACCACTCAGTTCCCTAAAAAACTCCTTCCTCTCATCTTAAACCTATGCCCTCTTAAACCTATGCCCTCTTGTTTTCCATAGGTCTATCATGGGAAAAAATTAGTCCTTCTACTATTTTTAAGCCACTCATAATCTAATCATCTTGAAGAGTTAAAGTGCTCTCATGCTTTTGCACACTCCAGCTCAACTATTTTAATGCATGGGAACATATGAGCTCATTAGCACTGAAAATTAAATAGAATACAGCTGCCCTGGATGATGACTTGCACAACACTATGAGACCAGAGAACTTGCACCTTCTCTTAACTACAAAGTATTTCCTTGGAAAAGAACATTTTTAAAAGCCAAAAATAGCAGGGATTTTTACTCCATTTTACACATTACAAGGCAATAAATTCTTAATCTTCATAATTATTTTCAATTCATAACAAGTTTATTGTCATCTGATTGCACAAGTACAACCCAACGAAACATGATTCTCCGATCCTCTGTGCTAAACATGCAGACACACAATCAGACATTTCACACATACAAACACTAGAGATGCAGGGCAAGTATTCATTAAAAATAAATAAATATCATTTCATAAACATAAGAGTCTTGGATGGTTAGTGTGAGTTGTTCCTTTGGTCATTCAGCATTCTCACTGCCTGTGGGAAGAATTTTAATTCAATCTTTAATTATTGTCTTCTCCTTATCACTTTCAACTTGATAGTATCTTGTTGACAGAACAGTGAAAAATACAGAGTTGCATTTTTCCAGTGCAGTAGTAATATTCAGAATTTTAAAAGTGCTTCCCAATGCATTTGTTTTTATAAATACTTGGTGCATTGGTAAAATTCAAGTCAAAAAACAATCCTCACATCACACATGTGCATGGAATATGACTCATCACCCTTACCAAGCAAAAGATACAATTTACATAAACACTTTTTTGGTTTGCAGCATTGCTTCATGACATACTGTATTTATTTTTTTATGTGAACTATACATCAAAAAGGGAAAAAAAGCTTTTGTACAGTGTCTAACACAACCTCAGGATTTGCAAAAGAATATTTACCCAATTAGGTATGGTTAACGTATCATAAATACTCTAACATATCAAGTGTACCAGCAATTGTGCACAACAATCTCCAACAAGCAACAATGTTTGGTTAACTTTCTCTGGTGGCAAATACACTTTTTACACAGAAATCCCACGATATTGCCGTAAAGAAGACCCGATACATACGCACACAATTTATAAAGGAGCATGGGAAATTATGTGCACAATTTAATAAAATAAATGCACACAATTTTAAAAAGAATGGGAAAATTTACTGCAAGTATTGATCTATAGCAGTGGTTTTCAACCTTTTCCTTTCCACTCACATACCACCTTAAGTAATCCCCATGCCATAGGTCCTCTGTGATTACTAAGGGATTACTTAAGGTGGTATGTGAGTGGGGAGAAAAAGGTTGAGAATCACTGCTTGAGAAAAAATGTCATCATCTTTTTTCCTTTGGAGTTATGAAAATGTGTGCATAACGAGTCAATTAGGTAGGATTAAAACAGTGGTTATCTATCATTGGGGGCTGGTGATAGATAACAAAAGATAACATTGGGGACCTCAGACTTTTCAAACTGAGGACAACCCCACAGACCAGCTTGCTCACAGCACAAAGTGACTAGAGGCACTCTGAGAGCGGGGCGGTGGGATCAGTGGGGGAGCTGGTCTCTTATCAAAATGCCACTCCCTAACACTAATCTCCTCTCCCTTAATATCTGAAGGTCTGTCAGTGACTGTCTTAAATATATTTAGTAACTAAGCATTCACACCCTCCTTCTGTACAGTTCCAGATTCAATACCCTTTGATACATACTTTTTATCTTATTCATGAATGATCAAACCCTATTTTGAAAGACCAACAGCCATCCCCCACTTCTGTCCTGTCAAACCCATGAATTATGTACTTATGAATTAAATCATCTCTCATTCTCCTCCCAGCAACACATCAATACTTCACCCACCAAACCAAACGGTGAGTCGAATAGAGGATGCATTACTATTTCACCACCAGCTCCAGCCATTTCATCCACAGCTGAATCTGGGGCAGACCTAACGTCCAATCAGTGATCTACTGGGAATGATACCTTGCCGGGTTGGTACTGGACCCAGCCACATTTTGTGACTGCCCTCATTCTTTTCCACAAGTGGCAACAGAGAGCAGGTAGCAGATCGTCAGGAGAGCTGGACAGCAATATTAATATTAAAATATTTTTCTTGTTGCCCTACTTGCATGTTTTGTCCAAGTTTTAAATAGTTACCAGTAAGTACATCAAAAAAATAAGGTACACAAACACATCCTTTCCCGTCAAGATGCCTGAATGCCAGATTACCCCTTTTAGACAGACTGTATTCCTGCGCTGTTACTACTCTCCTGTCAGAAAAAAGCCAGAACTGCAATGACCTTGTCCATTCCATGTCAGTGCCTTTTTCATAGAAGGTGTAGCAGAAAAAAAGCCACAAATATCCCAGAACGAAGTAGCTGTTTAAAAAGCACAATGACTGAAGGTTGAATATCAGACAGAATTCCAGGAATAAGGCTCTGCTCTTTTTAAAATATGTCAACTAAAATAACAGAGGGGTTCTAAATTTAGCATTTCAGCTGAGAGATGACAGTTGCTCTGATCTTGCTCTCTGTTACCAGCCTAAATCTTTAAGCACAAGTTTCAGGAGGGTGGTATCATGCCTTTAAGGGGCAAGAATGCTCACTCCCACTCAGTCCAGCTGGAAGATTATTAACCTGCAAGTGCCTGTTTTTTTAAATTAATTTAATGAATAGATGAAATAATCTAATGTTGTAGATAATGCAAGACCTGAAAAGATAATAGTGCAGATAATATTTAACAAATTATTAAAATCCCTCCCTCTTATGACGAGCAAGAATAAAATGACATCAGGAAAAAGTACATCGTGAAAAAGGTAAGGAAATTTGGTTTTAAATCTTGCATTTTTTGGCTTTGTTGGATGTCCATAACAGCAAAGAGTCAGATAGAAAAGTTTCAAATCACAAGGATTATTAAAGAAAGTAACACTTCATCATGTTATTAAACATTAATATGTTTACTTACTGGTAATCACATGAAGTATCCACTAACCTCAGCACACAATCCATACATTTCACTTCTCAACTGGAACTCGAAGATATGCATGAACAAAATAAAAATATACTGCAAGTATTATGCAAACTATACGCAATTTAGAGCTCGCATCTGGGGCACAAGATAGTTTGGGTTTATTTCATTTCAATCTTTCAAAATACCAAGCTTATCATTTAGGTTCAAATATCGTCTGAACTGGCAGACAGAAATTTGAATTTTAAGTTTGATATCTTATCTGAATGAGATCACTTTTTTGAGTAGACGTGCTTCTTTGCTGAAGCAGTACATTAAAGTGTCAGACAAGATATGATGCAACGCCCAGTTACCCCTACTGTACCGCAGAGATAACTGAACAAGCAGCTCAGCCAAACTGATTCTCAGTAAAGTAAGGAATAAGTCTTGATTTAGAGCTACCTATTTCAAATGAATACTTTATCGTGACTGTGATTTTATCTGATCCGCATTTACACCTGACAGGTCCAGTTTGTAATGAAATTACTTTGTGTCCCAAAACTCTAATAGGTTGCACATCATGTTTAGCTAAATAGCAATATCTCATCTAAGATGACACTATAATGTCAAGACAAAATATATAAAATGAACAAATAATAACATTATAAATCAAAAATTAAAGTCAGATCCCTGGATAACAGACCTGATGAACTCCTTGGCATTACACCAATAAAACTTTGCTCAAAAAGTGGCATAACTCTGGTTTTCAAACTTCTTTGTTCACCTATGCACCCAATAATACCTAGCTAACTATAAAGCTCTTTCTTCTTGCCATCAAACCACCTGGCTTAAATCCTCAGAATCAGTATTGTAAGAACATTATATTTGTAGTAAATTTCACGACTGTATGCATGGGTGGTTAAAGAAAGAGTTGAAACATGAAGCTTTCGGGTCCGTCAGCAACACCAAACCAAACGGTGAGTCCAGTAGAAGGAAGCATTACTATTTCACCACCAGCTCCATCCACAGCTGAATCTGGCAGACCTAGCATCCAATCAGTGATTGGACAAAGTTCTTGAGTATGTTTTATGTCTACCCGAATAATATGAATATTCCTTTTGCTTTGGGTGTTGTTTCCTCCATATATCCAAAAGTTGCATTTCTTGCATCGATTTAATTATAAATTTGGTTACTTTGTTCTTTCTGTTAATTTTTTTTCCAAGTTTTGTCCATATTTGAATCCAAATTCAGGTTGAAATCCCCTCCTATTAATATGTTCCCTTGAGTATTTGCTATCTTCAAAATAATATCTTGCATAAACTTTTGATCTTCTTCGTTAGGTGAATATACATTGAGTAGATTCCAAAACTCCGAATATATCTGACATCTTATCATTACATATCTCCCTGCTGGATCTATTATTTCCTCTTCTATTTTAATTGACACATTTTTACTAATTAATATAGCTCTTGCCAGAATTCCTCGTTCCACACAATCTTTTGGCCCTTTCTCTTCCACACCGGCCTCTCTCCTGTGATCACTGTGGTCTCTCTCCATCTCTCCTGTTTCTCACTCCTGTACCCCACCAATCTCTCTTCAAATGATTATCTACATTCTTTGTGGACCCTACATTACTGACTCCTGCTTGATTCATTCTGATACCCTAACCTACTGCAATCCACTAACTTGAAATCTATTGGTCTACAGCCTTCTACCTAGGTGCATGTAAATGGTGTGTATCATTGGCATGGTTGGACCTCTGGGAGTTCAGCCTCTCAGTAGATCAACCAGATTTCTCTGAACCTGTGAACAGCCAGCTGGTTAATGTGGAATAATGATTGGGAAACACTGTATATTTTCATTAATAGGCGGGCAGCCACCTCCTTTGAAGAAGACCACAGAGCCCACCTCACTGACAAAAGACAAAGGAAGAAAAACCCAACACCCAACCCCAACCCACCAATTTTCCCCTGCAACCGTGTCTGCCTGTCCCGCATCGGACTTGTCAGCCACAAACGAGCCTGCAGCTGACGTGGACATTTACCCCCTCCATAAATCTTCGTCCGCGAAGCCAAGCCAAAGAAAAAGAAAAAGAAAGATAAATGTAGCTTGTTAATATTTGCTCTCAGCCCAGTAACTAGCACCGCACATGATAACTTACAAATGTTTTCAAAGCATTTGAGGCTTCCATACTGTGATGTACTACCCGAAGCTTACAGCAAAGCTTATGCTGAACATTTTTGACCAGAAATCAATCAGGCAGCGGTCCATATAGAATGTTCCCAAGGTCCCCAAAGGGGATGGTGGAACCTGAGCAGACTGTGAAGTCATTTGGCAAAATCTCTCATCACTAAAACTTAAGCAAACACCAAGATCCTGATGAGATGATGGGAAGAAGGGCTCTCCCCATCAGATCCTCCAGTATAGCTAGAGTCTCAGTGCCTCCACGCACAGCCCTTATTATGCCTGCGGTGCAAACGATTTCCTTCTGGAATGTGTGTTTGCCTCAACGTCTGGAAAGAGGTGCAGAAGGACTTATTGAGGTTCATCCCAAACCAGGGAAGCACACTAAAGCAAAAATATCAGCTGCTGCTGGGAGGCTTATCAACACAGTGAAACTTTTGCTGGTCTTTTAGTGGAAGGAACAATCCAAAATAGAGTATTGAAGGCTAGCACATTCCAAAGTTCAGGACTGAAGCTTCATACTGATGAGTCCCATTGTGGAAAGGCCACAATCTAAGACCTAGTTGCTATTGCACAACAGCAAGCCTGGAGCCTGTGTAAAACAACCAGAGCTATTGCTCATGGAATGTATGTGAAAGAAACTGATGTCCTGCCAATGTAAATCCTGTAAGTAGAATGGTATGTCTTGTACTTTGAATGTTGTCACAAGAATGAATCTCATTATATACCATCAGAGTTTACAAATAAATATTTTGGTTGCAAAATCAAATCTGTGTTTCACCGATTTCAGTTGACTGCCCCTTATTTTGGAATATAGTGGAATATATAACCATGTTGGTTGTCAACCTGTGCTATGATGGTCATCTGAGCTTGTTTTACTCACTTCATTTTCCTGATCAAGGGCATTTCATAAGTCAAAGAGAAAGCGTAATTCAGTGCAGAAACAGCCCCTCTAAACCTCCAATGCCTTACTTTAAACCTCTCATGGCTTGCCTTCACAAGCGAAGATTTAGGAAGGGGGCTGTCCACATATGCTGCAGGCTCGCTGGTGGCTGACAAGGCCATTGCGGGACAGGCATGCCCGGCCTCAGCAGCTGCAAGGGAAATTTCGTTCTGGGTTTGGTGTTGCTGTGTCATGGTTTTTCCTCCATCTCCTTTTGTCCTCAAGGCCAGCACTGCATATGTTTTCGAAGGATGACAGACGGGTGAAGGTGTGTCGCCAGCCCACACAATCCGAGGTTAGAGCAGACCACTGGCAATGGTCAATGTGACAGGCACCAAGGGATTTCTTCTGAGGGTCCTTGTAGCTCTTTTTCAGAGCCCTCTGTCACAGAGGTCAGTGGAGAGTTTGCTATACAGCTGGCAATGACCCTCCATGGAGATGTGCCCTGCCTAGTGTAGCTGCATCTTTAACAGCATGGTCTTAATGCTGGTAACTTCTGCCTGTTCAAGGACTTTATGGTGGTGATGAAGTCACTCCAGTAGATGTTGAGGATGGTGCAGGGGCAGTGATGGTGGAAGCGCTCAAGGAGTTGTAGGTGGTGATAGTAGATGTACAGGAGGGTGGTCAGTACAATGGCTCTGTACACAGTGATCTTTGTGCCTTTCTTCAGATGCTTGTTGTTTCACACACTTTTGTACAGCCTGCCGAATGCTGTTGTCAACCTTTTTATTGATCTTGAGATCTGACAAGATGATGCACCCCAGTTGGCTAAACTTGTGGACTGTCTTCAGCTCAGTCTCGCTGATGATAATGCGAGGAGAGTGATACTAGCACAGAGCATAGAACAGTACAGCACTGTACAGGCCCTTCGGCCCACAATGTTGTGCCAACCTTTAGACCCCGCCTTAGATTTAACTCTCCACTTTAAATTCCTCCATATGCTAGTCTAGTAGACTCTTGAATTTCACAAATGTACCTGCCTTCACCATTGAACCAGTTAGTGCATTCCACACGCCACCACTCTCTGGGTAAAAAAATCTTCCTCTAATATCTCCCTTGAAGTTCCCACTATGCCCTTTTATATGGAACATAGAACAATACACCACAGTAAAGTCCCTTTGACCCTGGATGTTGTTCCGACCCATATATTCCTTCCAAAAAAAAAGTATTAAACTCTCCAAAACCCTCTATTTTCCTTTCATTCATGTGTCTGTCTAAGAGTCTCTTAAATGGCCCTAATGTTTCAGCCTCCACCACCAGGTCTGGCAAAGCATTGCAGGCACCCACAACTCTCTGTGTAAAAGTTTTACCCCTGATGGCTTCCCTAAACTTCCCTCCCTTCACTTTGTACATAGGTCCTCTGGTGTTTACTGATCATGCCCTGGGAAACAGGTGCTGGCTGTCCACCCTATCTATGCCTCTCATAATCTTGTAGACCTCTATCAAGACTCCTCTAAAGTGAAAAGTCCTAGCTCTGCTAACCTTGCCTCATAAGACTTGTTTCCCAATCCAGGAAACATCCTGGTAAATCTCCTCTGAACCCTCTCCAGAACCTCCACATCCTTTCTATAATAAGGTGACCAGAACTAAACACCATACTCTGTGGTCTTACCAAATATTTTGGAGTTGTAACATGACCTCTCTACTCCTGAATTCAATCCCCCATTAATGAATCCCAGCATCCCATAGGCCTTCTTAACTATCCTGAGGGTGCCTGATGGAAAACTTCTGTCTTCTTCAATCTGACTTCCAGTCTGAAGAGCTCAGCAGCCTTCGCAAAGCAGGATATTATACGCTGCAGGGCTCTCTCTATAAAGGCAACAGGGGCAGCATTGTCGGCAAAGTGTAGCTCTCGAATGAGTTGCTCCAATGTCTTGGTGTGGGACTATAGTCACCTCAGGTTGAACATTGAATGTAGACGCCCATGGCAGCCTGTTCATTAAACCACCACACCCTCTCGTTTTATACACCTCTCACAGAGGGATCCAATTTGCATACTTGCCCTGGATTCCCATGACTTCATGTGGGAACCTGTCAAAGGCTCTATCCATCTCCATGTAGTTGATGAAAAAGACAGCATGGTTGATGTAAACTACATGGAGATGGCAGAAAATAGAGAACGGACTCAGCCTCCAATAATCATTAAGCACTTCAAAGATGAGCCTGAGTAAGAATAACATTAAGCTACTCTCCAAAAATGGTCAGATTTAAATTCCTGCATAGGACCCTACTCCTGAACCCCAAACAATGTTGTGGGTGAATATGACAAGACTTGTCTGGGAAAGGTCAAATTCCTTTAAAACTTCCGTGTGGGGTTGGAACTCCAGCAAAAGCCCGTGCGGTTGCCATAAATTCAAGAAATATTACATTTACAAAATTATCCTGCATACTTATAGTACTGTATATGAGAGAAGTTAACTCATAAACCTGATCTACCCTCTGCCTCCTTTTGTTTAACAAAGATATGAAAGTCAATGCCAAGAAACCACTCAGTGGTGATCTAAACAGCAATTTCTCCATTCTTCCCTCCTCTACCTACATCTCTCATTACACTTCCTTTTATGTCAGCCTTCTGTCACTGTGCTGGTTTTGAGCATGGGAGGAGGTTTGTGCTACCATGTGCGTACCAAGGTGAATTTCCTGGTAACTTCCTCAGGAGTAGGCAGCAAAGAAGTAAACCTCTGCCTGATGGAAATTGTTCAGGAAAAGTGGAACACAATTAAATTTACATTTTTGTCATGACTCAATAAATCTTCAGATAATGTCAAACCTCACTATCAAGGAAAAGTATAAAATTGTTCATTTGTTTAGACAGATTATAAAATAAATTAAAAAGGCAAAAAATTAGTAAGAAAAATAAATGGAGTATGAGAAAAGGTTGCACATAAATAGGCATAACCATGCACATATGTTTACAGGGTATTAAGAATTTCTACAAACATTTAAAAAAAATGAACAATGTTGTTAGTCTGATAGAAAGAGATCCTGGTGAATTAAGTTTCTAATTCTACAAGTTACACAGGATCTGCTGATTAATTATAGCATTTTCTGTTTTTATTCAAAGTAGCAATAGTTTTCTTGTTGAGATGGAGCCAGTCAACTTTTCTTTGGCTTGGCTTCGCGGACACGGATGCAGCGGTTCCAGGGGAAAATTGGTTGGTTGGGGTTGGGTGTTGGGTTTTTCCTCCTTTGTCTTTTGTCAGTGAGGTGGGCTCTGCGGTCTTCTTCAAAGGAGGTTGCTGCCCGCCGAACTGTGAGGCGCCAAGATGCACGGTTTGAGGCGATATCAGCCCACTGGCGGTGGTCAATGGGGCAGGCACCAAGAGATTTCTTTAGGCAGTCCTTGTATCTCTTCTTTGGTGCACCTCTGTCACGGTGGCCGGTGGAGAGCTCGCCATATAACACGATCTTGGGAAGGCGATGGTCCTCCATTCTGGAGAAGTAACCTACCCAGCGCAGTTGGATCTTCAGCAATGTGGATTCCATGCTGTCGGCCTCTGCCATCTTGAGTACTTCGATGTTACGGATGAAGTCGCTCCAATGAATGTTGAGGATGGAGCGGTGACAACGCTGGTGGAAGCGTTCTAGGAGCCGTAAGTGATGCCGGTAGAGGACCCATGATTCGGAGCCGAACAGGAGTGTGGGTATGACAACGGCTCTGTATACGCTGATCTTTGTGAGGTTTTTCAGTTGGTTCTTTTTCCAGACTCTTTTGTGTAGTCTTCCAAAGGCGCTATTTGCCTTGGCGAGTCTGTTGTCTATCTCGTTGTCGATCCTTGCATCTGATGAAATGGTGCAGCCGAGATAGGTAAACTGGTTGACCGTTTTGAGTTTTGTGTGCCCGATGGAGATGTGGGGGGGCGCTGGTAGTCATGGTGGGGAGCTCGCTGATGGAGGACCTCAGTTTTCTTCAGGATAACTTCCAGGCCAAACATTTTGGCAGTTTCCGCAAAACAGGACGTCAAGCGCTGAAGAGCTGGCTCTGAATTGACAACTAAAGCGGCATCATCTGCAAAGAGTAGTTCACGGACAAGTTGCTCTTGTGTCTTGGTGTGAGCTTGCAGGCGCCTCAGATTGAAGAGACTGCCATCCGTGCGGTACCGGATGTAAACAGCATCTTCATTGTTGAGGTCTTTCATGGCTTGGTTCAGCATCATGCTGAAGAAGATTGAAAAGAGGGTTGGTGCAAGAATGCAGCCTTGCCTCACGCCATTTTTAATGGAGAAGGGTTCAGAGAGCTCATTGCTATATCTGACCCGACCTTGTTGGTTTTCGTGCAGTTGGATAACCATGTTGAGGAACTTTGGGGGGCATCCGAGGCGCTCTAATATTTGCCAAAGCCCTTTCCTGCTCACCGTGTCGAAGGCTTTAGTGAGGTCAACAAAGGTGATGTAGAGTCCTTTGTTTTGTTTTATATAGATCAAAAAGGCATATAGTCTTAATCTTTTAATATCTAAAAATCTGTCCTAAATATAGACCGTGACTGAATTTAGACAGCTTTCTTGGATTGAGAATGCCAAAGAATCAGCCCTCTCCCCACCCCTACCCCCACCCCCACACCCACCCAGTTGAAGAAATTTTTTCTAATCTCTCCAGAATGGCCAATATCCTATTTTGAGAGCGAGACATTGATGGTCTTGCACCAGCCAAGAGAAACATCATCCCTCTATGTACTCAGTCAGCCTACATAAAACCCCTCATTTTTCTAACCAAGAGTGTATATATAGATCCATTGGGTATACCTCTCCTTGCAAAAAAAAATCGACCCCTTCTCAGTCTGGTGACCCCCCCCCCCCCTTTGCTTGTCCTCTATGACAAGTCTATCCTGGGGAGTTTACAACGGACCTCTGCATCTCCATTTTTGAGACTTTGCAGTTTTGGTGTTTGTGAAATGTCTAGCTTAATACTGACATATTTACTATGTTATAAATAGACAAGATCATTACCCTTCACACGTTACGCTGAATATTTGCAACATTTTCAGTCTGAAATTTACAACACCCACAGCCAATATTTTCAGTGGCCTGATTCGGTGTCAACTTGATCCGCAGCTCACCCTGTTCTCATCAACGTGCAAGCGCTCCTGACCTTGTGACCCGTGCGGGCGGGGCGGGGGGATTGACAAGCACCGGGACCAATCAGCAGCCCGCAAAGAGCGGTAGTCCCGCCCCGATTAATGAAATGCGTGAACTCCGCATCCACCCGTTCCCTCCAAAGATGGTGGCGTAGGGTAAGGATTTTAAAACCGGAGACTCGCCAATTTTTATTTGCAGTCTCTCTCTATATCCACATCTATTACAAAAAAAGTTGTTTTAATTTATTCTAAGAAAAGTTCGCAAGATGCCTAATATCAAAATTTTCAGCGGAAGCTCTCACCAGGATTTATCACAGAAGATCTCCGATCGGTTGGGGCTTGAGCTGGGGAAAGTAGTCACGAAAAAATTCAGTAACCAGGAGACGTGGTGAGTATTAGGAGGGGGCCCACGCTCGTAGGCCACAGTGATGGTGAGGCAGCCTGATTCTCGACGCTTTAATGGGGGAGTCGGCTGTGTTAAAAGTTGCTGTGGCCTTGCGGTCAAAGCGTGGCCATGCTGCTGGTGGCAAGGCATGTCGGGATTTGGAGTTTCCGTTGTCCGCCTCCCCTGCTGCTTCCGGCTGGGAGATTCAGCGCGGTGGACTACATTTCCCAGAGGGCTTTGACTGGCGGTAAAGCAGCACGTTGCCGCTGTCGCGGTTGGGAGAAAATGCGAGAAGCAAGGAGGGGGCCGTTTAAATAGTATTTTTTTAATCTATTCTTCCCAGGGTAGCCGTGCCTTTTCTGACGTAAAGATTTTAATCTCAGTGTAGACTTGCTTTAGGATTGGTAGCCTAAATTTTATTGTTGTAATTGGTGTAACCTTAGCAACGCCAGATGATCGATTATTGCAGAGACTACGTCCAAAAACCGTAATGTTTTATAAGTTGTTAATCAGACCTGTTATTTTGTCTTGTATTGCTTTCACTCGCAACTCGTAATGGTTTCAAGCCGTGTCTGAATCAACTGCAAATGTTGGAATATTGAGCAGATAGACTGCTTGAAGAAGGTAGCCGGTTCTGTAGAAGCAAAGTCCTGGTGAACGTTTTCAGTTCAAGGCCCTGAATTGGGAGTGAGTGTAAAAGGAAAATACGGGGTGGGGGGGGGGGGTTTGAACATGAGCAGATAGGTGACAGATGGAAATGTCAGGAAATAGAAATTGTAGCCACGTGGGGATGGGCAGAGACTGAGATTGGCAAGAACCAAATGAGAGAGGGATGATGGGTAGCATAGGTAGAGCAACACTCTTACAGCACCAGCGATCGGGACCAGGTTTTGGATCCCACGCTGTCTGTGTTGGTTTCCTCCGGGGGCTCTGGTTTCCTTCCATCCTTCAAAATGTACTAGGGGTTGTCGGCCAATTGCCTGTAATTGGGCGACCTGGGCCTGTTGGCTGAAAGATCCAGTACTGACCACCTGAAATAATGTTCTTTATTCTCTTACCATCTTGCCTCTAGAATTAAGTGGTGAATAAAAATGCTATTGGACAATACCTTGATCGATACTGTTGCAAGCCACAAAAAAAATTAATTGTAGGAATGCTGTATTCTTGCATTGCCTCTGGATGATGGTTTCTCACAAATGGATATTGAGGCCCATCATCCCAACCCATCCAGATTGACCAAGATACCTAGCAATGTTAATACCACTTGGTCCATCTCCCTCTAACCCAGTGGTTTTCAACTTTTTTTCTTTCCACTCACATACCACTTTAAGTAATCCCTATGCCATAAGTGCTTTGTGATTAGTAAGGGTGGTATGTGAGTGGAAAGAAAAAGGTTGAAAACCACTACTCTAAACCTTTCCTATTCATGTACCTTTCCAAATATATTTTAAATATTATAATTGTACCTGCCTCTACCACCCTTCTGCTGGCTTGTTCCATATACCCATCATGAGTGGGAAAAACCTGCTCTTTGGGTCACCTTTAAATCTCTCCCCTCACCTTAAACTTGTCACCTAAAGCTTTGGGGTGGGTCCAGTTCTAGAGTTTTGTTGGTATGTACATTATTTAGTTTTGAATTTCCAATTTTATTTAAACATTTAAATAAGATGTTTGATTACATTTTTATTCTCAATACTACTTGCTAACATTGCTTAACAGGATTTTCTTGTGATTATTTGTCAATAATTGCCAATGGGACTCCCTCATTCCTTTTAACACTAATTGTTGCTCAATTTGCAATGTCTTTTTCAGTGAAATGGAAAAAACATTTATTAAGTAACTCGTAAGATTTAATTACAGACTCTCTGTTGCATGTACTTTAAATATTATAATCTTGGATATTACAGTAATAAAGTATAAATGGTAATACAGTGGATACCTTATTCATGTGTATTAGAATGATCTAAGTACACAGAATTCAATAGAATTTAAATTCCATCAATTAAATAATTTGGATTGGAAAAATAGCATAATAAAATAAATCCTGAATCTACTGATTTGAAACATAATCTGCTGATGCTGTGATTGGACTTTACATACAAAAGTGCTGGAGAAACTCAATGGCTCCTGTGGTGTCTCAAGGAGTCCTCCTGTGGACACTGGAGGGACCTGCTGAGTTCATCCATTGTGTTTGTGTATAAACTATTGGATTATGGTTTTAAAAATCCATTTGACTGGCTGCGGAAGAAAATGCATCATACTTTCCCAGAATTAGCCCAAATGTTACTTTCAACCGACCATCTGAAGTTACCCAGATAGCCACTAATAACAAAGTATAAAGAATAAACATCCTTATCAGTATACACTGAACCTTCCTTTGGTCTTAAGGTCAGTAATGGGATATTTGTTGATGATTGCATTGTGTTATCTTCCGTTTGCAATTCTGCTGATAATAAAACAACCCATGCTCACGCAACAAAATATGACTGACTGGGTTTGTGCTAATGTCTGTTAATACTTGCACCCCAGCTGATGATTTTTGGCAAGAGAGTTGAATATCCAATTGTTGGTAATAAACAGCAAATTCATGACTACCATCACCTGTGTTCATGGTAAAGGCCATTAATATTGGCCAGAAGTTGAATTGACCCAGCAACAAATACTGTGATCATAAATGCACGTTTTTGATATCACTTGATTTGTCTACTTTCCCAAATCATCAAGGCTCTGTCAGATATATGATTAAATATTTTCTTGTCAGAGTGCAACTCCATTCATACTTGGTTAAATTTGTCGTCACGACAAAGTTCCCTACTTGGCTGGGACTTCATGTAACATCCTGACTGTTCACTCCACCACCACAGGTAACTGTCACTACACTGTACCATGTCCAAATTGCACTGTAGCAACTTGACAAGGCTTCTTCAATAGCAAACCTACAATTCCTGGCCTCTGCTACTTGGGATGGGGATGTAATCATGTGGAAATCCACCACCTACAATTTGTCCTCCAAGTTTCACGTAGTGGTGATTTTGGTACTATGTTGCTCTTTGTTTGCTAACACTGGATCAAAATCCTGGACTCTCTTTCCCCTCCAACAACCTCGCCAAAATACTTGGGGGATTTTCCACAAAGATTGTATTATTTCAAAAGATGGACTTGCATTTAGTAACCTGGCCCATTTATGTATGCATGTTTGGTTTGGGCAGAAGAATCACGAATCCTTGAGTTTGACTGTCCCATGTTGCAATTAAAAGAAAAGATAAACTGTCTAGGTGGGCAGCAGTCTGCATATTTGTTAGATAGGGGAGGGATAGGGTATACATATAAGCACATTGATTACAATTGTTTTGTCTGACCACAGTTAGGTGGAGTTTCAGTTTTACAGCCGTGCAAACCTCTCCACCAATACTCAAATGTGGAACAAATAACACTGATACTGGAAAAGTAAATCACAAAAATATGGAGACACTGTTGGTTGGAGTAAAGACACAATTTGCAGCTGTCCCTTCCCTCCTTTCTCCACCTATCATTTTTTGCCTTTGCCATCCCCTTCTTCCCACCCCCCCCCCCCCCCCACTCTTTTGTTTGGATGCCTGTCGGCATTTTCTCATACTTTGATGAAGGGCTCAAGCCCAAAACATCAGTTATGTATCTTTACCTTTGCTACATAAAGAACACTTTGACCTGCTAAGCTTCTCCAGCATTTTGTTTTTACTGGTATAACTTGTTTATGCATTTAATTAAAGGTCTAATTTCAATAGTTTGAACGCTTTCATCTTTCAAAGACATAAGCACATCCAAAGATTTGGTGTATGTACTGACAAGGTGCAATGATATAATTATAGAACGTATGTAACAATACAATGGATATGTCACCAAGGATGTGAAAAGACTGAATTTTTTTTTGTAAATAATTTGGGGGGGCGGGGTGGGAAACTGCCTGCTAGGTTAACCATATATAAATCTTTTCTGATCCATGTTGTTTCTCAATTTATCCACACCATTTTTAAAGTAGTCCCTTACCTTTGTGATTAAAATCTTTTGAGATTTCAATCATTCCATTCTGGTCCTTTAATATCAGTCTCAAATTATGTTCTTTGACTGGTCCAGATTATTGACAAACTTTTGATCAGTAATTTCACTTTTGTCTGAATTACAACCTTTGGATAGTGTAAATGCTGGAGAAACTCAGCAGGTTCCACAGTGTCCAGAGGAAGCAAAGGTATATAACCAACATTTCAGGCCTGAGCCCTTTGTCAAAGTATGAGCAAAAAGCAGGCAAGCACCTAAATAAAAAGATAGGGAGGAGAAAGAAGGGGCAAGGGGAGGAGCATAGGCCAACAACCAAGAGACCATCAGCCGAGATGGCAAGGAAGGCAAGAGAGAAAAGCTGAGAATTGATTGGGGATCCAGAGCTGGAGGATAGGGGACAGGAAAGAGAGGTGAGGGGGAGCAAAGCTGGAGGAAAGTTAATAGGGGTAGGGAATGATAGAGATGGGGGAACCTAGCAGAAACTGGAGATGTCAATGTTTATGCCATCTGGTTGGAGGGTGCATTGT
Organism: Narcine bancroftii; assembly: GCF_036971445.1. NCBI lineage: Eukaryota > Metazoa > Chordata > Chondrichthyes > Torpediniformes > Narcinidae > Narcine > Narcine bancroftii. The sequence goes on along the minus strand of NC_091476.1, from coordinate 21,294,801 downwards.
AGCCTTCAGAAATTATGGCTTTTAATCACTAGGAATGGATCAAGGGCAGCAGTTCAGAGAAAGGTGTGACCTTGGGAATTGGTTTCATTTACAGAACTTTAGAAGAATGGATGGATTTGGATGAATTGAATGAGATCTTAGCTCATTTTGAGGAAACTATAAAACCAGCTCATTTTGGGATACAGCTAAAACAACATTCCTTGGACTGGAGAGCCTGAATCTTCGAATGAATGGGTACTGATTGATTTTTATCCCATCCTTCCCTTTACTTTCCAGTCCCATTTGACTAATGTTGCATAGTGTCTCCACACTGTTTATCGTCTATGATCGCTGAATAAACAAAATTCACCTTTTTTCCATTCTTTCTTTCTCCTTCCTTGCCCTGAAGTGTGGAGATTGGGGAGAGTGTTCGAGGTGAAGATGTTTACATTGTACAAAGTGGTTGTGGGGAAATCAACGACAATCTGATGGAGTTACTTATCATGATCAATGCCTGCAAAATTGCCTCAGCCTGCCGTGTTACTGCAGTAATCCCCTGTTTCCCTTACGCAAGACAAGACAAGAAAGACAAGGTAGGATTGGTTTTTTCCCCTGTCAATCAAGTGTATACTTATTAATAGTGACTGACAAAAATATGGATGTTTTTTATAGATGTCAATAGCTTGGTAAGAGATTTTAATGGATATGGGAGTGCTTGGAGGAACTGAAATTTTTTTCTAATGATCACAAGTTGTCAAAGGGACAAGTAGCGTGATTTTATTATTTTTCAAATAAATTTTGATGATTGATCAATATATTTACTCACAGGTTAGTTAGTCAAATGATGTTAGTGAGATATCTAACATATTCTTAATTTTTCATTGTTTCAAGCTAATCAATGTATTAATCCAAGTAGTTTGAAGAATCCACCTCAAAACTTGGTTAGCTGACTGATATTTATACTCTTTGTGTACAAACATAAATAGCCTGTTTTAAAGAGTTGGAAAATGCCCCTTGTCTCATCGTATCATAAACTAGTTCCACTTGTGAACAGTTACCCCATTTGATGCTTGTAATGTAGTTATGGCCTACTGTCATCTTTGGCTTTATTCAATACTTTTTGGACAACTTGTGCAATCTGATGATAAATAAACTTGCCTTGAATAAAATCTTTCTAATTATACTCCTGCCAATTGATTGAAAACCCCAAACTGTACAGAGGAGTGTGTGGTTTTAAGGGGGAAATTCCAGATGCCAGAAACACCTTAAAACATGAGCAGAGTGGGTGACAGTTGAGAGTCAAGTGATGCCTAGTATTGCAAATAGAGATATTACGAATTAAGTGCCGATATAGACCAGCAAGAATAGATTTGGCCAGAACTTGATGTGGATAATGTACAGAAATCTGGGTTTGAGGTATAGGAGCCTGGCCAAGATTGGAATAATGAGAGTTGATCTGTAATGGGTTGAGTGGAGGGGATGAGGGGTGTGCAATTTATGGAGGTGAAAGCAGATAATTATTGCGATTGATTGAAATTCAAGTCAAAAGAATAATAAAGTGGTACAGAATGTCAGGTTTACCAGTCATCTAGTTCATTTTTGATAGTGGTGGAAGAGGGGTGTGGAATCAGCATTGATATGGGGATTGTAGTAGAAACCAAGGACATTGCTTCAGTCATCCCAGTGTAAGAAATTGTACTTGGTCCATAAACCAGATGTTGAACAAGTATGGGAATTTGTGATTGGTCAAGCTCGTGCTGACGTGATGATAGTTCCCAGCAAGTTATGTGGGTTATCTGACAAAGGTAGCATGAGGATGGACCAAATCAAAAGATAACTCCTTTTCAGGATTACAGAATTAATTTTGCAAAACAAGAGGTCTAATGAGAGAAGAAGGCACGGTTGGTGTAGTGGTTAGTGCAACACCTTTATAGTGGCAGGGACCGCCGGGTTCAAATACTGTGGTGTCTGTAAGATGTTTGTACATTCTCCCTGTGTCTGCATGGATTTTTCCCAGGAACTCAAGTTTCCTCCCACCATTCAAAACGTACCAGGGTGTAGGTTAATTGGGTGTAAATTGGATGGCATGGATGCTTACTGTGCTCTGTTTTAATTTAATTTAATTTTTTTAAAATTTGTGGTGGGAGGGGAAAGAGTGAATGCAAATATTTTGTGCCATTGACCTGTACAAGAAAGACATTGGAGTTAGATGGCCATGCCAAGATTGAAAAGTGTGCAAGGTGGCTTCTCTTGCAACAATTTGATTTTTTTTTAATTGAATGGATTGCAATGTGATTATATAACCACATAACAATTACAGCACAGAAACAAGCCAGTTTGGCCCTGCTGAACACCTCCACCTAGTCCCATTTATCTGTTACATCCCTGAAAATAAATTAATCCATTGCACACCCTTTAAATCCTTTCACATCTCTTCAGAATTTGCCTTATTCCAATCAGGAATCTCAACCTTTGGTCCAGCCCTATACTTCTCCATTATTAACCTAAAACTAATAGTATTGTGATCACTAGATCCAAAGTGTTCCCCAACACAAACTTCTGTCACCTGACCCATCTCGTTCCCTAATAGGAAATCCAATACTACTCCCCGTCTAGTCATTTCTTCTATGTATTGACTTAGTAAACAACCTTGAACACATTTGACAAACCCTAACCCATCCACCCCTTTTACAGTATGGGTGTCCCAGTATGGAAAGGTAAAATCTATAATTACCACCTTATGTTACACATATGCTATCTTCTTACAAAATTTGCTCCTCTAATTCCCTCATTCCACTCCTAGTAATGTTTTCATGCCTTCCCCATTCATCACTTCCACCCAAATGGCCTCACTGGACAAGCCCTCCAATCCATCCGCCATAGCACCACTGAAATGTTTTCTCTAACAAACAATGTAACTCTATAGTGCCTAAAGCCATGAAATCCTGGAATATTTATCTGCCAATCATGCCCCTCCAGCAACCAAGTTTCACTGATGGCTACAATATCATATTTCCAAGTGTCAATCCATGCTCTAAGCTCACCAACCTTTCTTACAATCCTCCTTGCATTGAAATATATACACTTAAGAGAATGGTTTCTTCCCCGCCAACATATACACTCCTTTGATTACTATCTACTTTTACCAGCCCACTTCACCCCCCCAAAAAAAATTCATTAACTTTAACATTCTGGTTCCCCTCTCCCTTCAAATTTAGATGGTATTCTACCCTAATCTCTTCACCTTCTTCCCCCCTCCTCAAGCAAACTAGTTTAAACCCTCCCCAACAGCTCTAGCAAACCTGCCCAACAGGATATTGATTTCCCCCCCCCACCCCCCTCCAGTTCAACTGCAGCCTGTCCCCTTTATACAGGTCAGATTTTCCCTAGAAGAGATCCCAATGATCCACAAATGTGAAGATCTGCACCAACTCTTTAGGCATGCATTCATCAATCACATCTTCCTATTCTTACCTTCTCTAGCGTGTAGCAGAGACAGCTCTTTAATTTTACTAACACCATGTATTCTTTCTTCAGGACCTCATCCCCACTTCTGTCATTGTTCCCCAAGAGGACCACAACATCCAGCTGCTTGTCCCCCAACATCCCCCCCCCTCCTCCAGAATGCTGTGTACTTGATCAGAGACATCACTGACCCTGGCAACTGGGAGGCAATGTACCAACCGGGAGCTCTGATCTCAACCTGTCTGCTCCCCTAACCAGCGAGTCCCCAATTACAAGAGCGCTCCTCTTTTTCCCCCTTCTGAGCCAGAGACCTGGCCACTGCAATTTGTCCCTGGGAGGTTGTTTTCCCCCCCCCATAGTATCTAAAACCGTATACTTATTGAGGGGAACGGCCGCAGGACTACTGTGCACTGTCTCTCTCTTTCTCCCCCCACTTCTCTCAGTCATCCAATTAGCTGTCTCCTATCTGTGTGGTGTGACTGTCTCTTTGTAACTCCTATCTGTGATTGCCTATGCCTCCCTAACACTGTCTCCCAGGAGTTGCATCTGAATGGACCTTTTGCAGGTGTCATCAGGAACATTTGTGCTGTCCCTGACCTCCCATATCATGCAGTAAGAGTACAGGGCTACCCCAATGGATTTTTATATTAACCCAATAAAAATACTTCAACTTAATCCTTTACAAAGAATGTTTCTCTGCAGAACCAAAAACTAAAGGAATGTATAAAATTAACTTTTATTTTATTCTTGGGGATGTTTGTAATCTTGAGTTCTTGTTTTTAGAGTCGAGCTCCTATTTCTGCAAAATTGGTTGCTAACATGTTGTCTGTGGCTGGTGCAGATCACATCATTACTATGGATCTTCATGCCTCTCAAATACAGGTAGGCTGTACTTGAATGGAAGAAATATGATTCATCAGGAAAATGATCTGGCTCACGAGGTACAACTACAGCTAGCTTTAACCCCATTCAGTTTTTATTTCAATTTTAAACCACTTAACTTGTGGGGACACTTCTTGGAGCTGATAGATTTGTATAACTAGATCCCTGACCAGAGAATTTTAATTGCTTTTTTTTCCCTTAACTATGACTTCATTGTGCAATGTGTTTAAGTTTGGAGCTAGGCAGAGCAAGGTTTGGTCATAATCCTTGTATAAAAAGCATTCAGGCAGGAATCTTTGATAACTTTACCTGGTGCCAAACAATATTTAATCAATAGTGCCAGAATTAAGGAACCCTGTACGAACAGATCAACAAGGTTTGAGCAGATTGTGAATAAATGGACTTTTTGAGGTACCAGAGGACTGATCAACTTCTAGAACTGTACCTAGTATAATTGATCATTAAAGACTCAGAATGAATATAAAGGTGTACAACACTGAAACAAGCCATGTTTTTTCTGGTCATCATGTCTTTCTCTGCCAATCACACTTGCCATTCCTGCCTTCCTCATTCAATAATTTTTCTCCTAAAATGTTACTTCTGCCTCCACTATTGTCCTCTGGTAACTCATTCCAGATACCAAATTCTGCGCATGATAAATGTATCCTCAGATCCTTTTTGAACTTCCTCTCCTTCACCTTAAACCTCTACCCTTTACCATGGGAAACAGGCTGGCTATCTGTGCCTTCTATAATTTTATGCACCGCTATCAAGTACCTGCCAGCCTCCTTTGCTCCAGAGAAACTCTCTCTCCTGATGGCTCAGGCCCTCCAATCTGCCCACATCCTTGTGAATACTTTCTGCACCCTCTCTACTGTAATCACAACTTGTTTATCCTGAAATGATCAGCAGTGCATACAACACACTGCAAGTTGATTGGGAGAGGTTGTTTGCAGTTGAAGGGATGTCCAGCAACTGGGAGGCTTTCAAGAGTGGCATGTGTTCAGGGCTAATGTGTTCCTTTTCGAGTTCAAAGCTGGCAAAATTCAGGAGTCTTGGTTGATGAGGAATCTTTAGGGTATAGGCAGCTGGGATCAAGCAAATCCCTTGAGGAGTATTAAGGGATATGTGTAATCTTAAGGAAATGAGGAGAGCAAAAAGGATCCTCCTAATTTCCCTGGTGGATAATGTAAAGTAGAATCCCCAAAAGATTCTAAGAGCAAGAGTGTAGTTGGGGAGAGAGAACCCCATAAAGGATCAAAATGATGTGCGTGGTGCTGCAGGAAATAGCACTGACACGGGCAGGCAGTGGGCATTGACTACATGGGTCATGGCAAGATCTTTGACAAAGTCCACATAGCAGGCTGGTGTGGAGGCTAGAACATACGAGATGTGAGCTATCCAACGATACAAAATTGGCTTGGTGGGAGGAGACAGAGGGTGGTAGTTGAAGCTTGTTTTACAGATTGAAAGTTTGTACAGTGTAACTGGGTCAATTCTCTTGTTTCCATGTGCATTAATACATTTGATGGGAATGTAGTGGCAAGATTAGTAAGTTTTGACAATAACACCAAAATTTGTGATCATCAACATTTTCTGCCTCTTGAGTGATTGACACTTGAGATCAACTTCTACTTCAGCCAATCCACATGATCTGGGAGGAATGCTTCTGGACACTTCCTGCAAATGTAGTTGTGAGGAACATCTGATATCCCAAATTGTATAATTTCACAGGAAGAAAATATTGCTCCATTGACTGCTATTTCTACCTTCTGTAGTCAGTCCTGTTTTTTTTTAAAAAAGGATGGGCTTTGCTCTGACTTGCTATTGCTTTTCATTGCTCTACCTCAGCTAAAGCTTCAATCCTCAAAGACTGCAATTAAACCTAAACAAGAGAATTTTGATCATGAAACAGCCTTTTTCAAAATAGCTCTTCCAAGGTGGCCACTTAGTTAGAACTTGCCTTCCTTTTAGAGGCTGGACTTTGTTGCGAGGCCTGTCAGTAAAAAAAAAGCAGTTAAACTTTTTAAAATTCCTTCCACTTTACATTTGTTAGATTTGCCCATTTGATTTTCGTGCTTAAAATGAGCCAATCATTCAAAATAAGCTATGGATAACCCAAAAATTACATTTGTAATTGCTCAAAGTCTTGCACCATATAACATGGCAGCACAACCTCTATATTTTCTCTAAACAATGCTGACAGCCTAATGGGTCTTTGTGCATTATTTCATTTCCTCCTTATTCTTGTTTTTTTTTCCCCCAAAGGGTTTCTTTGATATTCCAGTGGATAATTTGTATGCTGAGCCAGCAGTGCTTAAGTGGATTAGGGAGAACATTCTAGAGTGGAAAAATTGTATCATTGTCTCTCCTGATGCAGGTGGAGCAAAAAGGTGAGTGTTTAGAAGGGGCAGATGTTTGATTTTGATTATTATAAAGCACATAATCTCAGGTCAGTCTGATATCTATTGTATTTCCCCCCCTTCTTAAAATATCGCTCCAAAAATCCCCCTGTGTTTTATGTGCGAAGGAGACATTTTGGAGAGCAAGGTATTGCCTGGCCTCAATATCAGGCCACTAGGTGCTGTCCACCTAGTATCATGGAGTGAGGTCTCTCTGGGATGCCACTTGAAGGCACCACCCCCCCCCACCCCCCTGAGCTGCTACTGCTTTGAACATAGAAGAAACACATGTTTTACTCTCAATGACACGCCAAATACAACATGGCAGCCACCAAGGCCAGGTCTTGCAAGAGCTGCGCTACCCGTAAGTTCACTAAGACGTGGACCTGCTTACCTATAAATACACTAAAACATATACTTTTAAAAAATTTAAATTTTTAACATTCCCTGCTGAAATGGTGGGGGGGGGGGGGTGGGGGGTCTTGTATGCTGCCACATACACTCATTTAATTTTTAATTGTGGAAATACCCCTCTTTGAATTAGGCAGAATGACTAAACCAACCTTGTTTCAATTTTGTTTGGCTTTTGGAAAATAAATAGATAAGATTACAATCAGACCAAATTGAGTCAAGTGGAAAATTTCTTTTTGAGTAGTCATTTGTTGCTGAAAACACTTCTTGGTGTGCTTGTCCTAATTCTGGATACTTGTAAAGCTTTGCTAACTAGCCAGTAAAGCTCTCAATTCTGGCAAGTCTATATTTTCCAGATCGGTTTGAAGATTTGTCACATCTTTGGCCTTTAATGACATTTCAAATCACAAAGTTTGTGGGCTTTCAAGATTATCCTGTTACTTCCAATAAATGTGGTCTTGACAGATCTGTGTGCATTTAATTCTATCAGAATTTTTTGTTTTCTCACCTAATTTTAGAGCTCTCTTATTTAAATGATAGTTACAAATATTGATTATTGGATTCTTGTTTTATCTCACCTTATAAATGGTGAGATCTGAACTGATACTTCTACCATAACAGAGTTGCCAGTTTGGGATTTGTTTTGTTGGGTTTGAAAATTCTTCAGTTGGTGCATTAATCAAGAAAGCAATTCCCATTGTATCAAAACATATATTTCTTCTCTTTCTTCCCCCCCCCCCATCTGCGATTTTAGTTATCCACTGTCTGAAACTAATCCCACTGCCCCACTCTCTCCCCACAGCCCTGTGTTGGTCCCCACACTGATCCCTACTTATTGTAGTGTACCTTGAAGACTTTATTTAAAAATTTATAACATGAATACAATAGAGAATTACATTTAAAGAAAAATTTTAAAAAATTAAAATGGTATGATTACAATATTACATCAGAAAGCTACACAAAATAACCCCCCCCCCCGTTAATTGTAACACAATATTAGTAATCTAACTTAAAATTAGTCCAACCCTCCCTCCCCCCAATAAAGAGTGAAGAGTTAATAAAATTAATAATATATATGGAAAAAAATACCCACTTACAAAAAAAGAGATAAAACTTAACCTAAAAAAAATTCTAACAAAAAAAATTTATCAATACTAAAATATCATGCTTAAACATATATTTAAATCAAACTTAAATGCATATAATTAGCAAACGGAGACCACTTTAACTTATAAAAAGACATCCTATCCTGAATTGAAAAAGATATCCTTTCCATCTTTGGCTTGGCTTCGCGGACGAAGATTTATGGAGGGGGTAAAAAGTCCACATCAGCTGCAGGCTCGTTTGTGGCTCACAAGTCCGATGCGGGACAGGCAGACACGATTGCAGCGGTTGCAAGGGAAAATTGGTTGGTTGGGGTTGGGTGTTGGGTTTTTCCTCCTTTGCCTTTTGTCAGTGAGGTGGGCTCTGCAGTCTTCTTCAAAGGAGGTTGCTGCCCGCCAAACTGTGAGGTGCCAAGAGCACGGTTTGAGGCGTTATCAGCCCACTGGCGGTGGTCAATGTGGCAGGCACCAAGAGATTTCTTTAGGCAGTCCTTGTACCTTTTCTTTGGTGCACCTCTGTCACGGTGGCCAGTGGAGAGCTCGCCATATAATACGATCTTGGGAAGGCGATGGTCCTCCATTCTGGAGACGTGACCCATCCAGCGCAGCTGGATCTTCAGCAGCGTGGACTCGATGCTGTCGACCTCTGCCATCTCGAGTACTTCGACGTTAGGGGTGTAAGCGCTCCAATGGATGTTGAGGATGGAGCGGAGACAACGCTGGTGGAAGCGTTCTAGGAGCCGTAGGTGGTGCCGGTAGAGGACCCATGATTCGGAGCCGAACAGGAGTGTGGGAATGACAACGGCTCTGTTTACGCTTATCTTTGTGAGGTTTTTCAGTTGGTTGTTTTTCCAGACTCTTTTGTGTAGTCTTCCAAAGGCGCTATTTGCCTTGGCGAGTCTGTTGTCTATCTCATTGTCGATCCTTGCATCTGATGAAATGGTGCAGCCAAGATAGGTAAACTGGTTGACCGTTTTGAGTTTTGTGTGCCCGATGGAGATGTGGGGGGGCTGGTAGTCATGGTGGGGAGCTGGCTGATGGAGGACCTCAGTTTTCTTCAGGCTGACTTCCAGGCCAAACATTTTGGCAGTTTCCGCAAAGCAGGACGTCAAGCGCTGAAGAGCTGGCTCTGAATGGGCAACTAAAGCGGCATCATCTGCAAAGAGTAGTTCACGGACAAGTTTCTCTTGTGTCTTGGTGTGAGCTTGCAGGCGCCTCAGATTGAAGAGACTGCCATCCGTGCGGTACCGGATGTAAACAGCGTCTTCATTGTTGGGGTCTTTCATGGCTTGGTTCAGCATCATGCTGAAGAAGATTGAAAAGAGGGTTGGTGCGAGAACACAGCCTTGCTTCACGCCATTGTTAATGGAGAAGGGTTCAGAGAGCTCATTGCTGTATCTGACCCGACCTTGTTGGTTTCCGTGCAGTTGGATAATCATGTTGAGGAACTTTGGGGGACATCCGATGCGCTCTAGTATTTGCCAAAGCCCTTTCCTGCTCACGGTGTCGAAGGCTTTGGTGAGGTCAACAAAGGTGATGTAGAGTCCTTTGTTTTGTTCTCTGCACTTTTCTTGGAGCTGTCTGAGGGCAAAGACCATGTCAGTGGTTCCTCTGTTTGCGCGAAAGCCGCACTGTGATTCTGGGAGAATATTCTCGGCGACACTAGGTATTATTCTATTTAGTAGAATCCTAGCGAAGATTTTGCCTGCAATGGAGAGCAACGTGATTCCCCTGTAGTTTGAGCAGTCTGATTTCTCGCCAAACAAAATTTCATCTCCAAATACCACTTATCTAAAGTTAATATATTTTTATCTTTCCAAGTAAGTGCTATACATTTCTTAGCCACGACTAAAGCTAAATAGATAAAGGAAATCTGATAATCCTCTAAACCTAAATCAATTAATGATTGCATGTTCCCTAATAAAAATATATCGGGATCTAATACAAGATGGATATTATATAAACTGTTAAAAATAGATTGAATACCTTTCCAAAACTGTTGCAATCGATCACAAAGCCAAACAGTATGCAAAAAAAGTATTGGCCGTCTGATCACATCGAAAACAAGAATCCAACTTAGACCAAATTTTTTAAATTTCTCCGGCGTTAAATATAGCTGATGAATAAAATGATAATTAATCATCGCTAGTCTAGCGTTAATTAATTTCCGAATACTATTCTGACAAATTTCCATCCAAGCTTCTTCAGCTATTTTATGTCCTAAATCTTTTTCCCATTTCAACTTATCTTTATCCCAGTCTTTTTTACTATCAATTTCTTGTAAAATACAATACAAATCAGATATATATCCCTTTTTTGATATTGAAAGTACATATTCTTCAAAACTAGATTCAGGTAATAAAATCATATGTCGACCACATAACTGTTTTACAAAAGATCTTAATTGATAATATACAAATATAGAATTTCCACTAATACCATATTTCCTTTGTAATTCGTCAAAGGAACCAAAACAACCCTCAGAAAAACAATCAGATAAATTTTTTATTCCCTTCTTTTCCCATTGTTTCAAAGTGGCATTGGAGACCGTAAAAGGAACAAGTTGATTATTTATATAATGGCAATCTTTCAGAATATATATTTTTAAGTCCCAATTTTTAAAGTTTACTTGTCCATAAATTCAATAAATGTTTCAATATTGGCACATCGTAAGTTCGTAGTAAATTTTTATTCCCTCGAAACAAAAACTCGTGAGGAAATGTTTCTAAAATAACCGCCATTTCTATCTTTACCCAACTAGGTGGTTTGTCCATATTCATTAATGCACTAAGAAATTTAAATTGAGCTGCTTCATAATAATGCTGAAAATTCAGTAATCTTAAACCTCCAAATTGAAAATCCCACATCAATTTTCTCATTGCTACTCTTGGAAATTTTCCCTTCCATAAAAATTCTCTAATCGCTTTATACAAGTCCTTAAAAAAACTTTTTTTTTAAATAAGGAATTGATTGAAACAGATATTCTAGGAAAAATATTCATTTTTATGGTATTAATCCTTCCTAGTAAACCTAAAGGTAGATCCCTCCACCTAATCAAATCTAATTTAATCCTTTTTATTAAAGGAAGATAATTAATTGAGTATAATTCTTGAAATTTCATATTAACATTAATTCCTAAATATTTAATTTGTGTAGTCCACTTCAAATTTGTAATATTTTTATCCACTGAATAATCATCTTTACAAATTGGCAAAATTTCACTTTTAGCCCAATTTACTTTATAACCAGATAATTGGCCATAAATTTCTAAACATTCTTGAATTGCAGGTAAAGAAGTATCCGGATCCACCAAATATAATAAAACATCATCAGCAAATAAATTAATCTTGTATTCCTCATTCAGAACTCTCATACCTTTAACATTTTCATTTTGACGTATTAATTGTGCTAAAGGTTCAATAACTATAGCAAATAAAGCAGGTGACAACGGACATCCTTGTCTAGTAGATCTTGTCAAACTAAAAGATTCTGAAATTTGGCCATTAACAGCAATTCTAACCTTCGGGCTATTATATAAAGCCTTTATCAATCCAATAAATGAAGAACCAAAACTAAATTTCTCAAGTACTTTGAACAGAAACTTCCATTCCACTCTATCAAAAGCCTTTTCTGCATCCAATGAAACCACTATTGGATAATTCAACTGAAATTTAGATTTATCAAGGTTATTAACCGTAAAATATTATCTGACGCATACCTATTTTTTATAAATCCCGTTTGATCACCATGTATAATTTTAGGCAGATATTGAGCTAATCTATTAGCCATAATTTTAGCTACAATTTTATAATTTACATTTAACAACGATATTGGTCTATAAGAAGAAACCTGTAAAGGGTCTTTATCTTTTTTTGGTATAACCGTAATTATTGCAATAGAACAAGACTCGGGTAATTGAAAAGTATTATAAGTTTGTTGTAATACATCCTTATAAATAGAAGATACATCAGCATAAAAAAACTTTATAAAACTCTATAGAAAACCCATCTTCAACAGGTGCCTTTCCATTCGGCATATCTCTTATTGCCATTTCTATTTCATCATCTGTAAAAGGTTTTTCTAACTCTTGTCTATCGTCTTGATTCAATTGTGGCAAGTTAATATTTTTCAAGAAAGAATCTATTGCGTCTCCAGTTACATCTTTACATTCTGAAATATACAATTGTTTATAGAAATTACAAAATTCCTCATTAATCTCCTTTTGATTAAAAGTAATACCTGATTTCTTTCTAATCGCTGGTACAATCCAAGATAATTGTTCCTTTTTTAATTGCCATGACAAAACTTTGAGCTTTCTCACCCCATTCATAAAACTTATGCTTAGTTTGATTCATTAAACATTCAAACCGATATGTTTGTAATTCATTATATTTAAATTTTAAATTAGTTAACTGATTCTTTTGCTTTTCGGTAGCATGTTTTTGAAATTCTTTTTCAGTAGCAGTTTAAGTCTTCAATCTCTTTAATTCTCTCCTTCTTTACTTTAGAAGCATAACTGATAATTTGGCCTCGCAAAAAAGCTTTCATTGCATCCCATAAAACAAAATGACTAGAAACAGAATTACAGTTAATACCAATAAAAATTTCAATTTGCTGTTTTAAAAAAACTAATAAATTCTGATTTTTGCAATAGCATAGTATTAAATCTCATCTTGAAGCTTTCTGAACATCTTGTGAACTCAAATATTCTTATTGTAGTGTACCTGTAAACTTTTTATTTGTATCCCATATAGTTTTGCTAAGTATATAATGTGGTGTTTGCACAACATACACTGCATAAAGCACAATTTCACAGAATGTATTGTGGAAGCTAAGTGGCGCATACCCTGTATAGAGTTGGTACTATCCATGGTTTCAGGCAGGGACCTTGGAACATCCTCCATGGATAAAGGGGGAACTACTGTAGTATTGATTTATTGCAGAATCAGTTATACACTAGCCTGTACTTCCTTTAAACCTCTTGTATCTATGAATCTGTCCAAATGCCTACTATTTCCTCTGACAGCTCGTTTTCATATACCCAAAACATGCCTCTCAAATCCTCTATTTAAATCCTTTCCCTCTCATCTTAAACCTATGCCCTTTAGTTTTATACTCCCATACCTGAGGAAAAGATTATGGTCATCTAGTTTATCTTTCCCCCTCATGATATTGTAGTTCCAAGGTCAACCTTCAACTTCATTTTCTTCATCCTCTCCTTTTCACACAAGAGCACGTCCAGCAACAACCTGTGAATCTTTCTGTACCCTCCCTTAATCTCATTTTTTTATATAACATGACAACCAGCACACAATATTCCAGATGTGATACCAGCATCTTGTTACATGACAGCCCAACTCTTATTCTCAGTTCTTGGTCCAAAAAAGGCAGTGTGCCATATGACTAAATCACCACCTTGTCTACCTGTGATGCCACTTTCAAGGAATTGTGTACAGTGAAACTTGGGTAATAAAAAGAAACATTTAGGGTACTCACCAAATAGAAACATACAAGATATTACTGTCCCAGCTCTCTCCAATGTGCTCCCTTTGCTGGCTCTTTGCCATAAACCCAGACTTCTACTGCACATCCTCCCCATTCCCTGAGGCATTTATGGAGGTAATTACCATTTTAGTTGACAGCTAACCAGCTCTTGACTTGAATGGTATTTCAATTGTTATTTTAACCATGGTTCTTCGCAGCAGTAAAAGGTTCATGAATCAAGAATGTTTACCCTAAAAGTCAAAGGATTATTCATAAATAGAGACTTAATTGATTGACTTCTGTGCATCTTAAATAGTACAATAGTACCATTCATTTCTTCAAATTTAATTTTTTAAAATTTAAACATGCAGCACCATAACAGGCAATTTCAGGTCACTATTCCATGCTGCCCAGTTTACACCCTTAGTACATTTTGAACAGTGGGAGGAAACCAGAGCCGCTAGAATAAACCCACACAGACTCGGGGAGAACGTACAAACTCCCTACAGACTGCGTGGGATTCAAACCCTGGTCCCGATCATTGGTACTGTAAAGGGATTGCACTAACTGCTGCGCCAACTGTGCTGCCCCTGGATGATGTGGTAACAGCATGTACAGTAGTTCCCCCTCATCTGCGGGGGATATATTCCAAGACCCCCACCCCAGCTGATGCCTGAAACTATGCTTAGTACCGAACCCTATAAATATATATAAATATATATATATATATATATATATACTTTTTTCCTGTACATGCATACGTATGCTAAATTTTAACATAAGTTGGGTAGAATAAGAGATTAACAATAACTAATAATAAAATAGAACAATTATAACTATACTGTATTACATTTTGTAAATGTGTATTGGTTATGAACACAAGCTCTGATACCACGAAAGGCGCTCTGATAAGCAAAACAGCTACTAAGTGACTAATAGGTGGGTAGTGAATACAGTGTGGATACACTGATACACTGGTCAAAGGGATGATTCATGTCCCTGGCGGGATGGCACAAGATTTCATCACGCATGATGAACGGCGTGCAATTTAAAACTTAGGAATTGTTTATTTCTGAAAATTTCCATTTAATATTTTCAGACCATGGGTAACTGAAATCATGAAAAGCAAAACTGCAGATAAGGGGGGAACCACTATAATTCTTAATTGTATCAGCATTCACTTCAGGAAGCTGAGTGGCAGCAAAAAAATCTGTTTGGATAAATATAATTCTTGTTTGCTGCTTGAACATATTTTTTATATTAGCACTAAGGGAAAAGGATAGCCTTAACATGTTTACTTTTAAATTTTAGAGTTACATCTATCGCTGACCGGCTGAATGTAGATTTTGCACTGATTCACAAGGAGCGTAAAAAAGCCAATGAAGTTGACAGAATGGTTTTGGTTGGTGATGTTAAGGATCGAGTAGCTATCCTGGTTGATGACATGGCAGACACCTGTGGCACAATTTGCCATGCTGCAGACAAGTGAGTTGTTGGATTAATAAGACTCGTAGAACATTGAAATCTACAGCACTGTACAGGCTCTTCAGTCTATAGGAGAATTAACCTACACTTCAATAACTGTTTGGAATTTCCCTACTGCATAACCCTCCATTTTTCTCAGCTCCATGTACCTATCTAATAGATCTTATTGTACCTGCCTCCACCACTGTTACCAGCAATGGAGTCCATGCACCCACCACTCTCATTGGAAAAACCTACCTCTTTCATCACCAGTGCATGGTACTGGCAAAAGTTCAGAGATTAGCACCCTTGAGGTCCTGCTTTTTAGCTTCCTTCCTAACTCCCTGTATTCCCCCTTCAGGACTTGTGGAAGTGGTGTCATATACATCACCTTAAAGAAAATGGTAACTTCTGGGTTTTTTTATTGTAATAATACCAATCTCATCTGGCAGATCAGTTTGATACAGCAATAGCCATAAAGGAATTGACACATTCTCATTTTCCACATGAAATCAATGTACTTGGATTTTTATTATTATTCCTGTGGTTCACTTTTAATGGGATGGGCAAGGAAGATGGTTGAGATTATTATGGGACTTCATTTGAGTATGGTTAAACACCTCAAAGTTTCCATGTTACAGAATAATTTTTAAATATCTGAAGATGTCTTTGTATTTCACTCCACATAGCAAGATTTTTTTGTGCTGTTCAAAGGATTATTTCATGTTTTATGTAATATTAGTAATATACAAATGTTTAAAGCCTGCAAGCTGGAATGCTTTCCAGTTTGGAAAAGGAGAAAAAAGCATGAACCCTTCACTGAATTGGCTAGGAATAAAAAGTAAATTTAATAGAACTGTCTGGTGTTTTTAATTTTAAAGTCCTTTAAAAATTTCCTTTTGGAAATTGAAAATGTAATATTACAATAAACAGCAGAATAAGGGGAGATGAAGCTGTTTTTGATTGCATTTGTTTGTACAACACAGACTGCTCTCTGCTGGAGCCACCAAAGTCTATGCTATTCTCACACATGGAATCTTTTCTGGTCCTGCTATCTCTCGCATTAACAATGCTTGCTTTGAAGCTGTGGTAGTTACAAATACAATACCTCAAGAGGACAAAATGAAACACTGTCCTAAAATACAGGTGAGTAAAAGAATTTTACTGCAAAATAGAAATGTTCAGGTGAGCAGCAGAGAAGGTGATTATCAATGTGTTACAAGAAGTTGCCTGCAGAAAGAGCATATGTTGGCAAATTTTAACATTCAAGGTTACATTTGACTGAGAAAAATAAAGCAACAAATAACTTGCAAAATAAAATCTAAATCAGATGAGAAAAGGGATCCATTTTTATTGACATCCTGGGGTTTGGGTATGACTAATGCCAATAAGTTTTGTTCTCACCCATGCATTTGAGAAACTACTTGATCATCTGAGAGTTTTGTTCTGCTCAAATGGAAACACTTTTGCTGTCTAAGAAAACTATTCTTGTGAGATCAGCCTTCTCTTTCAAGGAGATCTTGCTGTTCAACTTTTGTGATTGATTAGTCTGTGTTTGTCCTACTTATCATCCATATTATTACTTTAAATTTTGAATGCACTTATCTCTATAATAGCCATAAATGTATATAATACAGAGCATGCTCCAAGTAATTATTACAAATTGTCCCTTTTGAAATACATTATTCTCCCACTTGTAAGATTCAGGATGTAGATAACATTCCCAAATGAAATTTGGAGCACAAAAGATGTGCTTAAAACTCCAACCTGGTCATCTCCAATCATCATACCTGATGAAAGGCTCAAACCTGAAATGTTCGTTATGTATCTTTGCTCTATAAAGTACACTGCTTGACTGGCTGAGTTTTTACAGCATTGTTTTTACTTCAACCATAGACTTCTGTATTTTACCTCCAATCTAGTGAGTTCCCATACATTTTTAAACTTGTAAATTTTAATAAATTCAAGACTTCTAATTTTTTGCATTTGTAGCAAGACTAAAGTGGAAACAACACTAATCCTGAATTCTTTTGTTCTCTCAAGGTTATTGATATCTCCATGATACTTGCTGAAGCAATTAGAAGAACACACAATGGAGAATCTGTGTCCTATCTGTTCAGTCATGTACCATTATAATATTTACAACATCTGCTGTTTCAATACATTATTTTACAAAATGATTTTTTCTTCATCTCCCCCTCCTGCATCAAATGATAAAAGATGGTCTCTTTTGCTACTTTACATTGTCATACACTTCCATCAGATCTGTTCAAAAATTTTGGCTTTATGTCCAATCAATATTTTGAATTTAAAAACAGCAAATGTGGTTGTGTTTAACAGAAAGGGCACACATATTCATGTGGTATCAAAAGCTGAATTAACATTGTTTTAATCATGTATTCTTACCATATTGCAACATTAATTGCAATGGAAGTTTCTGGTGCTTGGAGCAGATTGTTGATGTTTTAGAAAACTGGAATAAATGTGAGTTTTGTGTTGGAGGGGAAGAAATTGTGAGAATATGCTCTTGTTTTTGTTTGCTGAAATTTGTGCTTCTATCATTGAAACTTGTATTTAAGCAAATTTTATGTATGTCCCATCTCCTTCAGACTGATGCAGGGAATAACTTGTTTTTACACAGCCCTGTGCCTTATTAGAAATATAATAATTTCACGATTTAAAAAGCCTATTATTGCATTGTATGGGCTGTCCTCAGACCATATCTTCCCAGAAATTTTCAGTAAATTAGAACCCAAGTGAATATGACAAGTTTCAGTGGATCCCAGGCAATTTTGTTTTGGGCCACATTAGTTCTTTAATGGGAGTCAAATAGAAAATTTATATTGTTGTTGGAAATCCAAATAACCTGAACAAACCAATTGCCACATGAGCCTGTGTTACAACTTGATTTACTTGGCATCCTTATTGTGTACATTTATGAGCCTTGTATTAAAAATACTTGACTTCATGCCTTTGGGTTACAACATGATCATTTCTCCTGAACAAAATCTTGTAATGGATATGAAGGTATTAATGCATGGAAGTGGCAAATTGACTTGTTTTACGGTTTGCTAATGTACATTTTCCAGTGGTAATGCAAAGTCTTGCATTGGAGATGTAAATTTCTAAATATTGTTTTCCTCGTATTTCCCCAGGACAGGTGGTCAAATTTTTTTAAATGTAAGCAACCTTAATTACTCAACTTGTTCATACTTGTAAGGAAATGTGGAATTTGCAAAGTCCTGAACCAAAAAACCTTTTTAATTTGCATGTAGGTATTGATACCATAAAAAGGTACTTGGATTTTTAGGCTTGTGTGCATCAAGGACATCTTTGATCAATGTATTAATGGCTTATAAAGAAAATTTTAGTTCATGATTCAAAAGCTTCAGTTGCCATTATATTTAGTCTATGGAAAAACCTTTTATAGGAAAGAATGAAATGTGGCCCTCACATTTTAAGGACTAGGTTTCAGTCAAGAATGAGATGAAACTAGCTTCTCCAGGAGTTGGGGTGGGGGGAGGGCCCTGAGATGAAGATAAACCATTGCAACCCAGTTCATAGGCAGTGGATCATGGGAGTCTCAATTTATCAGATTGGGTTATGGACTCGGAATTAAAACAAGTAATTTATCATTTCTATATTTGTGAAAGATGAAATTAATGTATTCATTTCATCCGATGTTGAAAGTAGGAAGTGAGGAGAAAGTAATTGTTTTGTGCATGTATGGATGGACTTGTTGGTCCATTTTGCATTATGCTTATAAACCATCCCCAAGTTTCTACCCCTTTTTTTGGATTTTCTTCTGCTGTGCAGGTCTGGAGATTTATCTCTGCTTATCTGCAAGAGAAATCTTTACTCCAGAAGGCTGCATTGTCACAAGCTAATTTTTGGCTGGAATTCATTTGGGAGTTGCTTCCTATGTGTATATACAAGTCAAATAACTGACTTTGCATAGATTCTTTTCAATCATTTTGAACTTGTCAAATAATGCTATATAGTTTGGACGTAGTAAATGTAAATCTGAAGTTTGTTTTTTTTTCCATAGCAAAGAGCAAAGCTAAAGAGCTTTTAAATTTTCAACCATGTAATAATAAACATGATGAAATACCTGAGCAAATACTGCAATGAAGTCTGCAATTATTTATTCCACAACCATCCTAGGTTTGTGCCAAGTATTGACTGCATCCATTAGTGTATTTGAAACCTAGTTAAAGCCCTTAATAAACTGGTATAAATGTGTTTTAGAAATTGTTAGCATTAGGGTGGTGGTTCTAATAAAATGTCTACATTACAAAACAAATGCTGGTTACTTCATTTGGGAAAACTTGGATATAATGATGGTAAAGGCACAGGGGGTGTACAGAAAATCTTGTGGGACAGATGGCAGCTGGACACTAAAATTAGAACAAAAGGAGCATTTTGGGTGAGAGGAGGAAATAACATGGGTACAGAGGAATGGAAGTATTGGTCAGTGCTGGAGCTGCTGTAATAGCAGTGTTGCTGCTGGTGCAGACCCAGGAGAGCAGGAGACAACACTACTTAGAAGGGTTCAACCACCAGTCCCAATGCTGATGGCTCTGTCCAGGCTTTTAACTAAAATCCTGCAATTGAGCAAGTCTGCCACAGATGGCAGCACCTGTGCTGAGCAGCGATTGTAAGTGCTTGCAGACTGGCGCAGGGTAAAGAACATCTTTCCCCCCATATCTAAACCTGAGTCTATGAGGAAGCCTTCAGCACCCAGGGGCATTTGGGAGCCCTTCTTACCCTCAGCACCTTTTCAAATCCTGATTCCTTATTCTCATGAGGCAGTCTCCAGCAGCCTGCATCCTGGTGTTAGTCTTTTGACCTCTGACTCTGGCCTGCTGGTGACTTATATGGGTCCCTAGCCTGCAAGTCTTCCAACATATTGGCACATCTGGTCCACCACCATTGTTACCATCTTTGGGGGTGTCTGTTTCTCAAAGTGGGGTGGTCTCCTTTTACTGCTGCCCTGTACCAGCTGCTGCTACCCCTCAAAGCCATTGCTGAACACAGGTTGAGTTCAGACCCCGCAGTTGCAGGATTTTAAATAAAACTCGGTTCCTTTAAAAGGCCATTTCAAGCCTGGATGGAGCTGATGGCAGTAGGACTGAGTGGTAGGATCCTGCAGGGGAGTGTGGTGCCTCTGCTCTCCCCAGGTCCACACCAGCTGAATCACTGCCATTGTGATGCCAATCAATTGAGCTGAAAGTGGTGTCTTCAACAACTACTGAAAGAGAAGCTTCTTAGATACTATGGTAAGGGCAATCTTGAGTGAAATACAAAAGTCTGCAGACACTGTGGTAAAAACAAAAATGCAGAAGGGTCTCAGCAGGTCTCGCAGTGAGCCATAGGAGTTGATCAACATTTTGGACTAGAGCCCTTCAAGATATGAGCAAAAAGCAGGCAGATGCTTAAATAAATAGGCTGGGGGAGAAGGGAAGAAAGGAAAGGAGAAGCACTGACAAGCAGACAAAAGGTGAAAATTGGACATGGATAGGAGGATGGAAAGGCTTGAATTGATCAGGGGAGGAATGGCTCTGAATAAAGGGCTGGAGATGGTGACAGCTAGAAGAGGGAAGGGGATAATGGAAACCAGAGAAGTAGAGGTTCACACCATCCAGTTGGAGCCCAGATGGGATATGGGGTGCTGTTGCTCCAATTTGCAGATGGTCTCAGTCTGGTAGTGCAAGAGATCATGAGATATGGTGGCATAGGAAAGTGTGGGGAATTTAAATGGTTTGCCACTGGGAGATTCCCATTTTTGCAGCAAATAGAGCTAAGCTGCTAAATGAACTAATTTTCCAGTCTGTGTCCAATCACTCTAATGTAGAGGAGACCACAATGGGAGCACCAGATGACCTGCAGATTCATGTGTGCTTCATTTGGAAGGATTGATTTTGGCTCTGAATGGTGGTGAGGAAGGAGGTATGTGTATTACAATAACATAGGGCTTTCGTTAACGTTAAGTAATCAAGGGTAAAATAATTCTACAGCATGAAAACAGGACTTGTGAACAAACTTTTCCACACTTAAAAGTTAGTCCCGTTTGCTTGTTTTCATCCTATATTCCTCAAAACCTTTCCTGTCCATGTTGCAATTATTCCACTTCTGCAGGCTGTTTGTTCCATATAGCCACCATCCTCTGTGAAGGTGCCACATGGGTCCCTATACAAATCTTTTTACCCTTGCACCTTAAATCTATGCTCACCAGATTCCCATAGCTTGGGGGAAATATACACTTCTAAGGTCCCATCTTGGCCTCCTACAATCCAGCAAAAAAGTCCCAATGTCACCCTGCAATTCAAGCCTACCCAGTCTGTTACAAAATGCATACAACGAGCAGCAATAGACAAGTTTAATTTTAAAGCACTAATTTTATTTCTAACTTATTTTTTTAAACATTCTTTTAAACATCCTTAACACTAAATCTATCCCCAAGTATGCACAGGTGTACATGTGTGTGTGTGATATACCCAAACCATTACAGTCCAGGCCAAAATCTAGAAAGTTACTTCAGTCTTTTAAATAATACAAGCATGAAGCATAGGACTTTGAAATTTGATGCCCAGAATTAATGTTGAACTGATGAGAAGATCAGAATTGTGGCTGTTACAAACTCATTAATTCTCCTTGGGTTGCCTTTGAAGAAACATTCATCCACATGAGCTGTGGTCATAAAAGTCCTGGTTCTTTTGTAGACAAGACTCAAATTGAGTGCCTCCACAAAGCTTCCAAGACCCTGGTACCAGTCTCTCCAAGTGACCTCCACTGTTAGTCACAATCAAAATGAAGCACTTTGCTTCCCAAAATCACCCTCCTGGCACAGGTCAATCCACCAAGGCCCAGTCATTCACAGAGCAGGCTTTGCTCCAAATTCCACAAAAGAGTTGGCCACAAGAGCTCCTTCAAAAAGCTGTTTTCGCTTCAGCTGTCAGAATGATTCCTTTGCAAAATCAATGTTCTTACAAATGTATTGAATTCTGGAACAGACTGTGACAAGCCTTCCCTCAGTTCTTCCAATGTATTGAATTGTTGCTGAGCTATGAAAAATTAACTGACCATACAGTTCCTCCTACCTATACTATTCTTTTACAGTGCAAATCCCATTTTGCTAAAATGGGAGCTCGTATTAAGTCCTAGTAACATTGTTGAGAATCTTTTCTGAGCTATTTTCAGCGTAATGTCTTTTCTACAGCTGGGTGACCTTAAATGCAGTCTCACCAACATTTTGAACAGTTGGAGCACAATGTCTCAGCTCCTGCACTCATTACTCTGACCAGTGATGGTAAGTGTGTCAAACACTTCACCATCCTGTTTTCTTGTGTTGCCACTTTCATGGAACTAGGTGCCTGTAACCCAGTCTATCATAAAACACTCCCTGTACAAGACCTGCCCTCATTTCACTAACCAAAACTCACTTTCCAGTTCATCTAGATTCGGTTTTCCCTCTCCGCTTGCCACAGGGACTGCTTCCTCCATGACTCCCTTGATCGCTCCTCTCTTCCCACCAATCACCACTTTGGCACCTACTCTTGTGACCAAAAATGCCACATTTGCACCCAACAACTCCCTCACCACCATTCTGGGTCCCCAACAGCCCTTCTAAGTGAAAGCACTGCATGAACCTCTGCACCAATCATGCCACCCCTCTACCTCACATGGATGCTACGAGACCTCCTGAATTTGTTTTTACTATTGCAGCAGCTGCAGACTTTTGTCTTTCACTCTCATTTTAGATCCTTTCTTCACTCATTCTACCACCAATTTTAGTGTCAACCTATAATGAGGCAACCATGCACCTGATTAATGGAATTGATGAGATGGAGGATGATGCACAGAGTATTTGGCTTTTCTAGGCTGTCCTGAACTATTTTTCTGCCTAGTCCCACTGACCTGCACCCAGTCCATACCTCTCCAATCCATGTACCTATCCAAATAATTCTTAAATGTTAAAATTGAGCCTGCTTTCACCATTTCAGCTGGCAGATGGTTCCATACTCCCACCACTTTCTGTGTGAAGTTTCCCCTTTCACCCTTAACCCATGTCCTCTGGTTTGCATCCCACCTACCCTAGGTGGGAAAAGCCTACTTATATTTACTCTGCTTATCCCTCTCATAATTTTAAATACTGTATCTCTATCATATCTCCCCTCATTCTACTATGCTCCAGCAATAAAGTCCCCATTTACCCTTTCCCTGTAATTCAGTTCCTGCAGTCTGGGCCACATCCTAGTACATCTTCTCCACACTCTTTCTATCTTATTGCTATTCTTCCAGTAGCAGTAACCAAAACAGCACACAATACTCCTAATTAGGCCTCACCAATGTCTTATACAATGTCTTATCCTGTACTCAATACTTTGATTTATGAAGCCAAAATTCTCTTCACAACCCTATCCATCTGTGATACCATTTTCAGGGAATTCTGTATCTGTATTCCCAGATTCCTCTGCTCTACCACACTCTTCAGTGCCTTGCCATTTATCGTCCATGTCCTTTCTTAGTTTGTCCTTCCAAAATGCAACATATCACACTTGTCTGCATTAAATTCCAACTACCATTTTTCAGATCATTTTTACAGCTGGTCCAGATCCCTCTGCAAGCTTTGAAAACCTTCTTCGCTGTCCACAATGCCTACAATCTTAACGTCATCTGCAAATTTGCTGATCCAATTTACCACATCATCCAGATCATTGATATAAATGGCAAACAGCAATGATCCCTGAGGCATGCCACTACTCACAGGCCTCCAGTGTGAAAAATAATAATTCCACCACTACTGTCTCGTTTCTCCCATCCAGCCATTGTCGAATCCAGTTTACGACTTCACTGAATAGTGTCCGAAAGTTCCTCACCATCCTCCCACATGGGTCCTTGTCAAAGGCCTTACTAAAGTCCATGCAGACAACATTCACAGCCTTTCCTTTGCCAACTTTCCTGGTAGCTCCTTGAAAGACTCGAAGATTGGTTAAACACAACCTACTATGCACAAAATCATGTTGACTATCCCTAATCATTCCAAATAATGATATATCTGATCTCTTAGAACATCTTCCTACTACTGACATCAGGTCATCTGCTTATTATTTCTGGGGTTACTTTTGGAGCCTTTTTTAAAACCATGTGGGGAGGGGGAGGTAGAGACATGGGCGGTGAGGGGATATGGAACTAGGGGAAAATGATTGACGAATGCACTACTAGAGGGTTTAATAGACTAGTAACTGGATACATGCAGGGTGTCTACAGGCCAGGCTTATAGCTGTTTGAGTTGAGAAGAGTGAAAGATCGTTTTATCAAATTAAGATCTTGAAGGCCCTTCATAAGATGGGAGTGGAGAATATGCCCCTACCCCACCTCACAGCCACCCTGTTAGAAAATGTCGAACTGGGATCACTTTCTTTAAACAAAAAGAGGGTGTATCTTTGTGTTACAAATATGAAACTATGAATTTTTTTTTCAAAAGGGTGCCAAATCCTCGGAACTTCTCACGCCTCAAGACAAGTATCTGCTGAAGTTAGGGCAAGTGGGTCAAGAATGTGGGGTGGAGAATACAATCTAATCAGTCCTGACCTTATTTCCCGAGGGATCTGACTTGAATAGTCCTCTCCTATTCCAAAAGTATTGTCAAAGAAGTGAATGCAATACACCTTGTTGTGTCATATATAGGGGATACTGGTACATAACCATACTTTGGCCCAATCTAATAATGAGTAAAACTGATACTTCTGAAATCCTTTACCTGCACATTACTTCCAAGAGAATCGTTTCGGAGAAAGTGACAGAATAACTCCTTTGGACCCTTCTAAAAAAAATCTTTCACGTTCGAATCCATCACTGAACAATTATATATACAAAGGGCCAGAAACCTGCAGCAGGTATGCAAAGAGAAGCGAAGTTAACGGTTCAGATGGCACACCCTGAAGATCTGGTTCACCTGACATCTTATTATTTTGTTGCAAATCGCCGCTCGGGCCAATCAGGTTTGCCGCCGATGTGTCACTCTCCAGAATGGACCAATCGTCGGGACGTACAGCCTCCAGTCAAGTCAGAACAACCTATGAGTAACAAAATGTGAGAAATGGCAGCATCTCTCAGCAACGTTTTGTTTGCCTGACAAGGAGAAGGACACCGGTTAAGAAATACAACTGGTGGAATTCCCAGAAACGGTATTTTTTTCCATTACTTTGAAAAATTAGAGGTTGGGCTAATCTCTTATCGGTAGCTAATTAATCTAATTAAGAACGATCCGATGGTATCAAGGGTTCCGGTTTCGGCTTCTGTTCCTACAACGGCCCTTCAAACTGTCGGAGCCAGACAAGGGCGTCATTCGGCAACTTTATTAATGCATCGTGCGATGGGGGATCCGCATTGTGTTTAAATCGGTGCAGCTTTTCGTTTATACCTTACTGTGTTCGTTGGATTTGGAGCAGAGAGTGTTTATTAAATTAATAAATTCTGCCCATCTGAACCATAATCATTTAAGACAATCTCTGAACGAGGATGACTTACCTCTTCGCGAGTTCCGTGTGTTGAAATCTATAGCTGATGAGACCAGTGCGGGCTCTGCAGGCAATTCCAGTTAGGTAAGGTGCATCTGAAGTTGTCTGGGGGTGGATGGATAGCTTGGGATGAAGTGTGCACCTTCTGCAGCAATTGCTCAATGGACGTCCCAAATCTTTCGCCATCAAGATTTGTAAAAAGCCATGTTGGAACTTTTCCATTCAATCATTTGTTTCTAACCTTGGCATTTTGTTTGCTGGTCGCAGTTTCTGGGTGTCACTCAAGAATAGACAGTAACATTACTTATCTTTGCTCTAAATGTGCTGCACTCAGACTCAATAGCATCAGCACTCCAGAATCTAGGGAGAGAGTGAGGGAAAGTGGTTTCAATCACACTTGTTCTCACATTGGCTTGAAATGTCAACCACCCTTTGCTTTCCATGAATGATGCACAACTTGTTAAGTTTCTCCAGCACTTTTGTGTATAGCACTGGACCCCATGACCTGCAGATTTCTTGATGCCTCCATAATGTTTGGGAGGGCACTGTATTTTATTCATGGTTATTTGTATATATTTTGGATTGATCATGTCAAAAATACAGCATTTTTTATAGTCACTTCATTTCAGTGCATCTTCATTTAAAAATACATAATAACAGGCTAGCTCAGCCCACAAGTCCCTGCCGCCCAACTTACACCCAATTAACCTACACCATCACCAACCCCCCCCCACCCCGGGGTGTTTCAAATGGTGGGAGGAAAACGGAGCCCCACCCCTCGGGAAACCCAGGTAGACACTGGGACAATATACAAACTCCTTATAGGTATGCGGGACTTAAATCCCAGTACTGGTCGCTCGCCCATTAGGTCGCTCGCACTGTAAGGGCATTGCGCTAACTGCTACCCAATCATGTCACCTTAATATTGGGGACATTTGGGTTTACAGGTGTTTGTGAGACTCAAGTATGTTTAATTGCTTCATTGTGAAGCCAAATGTCCCAAATATTATGATGCCCTGGAATAAGGCAATTATGTATAAAAATTGCTGTAATTTCTATAAATAAATAAATAATGATAAAGAAAATATATATATATATATATATACATACATCTATATATACACACACACACACACACACAAACAAACAAATAACCTTGAATAAAATCTGGAATGTGCACTTACATCACATGTGAATTGTTTGATTAGAAATTGAAATCTGTGGAGCGCAGGGGCAAATAAAGGAAAAAAGTGTATTTGTCCCAAACATTATGGAGGGCACCATATTTGGGCTCCCTGCTTTCTCTGACAAATTCAATGTAAAATTCCAACATCTTTGAATATCTCCTGCCTGTCCTCCAGTGTATCATATTGTCCTTGCTGGCCTTTACAACATCATTTTTGCACACATGCATGTTATGTACCACCACTGATTACCCTGCCATCACTATCCACATCCTCTCTTCTGCAATCTACTTTTTTTTTAAAATATAAATCATAGTCTACTTAAAAGCCTTTGGAAAACCATTTGTTGACTGGGTATGTGGCTCCACAGTTACCCTGTCCTAGCCCAGGATTCACATCCTTTCACCTTGAAACCAGTACCTGTAGTATCAAAAAGTAAGCTGTCGTTCGCAGAAAAGAGTTTTAAATGGGTCACTTAAAGAGGGTGATCAATGCTACCGAGTAACAAAAGGACATCTGCAATACTGCATTTAGTGTTCAGAATGTGGTTTCCTGTACTTTGGGGAAATGCAAATTGGATGCCGAGCTGAATGAACACTCTTATTTGGTCTGGAAAGATTTCTGCAACCTTGCAACTTTTGTCACTTCAATTCCACTTTCATTTTGAACTCTCTTTGGTCTCTTCTACTGTTCCAATTGAGAACACGAACATAGAAAATTACAGCAGAGTACAGGCCCTTTGGCCCTTGATGTTGTTCTGTCCTAGATATTTCTACCAAAAAAGTACTACCCCCTTCCTACCTCGCAACCCTCTATTTTTCTTTCATCTATGTGTCTAAGAGTCTCTTAAATACCCCCAATGTTTCAGCCTTCACTACTATCCCTGGCAAGGCATTCCAGGCACCCACAACTCTGTAAAAAAAACTTTGTAAAAAAAAACGTATCCTGGATGTCTTCCCTTCACTTTGTACAGATGTCTCCTGGAGTTTGCCATTCCTGCCCAAGAAAAAAGGTGCTGGCTGTCCACATTTTCTATGCCTCTCAGAATATTGTAGACATCTATTAAGTCTGCTCTCATCCTTCTGCACACCAAGGGGAAAAGTCCCAGCTCTGCTAACCTTGCCTCTTAAGACATTTTCCAATCCAGGCCACATCTTGGTAAATCTCCTCTCCACAGCTTCCACATCCTTCCTATAATGAGGTGACCAGAAATGAAGATGATACCCCAAGTGTGATCTCACCAGAGATTTGTAGAGTTAGATCCTTTGAACCACATGTCTGCTCTGCCATTCTGAGCTTCTACCTCAATCTCCTGTAGTAACCCATATCCCTTAGTGCCTGAAATATTCCAAACCTATTCTTCTCACTCTTAAATCTACAGTGCTCGAGCTCTCTTGGGCAGCGAATCCTTAAGTTGTCTTCCAGATAATTAATTCAGAATTTTTTTCCTCCTCTATGTCTATCTAGAACCAAGCAGTATAGTTTCACAATAGTCATCCATTTGAGATGGCGATGAGGGCCTTTGAGTTTTGTGAAATTTTTGGATTCTCTACCCTAGAGAACAGTGGAAGTGGAGTCATTGAATACATTCAAGGTGAAGATTGGTACAGATTTGAACTACAAGGTAGTCCAGGCATATGGGGAAGAGTGAAAATGTAATGGGCAATCAAATATTGACCCAATGCGATATTTCTGAATGGCAGGACAGATTTGAGGGGTAAAATTTTTTTTAATGTTAAATAGTCATTATTTCCACTGTTGGCACACGAAGGCTCTGGTGTCTATCATCTGCACAATTCACAGTAATGTACCAATCTAGTAGGTGAAGGCAACAGTTGCATGGAAACCTTATCATTTTCAACATAAAATTCACAGGTATACCAAGTTCAAAATATATTGCAATCTATTGTATACGTTGAAAGTATGAAACAATGACAAACAGATTACCAGATCTTGTCCCCACAGTGGCGACAGCAATTCCTGGGAAGCCCGCAAGACCAGAGAAGTAAGTCATCCTGGGTGCCAATGGATTTTCTAAGAAGCAAAAAGCTTGTTCTTTAAGGTTACGAGATCAGGCATCTAAGCTCAAATGTGAACTGAGGAACATGGTAAAGAAAATGTAGATCCACTTTTACATAGAACACAACAGTACATTTCAGGTCCTTCAGCCCTTCATGTTATGCTGACCCATATAATCTTTAAAAAAGTACTCACCTGCTCTACCCCATAACCCTCTATTTTTCTTCCATCTATGTACCCATTAAAGACTCTCTCAAATGCCCCTCGTGTTTCAGCCTCCACCAACATCCTTGGCAAGGCATTCCAGGCACCTACAACTTTCTGCATAAAAAAAGTTTACCCCTGGTGTCTACCATAAATATCCCTCCCTTCACTTTATACATATGTCTTCTGGTGTTTACTAATCCGGCCCTGGGAAACAGGTGCGGGCTGTCTACCCTATCTATGCTTCTCATAATCTTGTAGACCTCATTAAATCTCCTCTCATCCTTCTACGCTCCTAGGAGAAGTCTCAGCTCTGCTAACTTTGCCTCTTATTGTGTGCATTTTGAATCCAACCCAAGCACTGGAAATTAGGTTTTTAATTAAATTTGTTTAGTACTAATTTAGTGCCAAACTGCAAGAAATAGGATTACAGGAACAAACTTCTGCAGGAAGGTGCTAATAAAACAGAAAATGTGGTCTTGATTGGAAATGTGCAATAAATTCATTACTATATTCTTGCCTTTTTTTTCTATACTTGAATACTGCATCAGAAAATGATTTTTGTGTGTTACAGAAATAAAAATGCAGCAAAACCCTGAAGACTTGGCCATCAGTTCATTGGGAACTTCACTAAAGAACTGTGGAATTGGAGCAACCTCCACTTGCCTTGCTACATTTTTGACATTCCCAATCCACAAAATAATTTTTCGACAGCAAATTCATGTTTTCATTATCCGAGAAGCTTTTTCTCAACTCTATCAGGAAGGTTTCCTCAGGCTTTACAGAGGACTTCTCCCTCCACTCCTAGCTAAAACAATTCAAGGCACATTGTTGTTTGGTACCTATGATAGTATCCTTGGGAGCATGATGCCAGAGAACACAAATATATACCAACGCTCTATTGCAGGATCATTATCTGGAGCGATGGAAGCCTTGGCGTTGACCCCATTTGAACGTGTCCAAAATATTCTTCAAGACCACAGGAAAGATTCAAAGCTTCCCAATATTCAAAGTATCCTTAAGTTATTCAATTCTTATAGCTTTAGGCACAAGTTTCAACTTGGGTACTACCAGGGCTTCCTCCCCATTCTGATGAGAAATGTAACAGGCAGTACACTTTATTTCTCTTTCAAGGACACAATTAAGAGTGCATTCTTGGATACAGATGTTCCGAAATGGATTTCTGCTTTTGCCTCCGGGAGCCTCAGTGGAATGGTGGTGTGTTTCATTTTATATCCGCTCAGTGCTGTAATTGCAAATACACAGTCTCAGATTAGAGTTGAGAAAATTAACATTCGGAACTTTATTGACAACTTCTGGACATCTCGTGCTCGAAGTCTCTTGTATGTTTACAGGGGTTGCTCCCTGGTTATACTAAGGTCCTGCATAACATGGGGGATAACCACTGTTATTCATGATATTTTAAAGGAAGTGCAGAGTCCCAAAAAGTAGAGTTAAAGTATACTCACGTTTAAGACAATAGCAAATTAGGAGGCAGATTAACATGACGAAATGGAAAAAGAAAATTGCAATCAGACGAGTGAAGACAAACCTACACAGACAAAATTTTTTTTACCTACAAGATAAAAACTAAAATAGATTAACAACAATAGCAGATCAACCCATACATTGTAACATGTGTACACAAACATATTTCAATGGATATTAGAAAATATTGCATCCAAATTTTTAAATGGACAATAAAATTATGGCTAGTACATCTGCGTCTTCCTTTGTCTTCTCTACAGACAGTCAACTCTATTGGACTTAACAACTCTCCTCTATTTAGCAGTTCTCTTGTATATGAAATTATCTCCTGTCTAGTCACAGTGGTAATTTCTGATATTACTTTCATTGACCACAAAACAATGGAATATCACAATGGACAAACATTTGGAGTAATTGTAAATTTGCTTGTTTGAATCATGGATACTACAGTTATATTTTTTTACTTCTTGAAATCAAGGATGACTTACTCTTGGTTTTTGAGTCAATTTAGGAACTGCAGACTCATTCAGAATAGAGCTGGAGGTGGCTGGCAGTTTAGTTTATGGATGAGAAGTTCATGGTTGGTGCTCTCCTCCTGCTATTTACAGGGGTCTTGTATGCACTCCCAGCATATGGATGCTGTTCAAGTACTACCTAGAATGCTCCTTCTCATGATCATGGTCCAAGGATTCCCAAATGACAGCGGAAAGGTTATTTCAAGGAGGCCACACTAGTGTTTGAATTTTTTTGTTTCCCTAGTAATCTCGTCATGTGACAGAAAGAAAGAAAAAGGTGTCAAGTTCAGATCTGAAGTGATTGTCCACTCACCTCTCTTCCCCAAACATTAAAAACTATCTTAGTTGATGCATTTTGTCACTCAATAATAATCTCAATTTTAAAATGTTTACCTTTAAATCAGTATCTGAGAATATACGGATTAAAGAAGCCAATGAAGAACACATCAGGAGTGGAACAAAGGTAAAACAAATGGGATACAATAATGCATTATCAGACTGAGACCATCTGTAAATTGGAGGAACAATACCTCATCTTCTGACTGGGCACCCTCCAACCGGATGGCAATAATGACTCCTCTGGCTTTCGTTAAATCCCCCCCCCCCCTCTTGCTTCCCCATCATCTCTTCATTCCCCGTCTCCTTCACACAGACGTGATAAATTCCACCTAGTCCCTTATCACATCCAATTAAGACCTTTGGATTTCTCCCCCATTGTTTAAATTCTGAGATTTTCTGATATATCCTGCTCTGCCTTTTCTGATTTTTCCTTGAAGGGCTCAGGCCCGAAATGTCGCCAATCTATCTGGTCTCCTCTCGATGATGAATAAACCAGCTGAGTCTCTCCAGCGTTTCAGTGTGTTTACTACAAATAATCATAAGACAATATCATGGAAGTATAGAATTAGAGTCCTACAGTGCAGAAACAGGCTCTTCGGCTCAACTCGCCTCCTTGCCAACCAAACTTGTGACATTTGCCTGCATTTGGCACATATCCCTTTAAATTTTTCCTTTCCATGTTCCCATCCAAGTGTTTCCTGAACACACCTATAATTTCTGCTTGCAGCTCATTTCATATACCCATCCTAACCCTCAGGTCCCTTTTAAACCTTTCCCCTCTCACACCAAATTTATGCCCTCTAGTTTTAGATTCTCCTACTCTGGGAAAAAGGTAAAAACTATTTATCTCATGATTTTATAAACCTCCAAGATCCCTTCTTAACCTCCTACACTCAAGGAAGAAAAGTCTCAGCCTGTCCAGCCTCTCCTTATAATTCAAGCTTACCATTCCTGGAAATAGTGACATTTTTCTGCACCATTCCTAGGTTAATGGCATCTTTCCTTTTGGTGACTGATCAAAACTGCGCACAGTATTCCAAGTGCTATCACCATTGTTGTGTACAGTTGTACCATGATATCCCTGCTCCTGTAGTCACTGCCCAGGCTAATGAAGGCAATCATGCCAAATGGTTTCTTCATCAGCCTGTCCATCTACATTGCCACTTTCATGAAACTATGTATCTATACCCACAAGTCTTTGTTCTACAAAACTGCTTAGGCCCTTATTCAATGTTCAAGTCCTACTCTAAGTTTAATATACCAAATTGCAATACATTGTACAAGTTAAATTTCAACTGCCATGTCTTGGCCCACTGTCTCAAGGTCCTTTTGTAATCTGAAATAATCATCTTCCCTGTTCACTATACCACTAATTTTAGTGTCATTCACTAACTAATTACATTGTTATCTACATTGACAACTTGGATGACAAACAACATTGGACCCATTACCAATCCTTGTAGCACAACCCTGGTCATAGGTGTTCAATCTAAGTAATAACCTTAACTACCACACTGTCTCCTACTATCAAGCCAATTCTGTATCCAAATTGCTAGCTCTCCTTGAATCCAATGTGATATGACATTCCAGAGCAGCCTACAATGTGGGATCTTCTCAAAGGCCTTGCTGTAGTCCATATGGACAACATATACTGTCTGGCCTTCATCAATCTTTAGGTCAGCAAAACTAAAGTAAATTTTAGCAGAGATGCAGAAGATCAGAGTTGCAAAAAGAGGCAATGATGTAAAAAGAGCAACAAGACAAGTTATGGAGAAAAACAGAAATGTTTGTTCTGTGGAAAATAAATTTTGCATACATTTTTGAATAATATTGCAGAAATGAAAGGGAATTCTGAGGCTAATGTGATGATTTTTCTTTTAAAGTATCACTAAAGAGAAAATGCATAAATATTGCAGGGATGAAAAGCTATCAAATCTGATAAACTGTATATCAACATTGTAAAAGATATGATTGCAGGGAAAATGGGTTAGTGCATGATTTTTTTAATAACATTCTGCATCCTGTCCAATCAGATCAGAAGAAAGTGATGGTAACACTTTTATTCAAAGAGGGAAAGAATGAATAGCAAACTGGATCTTGAATCTGCCCTTTTTACTCTAATCATGGACTGTCCGACACCATAAAAGGATTGTCTGCTCTGTGGTAGCGCTACTTTTACTGTAAACATGTAATGTATATTAGTAGTAGTTTGAAGAATCTGGCTGCATTAAGTGATATTTTTGGTACATTGTACAATGTAGATTAAAATAACTTATTATTATCAGTAACCAATCATTAAAATTATGCATCCATTAGTCAACAGGTTTTATGAAAGGAAATTGCTTTGGCAAATCTAAGAGAGTTTTTTTTTAGTATGGTAGAACCCATGGTATACAGCACCTATGGAGATTGGTAGATGCCAGATAAGTGTACTTTCCAGTTCCTTGTGACTTTTACAATGCCTAACTAATACACCTGCATTAATAATAAACAGTTTAAAAGACAAATATACTACACTGTACTTACATTGAACAAACTTCACTTACATTAATATATAAACCTTAATGCATTTTTACTTTATTTTCAGTCACATTCTTTAAAAACATTTAACCAACACTGCATCTGCAGGTTCCTCCCCCAAGTTTAAAGATAAAGCCTCTGACTGAGCAACTCTTCCTAAGCAGGGATAGGGAGAGTCATCCCAATGCAAGTGGCATCAACTAGCTCTTTATCCTGGCAACACCATTTTATTCAAACACAACCTTATTCAAACTTTTATTCAAACAGCTGCTACAAGCCAAGCATGACCAAGGCAAATGCTAATGGAAAAACAGTGAAAATACAAGGGTTGGATTCATATTCAAAGTCACTATCCACATTAACACAAAGGAGATGAGTTACTTGTAGGATCCAAAATATTACTGTAAATTAAGAGGTAGATGTCCAGGGTGTATGATCAAATCCACTTGGTCACAAAACCCTTGCACTGACTGATTAGAGAATAGTCAGCCACATTTTATTTAGGTTTAATCCTCTCACAAAATGTGAGAGGAGTGACCACATGACTAAACTGTGGTGGGTCAACGCTGCCATCACAGGTCAGATAAACATGGTCAATGGATAAGGTGCCTGTAAACCAAAAGTTCTCACTAATACAAGTGTAGTTTAAACAATGGAAGATAAAAACTGACAAAAAGAGAAAAATAAACAAGTAAAAATATAAACTGTTTTTACTACAAAAAATAATTTACTTTCAAACGTATCTTCAATAGAACTTTATTTTACCATTGGAAAAGATTCAGTCAATGGCATGCAAAAGCTGATAAATCTGATGCCTCATTCAAATGGGCCCAGAGGAAAATCTCATCTTCTGCATACTTTTAACGAAAACAAAAGGTTTAATTAAATCCAGTTTTGATACCCCCAAATATATGAAGAATTTGTTTTTTTTTTCCCCCCTCAAAGGATGTCTAATACCAGGACATTCTTAGACTTGAATGAGAAAAATTGCTCCAAAAATAATTCCTGGTCTTGAAAGAGGAGGGTTCCAAACAGTCTTTTCTTAATATTCATCTTAAAAGGATAATTTGATCACAATTACAATTTGTTCAGTAGCATGCACTTCTCAAGCATATAGTATCTGACCTGTCACTAAGCATTGTAAAATTCACCAGCATGTTTGTAATTCACAGATATTCATCTTTACAATAATGAAAGCAACCAAACTCTTCATTTATCACACTTGCTTCAAGTCATAATGAAAAATATGAATTATGAATTCTGAACTGCAGGTTCAAAATGAGGATCTCTCCAACAGGCACACATGAGACAATCTGCAATATTATGGGTGAAAATTTGTCTGCATGGATGAAAATACTGATAAAAGAGGAGCATGAAGATGATGGCCAGACTATAGGAAATGATTAATTGGACCACCAACAACGGGGAGCAAAAGTACTCATACACTTCAGTTTTGAAAAGATACCATACAACTAGGAGCAGTGCATTTTCCATGAACCGCAGCATATAGTAGATGGTTAGCCTGAGCCAGTTCTGCTTTTTGCTGATTAAGTCACGACTGCTGAGCAACAGCTGGACTGCTGACCAACAGAACACATTAATTCCAGCATAGAGGATGGAAATAAATAACAATGCTACAGTTGTGCCAAACCGTTTATAGTTCTTTTCAATGTTTTCAGGGAAGGGCGAGTGGCCGCACCAGAACTCCACCCACGGAAACATGAAAAAGATGAGGAAGTCGAAGGAGATCACTGCAAAAATCCACTCTTTCAAAGCAGTGCTGAAAAGCACCAACACTGTGATTCTTGTAGCAATTTCCAAAATGCGCCAGAGAATGATGCAAATATAAGCTATAGGCCTTAGCTGGATCTTGTAGTCATCGTACTTGATCTGGATGGCGAGCATGTTACACACCAGGGCTCCATATGTAACTGACATCAATGACGACACAATCAGAGCAACTGAAAGGACAGAAATTATAGTGTAAACATAAATGTATAACTTGTTCATATAACAGAATATTCCTACTGGCTCACCAAAATTTATCCACCAGAAAATCCTAAATTCAAGTTATATGATCTATTAGGTTATCCAATTTCAGTTGCTATGGGGACACTAATTTTACCTCAAATAGCAATTTCACCTCAACCTTTTCTATAATCTTATTGTAAATTTAGGGAGGGAAAGAAAATAAAAATGCATTTCTGCTCTTCATTTGGTCCTTCAATGCCTATTAAGAAAAGGCATATTGCAGAGATTGCCTCTGGAGTGAATGAGTAATAAATAAAAACTGGGATCATATTCAGCTCTGATGCAACCATATTTCAACAGCCTTGTATAACTCATAATACTCGTGTATGAAAGCTGGGTAGCCAGGCAAAGCACTGGATGGCACCCAGGGAATGCTCCTGTAGTCTGAAAACATCACCACCACAAATGAGAGGGAAAATCTGGTCATGAGGCAAAATAAAACAAACAAGGACAAATATGGATGATGCAGTGTTGTCCACTACGGATCAGTAAAAGATGATTAAAAGCGTAATTCATTGTTCTGGTTAGGGAAGGCATTGAGAAATGAGCTAGTTTCAAAAAACAAGGCCATCTAAAATACAGAAATATAACTTTGGGTCCTTAAGATACCTTTCCAAGATTAAAATACCAATTTTGGTAGTTTTTTTTCTCCAAATGATGCAAAAGTCACACAAAACAAAATCAAGCCAGTTAATTATCTTGCAGGATCACTTAATGGGCTTTAGTAGCATAGTTATTGCCAACAAGTGACAGATCATAGACTTACCTACAGTCGGTTTCCTCAATTGCAAGGTGTGTTGTACAAAGAGCATTGTATGGACTTCAGAAAAAAGTGAACCGACAATTAGTAACCCTGACTGCCACTTTAAAAGGGCTGGAAGTAGCCAATGTGTGTTAAGTTAGTGATGCCAGCAAGAAAACAGTATTATATGCAGACACTGAGCACCAAGTATAAAGGACTTTGCCAAAATTAAACATGGCACACTAACAATCCATGTTTAATTCAAACACTAGGATAATTCATTCAAGAAGCCACTAAATGGCCACCCTGTTGTTCTGCCTAAGAATGGTTATTAGGAGGAAAAATATTGTAATAAAGTGAGGGTATCAAACGTGTTGATTTGATTCATCAAAATCTCATGCAACATATTCTACTTTAGCTCAATAATTTAATTTCCTTCAGGCAATCTCTGCAGTAAAAACTTTTTTAAAAAAGGAATTAAGCAAATCTTTAGAATATTCATCAACCTGTAAACATGAACTACTGAACTAACCAAAGGACAGGAACACAAACCATAATGCATATATTCAGGGCTGCAATACTAAATTTTTAGGTGCCAGAGCTCACCAAAAACAGCCACAGGGAGGTCTTGCAAGACCTGGCCTTGGTGGCTGCCATGTTGTATTTGGCGTTGTATAATTGAGAACTAATGGTAGGATGAGGAAGGAGGATGACCAGTTGTGCAAGAAACAGGTACCTTGTATGTCCAGAATAGTGCTTGTGCTGGGGCAGGGGGCTGGGGCTGGGAGCTGGAGTGGCACTCTGGTGATCTCCAGCAGAACTACACCCCTGCAAGTATTTAAATATTTGGTTTCACTGCTAAGTTCTGCGCTCAATATCCCATACAGCAAAGTAAAATTGTTGTTCCATTCTGAAACACCAAAGAGTTGGCACATTACCTCGTACAGGTGGAATGTACTTTTGCATTACGCTAATATACAACTGAAGGATGAGCTGGGGTGTGGAACCCATGAAGGCCTGAATGACCGCAGTACGATGAAAGGCATTGCGGTGGATATGTAATTTCCTCGTTGAATGATCCACTTCCTTTTCATATTCATTTGAGTGGCCATGGTGCAGTCTTTTTTTCTTGATAATGCTGACATATGGCTCTTCATGTTTCCCAGACTTGCAGAGCACAACAATGGCTTCTATACACCTGTCAGAAATTAGAACACAGTTTTAAGAAGTGCAAGTGAAATATTTCTTGGCAACTGTAATCTGGTCATTCTGTTTCTGTGACTAACTAGTGGGTTTGCATCTTGCAGTGCAGCCTCCGGATTTCTGTTCACAAAGTCTTCTGTGGACAGTGATCATTGGGGCACATCCACACCTGCCTCCTGAAGAGCATTTTTGATCTGACAAGCATTTTTCTTTACTATGATAAGAATCCATCTGACAACAGTGGAGGTCTACCTTAGCCTACCAGTCCCTTTGAGGCCACTGAGCTCACCAGTACGCCCTCATTTTTTCCATTGATTTTGGTAATCCTAAAGTTTGGGTGATGTTTCTTACTGTTTTACTCTTGTTTTTCAGCTTCGTAATGGCTTCTTTAACTTTCATTGGGCACACCTCTGGTCTTCAAGTTGAAAAATGGCAACAACAGACTCCAAAGATGATCAAAAGCTTAGAATCAAGCCTAGCTCTCCTATACCTGCACCAATGAAGCAATTAAAAATAAATGAGTAATCACAAACACTTGTGAAGCCAAATATCCCAAACATTATGGTGCCCTGAAATGGGGGAACTATATATAAAAAGTGCTGTAATTTCTACATGATCAAACCAAAATGCATACAAGTTACTGAGTAAAACCTGGCACGTACACTTCAATCACAAGTGAATTGTTTGATTACAAATTTAAAACTGCAGGGCACAGGGCAAATAAAGGAATAAATCTTTGTCCCAAACATTCTG
Organism: Narcine bancroftii; assembly: GCF_036971445.1. Taxonomy (NCBI): domain Eukaryota; kingdom Metazoa; phylum Chordata; class Chondrichthyes; order Torpediniformes; family Narcinidae; genus Narcine; species Narcine bancroftii. The sequence continues at coordinate 21,256,090 of NC_091476.1, read as the reverse complement.
GAGGACACTGCAAATTGCAAATGAAACATTTTTTGATTATACTTGAATATGAATTAAAGTTCTGATAGCAGGGGGAAAGAAATGCTGCAGGTCAATTTCTTTACAGTAGTGCAATTCATTTCTAATCGGAAATAACTTCATGTGCTGAATTTAATTGAACACTATTAGACATCAGGTGTCCAACAGGGATACACATGGCCACAATGGTACACGTAATTAAAATATTTTGGGGCATCCGCCATTCATTGTCAAAGAATGTTGGGAAGGAAGGAGTGGCAGAAGGAGGGGAGTATGGTGAGAGAGAGAGAGACAGACATTTGGGAGGGAAGAAGAGGTAAATCGGAAGATAGCAGATCCATACTCAAACTGTCTCAAATTAATTCAGGCTTTCAATTGAGGCTTTCAATCTTCAACCCAATTAACATACAGTTATTGCCAATATATCTGTATTTCACCTCTTCACTAACTCTCCATCCTTGCCCATTGCACACTCTCCTCACATGTCCCATCTCCTCGCTAAGTGACATATCGTACCTTGAACTCTGTCTGAATCCTCTCCCTGCACCTCACCTCAATGACACACATCAATTTTGTTATGTCAAGACTGAAAGTAGTATTCAACTGTTCTTGGATCTATTTCTAGCTGTGCTACAAAAGACTTGTGGCAGGCGAGCAGAAAAGGTGTTGCAAGACAGATTGTAAGAGTAGGGAAGTAGAGTCTGGAAGAGAGCAAGCAAGCAGTAGGGTGCACCACAAGGGAAAGTCAGCTTTGGATAGCAATTGAACAGCAAACAAGAGGTGGATCTTGTGAGGAGAGTGTGCAATGGGTGAGGAGCGAGAGTTAGTGAAGAGATTAAATGTAGACAGAGCAAGTGAAAATAGCAGATTCAGACCTGTTTAATACAAATGTAATTTTATGCCCTACCATTTGTCTCTCTCTCTCTCTCTGGACGATATGGGAGAAGGTGTGGTAAGACTGGATGTGAGGGAGGAGGGGGTGGTGGGAAGGGAGAAAGGTGGAACAAGGATGGGAGCAAAGAAGGTGGGAGTGAATGAGAGATTGAGGGAAATAGAGAAAGGGGCAGAAGATCTGATGAGTATATAGAATGTTTATATTAAGCAGTTTTATAATAATTTTACATTATCCGGTGTTCTGAATATTCCACAAATGTCAACCCAAAGTTATTTTAACAGTGAATATATTTTTACTTAGTTTCTCCTTTCAGCTACCAAAGAATAACAATAATTGAGAGCTACAAGCTCTAAATACAGATATATTTACCACAATGGTAAATAGATTAAGAACAAATGTGTGGTTAACCGTGCTGGATACATATTTTCTGATGTCAAGTCTGAGCATATTTTTGGAGCAAATTGAGGAAAGAGCTTTACAATTTAATTAATTGCACTGCTTTTAACTTGGTAATGTTCGTGTTGACAATATAATCCTGAATGGAGGGCATTTCATTAAAAGTTTTACTTCATCAGACAAAAAAATGGACAGTTAATAACATAATTATATCTAATCCATAAACAAATACTATTTGTATCTAATCTACATTCATTCGCTATGAATGTCTGAAACCAACAAATAGTTAACCTGATAATATGTCCCATCTGCAGTAGATGAAGTAGTAGCACAAGTGGCCTCCTTGTCCCCAGCTCCCGATGGATTAAGATGAATGCAAACTGAACCAGCATAGATGGTACCAACATGAAGGTGATTGTTAGCCCCAACCAATACAAATCACCCCAGTGGCTGTATGAGGCGCAAAGAACACCACCGGCTACAGCTTCAGCTATGAACAGGACTGTAGAGATGATGATACTGGCTGGCAACTTTGCCCGGTGTAAAACAGGAGTTGCCGAGTTGTGATCAGCTTCTGTTCCATCAGTGCCAACCATCGTCACCATTTCAAACTCCAGTTGCAAGTTCACCTAGAAACAAATATTTAAAACGAAAGTCAACAAATGTACAAATACTTGTGGGTATGCTCCACCACAATCAGTAAAGAGATTCAAAATGCTGTGCACCTTAAAAACAAAAAGTTGGATCAAAAAATCCTTTTATGCTTGCTTTGAAAAAGAGAATTCAACATTACCAATGAGAATCCCAGCAGGAGTTGGTGTCCCTGTGATAACTGTCTGGGGCCAACATCAAAACACCTTTCAAGAGGGTGAACCCTCGCGACGGGCCCCTAATGGTGTACCTGGCAGAGTACTGAAAATTGATGCCAACCAACTAGCTGAAGTGTTCATGGGCATTTACAATCTTTCATTGAACCAGTGAGAAATTCCACCTGCTTCAAAAGTGCATCAATCATACCAGTACCCAAGAGCTGTTGTCCAGTAGTGCTCACATCTACCGTGATTAAATACTTTTAGAGTTTAGTCATAGCCAGAATTAACTCATACCGAATTAAATATCTGGACCCACTCAATTGGTCTACCATCACAATTGCTCCACAGCAGATGCAATCTCACTGGCTTTACACTCAGCCCTGGATAATCTTGACAACAGCATGTACATCAGGTGACTTTTCATCAACTACAGCTCAGCGTTCATCACCATCATATCCTAAATACTGGTCAGCAAGCTTCAAAACCTGGGTCTCTGCATCTCCCTCTGAAACGGGATCCTTGATTTCCTCATTGGTAATCGGTCAATATGAATCAGAAAGGACTTCTCCTCACTAATGCAAGTGCACCTTAAGGATGTGTGCTCAGCCCACTGCTCTACCCCCATGACTGTGTGACTAGGTACAATTCAAATGCCATCCACAAATTTGCTGACATCACAGTCATTGGCAGAATCACAGATGGCAATGAGGATACATACAGGAGGAGATAGAACAGCTAGTTGAATGACGTCATAACCACAAAGTTGCATTCAACGTTAACAAAACTGAGAAAATGATTGTGGACTTCAGGAGGTAGAAATCAGAAGAACACAAACCAGTTCTCATCAAGGGGGTCAGCAGGGAAAGGGTTAAGATTATCAATTTCTTGGGTGAAACTCAAGATCTCTGATGAGCTATCCTGGGACCTCCATGCCCATGCAATCATAAAGAAGGCTCACCAACAGCTATACTTCGTGATGAGTTTGAGGAGATTTGGTATATCACTAAAGACTCTTGCAAATTTCTACAGGTGTACGGTGGAAAGCATTGACAGGTTGCATCACTGTCTGGTATGGAGGTGCCAATGCACTCGACAGGTAAAGACAGGATTTGGCCAGCACCATCCAGGGCATCACTCCATTAAGGACATCTACAAGAGACAGTGTCTCAAGAAAGCAGCCCCTTTCCTCAAGGCCCTCAAAATCCAGGTCATGCCCTCTTCTCACTTCTACCATCAGGAAGGAGGTAAAGGAGCCTGAAGATGAACACCCAATGGTACTACTCGGCCATCAGATTTCTGAACCAGAGACACTATCTTGCTTTCTCTTCTTCTAATTTTACACTCTGACGCTGCTGCAAAACAACAAATTTTGTGACATGTTCATGACAATAAATTTTGATTCAGAAATTCTGATTCTGAGGTATAATCAAGATAATATCTGGCATGGTCTGTTAGGAGACATTTTTGTCTATTCTCTATGCTCATACCCCTTCCTGACCCCACCCCTTAACCCCGGTCTTGTTTCTTCCAAAAGGGTCCTGGTTAAAATGATCAAACTTTGGAAATTTTTCTCAGAAGAAAACAAGAAAATCTGCAGATGCTGGGATCTCGTGCAATACACAAAAATGCTGAAGAAACTCAGGAAGTCACATAGCATCCATAGAAAGTAAAAGAAAGAAAATACTTTGAGCCTGAGCCCCAAGGGGGTGCCGATAATCAGACAGACAACTGATGAAACAGGTGAGAAGGATGAGGAAAGAAGGGGAGGAACACAGGCTAAAAGGCAAGAGGTGGAGACCGGTAGGAGGGTAGAAGAGAAGGATGCTGAGAAATTATGGTGGAGAGGGCAGAGGGCTGAGTAAGATAGCTCTCTGATGGGAGAAAGAAGGGAACAGGGTGGGAAGCTGGAAGAAAGAAGACAGAGAGATGAGGGAAAGAGAGATGAGGGAAAGAGAGACCAGGGAGGGCATTAACTGAAATTGGAGAAGTCGACATTGAGGCTGTCTGGTTGGAGACTGCCAAGACAAAATACAACGTGTTGTTCCTCCAATTTGCAGATGGCCTCAACTTATTACATGATGATTTGAACATTCTCTCAATATGAGGGTCTTCTTTTAAGTGAAATAATTTGCTTAACTTCTATTGTAGGTCATCAGGTATCAGGTGATTCTTCTGGTTGAGAGGCAGCAGTGATGAAAGGTCTGCACTTGGTTCTCATGTATATTTCTGAGTGTGTTTAAAAAAATAAAATTATTCCGAGCAGTTGCCTTTGTAGATTGGGGAACTTACAAAGTACTGCCATGGAAACACAGGCAGCTTGCTCAATATATTCTGTACATCAGCATTACTTAACCCAGTGGTAGTCCTGGGGTAGATGGGTGACAGTCAGGAAAGAGAAAGGAAGAAAGCAGGCAAATGCATGGCACCCCTGTGGCCATTCCTTTCAATAACAAGTATACCATTCTTGGATACTGTTTGGGAGGCTGGGAGAAACGATCTACCAGGGAGAAGCCACAGCGATCAGGTCTCTGGCATGGAGTCTTGTCCTGTGGGTAAGAAGGGAAGGGAGGAGAAGAGGTGAGCTGCAGTGATAGGGGATTCCATAGTTAGGGGGACAGATAAAATGTTCTGTGGAAGAGGTCAAGTATCGTAGATGGCACATTGCCTCCCTGGATCCAGAGTCTGAGATATCTCCGATCAATTTTGAGAGGATGATGGTGTTGAATGCCAAAGTGTCGTTGATAAAGAGCATCCTGATGTATATATCTTTGCTGCCCAGGTATTCCAGGGCTTTGTGTCGAGCCAGTGAGATGGCATCCACCATTGACCTGTTGCCGCAAATAGCAAAATGGATAGATCCGTGCCGTCGCTCAGACAGGAGCTAATATGCTTCAGCAACAGCCTTTCAGAGCATTTCATCACTTTTGATCATCGACCACTGCTCGATCATCATTTACACAGATTAGCACACTCTTCTTTGTCACCGGTATGATTGATGTCTGATTGAAACCGTTTAACCTCAGCTTAGACTTTGCTGTGGATTTTAAATGTGCAAAAGCTAGAGATTACTGTTGATGATAAAGGTTCTCCTGTTACCAGTTCAGTGAACCCCATATACCTGCACCAATACACCAAAGCAATGGTTCCTTAAACAAAATTAGTTTAATTCTGAGTATAGAACAAGATCAACACCAAGTTATTTACACAATCCCTCTCCACCCCCAAACCTAATCTAAGCACAAGTGTGTGTAATGTGTTTTCAAGAAAGTCCTTTTTACTGGCCAATCTTCCACTATCCACATTTCCAAGGCTACAGTTTCCAGTCATCTTCAATCGTGTGCACAGAATCAAACAGTCATTCTATTCAAGCAAATTTCAGTGCTTTATTTAGAATTACCAGGCAGGAAAGTTGTGGAGGGTTACAGAGAGATGGTTACTGCTTGTTGGACACCCCAAACAGGCATGTCTTCCAGACGAGGTTCTTCTCACAGAGTTCTCCTCCTTTTCCTCACATCAGGAAGACTATCCGCCACTCCTAATTTCCACAGACTACCATATTAGAACTCTGCCCAGTTTTGAAGGAGCCTTTGCTGCAGACTCCTCTTCCGTCCAGCCTTTTCTCAGACTTTAACAACCTCTCTCTCGTTCTCTGCCCCTCCCCTCCTGATGATTCAGGCACTTATTTTTTTTGGTTTCAGTTTGCAAATGTTGCCAATTTTCAGGCTTTTACAAAAAAACACATGGCCCCAACTCTATGCAAATTTTTCAGTTTCTGGGGTGTACTTCAAATGTTGCTAAAGCCCAGAACCTTCTGTTTGCACCTGCCTTTGGGCTTTGCAAAGAATTGTTCTGCCTATAAAATACATGTAACCTAACAGCAATTCTAATTTTTTTATAAGCATATATTTAATTAACCCAAATGCCCAATGCATTCAATAACATTCCCTTATTTTAAAGAGCCAATTAAGTGACCCCAGAGAATTTTAAAATACTAAACAACCAGCTGTTCTATTCATTTTTGATTAATATCTTCAACTGGAAACAAAGTGTAAAAAAAAATGAAAACATGACAAGAAACTCTGAACTGGACCAACTCTCGAAAATATTTTAATCTTTGACTACATGATAAGCCATTCACATCATGACAGGTCTTTTTTTTAATCTAAGAAGGGGCTTTTGAAATAACACAACCATAGAATGCCAGAAAACTATAATGGAAATGATGAAAAATAACAAAATGAAAATGGGCATTTTTAAGCCAAAATTCATCAAAACAATTAAAGCAATCAATATTTGTCAAAGTTAAAGTTACATAAATATTGCTGATGTATATTCCAAAAGGCAAATTATGTTCATCACTTAGGGACACAGTTGTTTGCTGTCCCCATGACACCCTCTTGTGACTTCCACACTTACTTTTCCTACTCTCTCTTCAGAGCACAGCGAGCGCAGCAGTTAGTGGGGCAGCACGACTAGCTTAGTAGTTAGTGCAATGCTGTCACAGAGGCAGCAATTGGGACCAGGGTTCAAACCACCTTCAGTCATAAGGGCCAAGAGGTTGGTTAATCTCAATCTCCCATTACAGCAGCCAGTCTTCATAAATTAGATTCACCTTCTACAACAAATTCCTGAGAGTACAGATCAAGTGATTGAAACTTGACAAAAAGGTGCCAGTTGTGCAGTGCCTCAGAACTACAATGAGGCAGGTTCAATTCTAGCACTGGTGGTATCTGTGTGGAGTTGATTCATTTTCCTTGTGACTGCAAGGATTTTGTCTGGGTTCTCCAGATTCCTCCCACAACCCAAATTCCACTGTAAATTACCCCTAGTGTGTAGATGAGTTGGTGGGATCTGGAGGTGAGTTGATGGTGATGCAGTGTGAATAGAATGGGTGCTTGATGGTCAGCTTGGGCTCATGGGCCAAAACACCCATTTTATGCCATCCCTCTCTTTGACTGTGATAAATATTTGTAATCCAAAAATAAATAAATATCTAACTAGCCATATCTCAGTGTATTAGAATATTGACATCTTCCTGAAAAAGTAGAGCATTGTGCCCAGGTACATTCTGTCCAAAAAAACACAAGGCCTTCTCTAATCCAGACACTCACTCCATTAGTATGCCAAGGACCAACAGTAGTGATTCAAGGGTCAAGTAACTATCAATAACTGGTCACTGACATTCAGTTTGATTTCTATCAGGTCCACCTTTTTCCAGACTTCATTACAGCCTCAATCCAAAAAAAAGGACCAAAAGAGCTCAATTTCCAAAAAAGGTGAGAGTAATGGTCTTAAAATCAATTGACTGAATTTGGAAGCAAGGAGCTTTGATATAATGAAGGTCCATAAGAACCATGGAGGAAAAAGCTTTCCACTTTACAAGCACATCGAAGATGAAGTTGTTCATGGTTTAATCATCAGGATCATTCACGAGACCACCATGGTTGAAGGAGGAAGTCAAAGAAAGTGTAAAGGCAAAAGAGAGTGCATACAAAATTGCAAAAATTAGTTAGAAGCTAGAGGACTGGGAAGCTTTTAAAAAAACTAACAGAAGGAAACAGAAATAGTGTAGAAAAAATTTAAATATGAAGGAAATCTAGCCAATAATATGAAAGAGTATATCAAAAATATTTTCAAATATATAAAGAGTAAAAAAGACGCAGGAATGGAAAATGACAGTGGAGAAGTGGCAATGGGGAACAAAGAAATGACAGATGAACTGAATAGGTATTTTGTGTCCGGGCAAGATACCATTAACATCACAGAAATTTGAGTCAGGGGGCAGAAATTAATGTAGTTGCTGTTAGTTAAGAGAAGGTACTCAGGAAGCTGAAGGGTCTGAAGGTGGATAAATCGCCTGGATTGGATGGATTACACCTCAGAGTTCAGAAAGAGGTAACTGTAGAGATTGTATTGGCATTAGTAATCTTTCAAGAATCATTATAGTTGGGGCATGCCATACGATGACGTGGGGTTAGATTGTAAATCCCTACTCTCCTTGATAAAACTGAAAAAAAGTGGCAAAAAAAGGTTATAAACATTATGTAAAGATAAAAGAAATATGTATTTAAAGGTACACAGATTAGCATGTCACCAAAGAAGGATAAAGTCACTACAGTGACAAGAAACTGAACACGAAAAAGATCAAGATAAAGAAGAAAGGCCTACCTTAAGGAGGGATCCTGAGCTGTCTGGAAGGTAACATCTAAGGGAGGTAGGCCAGAAGCCGGGGAGACCTCGAACACTGCTGCATAGGGTCTCCTCCAACAATAGCCAACTGCATCAGGAGAAGAAATGTTTCTGCACATGCGCGAGGAATCACGCATGCGCAGAACACAAAAAAAGGAGGCAATTTTAAAAAAAAATTCCTGAAGTCTCCAGCTCCAGTAAACAAGACCAGGAGGAGGAAGAAAAATGCTCAGAGCAAGGAATTACGAAGAAGAGGGAAAAAATCACAGATATTTCTATGTATGCAGCTGAAATGAAAAAGTATATGGAAACTTCTCAGCAGTCTATGATAACATTAGCAGATAATGTTAAAAAAAATGGAGAGAAAATTGAAAGAATAATGCAACAGGTGGACATGAGATTTTAAGTAGTAGATGGAAAAATTAAAGGAAGAAAGTTTGAGATTCAAGGCACTAAAGAACAGATGAAGAAGTAAAAGCTGAAACTGCTGCAAAAACTGATCAATTAATGCAAAAAATAGACATTTTGGAAAACTAGTAGCAGGAATAACATCAAGATTGTTGGACTTAAAGGTGATGACGTGTTTTTGCAATGTTGGATACTGGAATCTTTGGGACAGGCTGAATTTCAAGGAAACTAGAGATTGAGAGAGCCCATCGAGCACGGAGACCAAAGCCACAACCTGATCAAAGGTCTTGTCCAATATTTGTTAAATTCCTTCGATGTGAAGTAAGAGAAAAGGTATTGAAACTGACAGCAAAGCAAACCAAAGAAAGAAAAACAATCACCTTGATTTATAATGGAAATTAGATTTTCTTTTATCCAGACATAAGTTTTGAATTGTTAAGAAAGAGAAAACAGTTTAATCCAGTTAAAATTGTGTTGTGGAAGAAAGGCTAAGCCTTTGTCTTAAGGTATCCAGCTGTTTTGAAAGTTTTTGTTCCAGATGGGAGAAATAGTTTTTTTTTTAAAACAAATCCCAATGAGAAAGACAGATAGTTGCTGATACTTTAAAAGTTTATTTGATGGGAGTTCTGCTGTAACTGAAAAAAAAACTTGTTTTGAGAGAGTTTAAATGGGGAGAAGGGTTTAACCTACAAGTGATCTATATATATTTTAAAAGATCAATGATAGAATCAGAATTGATGATAAGAATATAACAAGGGATTGTATGCTATATTGAGTGAGCTAGTGGGGAATATGAAGCTAATTACTGCAAAGTCATGTGTACAAGAGTGATTTTGATCATACCCCGAATAGATCAGGGAAATAGAGATGAAATAGCATCACACGCCTCGGGGTGGGGGGGGGGGGGGTTCCTTTCTTTTAGTTTTTTTTCTCTTTTTTCTTTTTTTGAGCCTGAATTGATTAAGGACATTGTAACACATATTATTAATACAATGGGAGTGAGAGGAGTGGGAGAGGGATGATGGATGGACAGAGGATTTAATATTGGTACTCAATGGCAGGAAAATTGAATTTTATTAGTATTAATATTAACAGAATTCAGAATATGATAAAATGGAAAAAAAATTATTGTTATAGAAAGGAAAAACTAAAATGGATATAGCTTTTGTAGGAATGGTATTGTTTTCTTCATTTAATTCTAAGGCCAGAGGAGTAGCTATATTAACAAATAAAAATTTAACTATTAAAATATTGGATACAACTATAGATAAAGCAGGAAGATATATAATGATTAATTGTCAAATGTATTCAGCATATTGGATATTAATGAATGTATATGCACCAAATATAGAGGATGGGAAATTTATGCAATATATTTTCATACAATTATCAAATGCCCAGGGAAAAATAATGGGTGGAGATTTTAATTTTACTTTTGGCTGGAAATTAGACAGATCCGGTGGAACTGTTTTTAAAAGTAAGATAATTAAAACTGTGACACTTTTATGAATGAGATGAGGCTCACTGATATTTGGAGAAAGATTCATCCTAATGATAGGGATTATTAATTTTATTCTTTAGACACAAGACATATTCACATTTAGATATGTTTTTAGTTTCTACACAATTACAAGCCAGAGCTCAAAAGATTGAATATCAACCAAAAATATTATCAGACCATTCACCTTTAGTTATGTCAATTATATTGGAGGCAGAATAAAATGTAGGTTATAGATGGAGATTTAATACTGCACTTTTAAAGAGGAAAGATTTTTGTGAATTTATAAGACAACAGATAAAGTTTTTTCTAGGCACTAATGAATATTCAGTAACAAATAACTTTATTATATGGGACTTTATGAAGGCCTATTTAAGAGGACAAATAGTAACTTATACATCTAAAGTAAAGAAAGTATATGAGAAAAGTAGATCAATTGGATAAGGATATATTGTATTTAGAAAAGGAATTGCATGTTCAGAAAAATGATGAGAAATGAGGATTATTGGAATCAAAAATATTGAAAGTTAATACAATCTTATAAAGCAGAAAGAGATACAAGCCATACATGACAGAAATATTATGAGTTGTGGGGTAGAACCCATAAAGTCTTAGTGTGCAATTAATAATGGAACAATTGTCAAGAACCATAATTGCAACAAAAAGGGACTCTGGTCAACTTACCTACAAAATGCAGGAAATTAATGATGATTTTAGGAATTTATTATTAAAAAAAATCAATTAGAGTCTCTGAAGGATGAGAAAAAATAGATGAATATCTATCGCAAGTTATATCACCTGAATTAAATATGGAGAAAAAATTGAATTATTGAATTCCTTCACAGATGTTGAAATATATGACACTTTGACATCTTTGCCAAATAACAAGGCTCCAGGAAAGAATGGTTTCTCTCCAGAGTTTTATAAAGAATTCAGAGTTATTAATTCATATTTTTATGGGATTATTGAATCAATAGTAAGATTCTCATGATGCACCAGAATAATTAAAAACAGCATTAATAACAGTTATTCCAAAAAAAAGGAAAGATCCTTTGCTACCATCTTCTTATAGATCAATATAATTATTAAATACAGATTATAAAATTGTATCCAAACTATTAGTTATTAGATTAGCTAAATGTTTACCTAAATTAATAAATATGGATCAATTTGGATTTATTAAATATAGAAGATCTGCAGACAATTAGTTAAATTTATGTTTATTAAATGTTGCCCAGAAAATATACCAGCAGTTTCACTGGCTCTAGACATGGAAAAAGTGTTTGATAGATTAGAGTGGGACTTTTTGTTTAAAGTGTTAAATGTTTTTGGAATACCAAATACTTCTATAAATTGAATAAGAGCTTTGTACAATCATCCAAAAGCCAAGGTGGTCAAAAATAGGCAAATATTTAAGCCTTTTCTATTAGAAAGATAATCTAGGCAAGGATGCCCATTATCACCATTTTTATTTGCATTGGCAGAAGTGATAATGTGATCAAGGGTTTTAAGATAGAAGATAAAGAACATAAAATTAGTTTGTTTGCAGATGTTATAGTATATCTTACAAAACCAGAAAGATCATTGAAGAAAATAAATGTATGATTGGCAGAATATGGTTTAATATCAGGCTACAAAGTTAATGTAGAAAAGAGTGAAGTGATGCCTATGAATAGCAGGGACTATACTCAAAGCAAACATCTAACGAATTTTAAATGGCAAAAGGAAACAATATTTAGGAATTAATATTGACAGGAATTTTAAATAATTTACCATTATTAAAAATAATTAGTGAGGATTTAAAAAGATGGAAAGATTTACCAATCATTTTAATAGTAAGGATAAATTCTGTAAAGATGAACATTTTTCCAAGGATACGATATTTATTTCAATCATTACTAAGCCCTGTACCAACAAATTTTTTTCAAGAATTAAATAAAAATGTAAGAATATCTGGCGAGATAAAATGCCAAGGATAGCCTTGGAAAAACTGACTTGGAAATTTGATCAGGGAAGACAAAAATTGCTGACTATTAAAAATTATTATTAAGCAGCTTGATTAAGATTTTTGTCCTCCTGTCATCAAAATGGGGAAAAGACAGTGTGGGTACAGATTGAAAAGAATAAAATAGGAGAAAATATTTTGTACAAATGACAATAGACAATAGGAGCTGGAGTAGGCCCTTCGGCCCGTCGAGCCAGCACCGCCATTTAAAGAATTTTCAGATTGCCAAGATATTAAAGCAAAACCTACTTATTCCTTTTACATTAAATAATCCTTCTTTTGATATTTGGCATAATCATGGGATAAAGATTGTTTTTTAGGTTCCTTTTTTCTGACTTTTGAACAAATGAAAGAGAAATACAATATACCGAACTATTTTCTGTTATCAGCTAACATTATATTTTAAAAAGTTAGGTGTGTATTTTAGACTTCTGCAGCAAAGTCAGTTTGAATATTTAATAACTGATACATTTATAGAAAAATGTATTACTAAAATGTATATAAAATTACAAGGCAACTCAGAAAAAGGAATTATACAAGTCAAAACAAAGGTGGGAAAGAGATTTAAATGTACAAACTCAGGAAGAGGTATGGTCCAAGATTTTGTCATGAAAGAGCAACCTATACAATTCATGTCAGATATCAAATGGTACAATATAATTTTTTGCACCATCTATAAATTACATGGACTTAAATTGTTTTGATAAATGTTTCAGATGTAATAAGGAAATAGGAACTTTATTGCATGAAGTTTGGTTGTGTGGAAGAGTTGAATGTTTTTGGGAAGATTTGAGTATATTAATGGGACAAATTATGAAGATACAAATACCAAAAGATCCCAGAATATTTCTGCTAGGTGATTTATATGAAACAGACATTGAATTGAAGTTAGATAAATATCAACTACTAAAGTTTTTGAGTGTAGCAATAGCGGTGGCAAAGAAGTGTATGGCAATAACATGGAAGTCAGACAATATTGTAGGGTTAGACAGATGGCATGTGGAAATACAAAATTGTGTACCATAATTTAAGGAATCAACCAGAAAAATTTTATGATTTGAAAACCATATATGGATAGCATTGATAAAAATATACCCGTATTGTCCATTACACCTGCTCCTCCCAAATAATAGGTTTAAGATAGAATTAATGTTAGAAAATATAAATAGTGAATGATATATAATATATTCAGGTGTGCTTTCTTCTTTCTTTTTATTCTTTCTTTTGGGGGAGGGGAGGGATGAAAACAAAATTAAGCATCATTTTAATAGTAAGGATAAATTCTGTAAAGATGAACATTTTTCCAAGGATAAGATATTTATTTCAATCATTACCAATCTCTGTACCAACAAATAATAAAAGAAATACATGTTTGTATTTGATGCATATGAAAAATAAAATTTTTAGTCCTGAATGGTTCCAGATGACTGGAAAATTGCAAATTATGCTCCGTTCTTGAAGAAGGGAGAAAGGAAAAAGACAAAATCATCGGTCAGTTAGCCCGACGTCAGAGGTTGGTAAACTTCTAGATTCTATTATGAAGGATGAGTTGCAGGGTACTTGAATGCATATGATAAAATAAGCTAAAGTTAGCACGGTTTCCTTCAGGAAGATCTTGTCAGACACATCTGTTTGAATTTTTTGAGGAAATAAACAAACAGGGAAGACAAAAGAGAGTTAGTGGATGGCATTTACAGATTTTCAGATAGTAAGGTGCTGCACAAGAGGCTGCCAAACAAAATATGACCCAGTGGTATTACAGGAAAGATTGGCTGGCTGGCAGAAGGCAAAGTGTAGGAATAAAGAGGACCTTTCTTGGTTGGCTCCTTGTGTCTTGTCGTGTACCAAAGGGGTCAGTGTGAAGTTGCAACTTCACACATTACAAGTTAATGATCTGGAGATATTTGAAGTTTGCAAATGATAAAAGGAGAAGGTAATGTTGAGAAATTGGGGAGCCGTAGGAGAATGGGCAAAGTGGCAGATGGAAGTGTTTGGTCATGCACTTCTGTTGAAGAAATAAAGGCATAGACTACTTTCTAAATGGGAGAAAATTCAGAAAGCAGAGGTCCAATGGGTCTTGGGATTCCCTAAACATTAACTCAATGTAAACTTGCAGGTTGAGTTGATAGTACAGGATGTTAGCATTCATTTCGAGAGGATCAGAATTTTAAAAAAATCAAGGATGCAATGCTTAGGCTTTGGTCAGACCACATTTGGAGTATTGTGAGCTGTTTCAGACCCCGTATTTAAGAAAGGATGTGCTGGTGTTAGAAGGCCCAGTGGAGGTAACACGACAACGATCCAATGATTACCAAGTAACATACAAAGAGCATTTGATGGCTCTGGGATTCTTCTCACTGGAGTTTAGAAAGATGAGAGATCTCATTGAAATCTACCAAATATTGAAAGTACAGCATCAGAACAGAAGGATATGCCTTTAGAACAGGGATGAGGAGAAATTAACTCAACCAGATGTGGAGAATCTGTGGATTTCATGACCACAAATGGCCAGAAAGGCCAAGTCACTGGTATACTTAAAGCAGAAATTGATAGGTTCTTGATTTGTATGGATGTCAAATGTTATAGGGAGAGGAAAAATATAACAGACACAATTCAAATGGCAGAGCAGGGATGAACGGTCTTATCTCAACTCTACAATATCACTGAGCAATGCTTTTGACTGCAATTTTATTTTCCAGCTCCTTCATCAAAGATCTACCCCAAGACCAGATGATTGCACAATTTTAATACATTTCACAACTCAAAAGGATGGAGCAATCCATGCATCTTGTGTTATTTCCTTACAAAATTACCAAGCGCCCCCCCCCAAAAAAAAACTTCAGCCAAATAGCTGACCAAGAGAGGTTTACAAGGGTCTCTCAAAGCAGGGAAATTAGAGAAGGTGGTGGAGACTTTTAAAAGAAGAATTTCAAAGATTGGGGCTTGGCAACTAAAGGCACAACAAACAGCAATTCATTTCAGCAAGGAGCCAAGTGTGAAGGTAATACAAGGCTGATGTTTTGAAGGAGATATCAGTGGTGAAACTATGCAAGAATTTGAAAGCAAGAAATGAGCATTAAAATTAAGACGTTACTCAAATGAGGGGCATTGTTCAGGGTCTGAGACCACCCAGCAGAAATGTCACGGTACAGAGTTTCAGTGTGGATGGCATTTCAATTTCATACACAACCAGCGCGACTTTTTAATGAACTTTAAACGAGATAATGAATCGAGTGTGAACACGCCCCAAGAACGTCCAGTTTTCTGCTGAAGCACCGACTTCTGCTTGCAATGCAACTCAGCCAAATGCCAATAAAATTTACCTGATATTCTGACCTTGACCTGCTCCGTCTCCGAGAGTCGAACGGCAGCAGCACTTTTCAAGAATCGTTCATTCATTGCGAGTGTCCAGAGTCGATAAAAGGGGTTAAATTCCTGCCAAGACCGTCCTTTCACGGGGCTGTTGGTCCGAGCCGAACCCGCTTTGGAAACAAAGTGTGGTCCGGGACACCTCCCTGTTGACAGAGCCTAATTTTTCCCTCCCCCGTCGCTAAAAACCGACACAAAAAGCAGGCGTCAGGAAAGTTGCCGAACCGGTTCACCCCCCCTACAAAGTGTTGGGGAAGACGAGAACCCCGCGCCGCCAGGCCAAGCCGGAGTCGCACCGAGGAACAGACCAGCGCCCAATTCGTCCAGCGGCTTCGGACAGCGAATGTTAATGAGCTCCTCCACTTCACGGAACAAGGCGAGCTGAAAGTCCCGGAAAGAGAGGCTGCGTCAGTCAGTGGGGCATTCAACAGCTGCCGCGCTCGGGTGTCAGCTGCTGGGGCGCCCGCCCGCCGGCCGGACGCCTCTCTTGGCTCCGTTCCCGCACACTCGACTTCTCACAGCCGCCGCGGACGCTCCGCGACTCGCCGACGCGGTTCGGGGGCGCACTGAGCCACGCGAGTGTTTGCCTTTCCATCCACGCTCCTCAGCGTGATGATTCCCAGATCCTGAAGTGGGGGGGGCGGGGGGACTGGAAACCATCCGACTCCCAGTGGCCCAGACAGACAGACAGACAGACAGAGAGACAGAGACAGAGAGAGACAGACAGACAGAGACAGAGGGAGACAGACAGAGAGAGACAGAGACATAGAGGCTAGAATTTTGAGCAGTCAAAGAAATGCTGGAGAACCTCAACAGGTCAGACAGCCGAAATAAACCCGGGACCTCTCGCAACCCAAAGGGCCCCAAAACCCAGCAAGATAATGGGTGGAGCATTTTACAACATCAATTCAATGAACACCTACTTGTGAGACGTGCTTCCTTTCTCTAGAGATCCTGCAATGTGAATTCTTCAGTCTTTCAAGTAAGATCTGTTTTAAAATGTGTGAATGTATGTGACCTACTCTAAATCTTATAAATTCTCCCCAAATTTTAATATTGTTACAAAACGAATAAGTTTATTTCTGAGACTAAATAAAATGTCTAAGTTGAATGTTCATAAATCAAGAATGAAATGAGAACTTTTTAAATTTATTCCACCATGAACCATATCAGTAATAATATATACAAGTGTTGATTATTAAAATATACACAGTGACATTTCCTTTTTTTCTTTTTTCTTTTTAGAATGAAATGGGAACTTGATCTAAACAGGTAGACGAAAATGTTTGGAGAAATTTGTGTAAGGATAGTATGACTAAGGTTATAAAAGTAAGATATAAATTAGTACAATATAATTTTTTTTACATCAATTGTATTTAACCCCTCAAAAATTAAAGAAATTTGATTTAATTTCCTTGGATTTGTGTTTTAGATGTGGACAAGAGATAGGTACTTTCTTTCATTCAACTTGGACCTTTACTTCTATAGTTAAGAATTTTTGGATACAAGTTCAATTGTTTTTGGAGCAAGTATTAAAAGTGAGTCTACCATTTGGTTTGATCCAATGTTGTTTTTACTAGGGGATATTAAGCCGATTGCTTTAGGACTAAAACTGACTATGTATCAAAATGAATTTTTACGTTTCGCTTTGGCCGCTTCTAAAAAATGTTTGTATTCTATAATTTATTGAAGAGTGGGTCTGTTTATGTGGTTTCTTTTCTGATACTAAGATAACCCAAAGCAGTTAATAGACGAGTCTTCTTTGGCAGCCCTTCTGGGTCAAGGATGATTTACTTACACTGTAGACTTTTGGGGTTTGATGTAGCTGTGTTGGAACCACAGACTCTTCCGTAGATGGGAAACAAAGGGGTGAGGTAGACCAAAGTTTCTCATGTTCTTAATGCAGTCTGAACCTTGCAGTAATGGGCCAGATATTCCCAGGAATCAGTAGACATGTTATATTTCTCCAAGAAAGATTAGGGTTGAATTTTTTCCTGTCAATCTGGTAAATTCTTCCATGGGAATAGTGCATCTGTTTTAGGAATAAAACTTTTGGACTGGTGAGCAATCTGGCCTATCTCATTAGCTGGTCTAAAATGAAGCTGAATAACAAGATTCAGGGTCGAGTTATCTGTTGGAAAGGATGTAAAGTGTATTTTAATCTCTTCAGATCTTATCAGGACATGATGTTTAAAGGTTCATGATCAATTGAGGGTGACACCCAAGTAATAAAGTCTGTGCTTTGTTTCAATTAATGACATGTTCAAGTGAAAACATGCAGAAGAGTGCTCTGTGTCACTTGCTATTGTGATTTTGAATGAGCACAGGGACGAGATGTGTAGATGTAACAGGTCTTTCTTTCTTCAGCACAACAAACTGACATGCATAGTTGAAGAATATCTTAGAAGAATATTTTGAACTCAAGTACAGTAAACTCTTGGTTATCCAGAATCCAAGCAAAAATCACAAAATAAATAGGTAAAAAATCACCAATCATGCAATCTCAAGCAACTGGTTGATTCATTTATGTGGTATCTACCAATCCCTATGGGTGCTGGATACTGGGGGTTTTGCTGTACATAAATATAATGAAGCACAAAGATCATTGGAGGTGATTCAATTCCATTTCACTAGTTACAATTGCATAATTTACTTCAATACAAATGGTACCATAGCATTACATATTTACAATGGGAATACATCTTAATTGACAAGACTATTAATATCTATTGGAACTAAATAATTCACGAATGGTCCAAAAGATTTTGAGGACTTAAAACCCAGAACACATTTGACTATGACCAGGTATGATATGCTAAATTGCACAAATTCACCTTCCTGGATTTGATTCTCTGGCAAAGAAGAATCTTTGTTTGTTTCCATTGTTTGTAAGTTAGGCCAATGAAAACAAAATTTCCACAGTATATCTCTGAAGAGGCCTCCTGCTGTGAGCTGGTCAAAAGTTGCTGCGTGTTGATACACCTGTACTTTTAATTTCAAAACTAGTTACTGCACAGGTTACATCTAATAAATATTTGTGTGTGCCGGTCTGTTTGTCTGTTCTCCATGCAAATCAATATGGAGCACTCTAGAAATGTCCAAGGAGGTTCAGTAGGGGTAACATTTGATGCTGAATGTCATGACAACATTGAATTTAACCTTTAAGGTTAAATGTAGTTCAAAAGTTCAGAAAAAAATTGAACTTGCACCAGGGACACCTCAATTAGTCACAGTGCTGTGCGTCAATGTTTAGAATAAAAACAAATGGCCAAACCCAGTTCAATATGGGCCCAAAAAAGCAAAGCAACATTGTCAGAAGCTCTTCACAAGCTTGTAGAGTTAGACAAAGGAGAAAGCAAGAGGCAGCAGAGGAACATCAGTCTCGCCCCTCACTGTTGATGCTTCCAGACATATAAGGAGCAGGCAGCAGGAAACAGAACAGCAGTGATACATCCATCTCAATGCTCAGCCCTCCAGACAGGAAACTGAGGAACAACGCGAAGCCTGCATCAGTGCCAGGTATTCCATGCGCAGACAAGAGTCTGCTGAGAATTACCATCAAGTTTTTTTGGCTATTTAGTTTCAACCATGTAGTCAACCGACTGTCTTATTTCCCGGGCAATGGCAGATATCCTGCTACTTAGAAATAAAACTGTGGTTCTTCTTTGTATTTTTGGCTATTGCATCTTAAAATTTATACATTCTAGCTATGGCTGCTTCTCCCTGATACTTGGTTGAGGAGAATTTCAGGAGGTGCTCCACCATAATGTTTTATGTCATTATTCAGTATGGCTTTCAGGTTGGAATGCTATTTGAATAGCAATTGAAAAGCCCCCTCCTCACCTGTCTGCCTTCCACTGGGTCTGCTCCCTCTGTGACTTCCTTGTCCACTCCTCCCTCCACACCAATTGTTGCTTTGTGACCAACCCCTGTGACTGCAGGAGATGCTCCACTTGTACCCACACCTTCTCCCTCACTACTATTTGGGGACCCAAACAGTCCTTCAAAGGGAAGCAACATTTCACTTGTTAATCTGCAGGGATCATCTACTGCATCCAGTGTTCCCACTGTGGTCTCATCTGCAACAGAGAGACTTGACATAGTCTGGGAGATTGCTTTGTTGAGCACCTCAGCTCTGTTGTGAATGTCCCAGTGGCCACCCATTTTCAATTCCCCCATCTCATTCCCTTGCAGAAATGTCTATCCATGGTCTCATGCACTTCCAGACTGAGATCACCCAGAAATTGGAGGAATAGCACCTCATCTTCCAACTGGGCACTCTCCAACCAGATGGCATAAATATAGACTTCTCTGGCTTTTGTTTAAACCCCCCCCCCCCCGCACCTCTTCTTCCCCATTGCCTTCCTCCAACTCTGCCTCTCTCCCCTTTCCCTGTCTCCTGTACTCCTGCAGCTCAGACAGGAGTTGATCTGCTGTTGTAGATATCCGTGAATACATTAGAAAGTTGGTCAGCACAGATTTTTAATACTTGGCCAGGTACACTGCCTGGACCAACACTTTCCTCAGATTCTCTCTCCTGAGGAATTAAGAGAGTGACCTTTGTTGTATATGAAAATTAGAATCTTTTCTGGGGGGGGCTGGGTGGGGAGGAGTTACGGTCACTGCGAAATCAGTTGACGCTTGCGAGTGAATTCGCAAACCCAAATGGAGAGGGGAGATGTGGTTGCCCGACAAGGGATAAAGGGCAACTCAGGAAGGGGAGGGGATAGTGGGGTTAAAGAAATTTTAGATAGGAGAATAAGGGAAATGTTTGATGTTTTAGAAATGTTGTCTTATAAAGTGTTCAAAACAAGAAAGCAGAAATGGATAAGAAGGAAAGGTGATGATGAGGAAATGGAAAGGAAAGATAAACAAAGTATGAAATGGCTATGTTGAACTATATGACTTTAAATATTAACAGAATACATAACCAAATCAAAAGGAAGAAACTGCTAAATTTACTGAAAAAATAAAAAATTGATATAGCATTCGTGCAAGAAACACACTTAACTGAAATGGAGCACAAGAAATTAAAGAGAGATTGGATAGGACATGTAACAGCAGTGTCATATAATTCAAAAGCTAGAGGAGTAGCTATATTAATCAGTAAAAATGTACTAATTAAAATAGAAGAGGAAATAATAGATCCAGCAGGGAGATATGTAATGATAAAATGTCAGATATATTCGGAGTTTTGGAATTTACTCAATGTATATTCACCTAATGAAGAAGATCAAAAATTTATGCAAGATATTTTTTTGAAGATAGCAGACACGCAAGGGAACATACTAATAGGAGGGGATTTCAACCTTAATTTGGATTCAAACATGGATAAAAATGGGAAAAAAAATTAACAGAAAGAACAAAGTAACCAAATTTATAATTAAATCGATGCAAGAAATGCAACTTTTGGATATATGGAGGAAACAACACCCAAAGGAAAAGGAATATTCATATTATTCGGGTAGACATAAAACATACTCAAGAATAGACCTATTCCTGTTATCAGCTCACATGCAAGACAGAGTTAGAAAAACAGAATATAAAGCTAGAATATTATCGGACCACTCACCCCTAATATTGACAATAGAGTTAGAGGACCTCCCTCCAAGAATGTATAGATGGAGATTAAACTCCATGCTACTTAAAAGGCAGGATTTTAGAGAATTAATTGAAAGACAAATTAAAATGTACTTTGAAATAAATACGGAATCAGTGAAAGATAAGTTTATACTATGGGATGCAATGAAAGCGTTCATCAGAGGGAAAATAATAAGTTATGTAACCAAGATGAAGAAGGACTACAATCAGGAAACAGAGCAGTTGGAAAGGGAAATAGCAAATATAGAAAAAGAATTAGCAATGAAGGAAGACACAACTAAAAGAAGAGAATTGGCAATAAAAAAATAAAATATGAAACACTACAAACATATAAGGTGGAGAAGAACATAATGAAGACAAAACAGAAATATTATGAACTAGGAGAAAAAACGCACAAAATTCTAGCATGGCAGCTTAAGACAGAACAAACTAAGAGAATGGTATTGGCATCAAGGAAAAAAGACAAACAAATCACATAATCCAACGGAGATTAATGAAAACTTCAGAGAATTCTACGAACAATTATACCAAACTGAAAACGAAGGGAAAGAAGACAAAATAGATGAATTTTTAACTAAAATTGAACTACCGAAATTACAAATAGAGGAACAAAATAAATTAACAGAACCATTTGAAATAGTAGAAATACAAGAGATAATAAAAAAACTACCAAATAATAAAACACCAGGAGAGGATGGATTCCCAATAGAATTCTATAAAACATTTAAAGATTTATTAATTCCTCCCCTCCTGGAAGTAATCAACCAGACTGATAAAACACAAAGCTTACCAGATTCATGCAAAACAGCAATAATTACAGTAATACCAAAGACAGGGAAAGATCCACTTGCACCAGCGTCATATAGACCAATATCTTTACTTATCACAGATTATAAGATAATAGCTGAACTATAAGCGAACAGATTAGCCGACTATGTATCAAAAATAGAAAATCGAGACCAAACTGGATTTATTAAAAGAAGACGAACAACAGACAATATTTGTAAATTTATTAACTTAATTCATGCAGTAGAAGGAAATAAAGCTCCAACAGTAGCGGTTGCTTTAGATGCAGAGAAGGCCTTTGACAGAGTAGAATGGAATTATTTATTCAAAGTACTACAAAAATTCAGTTTACCAGAGAAATATATGAATTGGATTAAAGCATTATATAAAGGGCCATTGGCGAAAGTGACAGTAAATGGATATATATCAAAACAATTTAAATTAAGCAGATCAACAAGGCAGGGATGCCCACTATCGCCCTTATTGTTCGCGTTAGCCATAGAACCACTAGCAGAACTGATAAGAACAGAAAATAAAATAAAAGGGATAAAAATAAAAGACAAGGAATATAAAATCAGTTTATTTGCAGATGACATTATAGTATACTTAACAGAACCAGAAATATCAATAAAAGAATTACATAAGAAATTGAAGGAATATGGAGAAGTGTCGGGATACAAGATTAACTCAAATAAAAGTGAAGCAATGCCAATGAATAATGCGGATTTCTCAAAATTTAAGAAAGAATCACCATTCAGATGGCAAATGCAAGCAATTCGATACCTAGGTATACAAATAAATAAAAACCTCGGCCATCTATATAAACTCAATTATTATCCACTAAAGAAAAAATTACAGGACGACTTAGAGCATTGTAAAGACTTACCACTAACACTAATAGGAAGGATAAACTGTATTAAAATGAACATTTTCCCAAGGATACAATACCTTCAGGCATTGTCAATACACTTGACAGAGAAATTCTTCAAGGAGTTAAAGAAAATAATAAGGAAATTTTTATGGAAAGGGGGGAAACCGAGGATAGCACTAGATAAATTAACAGAATGGTATAAACAAGGAGGCTTACAACTGCCAAACTTTAAAAATTATTATAGAGCCGCACAATTAAGATACCTATCAGAATTTTATCAAACAAGTGAAAAGCCAGATTGGACTAGATTAGAACTAGATAAAATAGGGGAGAAGATACCCGAACATATATAAATGGGATGAAAAATTGGTACAACGTATGAATTCTCCAGTATTACATCATCTGCTCAATATTTGGAAGAAGATTCATGTAGAAAGGAATAAAACAAATTACCAACTACCAAAACTAATATTGACGCAAAATCAGCTAATCCCTTTTACAATAGATAACCTTTCCTTTAGAGGATGGGAGAAAAAAGGGATCAAAAGAATAGAAAATTGCTTTTCAGGAAATAAATTATTATCCTTTGAACAAATGAAGGATAAATATAACTCATGATACAGTGTTGGCATACTACCAACTGAAATCCTACTTGAAGGACAAATTGGGAAGCAGTCTGAGGTTACCAGAGGGAAGTAATTTTGAATATGTGATTACAGACACAATGATAATCAAAAAATTTATAACAAACATGTATATTAAACTACAAGAAAAGGAGAACGAGGAAACAAAGTAAAACTAAACAAAAATGGGAACAAGATCTAAACATAAAGATAAAGAATGAAACATGGGAGAAGTTATGCTCAGGAACTATGAGAAATACAATAAATATGAGGTTACGTATGATACAATATAACTGGATACACAGGCTATATATTACACCTCAAAAGTTAAATAAATGGGACCCAACAGTATCTGACAGATGTTTTCGCTGTAAAAAGGAAATGGGAACAACAATTCATGCAATCTGGACATGTGAGAAAGTGAAAAAATTTTGGGAAGATCTAAACCAAATATTAAATAAAATCACAAAAAGCAATATACCAAAAAATCCAGAGATCTTCCTCCTAAGTAACATAAAAAACAAAGAATTTGGACTTGATTTGGATGGTGCACAAAAAAGATTTGTTAGGATAGCCCTAGCTGTAGCAAAAAAATGTATTATGTCAGCCCGGAAATTAGAAGATAACTTGAGAATACAACAATGGTATATAGAAATGAATAAATGTATTCCATTAGAAAAAATAACATATAATTTAAGAAATAATATTACAATATTTGAACAAATATGGGAGCCATACATGAAACACAATAGAGAAAACCTACCGGGGACATCTACCACCTAAAATGACAGAAGGAGAAGGGAATGAAAAGAATTGACTCAGTGGAAATTCTTGTTTGTTTTTATTGAGTGACAACATTGTTTGACGGGTTTTTATTTTATTTTTCAAACTATAAACCACATTGATCAAGATACATACATTTTCCTTTTCAAATATATACAGTGTCGTTTTCTCCCCCCCCCCCCTTCCCATCCCACCCTCCCTACCTCCCCTCCCATTCATTTAAAATTCAGAATCTAAGGTACATTAAACCCATCAAACAACGGGGGAGAAAACGACACTGTATATATTTGAAAAGGAACATGTATGTATCTTGATCAATGTGGTTTATAGTGTGAAAAATAAAAATTAAAAAAAAAAAGATTCTCTCTCCTGAAGGCAGCACGCACGTCATCCTCAGATAGAGGAGATCATATAGGGATGTGGGGATGGAGAGGGCTGGTTCTTCGCTGTTACTATGGTCAAATAAGACGTGGAAGACATTGAGTTCCTCTGGGAGTGAAGCTATGCCATTTGCTACTGCGCTGGATTTGGTTTTGTAACAGGTTATGCCATTTAGGCCCTCCCACAGGTGTCCTTTGTTTCCCTTTTCATCCAGAATCTCCATTTCACCAAGGAGATAGCTTTTCATTGGTCATAACTGCTTTTTCTTTATTTGATCTGGATCTAAGGACTTAAATGCCTATGATCTGGCTGTCAGCAGGTTCTGGATTTCATTGTTTATCCAGGGCTTCTGGTTAGAGAAAACCATGAACGATTTTGTGGGGACATACTCACCCACAGATGTTTTGATAAAGTCTGTGACAGTCCAGGTGTAATCATTCAGATCCTCAGCTGAGTACTTGAACGCCGACCAAGCTATTGACTCGAGGAATTCCTGTAACTGTTCTTCGGCCTCCTTAAACTGCATTCTAGCTGTCCTGTTCTTCTGAGCCTCTCTTTTCAGGTTCTGTCTGTATAAAGGCAGAAAGAGCACAGCCATGTGATCTGACTTGCCAAAATGCAGACCCAAAAAGAACCGTAGGTCTTCCTTATCTTGGTGTTGCAGTAATTGAGTGTCCTGGGACCTCTGGTACAGCAGGTTACATTGCTGGTGGTAGTTGGGCAGGGCTTTCTTGACACAGAAGTCTGCAGATGCTGTAATTGTATTAAAATCATACTGAAATTCTGGAGGAACTCAGCCAGTCTTTTCAGCATTTCTAGGAATCAAAGATATATTGCTGACATTTTGGGCCTGAGCCCTTCCTCATACAGCAGTGGAGGGAGTTTAAGGGGGAGATCGATAGGTATTAATTAGTCAGGGTATCAAGGGATATGGGGAAAAGGCCAGAATTTGGAACTAGATGTGAGAACAGTTTAGCTCACGGTGGATTTCGGAGAAGACTCGATGGGCCAAATCTTGTGAATAAGCAGATTAAGAACCAGATGAAGAAGTCTCTGAATTCAAACAAATGGGGGAGAGGCCAACAAAAGGTGTTAATTGGATATGATAAGGGATGATGTAAGAATTTAAGTCTCTGTGAAAGGAGACAGGGAATGGAGAGGCGACAGGGGAAAGAAGTGGGGTGGTGGGGGGGTTTTAACGAAAGCCAGAGTAGTCGATATTAATGCCGTCTAGTTGGAGGGTGCCCAGTCGGAAGATGAGATGTTGTTCCTCCAATTTGCAGGTGGTGTCAGTCTTTATTATGAATATGTCATGAAATTCATTTTTTTTGTGGCAGCATTACAGTTCAAATATTGCACACTTCCATCTCTCACACTAAAGGACTCAAAGCCCTCAGTTTCTTTCTCAATAACAGACCCAACCAATCCTCCTCCTCTACCACCTGATATCACTTGTTCTCACCCTTTATAAGTTTTCCTTTGGCTCAACCCACTTTCTTCAACTCTGGGGGTAGCCATGAGTACCCACATGCATCCCAGCTATGCATGCCTTTTTGCTGGCTATGTGGAGCAATCCATGCTGCAAGCCTATGCAGGCAAGGCCAGGGGTGCAGTGCTGCTGGAGCGGCACCTCATGGGGCCTCTCCGCTCCGGGTGGCCCCCAACCCCAAGTGCTATTCTGGACATACCTGTTTCTTCCATGACTAGTCGTCCTCCTTCCTCACCCTACCATTAGCTCTGAATTATACAATGCCAAATATAACATGACGGCCATCAAGGCCAGGTCTCATGAGACTCCTTATTGCCATTTTTGGTGAGCTCCAGCGCTTCAAAAAGTTAGCACTGCACCCTGGGCAAGCCTCCTCAACTCTTCTTCTATTACATGATGAATTTGTGAATTTGATCCACTTTGCTGCCAACTTTCACCCCAACCTCAAATTCCCTTGTTTCATTTCTGGCAACACCCTCCCCTTTCTCATACTTTCTGTCCCCATATTGGGAGACAAACTCTCTTCAGGCATCTTCTACAAACCTACCAGTTATTTTGATGACACCTCTTCATTCCCAGTCTTTTGTGAGGATTCTATTGCATTCCCTCAATTCCTCCATCTCCATCACTTCTGCTCTATTCCAGAACATCGGAGATTCCTCCTCCTTAAAAAAAAAACTCCAGTTCTCAAGATTCAATTTATTGTCATAGTAATAAAAGCGTCCTATTACATGAAATTCCTTTTTGTCTGCTGGAAGGCAGACGGATTCGCAACTGGCAGGAATTGCCTAAGTGCCTCTTACAGTCAAACTTACAGTCCAACTTCATCAATTAGAGAGAAAGAGAGAGAGAGAGAAGGAAAAGAGAGTCCCCCGTGTCACCGAATGTCTGAAGATTCACCTCCAATGCTCCCACACCTCCCCCCCCCCCCGCAATCGCAGTCTTACCCACATCTCAATTTCTCCGCACATCTGCCCTGGCCCCCTCCATCCCGACACTCAAACATTTCCCTAGGACTCACTTACCGCTCCAGCAGCCTCGGCATCCAATGTATTATTCTCTTCAATTTCAGGACAAAGAATTAGGTGCCTACCTGTTTTTTGCTTATAAGTTGATGAAGGGCTCTGGCCCAAAACGTTGGTTACCCTTTACTTCGTGTAGACGCTGCATGACCTGGTGAGTTCCTCTAGCACTTTTGTGTATTGTACTCAACCCAGGGACTGCAAGCTTTCTTGTTTAACTTCAGTGACTCACTGATATTTAACTAGAGTCTTATCAGGACCACCTGACTAAACCTCTGAACAGCTTTAGTCCAAACAGAACAAAGTTTAATTCTAGACATGAAATGAGAGTGACTGCTGTTAATATCAAGGCAGTGTTTGACTGAGAGTGACTTCTGGGTGTTCTGATAAACTGGTCAATGGGGATCAAGAGGAAAAACATTTTGGTAGTTGAAGTTACATCATGCATATAGCAAGATAATTATGATTGTTGGAAATGAATCATACCAGCACCGGGCTATTTGTATGAGGGTTCCCAAGGCCAAATAATTTATGCCACTTCAAGGATTTTCCTTCCATCCAGAAGCAGACACATTTGCTAATGCTTCCACTTCAGCCAGCAGTTCTTGTCATTGTAGAAACAAAAAATCTTGTACTGTTTTAGAAAACATTTGGGTGCTAGAATAGATGGAGAGTGGGCACTTTTTATATGGACAAATTAAAATGCTAGTGTTCCAAATGTATTTGTTCTGGTGAGTTTTTGAGACTAATCTTGAATCTTTGTTTGTAATATTTTTATCTTATTTTTCAATGGTTTTGTGTGCAAGTTAATAACTGCTGTGGATTTCAGCAATTTATTGGCTTTCAAATTTCAAGAGCAGTAGCAGAAAACTCCAATTTGTACTTCGATGAAACTCATCCAAATTTTCTTGCAAAGCCATATCAGATCAGTGACAGTTTTTCTTCTGAGCTGGTTTCTTATGGCAACTGCTCCTCCCTACATTACTAGCTTTTGATTATAGTAATGTACCCTCCCATGACATAAGAGTTTCTAAATTGTTATGGTTTTACTGCAATTGCATTGGCCAATGCCTCATCAGAAAATGTCAGAAGGATTGATTACATAATCAACAAGGAACGTAACTGAGGTCTTTTCATCAATATTTTGCAAAAATGTGTGTTTAACTTTGTGAAATGTTCACTAATTTTGCAATATATTGAGAATAATTCCCACATTTATCTGTAATGCCAAATACTCCTTACTCAAGCTATTTCAAATTTAGCTTGAACTGTTTCTGACTGTATTTCAGATGTAATTATTTGGTCACCTGATGTGTGGAGCCAAGAATGGTCATGGCAGTGGCAAATGAATTGGAGTGGTTTCTATTTTAAATTTAATTTTTAAAAACATTAAATTTAGACATACAGCACTGTCTATGGCCATTTTAGCCCATAAATCTGTGCTGCCAAATTATACCCAATTATTCTACAAACCCCGGTAGATTTTGAATGGTGAGAGGAAACCAGAGTCCCCGGGGAAAAACCCATGCAGATACAGGGAGAATATGCCAACTCCTTACAGACAGCGTGGGATTCGAACCCTGATACCAATCGCTAGTGCTGTAACAGCGCCGCGTTAACTACTACGCCAACTGTGCCTCCCACAACTTTTGTGGCAGTTCATGAATAAAAACATTTGAGGAGTATAGACAACTTTTGTGGCAGTTCATGAATAAAAACATTTGAGGAGCATAGACCTTTTGTAAATCAGTCAATAGTGGTGATCAGTTACTCAATGAAATAATGTGGGTCTGTTTTCCTTTTGTGTGCTTTCATAATAAAGTAGGGTAGTACCGTTAGTGTAGTGATTAGCGCAATGCTGTTACAGCACCAGCGATCATGAATAGGGTTCAAATCCCTCACTGTCTGTAAGGAGTTTGTATGTTTTCCCCATGTCTGCATGGGTTTTCTCCGGGGACTCCATTCCTTCAAAATTTACTGGGGGTTGTAAGTCAATTGGGCCTGTTACCGTGCCGTATGTTTAAAAAATATATTAAATTATAGAAGTCAAAATCCAGATACCAGAAATCTGGACTTTTTGAAAACTCAAACTTTTAAAATTTAACGGGGTTTTGTGTGCATGAGTGAGTGAATGCATGTGTAAGCGACACAGATCAGAGGTAACAAGTGACCATACTTAGTAAAGGTCATCACAACACAAAGAAATTCATTTTATACTTTGTTTTTCTTTTACAATGTTCATTTTTAAATATAATTTCAAGTATTACACACTTTTTAATGGGGTAAAAAATGTTTTACTTTTTGTCAAGTGTTGACTTTATTTTTCTTTAAAACTGCTTGTTTTGAGAAATGAAGCATGCTGTATTTGCTAATGAATAAACTATCAAAATTTACCTGTCATCTCTTTATTCCTCCTTAAATTTGAATTTTAAAAGTACAGCCGAGAATCTGGAAAATCCAAAATCCTAGATCAACCTAATCCCCAAGCAGTCCAGATTTTAGGCCTTCAACTGTACCCAGTAAATTCACAACTTGACTTGTTGCTCAACTCCACTAAATATCTGAACTACAATACTATTTCAACATACTCATCTCGGTTTCCAGATTGATAGCAAGTGTTATGACATTTCTGCATCTTGCATGTATTAGGTGCTGTGAGTTAATGCTTAGTGCCTGACACTTGCTATAGATGAGATCAAGAAAGATTACTCATGAAACTAAGCCAAGACTGAATCAGACTTTAAAAAAAAAATTAAATTTAGACATACAGCATGGTAACAGGCCATTTCATCCCATGAGTTTGTGCCATGCAATTTACACCCAATTAACCTACAACCCCCGGTATATTTTGAATAGTGGGAGGAAACTGGAGTCCCTGAGGAAAAAACATGCAGACATGGGGAGAATGTACAAACTCCTTACAAACAGCGTGGGATTCGAACCCTGGTCTCAATCACTGGCACAGTAAAGCCATTTTGCTAATTCCCACACCAACCATGCCACCCTACGGAGTCATGCCCTACCAATGACCAGCTGTTACTATTCTGAGTGAACACATTTCTGAATCTGGTATAAATATCAAATGTGTTTGGGATTTATAGATTCTGGTCAATTCATAAGTTCAGAGCATGTTATAATGGGAGATCAACACAGTTTCAGGACCTTAGTGTCACCTCCAGCTTTAAGTAAAACACAAAAATCTGTAGACACAGCCATTGAAGTAAAAAGACACACTGCTGGAGAAACTCAGCAGGTCAAACAGTGTCCTTTATAAAGTAAAGGTAAAAATACATAACCCACATTTTGGGATTGAGCCCTTCATCAAGGTATGGAAAACTGTTGGCAGGCATCCAACCAAAAGAGTATGGGTGGGGGTGGAAAGGTGTGGTTGCAAAGGCAGGAGGTGATTGGTGGAGAAGGGAGGGTGGGGACAGCAGTGATAAAGGGGAGGAGGGATGACTAGGTGAAAGGAGAAGGAAGGGAGGGAGGAGAATGGGAAATATGAAGGGAAGGAGGGAGGGGGAAGAGGAGAGCAGGTAAGCAGAAACCAGAAATGTCAATGATACTACCATCTGGTTGGAGAGTGTCCAGATGGAAAATCAGGTGTTGTTCCTCCAATTTGCGGGTAGTCTTGGTGGGATAGTATGTAAGGCCATGGACAGACATGTGAGAATGGGATTGTGACACAGAACTCAAATGGTTGGCTACTGGGAGGGCTCTGTCACTGAAGTGAATGGAATGAAGGTGATCAGCGAAGTGATTCCCCCAATCTGTGCCCAGTCTCTCCAATGTAGAGAAAGCCACAAAAGGAGCACCAGATGCAATAAATCAGTCGTGTGGATACACAAGTGTTGCTTCACAAGAGAGGCCTGTTTAGGACCCTGGACTGTGGTGAAGGGGGAGGTGCTGCACCTCCTGCGGCCACAGGGGAAGGTGCTAGGGAGGGGGGTGGGGGAGAGATTGGTGGGGAGGGATGCGTGCATGAGGGAGTCACAGGGCGAGGGGTAGAGAGGGGAAGATGACTCCACCTCTGATCTCAATGCTTTGTTGATAAAATTTCAAATCTCCAGCAGTCAACACTACAATTCTCAAAATTAGTTCATAAAAATAAATTAAAATTGCTAGCTGTCCTGTCTGCAGGGCTGAGTGCCATCTGTGGGTATATCCAGGATTTCATCTTCTGAAAAAGTGGGGTTTTAATACAAAGGTGACAAACCTTTGATTGCTAAAATCACATTGATGAAAAATTCTTTTGACATCAAAATCTGTTCTTCATCTATTAAAAATGAAATCAGGCAAGTTACTGCATTGCAGAATTCATTCAAATATTTCAACTTCCTGTCACTCTTTTAAAAAACCAACTGCCACAGAGAGCAAATCAGACCACCTGATACACATCATCTTCAAACATCACAAAATAAATACATGACTGCAAAACTTCTTTGTTTTTCCATTTCCCAGGTACATTGGTCATTCATTTTCTCTTCCCACCCTGTCCCCTGTAAGGATTCCATTCCATTCTCTCAATTCCTCCGTCTCCGTCACATCTGCACCCAGGATGACGATTTCCATGCCAGATCATCAGAGATGTCCTCTTTCTTCAAACAATGTGGCTTTCCCTCTACCGCCATCAACTCGGCACTCACCCGCATATCCTCCATTACACATCTGTCCTGGCCCCTTCCGTCCCCACACGCAACAAGAACAGGATTCCCCTTGTCCTCATTTACCACCCCACCAGCCGCATCCAACAAATCCTCCTCCGCCATTTCCTTCACCTACTTCGTGATATCACTACTAGACAAATAATTCCTCTCTCTGCTTTTTGCAGGGACCACTCCTTCCATGACACCCTTGTGCACTCCTCCCTCCCCAACATTCATTCCCTTGTGACTTACCCCTGTGATCACAGAAGATGCTCTACTTGCGTTCACACCTTAGCACCATTCGGGGGCCCAAACAGTCTTTCCAAGTGAAGCAACATTTCACGTGAATCTGCAGGGTTCATCTACTGCATCCGGTGCTCCAACTGTGGTGTCCTCTACATCGGAGAAACTGGACCCAGGCTGAGAGATCGTTTTGTTGAGCACCTCATCTCTGTCTGCTGCAATAGCGTGGATCTTCCAGTGGCCACCTATTTCAATTCTCCATTCCATTTGTCCATAGTCTCATGCACTGCCAAACTGAGACAACCTGTAAATTTGAGGAACAACACCTCATCTTCCAAATGGGCACCCTCCAAGAGGATGGCATTAATATTATTCTCTGGCTTTCATTAAAACACCCCCCCCCCTCCTTGAAATCTGCTTGAATTAAACTGAAACACAGTCAGATTTGGAAATGTACAAACTTCTACACAAATAGGAGGTAGGAAACCACAATCAAAAATTAATGACAAAAAAAAAATGAGTAAGCACTTGAATGTAAAGGAATCATGTAGTTTCACAATTTAGAACCACTAGGTTTTAAATAGCTCAATATGATAATGTCCAAAATAAGAAAGTACAACAGAGATAATCTGAACACCACTATTTTAAATCAGACTATCAAATGAGAACAGTTAGCTTGTCATACACGAAAACAGATAGTGGAAATAACCCTTTATACAAGTGAAAATACCAAAGTAGTTAAGAGTCTACTTGAGATGTTTCCACATATTTAATAATTTAGGGATAAGTTCCTGCAAAGTTCAGAGTGGTTTATTTGTATTATTAGTCATTCTCATTCTATGATGGAAAAAGGATCACGGAGATACCTTTACATGCTATTCTTAACGCTTCCCAATGAGTAGTGTTATGAGTTGGCACAACATTCGAAGTTCAGTTCTGGATTTCAGTCAAGTGATTAGATCTAATTTGGGAGAGCAGGAGCTAAATTTATTCCTGGGTTAGAAAAGTCATGTTGGGTAGGGGTGTGATGTTTCTGCTCCTGTTCTTTACATTGCTGAAAACAATAGATGCGAACTATTCACAATTAACAGTCACAGAGATTTTACTTAATAGTCACAGATATTTTACATTACTGCACTCATATTGGAAAACCCTCACACCCAGCATTACAGTAGAATTGATCCAAAAAGATTCATTAGATTTTTAATCGTCTCAAATACACAAAATAAAAAAAACAGTATAAAACTAAATTTAGAAATTAAAATCTTATTCAAATATTGGGATTAATAGGATAACAAGATAATACCTGGATGTCAGGCTAATTGCCTGTGATAAAGTGATTTTTTTAAAAAGTGGATAGAACTGGTATCATTAACTAATTGATAGCAAGTACCTCAAAATGATGTGAAGCACAAAACCCTGCAGACACTGTGATTGTCGTAAAAACGCAACATCAGAGAAATTCACCTGGTCACGCTGTGTACTTTATCTTGTCTCTTTGGCTTGGCTTCACGGATGAAGATTTATGGAGGGGTAATGTCCACGTCAGCTGCAGGTTCGTTTGTGGCTGACAAGTCCGATGCGGGACAGGCAGGCACGGTTGCAAGGGAAAATTGGTTGGTTGGGGTTGGGTGTTGGGTTTGTCCTCCTTTGTCTTTTGTCAGTGAGGTGGGCTCTGCGGTCTTCTTCAAAGGAGATTGCTGCCCGCCAAACTGTGAGGCGCCAAGATGCACGGTTTGAGGCAATATCAGCCCACTGGCGGTGGTCAATGTGGCAGGCACCGAGCTTTCTTTAGGCAGTCCTTGTACCTCTTCTTTGGTGCATCTCTGTCTTGGTGGCCAGTGGAGAGCTCGCCATATAACACAATCTTGGGAAGGCGATGGTCCTCCATTCTGAAGACGTGACCTACCCAGCGCAGTTTGATCTTTAGCAGCGTGGATTTGATGCTGTCGGCCTCTGCCATCTCGAATACTTCGATGTTGGAGATGAAGTCGCTTTATATAGTAAAGCTAAAGGTACATAACTGGCATTTCAGGCCTGAGGTCTTCATCAAGGTATGATCAATATGTAGGCAGGCACCTGAATAAAATGTCAAGGGCAGATTGTAATCTTATTCCAAGCTTTAACTGATTGCCTTAAGGTGTAACTGGGCATCCCCTCCTGAAGCCTTCAAATTCAATCTTACTCCCTCTAAATGCAAGCTACTTTTAAGTCCCAAATTAATTGCTTGAATGCTGTCTATTGTGTTTTTGTGAAGAAGTTTGATTGTGTTCTTTATGTAATAACAGTGACTGAACCACAGCAGTATTTAATTGAGAGGAGTGGGTCACTCAGCCACAAGTTTGCTCTGCCATTAAACGATCAAACAACACCTCAGAGCTTATTATGGGCTTTTAGAAGAGGAAGTCAAGGGACCATGCACACATTTTCAATAATGGGATTGCAGTGGAGTTAGTACCTTCAAGTTTCTGGGAGTCCACATAATCAGAGGACCTCTCCCGAAGCCAGCACATTGAAGAAGAGTTATCTGAGATTTGGCATGCCATCAAATACTAGACACAAGACGTACAGTAGAGTAGAAATAGGTAATTCAGCCCATCATGTCTGCCCCGCTATTTCATCAAGAGCTGATTCATTTTCCCCACTGCCTCGCCTTCTCCCATAATCTTTGATGCCTTGGCTAATCAAGAACGTAATCAATCTCTGCCTTAAATATACCCAATAACAACATTCACAATCACCCGTGGCAACAAATTCATCACTCTCTGGCTAAAGAAATTCCTCCATCTCTTTTCCTCTCAATCCTGAAGTTGTGCCCTCTTGTCCGAGACCCTCAAACCATAGGAATCAACCTTTCTACATCTACTCTGTCCATGCCTTTCAACATTTGAAATATTTCAGTGAGATCCCTCTCATTCTCCTAAATTCTAAGTCATCAAATATTCAAAATCAGAATTTTTTGTCATGAACAAGTCACAAAATTCATTGTTTAATGGCAGAATCACAGTGCACACATTCATATAAACCACTGTACAAAAATGAATAGTGCACAAAAAGTCCTGGTACTGCTGAGTGCTTATCTTTAGACTCCTTTTCCCAATGATAGTCGTAACTATCCCTCATAATCGAGGATGATGGCCTTCATTCCATTAATCCTCAGAGTGAAGACACCTATGCGTGTATTTGTTTTACGTGTACTCGATGTTGCACTCCAAGAAGCACATGATACTTCACTAATCAACCAATTCCAATGGAATGAAAACCACGACAATTGGAACTAATGGATTTGTTGCAGCCTTCGTCTGTCTTCACAGTTGATCAGTTCAGAATAACTTCGTCCACCTGTTCCACTGTTGAGGACTTGGTTGGATTGTTCTTTGTCAGGGACCTCACTGCCATGGATGACCCTACCAGGAGCATAACTTCAGATGGCATCACTCTCGGGATCACAAGCTTTTCCACCATGACAAGGTGGCAATCCATGGAGAAGTTTCTCAATGGTAGTAGAGTGAAGAGAACATGGTCTGGGTGGTGGAGGTCCTTGAAGATAGAACCTGCTTTCTTAAGACACTGCCTCTTGAAGATGTCCTCAATGGTGTAGCCTGGTGCCCAGGCAAGTTAACAACTCTCTTGAGTTTTTTCTTGTCCTGAGCGATGCAACCCGGTAGTTTTCTAGAGTCATCGGACACATACCATATCTCCTCAAACCTCTCACAAAGTATAGCTGTTGGAGAGCCTTCTTCATGATTACATTGATATGGAGGGTTCAGGACAAATCCTTGGAGATGTTGAGACCCAGGAATTTGAAGTTCTGAGCTCTTGATGAGGATTGGTTTGTGTTTTCCTGACTTCCTTCTTGGTTTTGCTAACATGGAGTGCAAGATTGTTGGTGTGACACCACTCAACAAGCTGATCTATCTCCCTCCAGTACGCTTCCTCATTGCTGTTTGTGATTCTGCCGACAACCCTGGTGTCATCGGCAAATCTATCCAAAGCATTGGAATTGTGCTTGGCCACACAGTCATGGATGTAAAGTGAGTAGAGCAGTGGGCTCAGCATGCATAACTTGAGGTGTGCCTGTGATGATAGTAAGTGAGGAGACACTGTTCCAATTTGTACCCCCCCTTTAAGAATATTCTGCACCACTCAGAAACATGCTGGAGCCAAGCACCCTGATCCAAGACATTATCCTGGAGTCTCTTTGCTGGCTGCAGAATCTCCCATCTGTTTCCCTATTGAATTCACAATGCTGTTGGTCTGGCTGCTGCCTTGCGCAGATACGTCATCAAGATGGAGGTGATGTGACTGCAGCTCGATGCAGCTCTTTGGACTCCAGGTGCACATTACCTTAAGTAAGTAGCTGTGCTCAATTTCTGAGGCACTGGAACCAGCAGACGAGCACCAGGGAGTATTTGAGGGATCTACAAAGGCCTGAAAAATTTGCTGGCGGTGACTCTAGATCCACCTGAGGAGCGTCCATTGCTGAGATCCTGACGGCTGAGGTGTGTACCTGGGATTTTGGCTTGGTGGAGGCTAACATGTCTGTCTATGGTCTCATACACTGCCAAACTGAGACCACCCACACATTGGAAGAACACCTCATCTTCTGACTGGGCACCCTCCAACCAGATGGCCTTCATATTGATTTCTCTGGCTTTTTTAACTTTCATCACCAGTTGCCTTTCCCTGTCTCTCCATTCTGTCCCCTTTTGGTAATGATAAATTCTTACCTCAGTCCCTTATAATATCCAATTAACACCTTTTGTTGGTCTGACTTCTGAGACAGAGATTTCCTGCTTCTGGTTTAGGCCCAAAACGTCAGGCAATATATCTTTAGGCTTTTTCAGGTGCATTCTTAGCGTAGAATGCACCTGAAGAAGCAGAAGCGGCCCTTTAAATTGCCGTTCAGGTGGCAGCTGCGCGGGACGTCCCCACATTGATCCTGCTGCCCTGCTCTCTCCCCACTCACAGGGCTGGAGCAGCTGGCGGGTGAATATAGCGCTTGAGTCGGGTACTGGCATTGTTTCGGCCAGTCCCCTTCCCCCCCCGCTGGTCGCTCCATCCCCCATTCTCCCCTGCTGGCCGCTCCAGCTCCCGTTCTCCCCACCGATCGCTCTAGCCCCGCAGTTCCCGCGCTGACAGGCGAGCCAGCTGCCCATGCCCTGACGTCCTGCGCCGGGGGAAGGAGCAGCTGGGAGAGGGGCTGTCAGGCGTTCGCCAGCTGACTGTCATCCCAAATGCAGCCACTTTAGGCCGCTGCATTCAGATGGTTGGGGAGGCCACTGTGTTGCAGCGATTATCCCTCTCGGAGGAGGGTTACAAAGTTCACCTTGCAAGCGCCTCCTGCATATTCAGGTGGCCTCCCAAAAGCCACATATTGTCAAAATATGTGGCTTTACAAGCAGGGCAATTGACCACCTGAAAGTGTCTTTTGTCTCCTATACGTAATAGCCATGCCACCTGCGATGGTACAAAAATGCACAGCAGAACCACAAAATACAAGACACAGATTTTATTCGAGTCACGCCAGTGGGAATGAGTAGTATTAAGGCTAGGTAGACAGAGTCACCCATCTAATACCAGTTCATCTCATTCAAAGTTTCAGAGATAGACATCTCTTTGAACTTGTTTGAGGCATATTGTTCCATGTCTCAACACATCTCAGGGTGTACTTTCTTAAGAAATGGGAATGATTAATGTCAAACAAGTGCTTCACACAAACAGGTGTGGTAAAAACCATCATGTAATCATTGTAATTTTAAAAAATCCTAACCAATACTGTTTTATTTAAAAGTTTATAAATTACATATATTTAAAAAAACCCAAAATATTAAAAAAACAAGTGTTTCAATGAACAAGTCAACTTGAATGGATTTCAATTTTTACATACAAATTAGTTGCTGTCTGGGTCACTTCTAATCCACTTTAACATCTGCACTTATGCTTTTAATTAACACATAAATTATCAGTCAATAAGTAATACCAAGCCATTCAATATTTACAAAGGGGAAGGAAGCTTCAAGAATGAGATATGATCAGAACAGAACCATGCCAGCACCTTAGCACTGGTGTGTGAGCCCTGTAGTTATTGACAGTCATTGTGCTGTTTGACAGATACTCTTAATAAGTTGCTGGGTATGTGGAAAATTATTGATAAATGGAAAGTGCTTCCAACATGATTGCTGCTACTCTTTAACAATGTGTAAACTGTGAATGGGTTTTCATGTAGTGCTGTTAAGCAAGTTTTGGGTAGAATCTACAGACCATTAACACCTTTGTAATCTTATTCAGAACAAAACATATTTTAGTGTGCTTTGAAATTGTCAGCCAAAAATCAGTTTAGTTTGGGGGTTTTGAATGATGGCTTTGAATAGTTAATTTAAATGCCAATTTAGCTTATCTGGAAAAAGCCCAGTGTCTGTTTTGAGTGAACATGTGTTTTTCCCCCCTCCTATAGATTTTTAAAGGTAGACAATTCAGTATTTAATTTAAAAAAAAATCAGTGGTGCTTTTTCTCATAACTGTAATGTCTGAACACCATAAAAATGCAAAATTCAACTCAGTTGAGCTGAAAAGACCAGCTGAGTTCCTCCAATATTTTTACTACAATCACAGCATCTGCAGACTTCCGTGTTTCATTTCATACATGTTCACATGATTAAAATTCATTCAGGTTGACATCCATTATATTAGCAAAGTTTTAGTTATTTTCTAATAGACAGAGCAGAAGAGAATATTGGCATTCACATGAAATTTCAAGATATTTCTGTCCAAGTTTAGATTGACTTGAAGGCAGTGAACAAAGGTTTATTAAATTTATCCAATTCTGATGAAAGGGAATTAATATGAAATATTAAGAATCAGAAGGAGAATCAGAATTTATTATCATGAAATCCGGGGTTTGCAGCAGCATCTTAGTACAAATATTACCATCTTACGACATTACTATATAAAATAATAGTACACAAAAAGTAAGGCAGTGTTTTTGATTCATTGATTATTTAGTCATCTGTTGGCAGCAGGGAAGCTGTCCTTGTGCTGCTGAGTGCTCCTCTTTAAGCTCCTGTACCTTTTCTCCAAGTGGCAGAATGAGGATAGAAGCTGCTTTTTTAAGACACCGCCTCATGTAGACGTCCTCGATGGAGTGAAATCTGGTGTCTATAATGTTGTAGGCCAACAACCCTCTGGTGTTTATTCTTGCCCTGAGAGTTGGCGCCTCCAAACCAGGCAGTGATGCACCAACCAGAATACTCTCCATGGTACACCTTAAAAGTTTACGAGACTTCAGTGACATACTGAACCTCATCAGACACCTCACAAAGTATAGCTATTGGCAAACCTTCTTTGTGATGGCATCAACGTGGAGGCTTCAGGACAGATCCTCGGAGAATTTGAAGTTCTTGACCCTCTTCATCACTGAGCCCTTGATACGGACTGGGTTGTGTTCCCCTAACTTCCACCTGAAGTCCACAATCATCTCCTTAGTATTGCTAACATTGAGCGCAAGGTGGTTGTTATAATACCATTCAACAAGCTGATTTATCTCCCTCCTGTACGCTTCCTCATTGCCATTTGTGATTCTGCCGACAACTGTGGCGTCATTGGGCAAACTTATAGATGGCATTGGAATTATTCCAGGCCACAGTCATGAGTATATAACGAGTAGAGTCCTTGGGGTGCGTCTGTATTGATGATCAGTGAGGAGGATACATTGTTTCCAAATCATACTGACTGTGGTCTTCCGATGAGAAAGTCAAGGACCCAGTTGTAGAGGAGGTTATGGAGGTCTCGATTTTGCAGCTTTTTGACCAGTACTGAAGAAGTAATGGTATTGAAGGCTGAGCTATTGAGAAATGGTACAAAAGTTTGATTAACTTTTCACATGTACTCTCCAATCTGTTGAATATTTCCAACATTTTCTATCAGATTGATTCCTGGGTAAATGGAGTAAAATTGATTTACAATTTCTGGAGTTTTAAAGAATAAGCCAATCTTCTCATGGAAATTTCAGATTCTGAAGGGCTTGGTTAGGTGGTTTCTGAGATTACTTTTTGTTTGTAGAGTCCAGAACTTGGGTCAGGGTCAGAAGACAAGCAGCCAGGCATCCAGGTCTGAAGACAGAAATTTCCTTTCAGAAGACCAATCCAGGTATTGAATAAGGTTGAAATCAAGAGATCTTTAGAATGCAGGGTATGTCAGAATTGAAAAAGAAAGTTGAAGACACATCAGTCAGTCATGTCTTGGGTGAGGAGTTTGGACAGCCCACGTAGCCAACGTCAAATATGGCTGAATATACAACTCCTTGGAGGCAAAAATAAATTTCTACTTCCTTCAATGTTAATTTCTTTCTACCGAGAGCAAATAAATGATCAAAACCAAGAAAATGACTATATTCAGGAAGGTGAAACCAGAATACAAACCAGTCCTTGAGGGCCAGCAGTGGAAAGGGTAAAGAACTTCAAATTCCTGGGTGTCATTGTCTCTGAAGATCTATCCTGGGGCCTTCATGTCAATGTAATCAAAAAAGAAGGCTCTCCAGCAGCTATACTTCATTAGTACTTTGAGGAGATATTGTACGTCTCCAAATTTCTGCAGATGTACCGTGGAGAGCATTCTGACTGGTTTTATCACTGTCTGGTATGCAGGAGCCAATGCACAGGTCAAGAAAAGGCTACAGAGGGTTGTGAACTCTGCCAGTACCATCATGGGCATTAGTATGCTCCATTAAGGACATCTACAAGAGGCGATGTCTCAAGAAAGCAGCATCTAACAAGAACCCTCACTACCCAGCCCATGCCTTCTTCTCACTGCTACCATCAGGAAGGACGCACAGGAGCCTGAAGAAAAACACTCCATGGAACGAAAACAGCTTCTTCCCCTCCCCTTCAGATTTCTGAATGGACAATGAACCACAGACATTACCTCCTACTGTTCTTTGCACTAATTTTTTTTCAATATGGAAATTAATCTACAGCAATTTTTGTACCTGTAATGCACAAGGCTGCTGCAAAACAAATTTCATGACACATTTATGGCAATAAATTCTGATTCTAATTTTGTGGGAATAATCTTCACATCCATGTTATGTGATACACAATAACCATCACAGTTGTCAACTGCACAATTTAAAACAAATACCTGTTGAAATTTTAGATATATGAATGTCAGAATTAGCAAAAGCATTCCCGCACTATTCGCTTTTACATACTCAAGAGACTTTAGACAATCACTTTTGTTTTACATTGATGGAAAATACAATGTTTCATTCATTAGACTGAATTAAAATAACTGCTTGTTAAGTTTAAAATAACTAGAGGCATCAATGATTGAAGTGGCTCTTAGGATCCAACTAATTATTGGAAAAGAATTCCATTGAATTTATATTTTTTTTGAAAGAAAAATGCTTTCTATAATTCACCTTGCCTGTGCAAGTGTAAAAGATTATTTGGAAGGTACTTCATTATTACCAATAAAGTATTTATAAGGCACTGTGACCATAACTGCAGAAAGAGCTATCAAATCATTTTATTCATCATCTCTTTCAATACAATATACTGTACTTAGCAGATTCCCTGTGGATTGTCCTCAGGAGAGATGCTTTAAAACTGTGGGCTCTTTTTACTTGTGTTCCTACATTATTTGGTACAACAGCATTTAACTTCATAAAGTTCTTGTAATGAATGGTTCATACACCAGAAGGACGATGGGGTAATGCTAAAACATAAAGCAGAATAAAAAAAATCCAGAATTATCTTTTTATTGGTTGGTCAGTTTCCAAATTATTTGTGTCCAAATAGGGTCAGAATGTTAATGTCCTCTCAGAATGATCATCTTGCCACTGCTATTCACAACCAATTGACAATTTTTGACTAGTCTTTACAATTCTACTTGAAAGCTGTTGCGTTTAGATTAAAATATGGATTAAAAGTTGTCCTTTCTGACAACTTTACCAAATCCTTCATTCAACATCACACTCCCATTTATTCTGATGCCTAATTCACTTATTTGTACAGCAAAGTGTAATGAAGTATGGCGGTATCACTCAATTTACAGATTTTTGCAATGAAATGCCTGTAGTTTAATGTTCTGAGCTGGATGACATGTGGGTGCTGCTTTCAAGGAAGTATTTAAGTCCATCAAGTCCTTGGTTGTATAAATACTTCACATACCCGTTCCACGCTTTTCCCTTAAAAACAAAGCAAATTAGAGTCAAAAGATATTCTAATATTATGCAGTTCTATCACCAAACAAATTATGTGGCGTAACCAAGCAATAATTGGACTGGAAGCTATACTATTTCTCTGTATACTATTGCTGCTTGATCCACAGAATATTGAAAGCAGCTTTTGTTTCTATTTCATATTTCCGGCACCTGCATGATTTTGCTTTCCCAGTATAAAATCCACAAAGGGTTGTAGAGATAAAGGAGTTCAATTACATGATTAAGCTGGGGTTGTTCTCCATGAAACAAGTTTAGGATTTGAAAGAGATGTACAAAATCATGAAAATTTCAAATGGGATAAAGAAAGCTATACTATTAGCAGATAGTTTAAAAGATGTACAGCCCAAGTAAGATGGATAAAAGATTCAGGGAGATTGCAAATAAAAAGTTAACGTATATTTTGGTGTACAAGTTGAGTCGTGAAACCCTAAAAAAAACCCTAAAAAAAATTCTCAAGGTGGTGGGTGGGGGGGTGGATATATTTTTGAGACCTTAAATTCACACAAAAAAAGATTCTAGTCAATTTGGCGTACAAGACAATGCTGAAAGCACCACCCATCCCCGACTCTTCCCTACTGCCACGATAATCGCTCCTAGCTGGGACCCTGAGGTCGCCCTTCCTGACTGATAGGCTGAAGTTGCTGCTCCTGCCGGTAGTACGACGTCACCGCTCCAGCTCCATGGGCCATCGCCACTATTGCCTAGTTGGCCGAGGTATATATTTTTTCAAAAACTTACATAATTTACAGCTTTGTTCCTTGTGATTGAGGTGTTTTAAAAGTTTTTAGGTTGTTTCTGGGAGGCCCAGACAGCTCAAAAAATGGGGGTCAACATATGCCAGATATAACATAAAACCATTAAAATGAAGCTAAAAAGGGGCATCAACCTATTGCTGGTCGACTTGTACACTGAAATATACAGTATTTTATTAAATCAAGTGAATAGTTATGACCAATTACTTGCTGATGAATGATAGAAATGAAAGCATCAAGGTGTTCATTATCAAATTAGAAAATGAAAAAAAAATCACGAAAGGAGCCCACTTGAATTGCTTTGCAGAGATGGTATGGTTTCAATGGGCCAAATGTCTTTGTTTTAATAATTCAATGTACCATAAAACTCCAATATCCCCACCAACTATTCTGAAATCCCATGGTTCATCCTCTGGTTTATGAAGTAATGTTTCCCATGTCCCTTTTACACTCACCTGGGGCCCTTTTCTCTGGGGAAAAAAAAGAGGCATTAATAGTATTGAATGTAATTGCCAGAATATTTGGTTGGCAAAAATCGCAGGTGTGCCAGCATGCATATTTGTGCATACATGGGATTTTAAAAAAATTATAAACAGCCCTCACCAAGTCAGATCTGACAGAGAGAGACAGGGTGTGGATGAATTGCTCAAAACTAATTTCTTCATGCATATTCCATCACATCTTTAAGTTACATACCTGTATTGCATTTAGTTTCTTCCTTCCATTGGGCCAACCCTGCAACAAGTTTAATCATGGAATTATCAAGGGTGAAATCACTAATCTTTCCTCAAGCAAAATTTTCATATTGATAATGTAGCAGACCTTATCATCCAACCTATTGAAGAGAGCACCTTTGTACAACACGAAAAATCAAATTTTGGGATAATCCAAGTATGAATAAATAGAACTACAGAAATTAATGATTTTGAATTGTCAAATTGTAGGTAGAAATATAGGAGTAAAACCAATTTTTTTTACTCTGCTCCTGTGGAACTACAACTCACCACAAGAAACTGATTACAAAATTTAGAAACGTAAATATAGAAAAAATGAAAAAAAATTAAATCAGCCATCAGCAGAAAACAAACTGCTGCTAGAACTCAGTGGGTTGGGCAGCATCTGTGAAGCAAAGGGCTAAAAGACATTTTAACTTGAGACACTGCATCAGTTGAACAAGTTGAAAGCAACAAAAAAAGTGAGCGCATCTCAACAATTAGCCTCACTAATTTGGTCTTCAAAAATGGCATGACATTGTAAATATCTAATATGAACAAAACAAAGAGGCTACAAAAAATTATTTTTTGAAAAGATCAAGAATGGAAAATAAGACAGTGACTTCTTCAATGCAAAAAAACATAATGGGGTTCAACAGTATGATGTGCAATGAGGATACTGAAGTCGAAGCAAGGGGACCATTTAACGATACAAATGCCACTGAAGGAAGCAGAATTGTTCTACATTGACTTTAAAAAAAATTGTTTGTACTTTTTGATTTTACTTTAGATAGGTTAGCTTGCAACTTCAGTAAACTTTTTTGAGAACAAAATTGCAGTTTCCCTCCTCGTCGAAAGAAAGTAGATTTGTCTAAATGTGAAAAAGGAAACTTCTTTTGGCTTTATTTCAAGAAGAAAAGCACAGCTATAGACCCAACTTTAGACCACAGGTTTCAACTAAAGGTTCCCTCAACCATAATAATTAAAAAGTTTAATAATGGAGTATATTAACACAAACAGAAGAAAACATACTGACACACCAAGTTCACTTTGGCATAGATTCTCTTACATCTTTTCATTTCAAACCTTCAATTCTCAATGTTTACCTTCTTGATAAAGTTTATGGCATATCCCATGAGTGCTGGATGATTAACAATATTAAAGCTGTGCTTAGAATCCAAAATCTTTATTTGATCCAAGAGATGGTCTTCAATCCCAATACCCATCAAACTAATATCTTGTGCAAAGTTTCCAGATGTC
This sequence comes from Narcine bancroftii, assembly GCF_036971445.1. NCBI lineage: Eukaryota > Metazoa > Chordata > Chondrichthyes > Torpediniformes > Narcinidae > Narcine > Narcine bancroftii. Next base: position 21,211,108 of record NC_091476.1, on the reverse strand, counting down.
CACAAGCAACTGATTGTAGCTCTTACAAATGTATTGTATTGTTGAAATATTTTCCTATTCATCTTTAATCCTATGTGCACCTGGAAAACATTTTGAACAGATATGTGGTGTCCCACTTAATCAAATCAGTTACTCAGATTTCAATTTTAATAAAAGTTCAAATATATTCGCAACTTGTCTTTATCTTTATTATTTTATTATAACAGTATAATAAATGGGTCTCACATCATTGCACACATTTAATACTAGATAGAGTTATTATAATTAACTATTAATGTAGTTATGCATATTTTATTATTTATGCATTATTTTTTCTCCCTTATGTATTTGCATACAATTGAATCATTATGTAATCATCATTTATTATGTATGCTTATATGTTAAACAATAAAAATATTTTTTTAAAGTATGCAGACTCCACAAGTTATGAATGACTCAACTTCCAGAAATCCAACTTTACACAAATTCTCCCATACATAATGAAAACATTTTTTGAGCTCCATGGTATTCATGAATGATTGGATTGTGACAGAGTATATAGATATGTTTTTGGGAGATAAATTGGGAAAGGTTTGTTGGAGTAGGTCACATACAAACACTTTGAAACAGATCTTGTTTAAAATATTGGAGCTCTGCCCCATGCTTGACATATCAGCTCCATAGCTTTTGCAAGAGCTTTGGAGAGTGCACAAGAGACTTCACTAATGGATTGTTGTTTACAAAAGGCAACAGATGAAAGATCTTGTTGGAGCCACAGATTGTCTGGAAGAGAACTTGTTGTTCTAAGAGAATCATGTGGTTTTGCAAGCAGAGAGTCAAACAGGCTTTCTCTCTGTGTGAGAGAGAGAGAGAGAGAGAGAGAGAGAGAGAGAGAGAGAGAGAGAGAGATGACTTCTACAGTGTTACAGCCAGCAGAAGCAACTGGGACTGGAACTAGACAAGCTGGTAAGCTTGTGGAAGATGGCCTGGTCAAAGCCCTTGTGGTTTATGCAAGAGGAGAGGACTGGCTGTCTAAGTTTCACTTGGAATAAGAGTAACAAAAAGGAACTCTGTGGTGTCCTGAAAGAAAGAGGTTATTATCTGGAGAAGCCTGAAGGGGCAAGTTTCGTAAGCAAGACACTGAAGTGACTGATGGAAGTACATCAGTTTGGATGTCCTGGAACAACAAATCTCTCTGAAAATCGACAAGAAACTCCCTGAGCGGTAACTATTTGCCTTTCAAGCACCAAAGCCTGGTGAACTTTATAAATGTTAAATTCTGTGCACAGTATTGTTACGAGCCCAGAGGACCCCAAAACCCAGCAGCAATAGATATTCACCAAGACAAATGGTTACTTAAACAAAAGTTGCTTTTAAGTATCTTTAAACATGAAAATAGAATCACACTTTAACTTAACTCTATTTACTTACTTAACCCCCTTCTAATTCTAAGCGCACATGTATGTAATATGTGTGTAAGTTCAGAAAAGTTCCTTGGTTCACAGTCCAGTCTCACTTCTCATTCCACCAAGTTCACTCGTTGCAGGCAATTCTTATACTGTGGCATCGACAATGGATTTGGAGAATGCATTCGAGCCAAACTTGGCTATACAGTTGTAAGTGCACAGGGAGTAGGGGACCAATGACATAGCCTTGGGGTGCCCCTGTATGGAGTGTCACTGTGGAGGAGGTGATGCTGCTGACTAGCACAGACTGGAGACTGACAATAAGGATTTAAGAATTCATTTGCAGAGCAAAAGGTTGATGATAATCTCCAGCCAGTTGGTTTGCAACGGTTTTAAGGACATAGCCAGGTACACAGCCTGGGAACACAGTAACCAGGGACGCACAAGGACTCTTCATTGTTTTTCCCTTTCAAAGAGAGCAGAGAAGGCATAGAGTTCATCCAGAAGAGATGCATCACAGTTAATGATACTGTCTTGTTTCACCTTAAATGATGCAATAGCACGCAAGCCCTGTCACATCTGTCAAGCATGTTTCCAGCTTAATCCAGAATTGTCTTCGCATTAATAATGGAATGTGTAACACATTCCGAAATGTGCAATGCATTCTGAAATAAAAACTCGACAAGAAAGTTGATCCATTCATTGTTAACCAAGGAGATTATGGATAATACCAGATTACTATTTTATAATAGGAATGTCAGAGGAAAAATAAAGAGAAGACCAAGCTGAATAACTTTGCAAGGCATAACATGTTCATGGAGCTGAAAAACAATGCAAAATTGAACCAAAAAATATTAATTACATGGAGACAACAATAAGAGAAAAACAAGGGGAATGACTGGGCATTAGACAAATATTATATAACTACCTTCCATCCACAAATGAAAGAATTTAAAATAATTAATATCAGTTTTTCCAAGTACAAATACAAGGGAATTTAAGTTACAAAATATCCCAAGTCTTGATAAACTGCATTCTCACTTCCTCAGTGTTGCAGAGATGGAAAATACATTCCAAAGTTGATAATCTTCCAAAATTTGAGGGATTTTTTGCCTTCTTCAAGAAATGCAGAAAATGGCAAAAGGTTAAAAATTGATTTAAAAGTTTTTCCTCCACCAAGAGCTCCTTTTGTTAATAACATCTTTATTATTGCTCTTGAGGGACTTTAAATGCTAGAATGTGGGACAAAATACAAATTGATGGAGGAACTCAGCGGGTTGAGTTGCATCGGTGGGAGGGGGTGGGGTGGGAGGGAAAGATGGGGTTGTTGAAAGAATTGTCGTTTTGCCTGGTGTAAAGTCTTGACTGGAAATGTTGACAATCTGTCCCCCCAATACTTTCCACAGACACTGCTCATTCCCAGAGTTTGCTTTTCAGCATTTATTATCTCTTTTCAGAAAACACCAGCACAAATTGTAAACTTCAAATCTCTTTAGCCTCCACCCTAAAAGACTGTCGTTTGCTCCCTCTTCCTTCAACATTAAGCTGGTATTACTCTCTTATCACTGATAAAACATAATGGATTTGAAATGCTAACTATATCTGCTGAGAAACTTCAGAATCATTATTTTTATTTCAGAATTCCAGCACTAGAGTACTTATTGAATGAGAAGCTTGCATTGGTGGGACAGAGAAAAATTAATTCAGCTATTGTTAAAGGGGAGGTGTTCTGAGACCAACTTCACAAAATGATTTCATAGAATATTTGACTTCTTCACAGTCACTTATAAGACTAACCACACCCATCCATTAGACTACAAAACATTCTGGAATGATTCAGATCCCAAATCAAATACACTGTTAACAAAGAGAACACCAGCTTCTGACTCAGTAAACTTTTCACCCATGCTAAGACTTACTGACAGCCATCAATAAACATAATCTGATGAAGGATTTTAAGAGTTTATAAAATGTCATCAACAACATGGGCTTCGTAAAAGTGAACAAAACAACCAAAAATTGCATTTCACTATTTTAGGAAAGTAACTCCTCCCCACCTCCCCCCTCAACCTACAAGGACCACAAAAAGACCTGTCTGCACTATTGATGCACCAGGCTTTTTCTTGCACTAAATGTAACTGTAAATATTTATCTTCTGTTTATATTTATGATCTCTTTCCATCCTGGGTGATTTATTGTACTATTATAGTATTTCTTTTTACACAAGTACCTGTTTAGCTGAAGCAAGTAAGAATTGATGCATATGTACATAGCTTATTGTCATAAACAAGTACAAATTTCAACCACCATGTAATATAATCTTGCAACTCAAAATGGCTCATGATAGATAACCTTACATTTTTGTTCGGATCCAATGACTTCAAAGCTATAAGATTTGTACGATACCTGAAAAAAAAAAGAAGCAAAATTGTTTTTCCATATATTGGTATTACAAAGCTGTAGAAAACTGGAGAACTACAGTAAATTTGAAAAACCACTAATTTTTAGTATATTTGATTTTCTGAAGCTTTGATACAAATATTTTTAATGACTCAAAAACTATCCAGGCTTCCAAGAGCCACTCAGATTAAAAGTGGGCTCATGCAAATGAGGAAAAATATTGATATTCAAGGTCATTGATCATTTGAACTCACGAGTCCAGTATTAATAAAAGTTCATTTGATGGAAACATTATTCTAGTTTCTATTTCCATGGATGCTATTGGCCCTGCTTAGAATTTCCAGGATTTTTTCCAGATATAATCAGCATTTGCAATATCTTTCTTTTTGTAGTAAACAAGGGGATCTGAACATTTGATCAAAAATATGCATTTTAATGAGAATCAAAGGAGAAAATAGAAGTGGAGAGGGCTTTGGAAACACATTTTAATTCATGGGTCCACAGAAGGCAAAGGAGATTGTAAAAACTACTAGAGAGGGAGGAAGGAATATGGGGCAGAAATATGGGTTACAAAAAGAAGCTAATCCATGGAAAGATTTAAATGAGATATCGGTTATCAAAACTTTGGCACTGAAATAATGATACACTAGAAAATGGACAAATGCAGACAATAATACTTATTCAAAAGAACAGCAGTGGATGATTGCTTTTCATCAAATGTCTGTGACTTGCAGTGTGCCACAGGGATTGGTCCTGGGCACATTGTTGCTTGTCACCTACATCAACGATCTGGATGATAATGTGATAAATTAGATCAACAAGTTTGCAGATGGCACAAAGATCAGAGGTGTTGTGGTCAGTGAAGAAGGCTTTCAAAGCTTGCAGGGTATGGATCAACTGGAAAAATGGGTTTAAAAATAGCAGATGGAATTGAATGCAGACAAATGTAAAGTGCTGCATTTTGGAAAGATGATCCAAAAGGGGCATACACAGTAAATGATAGGGCACTGAGGAGTACAGTAGAATAGAAGGATCTGGGAATAGAGGTATGCAATTCCCTGAAAGTGGTATCACAGATAGATAGGGTTAAAGAGTTTTCAGACTTCATAAAGTATTGAGTATATATAAGGAATTGGGATGTTATGGGAAAATAGTACAAGATATTCATTGGGTAGACCAAATTTGGAGTATTGTTTGCAGTTCTGGTCACTTAAATACAGGAAAGATATCAATAAGATTGACAGAGTGCAGAGAATATGTATCAGGATGTTGCTGAGACTTCAGGAACTGAGTTACAGGGAAAGGTTAAACAGTTTAGGACTTTATTCCCCGGAGCGTAGAAGAATGAGGGGAGATTTGATGGAGGTATAGGTATACCCCACTTTACGAATACTCAAATTACAAAAATTTGCATTTACAAAGAAAGCAGCGTTCACTTTTATGAAAGGTTTTTCGCCTTTATGGAAAAAGTAGATGGTGGAATTTTTAAAAGATTTTAATTAAAAGAAATTTATTGCTACAGCACGGTAGCAGGCCATTTTGACCCAAGCTGTTACAGGGTGGTCAAAACTCGCAGTCTCCCTGAATCTGGTAAGTGAAACTGCACTTACATCAATTATTTCTACTTTATATAGGCTGTGTATTTATCATATCATTCCCGCTTTTACTATATGTTAGTATTACTTTAGGTTTTGTGTTACTTAGTATGATTTGATGGGTTATTTTTCGCACAGAGAATAGTGAATGCAGGCTCAATTTAAATTTTTAAGAAAAATGTGGATAGGTCCATGGATTGGAGGGGTGTGGGACTAGGGAGAATAGTTCAGTATGGACTAGAAGAGCTGAAGGGTTTGGTTTTGTGCTGTATGGTTTTGGGATGACCAATAAAAAACAACATTGTTGCCATTGTACTGTCTTGGACCAGAATTCCTGACCCAAAGCAATTGTCATAACCAAATTGCAAGGAATTTAAATTTTTACTTGGCTTGATATACCAATATTATTTTAGGCCAAGTTAGCAGTTTTGATTAACAAAATAAATCCATTGGCTGGTAGTGTCTTGCAATATGGCACTTTAAGGCAGCAAATTAGAAATACAGTAAAACCCCTGGTATCCAGAATTCAAGCAACTGGTAGCCTCAAGCAACCAAGAAAAAAAAATTGAGAAAAATAAATAACACAAAATAAGATAAATAAGAACTAATTAATATGTAAAAAAAATTAAGTTTAAAATTGTAAAAGTAAATGTTCTCTGAAGTAACAGATAAATCTTTGGTGAAGATGGGGCAAATATTCAGCCAGCAGTGTCTCGCCACACTTTGGTCGCAGCAGCTGTTTGAATAAAGTTGTGTGCAACAGCAATGGCATCACCCAGCATGATGAGCAAGTTGATGCCACTTGCCGTTGGGGTGACTCTCTTTAAGTGTCTCCTTATCCCTGTTTAGTAAGAGTTGCCACAGTCAGAGGATTCAACTGTAAATTTGGGGGAGGTTCTTGTTGGTCTTTTGGGTGGCCCTGTGGAGGGGAAGGAACCTGCAGGTCCAATGACAGATAATGTTTTCAAAGGAAGTGGCTGAAAAGAAAGTAAAATGCTTTAAGCCTTTTATATCCATGCAAGTGACATTTTGTTCAGATTAAGTATTTTTGTCTGGTCTTTTAAACGATCCAGTCTTAATGCAGGTGTATTAGTTAGGCATTGTAAGAGTAAGTCTCAAGCATCCGGAAAATACACTTATCCAGCATCTACCAATCTCCATAGGTCCCCATGGATACCAGGGGTTTTACTAGTAATGATCTGCATCACAATCGACAGAAAAGGTTTAACAATGGGAAAAAAAAATCAGAAAAATACGAAGGCAATTTGGAACCAAACACTTGACCTGAAGTCAACAAGGGAAAGAGAATAAGATTATAAATTGTAACATCATTCTTTGGTGAGAAGCTGGAATTTTGGAATTTACCCAATTCTCTTTGATCAAAGAAGCCATGAAATTTTATCGGTTCATTTTTATTACATATCCATTACTTGCACTCTTCCACTAGAAATAGAAATATTTGATGTCCATGTGCAGCTAGATTGTCATCAGCTTGGTGGACTATGGAAGTTATCTAATTCCAACTTGTGCAAGTTGAGATGAACAACATCCAGGAGCAGAATATCAGCTATGTTCTGATCCGTGAGCCAACAACAATTTCTAAATTATTGCCTTCTTTCACACAAGGTCAGGTTGTTGTCTCTTCATTTAGGGAATATCAGTCAGCAAAGTTAGAACTAAACATAGTGGTAGCATTCCTCATTTCTGAAATTAGTCACAAGGACGCACTCATCAGACACTAGTGTTTGAGGTAAATCAATATATTCCTCCAGCAGCATTTTAAATTAAGCAACAATCCACAAGATTACCCAAATTACAAAGAAATATGAAGAATTCCAAGCTAATTTGTAAGTTCTTTTGGCCTCAGAAGGCTCAAGACATAACCTTACCGATAGATACTAAATGGATATTTATTTCATAATATTATGATAAATCTTAGTGCATTAAAAACATTTCATAAATATTTTGTGCCAATGAGATGAGAGACAGGAAATCAAATACTTACCGATACAAAATGTGGCACAGCTGATTCAGGCTCACTGATTCCAAACTCAACAGCGCTGGATAGAAGATACCATCAGGTGGCATAACTACCATTGGTAGACTATATTTCAAATACATATCTGAAATCTGAGAATAGAATATCATGTAACTATAAAAGCTTAAGAAATAATCAATTAAATTAAAAAACAGATTTCAATTAACTATAGCATGAAGTAAAAGGAATTTTTAGCAGAATATTTTGGAAGATGAAACAAAAATGTTTTTAAAACAATGAGCACTGTTGGTATTCACAACATTAAATTACTCAAGGTAAATCTTTTATTATGGAAAGTAATTAGGAATGTCAATGGTATGTTCATCTCTATGGATGAAGATTTCAATTCATTAGTATGGATGTCTTGTTCAGATTATATAGTGGTGGTGAGAGCATATCTGGTATATTGTGCACAGATATGAAGATGGTAGAGTTGGCCAAGGGACTGGTGTTCTATTCAAAAATCTTGGCAAGTGAAAAGGAGGATTGGAGTACAAGAAGTCACAATGGAAATTTGAAGGAAGCATCAAACTGGAGAATGAACCTTTGAACTCCCTGCAAGTATCTATATGCAACAGTAAAGAAAGTCTCAGCATCCCTGATAAGATGCACATCATATGCATGACCGGATTTTCCAGAAGCAAGTTAAATGAAAGTTCCCTTCTATTTGACTTCATTATATATGCCAAGCTGCCTCTCTGCAATAGATCATCAAGTGCACAAAATTGCTAGCAATAATCATAGCTCAAAGACTTGTCATAAAATCTGAAAATTGACCTCCAAGACCTAACTTTTGGAATACCTGTATTTGAAATCAACTTCTGCAAGCATCTGCACCACCTGATGGTGTTAAACATGCACTATGTGACAATTCACATTATGTACTGATGCAGATGATTTTTCAGATTTCTTGTCAGAATACATACATGATATCACATACAATACTGAGATTTTTTTCTGCAGGCAAGGTAGAATTACCACTTACTGATTGTGTACAGTTTTATTTTGCACTATATACACATGTAAACAAATAAAGAAATGTAAATAACACTGTACAATACAGAGAGAAAAAATGCAAGTAAAAGTCCTTAAATGAGTCCCTGATCGAGTTTGATGGTGAAGGGGTGGTAGCTGTTCCTGAACATGGTGGTATGAGTCTTGTGGCACCTTTATCTCTTTCCAGATGGTAGTAATGAGAATAGAATGTATGCTGGCTGGTGAGGATCCTTGATGATTGCTGTTGCTCTCCAATGGCAGCATTCACATAGATATTCTCGATGGTGAGGAGGGTTTTGCCTGTGACTTCCTTTTGCAGAGCTTTATGCTCAGGGGTATTGGTGTGGTGTCCCCATACCAGACCATGATGTATGCAGTCAGTACACTTTTCTCCACACATCTAAAAATGTCAGTGTTTCCAATGTTGTACCAAACTCCGCAAATTCCAAAGGAAGTAGAGACTCTGACATGCTTTCTTCACAATGCCATTAGTATGCTGGAGTCTAGGAGAGATCTTCCAAGATAGTGACTCTCAAGAACTTAAATTTGCTCACCCTCTCCATCTCTGAGCCCCAATGATCCCCCTACCATGGGAACAACTTTTCCACATCTACTTTGTCCAGGCCTTTCAACACTCAAAATGCTTATAGAAGTTCTCCCCCCCCACCCCCAACTTCGTTCTTCTGAACCTCAAGTAGTACCGGCCAAGAACCATCAAATATTCCTCCAAACCTCATCCAGGAATCATTCTTCTGAATCTTCTTTGAACTTTCTCCAATACAATCACATCCTTTCTTAAATAAGGAACCCAAAACTGTACCCTGTTCTCCAAGTGAGGCCTCAATAGTGCCTTCTAAAGTCTCAACATCACACCCCTGCTCTTGAATCCTATTCCTCTGGATATGAATGCCAACATTGCATTCACCTTCTTTACCACCAACTCAACCTGGAGGTTAACCTGTATGGTATCCTGCACAAGGACTCCCAAGTCTCTTTGAACCTTTTGAATTTTTTCACCATCCAAAGAGTCTGCCCTTTTATTCTTTCTACCAAAGTGCATAACCATACACTTTCCAACAATCTATTTCATTTGCCACATCTTTGCTCATTGTTGTAATCCAAGTCTGCTTCCTCTTCACTCCACCAGCTCCTCCACCCATCTTTGTATCATCTGTAAACTTAGTCAGAAAGCCAATTATTCGGCAATCCAAATAATTAACGTACAACGTAAAAAAGTGGAACGAACACGGACCCCTGCGGAGCATCACTGGTAACCAGAAGCTAACCAGAATAGAATCCCTTATTCCCATTCTGTTTCTTGCCGATTAGCTAATGATCTACCCATCTAGTATTTTTCCTGTAATTCCTTTGGCTCTCATCTTGTTAAGCAGCCTCATGTACAGCACATTGTCAAAGGTCCTTTGAAAGTCCAAATGTACAACATTCATTGTATGCCCTTTGTCTTGCCTACTTATGGGTTCCTGAAAAAATTGCAATAGGTTTGTCAGGCAAAATTTTCCCTGAAAGGAAAACATGCTGACTTTGGCTTATCTTGTCATGCACCTCCAGGTACTCAGTAATCTCATCCTTGACAATCAACTTGAACGACTTTCAAACCACTGATGTAAGGCTAAATGGCCTAAAATGTCCTCCCTCCCTTTTTAAATAGTGGAGTACCTTTGCAATTTTCCAGCCCTCTATTATTTCTAGCAAGATCATTACCAATGGCTCCACAATTTCTATAGCTACTTCTTTCAGAACCCAAGGGTTCATTCCATCGGATCTTGGAGGCTTATCCACCCTTTGACCTCTTAGCTTCCCAAGGACTTTCTTGTTGGTGATCGTGACTGCACTCACCTTTCTTCCCGGACACCCTCAAAAGTCTGGTATACTGCAAAAGTCCTCCAGTGAGGTCTGATGCAAAATACTAATACAGTTCCTCTCCATCTCCTACTAAAAACTGGCAAATAATATCATTGAGGATACTAATTTGCCATATTTTATTCAAAGTTCATCTTTTCCTTCTTAATATCCTTCTTAGTTGCCTGTGATGCCACTTTCAGGGAATTGGATACCTCTATTCCCAATCCTCTATCTTCACATTAATTTTTCTTCCTTGTATGCCCTTTGTTTTGCTTTTACTTTGGCCACAGCTGTAATTTTTCCATTCAAATAGCTCTTCTTTTTTGGAATATACTCATCCTGCATCATCCTTATTTCAAGCAGAAACTCTGGCCACTGTTGCTCTGCCATCCCTCAAGCTAGTGTGCCTTTCCAATGAGCTTTTGCCACCGCCTCTCAATTCTCTGTAGTCCCCTAAATATGGATTAGGATACCGACACCTCTAATTTTAGTTTCTCCCTCTCAAACTGCAGGGCGAATTCTATCATATTATGATCACTACCTCCCAACAGTTCCCTTACCTTCAGCTTCCTCATCAACTCTTATTCTTGACACAGTATCCAATTCAGAATTGCCATTTCCCTGTTCAGCTCAGCCACAAGCTATTCTAAGAAGCCACCTTGAAGGTATTTGATCAATTCCTTCTCTTGGGATCCAGTACCAACTCAGTTTCCCCAAACAACCTGCATATTGAAATTCCCTATGACTATTGAAACATTACTCTTCCAGTTAATAGAAACAAAAACTGGAGTGAACAAAGAGAAGCTGAAGGGACCCAGTGGATGAGGTAGCGTCCAGATAGAAATGGCCAGTCACCATTTAGGGTTGGGACACTTGAATGAGATTCCAGTTAATATTAGCTCCACACTGACATCTACTCAAATTGTACTCCATTTGAGAATAACAAAATGGTGAAATAGTTTTCTGTGCAAAATTCAGAGTTTGCTCACCGTCTCATAGAAGTTGAGAATGAAGTGCAATAGTAGACTGTTGTAAGTTTCCATTTGTAATGCTACTGTAAACATTCGTCCACAAAATTCGACAAGTTCAAAAACAGAATTCACTAATCCAGAAAGAGAGGGGTTCCTGAAATCACAAATATATTTATAAAGCTTCTAAACATTGAATCAAGCTTCCAAATTTAAGCCATTGAAAGCAGCAAAAAGATACAAGCTCATGCCCCCACCCCAAGCAAGGAGAGATAAAATTGAAGGACAATTTCTAATGGTCCAGTTGCTTAGAAAGGAACTAAACCAGGCTATGCTTTCCTTCTCTGAATCAAAGATGCACAATTCTAGGTGAGGTATTCAAATAAACATTACAATAAATGTTTAAATCCATGCAAATGTAATATAATTTAACATTTTTTTGTGAATGTACAATAATCGAAACATAATAATCGAAACATAGTAATCTAAACCTTGTGCACTGATCAAAATAGAGACCATTACCCAAGGGAAATAATTTACCCACATGATTCACAATTCAAATCAAGTTGATTTCCACTTAGCCAAATATTAAAGAATATTTGGCAGCAGATAGCCTACCAAATTTGAGCTAGGCCTTTACTACCACGGCGATCCTTCTATTTGCTTTCTTACTGCAGACCTCCACCATCATTTGCTGAACATATTTTTTTTCTCTTAAGGGTCTCACAATCCAGATCTCATCCATTATGCTTCATTTTACAGGACACTTGTAATAACACATTAGATGAAGTAGAACATCGGTGTTGTGCAATTGTTCAGCAAAAGGAGGTGTAAGACGCTCCTTCCGTCCGAAAGCTTACAGGTCACCCTTGGGCAAGGTGTAGTGCTTGTTTAGCCTCCAATCAGGGTCACTTTAAGCTATGAATTGCAGATGGTGGATAGCTTTACAAGCAGATTCTACAAATTAGAATTTATGGTTGTAAAACTAAAAATGCTGGGCAGATGAATCTGCTGATCAATGGCCAGGGTTTCCTGTTCAGAATGGACACTGCAATTGAAGAAGGCAACAGGAAGCCACTTCAGTATTTTTCCCTTGTATAATCAGGAACTCAACATCAACTATGGTCTCAGCTCAAAGATGGAGCCTTCACCGAAGGAGAATGGGAAGACAACAACTACAATTCACAGGGTCAGAGATCATGACGGACGGAGAGACATGACGCCCACGCCAAACGTCAAGGCACCTGAATGAATGAATATAGACAAGACCAGGTATTGTAGCAAGCTAGCTGTCACCTCAAATCCTGAAAAAAAAAGGCACTAGAACACCTCCCAATTTCTCTTGGTAGTTTCCTTTTAGTTTGGTATCAGCAAGTGATAGTCTACTGAGGTACAATTTCACAATCAATGGTTATTGCTCATCATTACTATAGACACTTTTGATTAAAATCTAAAATTAAAGTCAAACAGCAAACACATCCTTGACCAATCCATACAAATTAATCATTGAGAAAAAAAGTACAAGCTTTGGGAGCTAAAATGCAAGGATGTACACATTAACTGGCAGGACCCTTATGATGCACTGATGTAAAGAAGAATATCAGGGTGCAAGTCCAGAGCCCTCGAAAACTGGCAACACAAGTAGATAGTATGACAAGGAAGGCATGTGATCAACCTTAATCGACCAGGTACTGAAGATAAAAGTTGGAAAAACATGTTGCAACTGAATAAAACTTTAGTTGAGCCACATTCAGAATATTGTGTGTAGCTCTGTTCACCACATAACAGGGCGGACTTTGGAGAGGGTGCTGGTCTGTGTCTGAGAGGAAAGAGCATTAGAAGATAGATTAAAGGTGAGAGAAGGAATGTTTAAAGAAGATTTACTTGGCAAATCTTTATTTATAAAACATAGTGGGTGCCTGAAGCACACTGCTGGGAGAGGTAGGTGGTGGTAGAAACAGATACAACAGTAACATTTGAGAGGTATTGAGGCAATCAAACAAGCAAGCAGGGGATGGAAGGATACAGACCATGTGCAGATGGATGAGATTAGTTGACAGAGACATCGCAGGCCAAAGGGCCTGTTCCTGTAATGTATTATGTTCGAGAATATGGTTGCTGATGTTCCCTTCTCTCATTCAGAAGTACCAACACCATTTTCAATAAAGTTCTGCTGTCCTGCCAGAGATCGCCAAAATCCAATTTGGGATTATCCATATTTTAATAGCTTTGTTAAATATTATAAAAGCAACAAACCACCAAGTCCTCTATAATAGATAAAAATATGGATTCAAGTTCCACTGTTCATAGGTCGAGTATCACAATAATTTCCTGGTCCATTCCCAATATTGTACATACTTACGGTGGACTCCCTGAACCACTGTAAATCTCTCTATCAATCTGTGTCACGTACACAGAATGCCAAGTCAACCAGTTTACCAGTAGGGTGGTGATGCTGTCAATCACACTGCACTGTAGATAAATAAATCAAGGAAGATGTTAAATGTCATTAAATCATCTGATTTTGAGTGTACACATTACTTTGCATTAAATCTCACTTTCCTACCCATTGTCAAGCTGAAAGGAAATGCTTATATAAATCCTGGATTTTGCCAAGAACAAACTTCTACATTTGTACCACATTCATTTCTTCTAGAAATATCATACTGTACTGGAAATGCTATTTTGTATGACAACCCTAGAATTTTCATCAAAAATATTAGTTTTAAGCTTCACCCTTTGAATAAGACGACCACCCTCTCCCCCGCTCAAAAAATCTAGCTCTTGGTGCTGACTAGTGGATGATGTTAAATGCAAACCACAATATTTAATAACAAATCATCATTTAAAAGTTTAAATTTTATTTGAATATTTTAAAATAAACCACTGTCAGTCCCTGTAACAGGCTGTTTAAAGCCTTTACAGAGCTGACAGCAGTTGACTGGTCGATGGACACCGCTCAGGAGCGCGGAGACTTTGCAAATAACAAACAAGGCATGCACGAGATTGCATGGGAACCAGCAGGAAGATGGTGGTGGTGTTGTGACTTCGCCATCACAAAAATAATTTTAGACTCTTTGATTAGGATCATTTTAAGGTGAGAATTTTAAGATTCAAGAATCATCCTATACAATGGCATATCCGGTACATTACAACAAAAGCTGCACTGACATTTTTACAGATGCAAAACATGGCAGCCAAAATGCACAAAATCAAAAGTTCTAAAAAAAAGGAACATAAAGAACAGACAAGTGTGAGGCATTGCATTTTGGAAGGAGAAACCAAGAAAGGACATACATGGTAAATGGTGGGGCACGGAGGAGTGCGGTAGAACAGATGGATCTGGGAATACAAATACACAATTCCCTGAAAGTGGTGTTACAGGTAGATAGGGTTGTAAAGAGAGCTTTTGGCATATTGCCCTCATAAATCAAAGTATTGAGCATAGGAATTGAGATGTTATGGTTAAATTGTACAAGACATTAGTGAAGCCAAATTTGGAATATTGTGTGCAGTTTTGTTCTCTTAACTACAGAAAAGATAGCAATAAAAATGAACGAGTGCAGAGAAAACTTACTAAGATGTTGTCCTGACTTCAGGAACTGAGTTACAGGCAAAGGTTAAACAGATTAGGACTTTATTTCCTGGAATGTAGAAGAATGAGGAGAGATTTGTTAGTGGTATTTAAAATTATGAGTGTTATGGACAGAGTAAATGTAGATAGGCCTTTTCCACGGAGGGTAGATGAGATACAAACCAGAGCACATGGGTTATGAGTGAAAGGGGAAAGGTTTAGGGAGAACTTCTTCACACGGAGAGTGTTGGAACAAGCAGCCAGCTAAAGTAGTGAATGTGGACTCATTTTTAACATTTAAGAAGAATTTGGACAGGTACATGGATGGGAGAAGTCTATGGACTGGGTGCAGGTCAGTGGGACGAGCAGAAAACTGGAATGGCAGACGAGAATGGTCGAAGGGCCTGTTTCTGTGTTGTAGTGTTCTATGCTTCTGTGGTTCCAAATAATCTGTGCTATTACTATTGTTAGAGAATTAAGCAGTAATTAGGAGAATTCCTCTCCAATTCTTCCTATTTTTAACATCTTTACAATAGAACAAACTTCACATAAAGATTGCATTCCTTCACTATCCCCATCTCCTACTTTCATACCTCATGTTCAATTCTCAAGCATGTTGTTACATTCCATTTAAAGATTAGTGTTTTGCTCATTTCTGATAAAACATGTATTAACTCTAGGTTTCATCTTACCATAATGTCTCATCAATTCTTAGCAAAATCACAAATAACATCCCATAAACATTTCCTCCAGACTGTATTAATCAACAGGTCCCATTATTTTTCAGCCTCAAGATGATCACCTGCAATGTCTTTTCTTCCTGCCCCATTATAATGGCCAACCTTTGAAGACCTTCATTGTGTCCCTATTTCTTATCCAAATTATGCCATAGAGGAATATCATCCAAAAACACATCACTTTCCAAATCTAACCTTCAAATCTGTGAGGGGCACTGCACAAAGTGTCCTTACAGTAGACAAAGTTAAAGAATTTCATGTATGTTACATTCTAAATATAGTATTATGTAACAATAATGAAACTGTTACCATTTACTTTAAAACCTCTTGGATCCCATCATCATAAAAATGCTACACAATATCACAACAGAAAAGAACTCTTCTGCATTTTGAAACATACATAACCAGAGAAAATGGCTTAAGACCCTGCCATAAAGCTGGTTTCCAAACCATCAACATCATGCATTTTTCTGGGTACTTTGAGACCAAACAAGGTTGATGTCATATTGATCGCTTGATGAAGTTCCAAATACATATTCATCCAACTCAAAGAGCTTCCAATTTGCACCTCCTTTACATCTCAGTAATATAGCACTTCTTTCTTATTTTTGACCCAATTAATCCAGAGTCCTGGCCAAATTCCCACATTAAATTAAAAGCACAAAAAAAAGCAACGCAGCTGCCCATGTCCAACTTATCCCAACACCCATTCACCTTTACTTCTGCATGTTAGCTGATACCAGCTTCTTAATAATATCTTGAACTTAAACCTCATTTTTAAAAAAATATCTCAATTATGTACATTTTGCTCCATCTCTGCATGGAGTTTGCACATTCTCTGTGACTATAGGTTTCCCCAAGGGTGTTCTGCTTTCCTTCTACATCTAATGCTGGTGAGTCAGTTAATTGCCCCCAGTGTAAATGAGTGGTAGAAGAATCAGGGTGGAGATCAGGGGCACAAGAGAAAATAGCTTAAAAAGAAATAAATGGGAGAATAGGATGAATTGTGGCAGTTTTTTTTACTATTTGCTGTAGCCCAATAAGTGAAGGTGCTTCTACATTGGTGTCAGGAAGAAAAATGGAAAAAAAAACTATTCCTAAATGAACAAGACTTGCAAATCTGAATTTTTGGAGTGCATATATCCAGTCAAATAGAGAGTATCCTATCATTCTAAAAATGTGCCCAAGACAGAGCATTTCCTGCTGCGAGAACCACACCACGTGTAATGGCTGGTCCAATTGCATTCCTAATCATTTCAGATCTTGAGCAAATTGACTGTAAAAATCCAGCTAAGAATACAATTGAATGCCAAAGTAGGCAATCAGACCAACAATAACATTTCTGAGAATAGAAATAGTTACTGCCTTGCAACTTGCTTCATTGTCCAACACCAAAACGCTGTATTTCCTTAGAAGTGGCTAGAATTGAACATCATACAAACGTGAGCAAAAACTCCCACTCCTGACTGGTTATTGATGAAACACACAAAAACAGCTGGCCCAAGGAACTAATACAAAGAACTCAAGCTGAGATATCCAATGGCAGGGATAATTGATATCAACTGTAGTCAGGCTCCTCAGTTCTAAAATTTTGTTTTTTTTGCCCATATTTTAAAATCAGGGCTGGATTTGAGTGGTCCCAGCAAAATCGATACATCAGTATTTCAAAATCACAGAAACAAGTCCTTTGGCCCTTCTAGTCTGTGCCAAATTATTTTTCTGCCTAGTTCCACTAACTGCACCCAGACTATATCCCTCCATACCCCTCCCATCCATGTACTTGTCCAAAGTTTTCTTAAATGTCAAAATTGAGCCTGCATTTACCAATTCTGCTGGCAACTTGTTCAAGACTCCCAGCACTCTGTTAAGAAGCACTCCTTAACATTCCCTTGAAACTTTTACCCCAACCAGGCCCTTGTTTTTATCTCACTGAACCTCAAAACAAAAAGCCTGATTATATTTACTCTATAAGCATCATAATTTTGAATACCTCTATCAAATCTGCCCTCATTCTTCTACAAAGGGAATGAAGTCCTAACCTATTTGATCATTCCCCGTAAACCATTTCAAGTCCTAGCAACATCCTTGTAAATATCCTCTGCATTCTTCCAATCTTATCAATGTCCTCCCAAAAATGCACCCAGTACTCCAAATATGGCCTCACCAATGTCTTGTACAACTTCACCCTAACATCCCAACTCCAATATTCAATGCTTTGATTTATGAAAACCAATGTGCCAGAAGGTCTCCTGACCCATCTACTTATGATGCCACTTCCAGGGAATTATTTATCTATATTCCCAGATCCCTCTATTGCACTCATCAATGCCCTACTGTTTACACTTCCCTACCTTAGTTTGTCCCTCCAAAGTACAAAACCTCACTTTTGTCTGCATTAGATTCCATCTGCCATTTTTCAGCCCGCTTTTCCAGCTGGTCTTGATCCTTCTGCAAGCTTTGAAAGCCCTTTTTATGTCATCTGCAAACTTGCTCATCCAATTTACCACATTATCACCTAGATCAATATAAACAGATGGTCCCCGATATAGGTCCAAACTCTATTCTGATCGAATGGTCAGATCTCAAAATGAACATAAACCTCTCCAGGCCAACAAGTTCTTAAACTGGATCTGCAGAACTTCATCCATGGCCCAGCCCACCTGGCATTGGAATGACCTGTTGTCCACCACCACCTGGGCTGCAGTCACCTCTCCCACCCGAACACCAGGTCCGCCACTGCCTTAGTGTCCCGAAAATAGAACACATTCAGCATCAGGGCCCTCCACCCAAGGCCACCACCATGTTTGTCCATCAAAATAAATAGCTCATGGATCCCCTGGACTTCATGCATAATTTTTGTATTTACATGTATTTTTTCTTTTTTTTTAAAAATGTATACAGTATTATTCGGTTGATATGTATGGATGGTTGTAAGTCGCATAGGCTGTAAGAAGAGGACCACCTGTAGTTGAATAACAACATGGACCCAGCACTGATCTTTGAGGCATACCATTAGTCAAAGGCCTCCAGTCAGAGAGGCAATCATCCACTACCACTCTCTGGCTTCTTCCATAATGCCAACATCTAATTGACTTTAGTACCTCAAATGAACACAGAGTAAATGAACCTCCCTTGCGAGACCTTATCCAAGGACTTATAAAAGTCTGTGAAGACAACATCCACAGCCTTTCCTTCAAGGTTTCTGATAACCTCCTTGAAAATCTCTTGGTTAAACATGACCACACAAAGCCATGTTGACGATACCAAAACAGTCCCTGTCTCGCCTAATACTTGCATATGCTATTCCTTAGAACACTTTCCAATAGCTTACTTATGACTGACAGACTCGCCAGCCTATAATTCCCCAGATGCAGAAAAACAAACATTTAAGATCTCCCCCATCTTTTCTGGCTCCTTACAAAACTAACCACTCTGATCTTCAAGAGGACCAATTTTATCCTTTTGCTCTTAATATACCTTAATATCCCTCACCTTCTCTGTCAAAGCAAGCTCTTCTTTTAGACCTCCTGATTTCCCTCTCAAGCATTTTCTTTCATTTTAAAAAATATTCCTCAAGTACAGCCATACCTCAACTTGCGCCCAATCGAGTAAGGTCTGATCGCAGATATGTCCGATGTCACCATAAGGGCTTAATAAAAATTTATAAATTTACACCAGGACCTACGTTGGTGGTTATTAGCTGACGTTAAGTCACTCATTCAACACATGGACTGAAAACCCAAAACCAAGTGATTGTGCTGCAGTATACACCTAACATAGTATAGTACATATATGCAATTGAAATCAATAATATATGCAAGTCAGTTGATAGAAACCATTCCTGATGAATTAACAAATGAAGGGTTGCTTGAACTGGAAGATCAGCTGGTTGCAGAAAAGGCAAGAGAAAAAGGAAGAGAGGAGCTGCTAAAAAGATTCACTATGAAAGGTCGAGTAGAAAGGTTTTCGACCTTCAACAGATACTGAAACAGACAGAAGACATGGATCCCAAAGCAGAATGTTACCTTTTAGTAGAGAGGAAAATAAATGATGCAATTGCTTGCTATTGGCAAATTTATGATTAAAAAAAGAGGCAAACCAAGCCAACCACATTAGATATCTTCCTGAAAAAAAAAACAGTTTCCTCTCACAGAAGAGCCTCAGATGAAGTGATACTGGTATTTGATGATGTCAATGAGAGTACAGTTGAAAAGTAAATTATAAAAATTAAAGTTCAGTGAATTCTTTTGTTTTTTTGATTTTGAAGATACTGTACCCTGTGCTGTATATAAGAGTACTGTACAGCCCCTTCATTCTGCAGCTGCATTCACATCATACACTTTAGCACTAGTCATAGTAAGTGCAGTACACATACAGTGTGTACTTATGTATATATCTTTATAGGTACTGTACAGTATTTACATTTTATTAACTATGGTATTTCAACATGTGTATGTATAATTAGAGAGGTTTAGGTAAATATGTATGTGTGTTATGGTATCTTATGTTGTACAGAATATTGCACCTATCTATAATGATTGATATACGCCTAAATTGATTTGCATACCCACTTCCAGAACATAACCCAGACGCAAGTCTACGAATAAATGCACATTATTTGCTCGCTGCCTATATCTGCTATACACCTCTTTCCTCTTAAACAAATCCCCAATATCCCTGAAAAACAAAGGTTCCCTATTCCTCTTGAGAACCCATTTGGTTGCAGCTTCCATCTCATTGCTGATGGTTCAGAGAAGGTTGATTGAGCATTAACTGGATAGGTAGAATTATCCTGGTTTTTGCTAAAGGACACCCTTAGGAAACTTTTCAATTTTCAGGTTGGTAATCTATGGTGATGAGAAGCTTGGCTAGAATCACAGCTGCTTCTGGAACACAGGACTTAAATACAACAACCAACATTCCATAATAAAGTGGTAATCCACTACATTGGATATTTACTAGCGTTTATGGCAAACAAAGGATTGAATCATCCTAGAGTTTTTAAAATGATTCTTTGACCAATAACTCTATACATGAGAATACGATTAGCCAACATATTTATAAACAAGAATCAACATAATCGAGGAACTTGGAAACCATCAAAGCTGCACTATAATTGAAATATACCTGCAACTTGCACCCATTTGCACCATCATCATCCTACCATTTGGAAGAGTTGAAACATGCAATTAAGGATCAAGTTGCAGAATTGTTCTTCAGAACAAATAAATTCATTTGCTTTTTCAGGTACAGGTAGCTTAAACAAGTCAAAGATCTACAATTTTACTAATCCCCAGTCACATCATAGCTACATTCAAGGGTAGGGGGGGTGGAGAGGAGAGAGAGGGGTGTGTGTGTGTGTGTGTGTGTGTGTGTGTGTGTGTGTGTGTGTGTGTGTGTGTGTGTGTGTGTGTGTGTGTGTGTGTGTGTGTGTGTGTGTTATATATTTTAGAGGAAGGTGAAAAACATTATAATCAATATAGAATTTGATTATGTAGTTGAAAGAACAAAAGCTTTAAACTACAAGTTATAAATAAATAATATGGAGAGTTTGGCAGAAATGTAACAAAGGGACTTCAGATTGAAAAGTGAAGATGTGGATTTGGAGATCCACAAATTCTTAAAAGTCAAACAGGTCATTAAGGTGGTTAAGAAGGCACATGGGATGATTTTTATTAACCAAGATAATAATTTAATTGGAGGTTATGCAAGTGCTGTACAAAAGTCAAATGATAGTTTGAATAACGTGCACAAACATGGACACATTGAAGAAGTGATTCTAATGGAGTGTGCAAAAGAGATTTACAAAAGATATTGCTAGAACAGAAAAATGTCAGCCAAGAAGAATGATGAAATAAGATTTATTGGTTTATCAAAAAAAATATGGTTGGGGAGTGATAGATTTAAAATAATTGGTAGGGTTAGAAGTTGAGAAAAAATATATTGAAAGCATTAATGTTAAAAAAATAGAAGTATCTGAAATTCACCTGCCTGAAAGGACAGTCGAGAGCGAAGGCCTTGATCATACTTTCAAAGATAGTGCACGTATAGCTAAAGAGTCCATGATCATCAGGGTCAGAAACCAAATGTTGGAAAGTGGGATAATGCCAAGAAGATACTATCAACATTTTTCAGTGTAGAATTGTTCAGTACTCCAGTTTCTCTGCAGATTCAATGTAGAACTGCACAACACCATTAACTATATTTAAATCAATCACTTTTTAAATAACATCGTCACTTATGCAATGTAACTATTAAATACCTCTTGATTATAGTTGAAAAGATTAAACGTGAAAGGGCAAACCAGTAGTTCCCAACCAGTGGACAATGGGCCACAGAATGTTTCAATGTGGGCCCCAGAGTCTTTCCAACTCACTGAGGTCAGGGTGGGTCTGAGGTTATGTTTTAGACCTCCTGAGTGACCTTGGATGTGGTGGTGAGCAATCTGCCACTGAGGTCAATGGGCAGAAGCAGCTAGGACTCAGCACTCAGTTACAGTTCAAATCAGACCTCCACACAAGACAGATTCAGAAATGTGTTTTCTGTCTTCTTACTGCTTGTGGTTCTTCACTTCAGTCAAGACAAGAGGGTTAGGTTTGCAAGGTTAGACACATGGTCCATTTCTCCTCTAAAATTGAATACAAATTAATTTTGCAAAAATTTTCATTGAAGATTTTCCTTTGACAGGATTATGTGACTGTACAATATGCTACAAGTTTACTTGGGTATTGCAAGCAAAAGGAAAACCTTTAACGTTCACGGAAACATTCCGTCACTGGAAATAAATTAAATATGAACAAACAGACTGTATATTTTTGTATGGCAAGCCTTTCACTTGAAAATATTGCTCAGTCATTGCCATGAATGGGGCATGGCATATAGGCTAGAAGCTAGGTTGGCCCAAGACCGAAAATGGTTGAGAATCTCTGGGTAAACTAATGCAATTAAGTAGCAGACTCCTTACCTTAAAATAAACAGAGGAAGTGAGGAACAGTTTCATTAGTGGATCAAAATAAAGAGAAATGATATCTGCAATGACAAAACATTGAGAATAACTTCCATATAGAAAAGTTGACGTTTGGAATAGAACAGGAAATAATCCACTGAATTTACTAAGTATAAAACATCCAATTTCCCCCAAGGCTAATTCCTGATGTAAAAAAAGTTGGGTCTAAAGCAAGTTTCAAGGGTTCAGTACAAAGTAAGGCTAAACCTAAGACAAAAATCTATTTTATTAATTTTGAAGTACTTAATGAAGACAGAGCTGCATACAGAATTGGAAGTTCATGCAAGTCCCATGTTCAAAACAGATACAGTGAAAAAAATTATTTTGTGTCATACAAATAATCCACAAAAACAACGATGGAACAAACAGTATCTGTTATAATTACCTAAAACATTAACATCATACAAACAATCCTGTTTAAATAACATTTCCACATCACAAGTACAGGTTGTACCTCTCTTACCTGGCACTCTATGGCCTGGCACATTTGAATCTGCCGCCGATAGTACAAACTCCTTACAGACAGCACAGGTCTCGAACCCCAGTCCCGAATGCTAGCGCCGTAACTGCTACGCTAACCTGTTTTAAGCTTTGTTCTACCTTTGATATGTTTACATCGGGGGTTCCCTTTGGGGTCAATTTCTGTTTTCCAGCATTTTCTGTGGTTCAGTTTGTGATGATTCAGGTCAGCTTAACTGTTTCATTAGTGCAGGTACAAGATAGCTAGGCTTGCTTCTGTTACTGTGCTATATGTCTAAATTTAAATTTAAGACTTCATGAACAGAAATACAGAGGCTACACTGCAAGTTGAAAACCACTAATTAGCCACAGAAGGATGGCCAGATTACAGTTTGTCAAGAAGTATTTAAAAGACCCTGCAGAATTCTGGGGAAAAAAGTCTTGTGGGCAGACGAGACCTGTATCAGTGTATCAGACAGTAGAGAGCAAGATGTGGCAAGAGCAAAGCGTGGAGGCATAAAAGAACTGCCCAAGAATCAAAGCATATCACCGTTGCCATCATTTGCATCTTGCAGCTTTTCTGATCTGTCAGACAGGCATTTTCCTTTATTATGAAAATTCTTCTGTCATCAGCAGTGGAGGTCTTGGTCGGCCTACCAGTTCCTTTGCAATTATTGAGCTCACTAGTGCATGCTTTCTTTTTAATGATATTCCAAACAGTTGATTTTGGTGATCCTAATGTTTGGGCGATGTTTATTCCTGTTTTTCAGCCTCATAATGGCTTCTTTGACTTTCATTGGCATAAAAGAGAGACACGTGTTGTCAAAGGATAGATAGAAAACGATGCTGGGGAAATTATAATGGGTTACAAAGAAATGGCAAAAGAATTGTATCAATATTTTACATCTGTATTCACAGTGGAAGACACAAGTAATATCCCTGACAGACAGAAGCCTCGAGGAGTAGAATTGGACACAGTTAAGATGACTAAAGAAATTGTGCTAGGTAAATTGAATGGATTAAAGACAGATAAATCTCCCACGGGTTTTGAAAGAGGTGGCTTTGGAGATTGTAGATCCATTGGTGACAATCATTAGTCTCTGGTGTAGTTCTGGGGGAATGGAAGGTTGCGAATATGGTTCCATTGTACAAGAAAGGAAGGAGGTGGAAAAAAGGGAACTAAAGACCTATAAGTCTGACGTCGGTGGGGAAGATATTAGAGTCAATCCTTAAGGGTGAAGTTATGAAATACATGGAAATGCATGACAGGATAGGTCCTAGTCAGCATGGTTTTTTTAAAGGGTAGATCATGTTTGACTAACTTAGTTTTTTGACAAAAGGAAAGACAAAGGGGAGGCTGTGGATGTTACTTACTTGGATTTTCAAAAAACTTTCAATAAGGTGTCACATGCTAGGCTGATAAATAAAATGAAGGCCCATGGAATTATTAGATTGGATAGAAAATTGGCTGATAGGCAGAAAGCAAAGGGTTGAAATTAAGTGGTGTTCCGAAGGGGTTGGTCTTGGGGCCGCTGTTTACAATTTATATTAACGATTTAGATTGTGGACTAAATAGTTTTGTGGCCAAATTTGCAGATGACACCAAGATAGGTGGTGGAGCAGGAACAGTTGAAGAAACTGTAAAATTGTAGAGGGATATAGACAGATTGGGAGATTGTACTTCATCTGCCATGTATTTCCCCAATGTTGAAAAGTGTTCAGTTCTGCATTATGGCAGTGGAAATAAACAGGTAGAGTACTATCTGGATGGGGAAAAAATTCAGTCCTTGGAGGTGCAAAGAGACCTGGGCATCCTTGTGTAGAGTAATCTAAAAGTTAATGTCCAGGAAGGATTGGTAGGGAAGAAGGCTAAGGCTATGCTCGCATTCATTTCAAGAGGTAATGTGTTGAAGAGTAGAGAGGTTTTAATGAGGCTCTATGGGGCACTGGTGAGACCCCATTCGGAGTACTGTGTAGTTTTGGGCCCCCTATCTCAGAAAAGATGTGATGTTGTTGGAAAGGGTGCAGAGGAGATTGATGATTCCTGGAATTCAGGGATTGGAATATGGAGAATGTTTAGCAATTCTAGGATTGTACTTGTTGGAGTATAGGAAAGTGAGGGAGGTGGGGGGGAAATCTCAGAGACATTTTGAATATTGAAAGGTTTTGACAGAGTGAATGTGGATTAGATGTTTCCCTTGATGGGCAAGTCAAGGACAAGGAGTCATAGTCTTAAAATTAAAAGTTGTCCATTTAAAACAGAGAGGAGGAGGAACTTCTATAATCAGAGGGTCGTAAATCTGTGGAACTCGCTGCTGCACAAAGCAGTGGAGGCCGGATCACTGGGAGTATTTAAACAGGAAATGGATAGGTATCTCATTAGTAAGGGTATAAAGGGATATGGAGAAAAGACTGGTAATTGGAACTTAGAGGTGAGTTTAGCTTAGCTTAGTGAATAGCCATGGAACAGGCCACAGGCCTGATTGGCCTAGTGGGCTGCTTCTGTTCCTTTACCTTGTGATCTCTAGTCCTCACATTGAAAAATGGCAACAACAGATTCCAAAGGCGATCAAAAGCTTCGAAGCAAGCCTAGCTTTCTTAATCCTGCACCAATGAAGCAGTTAACCATACGCAAGTGATCACAATCACCTGTGAAGTCAAATGTCCCTGAAACATTATGAAATGAGGGAGCCATGTATAAAAAGTGCTTTAATTTCTATATAGTCAAAATGTATACAAGTCACCTTGAATACAATCTGGAATGTGCACTTTAATCACATGTGAATTGTTTGATTACAAACTTAAAACTGTGAAGCCCGGGGGCTTATAAAGGAAAAAAGTGTTTTTGTCCCAGACATTATGGAGGGTACTGTATGTATAGACAGGTTTCTAGTGCAGCAGCAAACAAGGACCCCAGAATAGCAGTAAGGCAGGAGATCATGGCAGATTCCCAGCAGAGCAGCGTTGTCAGTAATATATCTGAACTAGTACAAAGACCTGTCATGCACCAATTTCCAGTGCTTTTGCTCCTGGGAATACAACCAAAGTGCTATGCAGAAGAAAATACAAGTGTGCTATGTTATGACTTCTAAAAACTCATCTTCACTGTTAAAGTTTACCATGTGTCCTTGTACGTACATTAGATAGCCAAAGGAAAGCACCAGGCATATGATCAGACTACAAGAAGCAAACCTTGATTAGAGGGAGGGGGTAGATTAGATGTAGTTTTTATGGTTTTTTTAATTATTTGGTTGAAATCAGCAAACAGTTTAATATGGTTTTACAGATCAGTTCAAATTATTGTTTCTTATATTTATTATGGAATTTGACTTAGTTTTTTCTATTTTTTTTATATTTGTGTGCTTGCATCTCTACAAATGATGTATTATGTGCTTTCTTTTCTAAAACTGTATGTGAGCTTATATGTTAAACTCAATAAAATTATTTTAAAGAAAAACTACATGAAGGTTAAAGCTTCAGAGTTTTGCAATTTACAATGTATATTAATGATTTGTATTCAGAGACATTGTAATTGGAGTGATTTCCATGATAAACTGGGAGATGCAGCTGAATCACAGGGGACAATTTGAGAACTGCAAATTTTTGTGGCTGCATAGAACAGTGACAGTTGAAATTTAATAGCGATAAGCTTAAAAGTGAGAACATTGGGGAAAAATAAATGTGTGCCACTGGTTACAAGAACTACCATATCAAAATATGACATTACCTACCAGAACTTGGTGGAATCCATGTGAGCAAAGCAAGGATTTGAGTGCTACACCAAAAACTATCCCAAAGAGATAAGCTCTTGAACACAAAATCCTCACAGCAGGAGAAACCTTCCTGTAAAATACCAAGCAGTTAAAAAAAAAATCAGTAAAAGAACAAAAAAATGTCCTTCAACATATTTGAAATTAGATTCTAACCATGAAAAATTGCAATCTTTTCTTTCTTTTGGTTTACCGCATCTAATGACCATCATCATATGACATCACTGTCAAGTAGGCAACATGATGAGCACATTGGTTAGCACATCACCATTACAGTGCCAGCCATCAGGACCAGGGTTTAAATCCTGCGCTGCCTATAAGGAGTTTGTATGTTCTTCATATATCTGCGTGGGTTTTCGCTGGGGGCTCTGGTTTCCTTCCACACTTCAAAGCGTACCAAGGGTATAGGTCAATTGGGTGACACAGGTTCTTGGGCCAAAAGGCCTGTTATTGTGTTGTATGTCTAAATTCCATTCCCTGGTACTCTCGCTTTTCACCAATTGAAATAGATAAATTGTGACATCGAGGAGTTATTAATGGTCAAATAGTAATATATACATAGAAAAATTAGGTAGCTGATACTCCACACCTGCATTGCATCAATATCAAAAACACTAGAAATTTATCTACAACTTGTTCAATTATGCTCCAGCATCGAACTATCTTTTTGCCAGTATAAAAATGCCCTTTTTCACCGCGTAACTGTCATGATGTAACGTTCATGAATATTCTCCCGAACAGTCGCGGATCATTTTGACAACCAGTTGAATACTCTCAACCTTAGATGTGGCAGAAATCAAGCAGCTTTCCATTTCTTGGCCTAATTTAGTAAGTTCAGTGTCCAGGTAGGCAGCTCATATACATATTCTGCCAAGTTAAGGAAAGTCGCAGAGTTATGGGCGATGGAAAAACTACATTCATCTTGGACTTCTGCTGAGTGTGGCTTAAAAAAATACACATACCCTTAAATTTACAAGCATTGCATTCACAAATTTTCATTATCACAGTTGAATTCTCCAAATAATGTCTTTAATTTACTAAGCCTCATTTCTTCCATATTGATTATGAAGAAATGTTTATGCAGTTGGTCAAGGAATGGGGTAAACTGGGAAAAGAGAGCACCAAGTGGAGGTATGAGAGAGGAAATGTATTCATAATTTATCTGGTCCAAATTATTAAGATCTAGAATGCAACCAGATTTGTTAAAATAAAGAAACCAATGGGGATTGAGTTAAGCAATAAAAGTCTGCAGATGCTGGGATCGAGTTCAATACACAACTGTGATGGAGAAGCTCAACCAATGTTTGAGGCTTGGGTCTTTCATTAGGTATAAGACAAAAAAGGCAGATGTCTGAATAAAAAGATATGGGAAAGAGGAGAGATGAAATGGCAGGGAGTGGACACAAGCTCAGAGGTCAGCAGTGGACTCAGGTGGGAGGGTAGAAGAGAAAAAAAAGCTGAAAAGTGATATAGAAGAGGGTGGCTCTCTCTGGAGGGAGAAGAGAAGGGGAGGGAGATGGAGCAAAAGAGAGAGAGATTTGGGGGTCAGGGGTCATCAGAAACTGGAGAAGTCAATGTTAATGTTGTCGAGTTGAAAAGTGCCCAGATGGAATATAAAGTTTTGTTCCTCCAATCTGGTGAGAATTAAAATGGTTGGCCACTAGGAGGTCCTTGCAATTGCAGTAGACTGAGTGAAGGTGTTTTTTTTTTCCAAACTTTATTTAAAATTTTCAAGAAAAAACTTGTACAAAGTCCATAATATAAAAATGAAAAACTACAACTAACCCACCTCCCTCCACAAACTCCACAAGGAAAGCACATAAAAATCATAAAAGAAACACATACAACAATTTAAGACATTACTAAACCCATACATTTCAAATATGGCGACCACATCTTAATTAAAAAGTCATAATTATCATGCAGATTATATGTTATTTTCTCCATATAAATACAAGACCTCAACTCATTATGCCAATGAGTTACATTTACCTCAGTCTCATCTTTCCATGAAATTGCCACACATTTACGTGCTACAGCCAATGCTAGACGAAGAAAAGCTGTCTGAAACTTGTTCAACCCAAAATCACTAAATAGGACAGTACAACCCAACAAAAATTTTTTTGGATCTCATAAAAATTTAATCTTAAACAATTTTTGAAGAAATTCCCAAATTTTTTGCCCAAATGGTTGAACCTTATCACAAAGCCAAACTAAGTATAAAAATGTTCCTGCACATCTTTCTTTGGCTTGGCTTCGCGGACGAAGATTTAAGGAGGGGTAATGTCCACGTCAGCTGCAGGCTCGTTTATGGCTGACAAGTCCGATGCGGGACAGGCAGACACGGTTCCAGCGGTTGCAAGGGAAAATTGGTTGGTTGGGGTTGGGTTTTTCCTCCTTTGTCTTTTGACAGTGAGGTGGGCTCTGCGGTCTTCTTCAAAGGAGGTTGCTGCCCGCCGAACTGTGAGGTGCCAAGATGCATGGTTTGAGGCGATATCAGCCCACTGGCGATGGTCAACGTGGCAGGCACCAAGAGCTTTCTTTAGGCAGTCCTTGTACCTCTTCTTTGGTGCACCTCTGTCTCGGTGGCCAGTGGAGAGCTCGCCATATAACACGATCTTGGGAAGGCGATGGTCCTCCATTCTGGAGACGTGACCTACCCAGCGCAGTTTGATCTTCAGCAGCGTGGATTCGATGCTGTCGGCCTCTGCTATCTCGAGTACTTCGATGTTGGAGATGAAGTCGGTCCAATGAATGTTGAGGATGGAGCGGAGACAACGCTGGTGGAAGCGTTCTAGGAGCCGTAGGTGATGCCGGTAAAGGACCATGATTCGGAGCTGAACAGGAGTGTGGGTATGACAACGGCTCTGTATACGCTAATCTTTGTGAGGTTTTTCAGTTGGTTGTTTTTCCAGACTCTTTTGTGTAGTCTTCCAAAGGCGCTATTTGCCTTTGCGAGTCTGTTGTCTATCTCGTTGTCGATCCTTGCATCCAATGAAATGGTGCAGCTGAGATGGTTAAACTGGTCGACCGCTGGTAGTCATGGTGGGGAGCTGGCTGATGGAGGACCTCAGTTTTCTTCAGGCTGACTTCCAGGACAAATATTTTGGCAGTTTCCGCAAAACAGGACGTCAAGCGCTGAAGAGCTGGCTCTGAATGGGCAACTAAAGTGGCATCGTCTGCAAAGAGTAGTTCACGGACAAGTTGCTCTTGTGTCTTGGAGTGAGCTTGCAGGCGCCTCAGATTGAAGAGACTGCCATCCGCGCGGTACCGGATGTAAACAGCGTCTTCATTGTTGAGGTCTTTCATGGCTTGTTTCACCATCAAGCTGAAGAAGATAATAAAGAGGGTTGGTGCGAGGACATAGCCTTGCTGCACGCCGTTGTCAATGGAGAAGGATTCAGAGAGCTCATTGCTGTATCTGACCCGACCTTGTTGGTTTTCGTGCAGTTGGATAACCATGTTGAGGAACTTTGGGGGACATAATCCACATCTAAAACATACTTCTGAATTACTAAATCCATATTTTTTCAATTTCTCAGGAGTCAGATACAACAGATGCAAAAATTATAATTAACCATACTACATCTTACATTAAGCAATTTAGTCACACCATCAAAACACAGTCTCCCATTCGGCCTGATTAATATCACAAATTAAGTCATTTTCCCATTTAATCCTAGATTTATCTAAATTTATTTTTTCCATTGTATCTTGCAACAAAGCGTTCATCTCAGAAA
Organism: Narcine bancroftii; assembly: GCF_036971445.1. Lineage (NCBI taxonomy): Eukaryota > Metazoa > Chordata > Chondrichthyes > Torpediniformes > Narcinidae > Narcine > Narcine bancroftii. The sequence continues at coordinate 21,180,577 of NC_091476.1, read as the reverse complement.
TAAAAGCCTTATTTAATGAATGAGAAACTACAGCGAAGGTGTTCAATGAAACAATCTCCCAGACTACATCCAGTCTCACCAATATAGAGGAGGCCACATCAGATGCACCAGATGCAGCAAATCATCCTTACAGATTCACAAGCAGAGTGTTGCTTTCCTTGGAAGTATTGTTTGGGGCCTTGAATAGTGGTGAAGTAAGTGGTGTGGGCACTAGTGTAGCATTTCTTGCAGTCACAGAGGTAGGTACCAAGAGGGAGATTTTGGTTAGGGAGGAGTGGACAAGGATGTAGTTTGGTGTGATGGTAGATGAGTTCAAGGGGAATCCTGTCCTTATGTCTCAGGGCAGAGGTGCAGGAAAGAGAGAAAATACAAGTAAGGGCTGAGGTGAAAATGGGGATTTTTTTAATTTACAAATTTATGCTTCATCCAATCTTTTCCTGAAGCATAACTCATTTGTCATTTGAGATAACAGTACTTGAAACTACTATTAACTATTCATACTTAGCTTTAAATGCCTTTGCACATTCAGATGATAACAGTCAAATAATGACAGAAAAAATTCATGTATTTTTGACATTTTACATTTAGTTTACAAAAGCCCATTCTTATATTTATTCAGTTTCAGTTGCAGAAAGTTAGCACTTTCAATGTTCTTACTTGTAGAAATTCTTGAGTTCTTATGATGACGTTTAAAAATTCCTTAAATTCCTCTTCTTTTTGCATGGAGGCCCCTTTACAGTCTGCAAACTCTAACCCAAATAGGAAATGTTAAACAAAATCTTTGACAAACATCACAAACACCTGATAAAATTATCAATTTTAAAAACTTCATTCATTCACAGGGAAGTCAAAATTATAGGTCAACACTGACTATCAAATGGTATTCGGTAGAATGCTACTGGAGACAGTAAAACCAATAAAGAATTTAATTTTCAAAGCAAATCTTAAAAGCATAAAAAATTGACACATGGTGTCAGTATATAAGCAAAAAGATAAACTTGCACTCATTTTTGAATGCCTATTTATAACAATATTTGTGATCTTATTGTAATTCATTATAGACTAGGGGTTACATAGGTTTTAATTTGCCATTCCCTCACCCTCCTGAAGAGTTTGAGCCATCCAGAAATCCAAACGGAGAAATGCACAATCATCTTTTACCCAATTAATGTAGTGAAGTAATAGGGGAGTCCTCAGCACTGAACCCATCTGTGCAGGAAACTGAAAGGGAAAGAAATGTATAACTAACATGGATAGATAATGTATCATCAGTACATACAAGCAAAAAAAAAACAGCTTCGAAAAATCATAAAAAGTTCCATGACTATTCTGTTCATTAGCTGCTCAGAACCTTACTCTTGAATGAGGATAAAGGAACCACCTGGCACAATAAAAATGGTGGAATATGTTTGATTCTTGGTGTGTGCTCACAATATAGCTGGATTGAACAAGAATTGCATTGGACTGGCATCAATAATGATAAACAAAGTCAAAACAATTATCTGATTCTTGACCTTTCTCTCGTTGGCTAGAAACACAAAGGAAACAGAGACGGAACAGAGTCACTGTCATTGTGCAGTTCTGCTGCGTGGCACCAAGACTCAATTTTCAGATTGGCATAAAATATTGAAGCTAAAGGGATTTGGTTGAGATACAAAGGAACCAAATACTCACAAGTAAAACCATAACAATGGGTGAACTCTATAGGGCAGATATTTCAGTTACAGACTAGATACAAGGCAGGGTAGAGGGGATAGGTAGCTATCTTGGTCCTCACATAAATATTAAGTGGTCGTTGGGGAATGAGGAGTGAACCTAAAAGTCATTCAGCATAGAACAGGCCCTTTGGTCCAACTAGTCCATGACAACCAGGGACAAATCCCATTTGCCTGTACTTGGTCTGTATCCTTCAAAGCCCCTCTTATCCATACTTTTTGAATGTGGTTAATGTGGCAACTCCTAGTTTCCTCCTGGTAACTCATTCCGGATGCAGACCTTTTCACCTTGTCTCCTAAATCTTTCCCCTCTTAAGCCTACATCCTCTAGTTCTGGAAACATCTACTAGTCTGGGATAAAAACTGTGAGCAGAGCATTCATTTTATCCATGTCCCTCATGATTTTATAAACTGCTCAGCCTCTTTCACTCTTTGGAATAAAGATCCAACCTATCCAACTTCCTACAACTCCAATCCTGGCAACATCCAAGTTAATCTCCTTCCCACCACTTCCAATTTATTGATGTCCTGCCAATTGCTGGGAGACCAGAACTGTGCACAGTATTCTAAGTGTGGTCTTAGCAATAATCTGAATCACATTTGTTGCTTTTGTACAATATATCTGGCACCAATTATGCCAAACACCTTCTTGACCACCTCATCCACCAGAGTTGGCACTTACAAAGAACTTTACACCCGTACCCTAGGTTTCTCTGTTCTGATAAAGATGTGATGTTCATAGAGGCAGAAGAAGATAACATTCAGTAGAAGATAGTAGAAAATGGGAAAAATATTTAAGGTGAAAGAATATGAATGTCAAAGAATGTAACTTTTACCCATCCTCCCTATCCTGTATCCCTTTGCCACGTGATTCATCATGTCTCGCCACCCTTATCTTTTGTCTTTGTTTTTATTATAATTGTTCAATAGTAAAAATGAATAACTGAATATATAGTAATCATTGATTAATGGCTAAATAATGCAAGTACATTATTGAAAGTAATTAAAAAGTAATGGTTTCCATATTGAGAAAAATTTGTTAGATACAAGATCATGACTGGTGTTGCTATAGTAATGTGCAAAGCTTTTCCCATTAATGAACAGTTAAAGAACCAAGGAGACAGATTTAATATACAAGTAAATTCTTAGAGTCATTACAATATGGAATTCATTGCTTGTTAAGGGTGATGGAAAGAAATTAATTGACATTCTTCCAAACAGAACTAGATCGGCATTTAAGAAAAAAATAGTTTGGAGAGCAGTACAAAAAAGATAGATGGGATTGATCTACTTGGAGCCATCACAGAATCAATGGACCCAACAGCCTTCTCCTGTGCTATAAAGATTACAAGAGGATACAGAATTGCCCAACTATAAAACACAGATTGACATTAAGAGTGTATTTTAATGTTCAAGTGATTAACTCTTCAAAAGATCAGTTTAAAACTAGTTACAGATTAGTATGAAAAAATATCCCAAGTTCTACTGTATCAAATTCTTACTTTGTCTCACCTCTATCCATTCAAAGTTCTGCAGTAGTTGAGGGAATGTGGCTAACTGCTCCAAAGGAAATGTTTTGCTATAATTTCGGGAATGAGATGATTCAATCATGGATGCAGCACTGCTGATATCAGGGATAATTTCTTGATGCATTTTTCTTTTCTGCAAAAGCAGAGTTTAAGACTGAAGTTCATTCATGAACACCTTATTTGCATTCCAATCATGTCATCTTTTATTTTCATTCATATTCTGTTAATCATTTAATATTGGTCATTTTGACAAAAAAGGTTTATTAGCTAACTATACAATAGAAATTTACCTACCCTTTTCCTCATTGGATGCTCTCGCAAATTCACCAAACTTCGCATTTTGGCCAACTGCCTGTAACCATTGTTTTGAATCCTTTCAATGATTTTCTTCCAGGGTGAACTTGATGCTTGAAAGTCCTGCATTGAAACAGGGACTTCAGTTATGTGAGAGCATATTTTGTAGAGCAAAAATTGAAATGTAAATAACAATAAATAGAAAGTCAAAATAAAAACAGGAATACTTTTTAAATCTGGATGAAACACTAAAGTTTGCAGACACTGTGGAGGAATTCAGCAGGACTCACAGCTTCGTTTGGTATATGACCAACAATTCAGGCCTGAGCCCTTCAATAAGCTGAGCATAAAGCAGACAGGCACCCAAATAAAAGGGGCGGAGGAGGAGCAGAGGCCAACAAGCAAAAGGAGATCAATGGACATGGGGAGGTCAGGTGAGAATTGATCGGAGCAGGGGAGTGGCTTCGTGAATGCAGAAAGAGAGAGATAGTGGTTGGAGGGCACCCAGATGAAATACGAGGTGTTGTTCCTCCAATTTGCAGGTGGCCTGAGTTTGGCAGCACACAAGACCACTAATATACCAGGGCACAGGAATTGAAATGGGTTGCCATTGGGAGATCCCCACCACAGCAGACAGAGCTAAGGCTCCCAATAAAGCAATCTCCCAGTACATGTTTAACCCTCCGACATAGAGACCACAATGGATGTAGCAGATGCAGTAGTCAACCCCTGCATATTTACGAGTAAAATGCTACCTCAGTAAAAGGATTGCCCAGGGTGCAGCGAGGGAGGTGTAGGCACAAGCACAGCACTTCTTGCTGTCATGGAGTAGGTGCCAAGGAGATTAGTGGGAAGGGAGGCATGGACAAGGTATTTACATGGGAATTGTCCCTGAAAAAGGCAGAGAGGGGAAGATGTGTCTGGCAATTGGGATCACATTATAGGTGGCCGAAATGGCAGAGGTGAGTTGGATGTGGAGGCTGGTGGGGTGTTGGCAAGGACAAAGGGAATCCTTAACACATGTCCTTGTTACACACGGGGATGGAGGGGGCAAGGGCAGATGTACACATAATGGACTATATGCAGGCGGAAGGCAGAGTTGATGGTAGTAGAAAAGAAGCCACCTTTTTTGAAGGAGGACATCTCGGATGATTTCACATGGAAGACCTCGTCTTGGGACCATATCAACAGAGAAATTGTGAGAAAGGAACAGAATTTTTACAGGGACTGGGTGTGTCGAGGTGTAGTTGAGGTTGCTGTGGGAGTTGGTGCTTTTGTAGAAAATGTCTGTTAAGAGTTTGTCTCCCGAGATGGAGTCAGAGAGATAAAGAAAGAGGAGGGTGTTGCGAGAGATGGACTGTAAATTTGATGCCAGGGTGGAAATTGGCAGCACAATAAATAAAGATGATGAACTCATCATGGGTACATGAGGCAGCACCAATGTAGTCATCAATGAAGCAAAGGAAGAGTTCAGGAACCGTGCCTATATTGGCTTGTAACATGGAATGCTCCACACAGCTTTTGAAATCCACACCTGTTCATATTAATAAGAAGGAAACTAGCTCACACTGCTATTTGGCACCACGATTTGGATCCAGCCAAGATTGAAGGAACTATGTAATACTGATAAATAAAAGTGTTTCCCATACTTGTAAATGTACAGAAAGAATAAAAGGACAATGTTAAATCTTAAAATGTCCAAAATATAGTAAATAATATGATTTATCCAAAACCTCCAAGATCTAACTTTTGTACTTTTTAGCCTGTGTTCTTTCATATTACAATTCAACAAATGCGAACCCTGCCTAACAGGAATTTGAGTACAAAAATTCATCCTTTCAGATCATCAACTTCATCCACTTTTCTGCCAACTTTCACCCTGACCTCAAATTCACTTGGTTCATCTCTAGTAATACTCTCCCTTTTCTTTATCTGTTTCTCCATCTCAGGGGAAAAAACTTTCTACACACACTTTCTACAAATCCACCAACTCCCACAATTATGTTGACTATATCTCTTCATTCCCTGACCCCTGTAAAGATTCTATTCCTTTCTCTCAATTCCTCTGGCTCTATCACTTCTACTCATGGGAAAAGTGTATCCCATTCCAGTCCTCCGAAATATCCTCCTTCAAAAAAAAAAGCAAAACATGGCTTCCCCTCTATCACCATCAGCTTAGCCCTGACCCTCATCTTCTCCAATTCTCACACACGTGCTCTGGCCCCCTCTGCTCCGAGACAAGGACAGGATTCCCCTTGACTTTGCCTACCACCCCACCAGCCTCAACATATAAATGGATTTATCCTCCGCAATTTCCGTCACCCACAGCATGATCCCACCTCCAGCCAGAATTTCACCTCTCCTCCCGCAGGGACCACTCCCTCACTGACTCCCTCATACACTCATTCCCTCCAACTAATCGCCCCTTGGGACCCTCACCGAAGACCACAGTATTATGAGCTTCCGTTTTACCAAAATGGGATTATCACTGTAAGGGACAATTATAGACAGGAGGGACTGAATAGTCACAGTTAACACTTAAAATAAGCACAAGTCACAGCCCAGCGATAATTCCATACATTGGAAGAACTGAGGTAAGGCTCGTCACAGCCTGTTCCAGATTTTGATGCATTTGGAAAGACATTATGATTTTGCAAGGGAGAACCATTCTGACTGCTGGAGAGAACACAGCCTTTTGAAGCAGCTCTTGTGAATTCTGTGGATTTCAAAGCAAAGCATGCTCTGTGAATGACTGGGCATTTTTCAGTGGATTGACCTGTGCTAGGAGGGTCTTTTTGGGAAGCAAAGTGCTTCATTTTGATTGTGACTAACAGTGGAGGTCACTTGGAGAGAATGCTTCATTTTAAGTGTGACCAGCAGTAAAATTACTTTGAGAGACCAGTGCCAGGTTCTTGGAAGCTTCATGGAGGCCACCCAGTTTGAGTCCTGCCTACAAAAGGACCAGGAGGGTTAGAACCTCAGCTCATGTGGTTGGTCATTTCTTCAAAGGCAACGCAAGAATTCATGAGTCTGTAGCAGCCACTTCGGTCTTCCCATCAGTTCAATATTAATTCTGGGTATCAAATTTCAAAGGCGTATGCTTCAACACTGAATTTAAAAAACAACTTTTTGAAGTAACTTTCTAGATTTTAGCCTGGACTGTAATGGTTTGGGTATAATCACACACACCACATACACTAGAACACCTGCGCATAGCTGGGGATAGATTTGGTGTTAAGGATAGTTTAATAGACTATAAGTTTAAGAGTTAGAAATAAAATGTGTTTTAAAATTAAACACTGAATGGTTCATTGCCTATTGCTGTTCATTACGCGCAGTTTGCAACAACAGGAAGTACGACACATGCGCCCACACCTCCACTCTCACCACCATTCAGGGCCCAAATAGTTCTTCCAAGTGAAGCAACAGTTCATTTGTGAATCTGCATCTGGTGCTCCATTTGTGGCCTTCTCTACATTGGAGATTGGATGTAGACTAGGAGAATGTTTCACTGTGCACCTTTTCTCTGTCTGCAGAAATGGCAGGGTTCTCCCAATGGTCAACCATTTAAATTTCACACCCAATTCCTGCATCAACATGCAAAACCAAGGCCACCCACAAATTGGAGGAGCAACACCAAATATTCCATCTGGGCACTCCACTGGATGGCATTAACAGAGACCTCTCCAATTTCCATTAGGCCACTCTCATTTCCCTCTGTTCCCTATCCCTCTCTTTCTACCAGCTCTGCACCCCTTTCCCTCTCCATTCAGAGAGCCATCCCATCACCCCATCAGTTCAGCTTTTTTTTCCCTCTTGTGCCCTCCCACCCATATCCACCTCTTGCCTGTGGGCTTGTGTTCCTCCCCACCATTTTAATCAGGTGCCTTGCTCTGTTTGCTCATACCTCAATGAGAGGGCTCAGGCCCAAAACATTTGTTATATATCTTTATTACATAAAGAACACTGTGACTTGTTGAGTTTCTCCAGCATTTTTGCACAAAATCCCATTTTACAAAATATGTATGGCAAATTTATTGATGAATAGTTCAAGTCAAACAAATTGGAGTATTATGTGTACTAATCCTCAATTACAACCACTCCATGTGACGTGCAGTATTTGAACACTACTTTTGACATTCAGTTCTGCTATTTAAAAAAAGCACATTGCACATGTGCTACTATTAGAGCATGCAGCAGGGGACAAACTACTGCAAACAGGTTATGGACAGGCCATTTTAAACTGCTTAAAAGCAGATTCGTCCAGGTATAGTGAAATAGCACAAAATACAGGTCACACAGAGCAGGTCAGGCAATATCAATGGAAAAAGAAAATATACCACACTAAACACAAATTAAACACCAAATCTAATTTACCAATTCTGAGTTTGGTAATAAATAGTATTAATGTTTTAATTTAAAAAAAAATCAAGGTAATTTCCAAATAACACTTCATGTACTATGTGAATATGAAGTGGTGCTGGTAACCTGGGATAGTTTATAACTTTCATCCAAGCACATTTGTTCTGCAGATTTAAATAAAATGTTACTTCATAACAATGTGGAATAACTTCACAAAAAAAAATAAAATACCAATTTATTATTTTTATTGTCCCTGAATCATGGAAAAACAAGGATATACACACAATATGTTGTTGTTGAATGATTTCTCAAATCTCATATCCAGAAGTCCAATTGGCTGCCTATACACAAATCTGAATGAATCGAGTGAACATTTAAAATAGGAGGTCCTCCCCCCCAGAAGTGCAAAATATGAATAATGACCAAGACAGCAGCTAAAAAGTCTACTTCAAAAAGACAAATTTGTGAAAAAGATTTAAAAAACACTAACAGCCCACACAGAATGGCACCAAAGCCTTTTTTTTTTTTTAAACAAGACTTACTTTGGGTTTTCCAGATAGTGTCAATGAAATGTATTCAGGTGCATGGATCTTGTACAACCAGAGAAGAGCCACCAAATGTGGTTGCATTCCCTGAAAGAGAGATCTCATCAGTACGCAGAGCAGCTTACTCACAATACCAAAAATTAAATATAAGTTCACAGTGGCTTTGAGATCATTTCAATTATCTTGTTTCATTCATATATTACTTTCATCTCAACTCCTAGGTTCTTTGTTCACTCACCTTTCTTCAAAACACTTTGATACTGTTATTCAACTAATTTATGGTCTTCTAGGAGTCCCATGATCATTTGCAAAATAATATTTCTCAATTTTACTTCTATATTGTACATTCTAATTATATTAAGCCTCTAGATCCTACATCAGAAAGTAAATTGCCACATCCACTTTGTCTAATTCAGCAATGACTTAAGGCTCGACTTCATTTCTAACCAAAGCTATTATAATACCAGAAGCCCTTGTCATTGAACTATGGTATCATTTTACAAAATCTATTGTATTCTGAGATTAGCTACCCAGAATTTAACATTGCTCTCTACATACTGCTTGATGCAAGGGCCAACATTCTATTCATCATTCTGGTTGTTCTTTGTGATTTGAGCAGATAAATATATTGCTCATCACAGCTCCAAATTTTGGAGTATTATAGGAGTAATGTTGCTTTGTATTGATACAGAATGTTAATGGATGGGAAACAGATTGTAATTATTTTAGAAACAGAACCATAGACCATTACAGCACAGAAACAGGCCGAACCATTTTTTTTGCTTTATCCCACTGACTTTTACCCAGTCCATTGCCCTCTATACCTCTCATCCATGTACCTGTTCAAATTCTTAAATGTTAAAACTGAGTCCACATTCATCACTTCAGCTGGCAGCACCATTCTCTGTGTTAAGAAATTCCTCCTAAACTTTTCCCTTTTCACTCTTAATCCAGGTCCTCTGGTTTGTATCTCATCTACCCTCAGTGGAAAAAATCTACATACATTGACTCATTCTATCCCCCCCCTCATAATATTAAATACCCCCATCAAATCTCCCCTCATTCCTCTCTGCTCCAGGGAATAGTTCTAACCTGTTTAATCTTTCCCTGTAACTCAGTTCCTGAAGTCCGGCCAACATCCCGTTAAATCTTCTCTGCACTCTTTCTATCTTATTGATACCTTTCATGTGGCTAGGTGACCAGAACTATACACAATATTCCAAATTTGGCCTCACCAATGTCTTGTACAACTTTACCATAACATATCACCTCCTATACTTAATACTTTGATTTATGAAGGTCAATATGCCAAAAGTTCTCTTTACAACCCTATCTATCTGTTACGCCACTTTGAGGGAATTATGTATCTTTATTCCCAGATCCCTCTGTTCTACCACACTCTTCAGTTCCCTACCATTTACTGTATATATCATTTCTTGGTTTGTCCTTCCAAAATGCAACACCTCACACTTGTCTACATTGAATTCCATCTGACATTTTTCAACCCATTTTCCAGCTGGTCCAGATCCCTCTGCAAGTCTTGAAAACCTTTGCTGTCCTCATGCCTCCAATCTTAGTGTCATCTGCAAACTTGTTGATCCAATTTAATACATTATCATCCAGACCATTAATATAGATGACAAACAACAATGGTCCTACTACCAATTCCTGAGGCACACCACGAGTCACAGGCCTCAAGTCTGAGAAACAATCATGCACCACCACTCTATAGCTTCTCCCATCCAGCCATTGTAGAATCAAGTTTACTACTTCTTGAATAATGAGCATCTGAACCTTCCAGACTAACCTCCCAAGTGGAACCTTGCAAAGGGCTTACTAAAGTCCATATATGCAACATCAACAGCCTTTCCTTCATCAACCTTCCTGTTAACTCCCTTGAGAAACTCTAAGAGTGGTTAAGTATGACCTACCATGCTGGATAGTCTCTGGATATCCAAATAATTGTATATCCGATCATTTAGAACCTATAATTTCCAGGGTTACTTCTGGAGCCTTTTTTTTTTTATAAACAGAATAACATGAGCTACCATCCAATCCTCCAGCACAACTCCTGTGGCTTAGGACATTTCAATATTTCTGCCAGAGCCCCTGCAATTTCTACACTAGCCTCCCTCAATGTCCAAGGGAATATCTGGTCAAACCCTGGGGATTTATCCACCCTTATTTGCTTAAAGACAGCAAGCACCTCCTCTTCTTTAATCTGTTTAAGTTCCATGACATCACACTGTTTATTTTCCTTACTTCCCAAGAATGCCAGTTTCCTGAGTGAATACTGACAAAAAGACATTTAAACTCTCTCCCATCTCTACTGGCTCCATTCAAAGCTGACCACTCTGATCAATTTTGTCCCTTACTGTCTTTTTGCTCTTAATATACCTGTAGAAACTCTTAGGATTGATATTCTTCATAATTAACTTGAAACTAATGGCATTATGATCACTATTATCATTTGTCCTGTCTCGTTCCCTCAAAGGAGATCCAGTATTGCATTCTCTCCAGTTGGTTTCTCCATGTATTGATTTAGAAACATTTCCTGAACACATCAAACCATCCAGTCCTTTTACAGTATGAGAATCCCAGTCAATATGTGGAAAATTAAAATCTTCTATCACAATCTTATGTTTCCCGCAGGTATCTGCCATTTCTCTATAGATTTGCTTTTCCAATTCTCGATGACTATTGGGTGGTCTATTATACAACCCCGGAGTGTGGTCATACTTTTCCCATTCCTCAGCTCCACCCAAATAATCTAAGTAGACAAGCTCTCTGACCTGATCTGCTTGAGCACAGCTGTGTTATTTTCCCTGAGAAGCAATGTCACTCCTCCCTCTTCCCCCCCCCCCCCCCCCACATTCTATCTCGTCTAAAGCAAAAGAAGCCCAGAACATTGAGCTGTCAGTCCTTCCCCTCCTGCAACCAAGTTTCACTATTGGCCAGAATGTCATAATTCCACGTGACAATCCAGCTCTACAATCGTCTGCATTTCCTACAATAGATGCACCTGAGAATATTTCCATCATGCAAAACCCATTGACTTCTAATGGCACATACAATTTTCACATCATTTTTTTTCCTTCTCCTCCACCTACTCTGGTTCCCATCCCCCTGCAAATCCAATTTAAACCCCTCAGAACAGCACTAGCAAATCTTCCCACAAGGATATTCGTCCCCCTTCAGTTCACATGCAAACTGTCCTGTTGGAACAGGTCCCACCTTACTTGGAAGGGAACCCAATGAACCAGAAACCTGAAGCCCTCCCTCCTGCACCATGTCTTCAGCCACGTATTAAACTGATTACTCCATTTCTAACTCCATTTCTAACCTCATTAGCATGTGGCACAGGTAGCAATCCTGAGATCACAACCCTGGAGGTCCTGTCTTCAACCTAGCACCTAACTCTCCTTGCAAGAATATCCTCACCCTTTGTACCCATATCATTGGTCCCTACATGGACCACAACATCTGGCTGCTCACTCTTCCTGGTGAGAATGCAGTGAACTTGATCTGAGATATCTCAGACCCTGGCACCAGGGAGGCAACATACCATCCAGAATATTCGATCTCTTTCACAGAATCTCTTCTCTGTCCCCCTAACTATAAAATCCCTTATCACTATAGCTCACCTCATCTCCTCTCTTCCCTTCTTAGCCACAAGACCAGATTACATGCCAGAGACCTGATCTCCATGACTTGTCCTTGGTAGGTCTTCAAAAGTATCCAAAATAGCATACTTGTTATTGATCTGACTTGATCTAATCACATTAAGTAAGATCAGAGGAAAAACATAGGTTCAAAGTAATATTTTGTCTATTGTACTCCAAAAATCAGTCTGTGGCATCTCTATAAAATTTCTGATCTGATAACTAGAGATTCTTTAGTATCATGAAACTACAATTAGCAAACTGAATGAAGGTTTTAATTGTAACTATGGGATAGAGGAGTGGATGCTGCATTTGAATCCTGAATTGAGGTTTTACATTATCATCATTTCATCCATAAGGCCATCTAAACTACTTTAGAATTTCTGTCAACAATGTTCAAGTCAAATTTGGGAGAATGTGAAGTACAAATTTGTCATTTTGCATAGTACCTAAAAACATGAGAGCAGCGAAAAGCACTGAGTCAGCTGGCTGGGAGCTCGTTAAGCACAACTTGTTTACTTCGAGTTTCACACTGCAGCCTTTAAGACCCTCTGGAGCCCATCCCTTATATCCTGGAACTCACGTCATGCTGATGTAAGCACATACGCGTACTTCTAGTCTGTACCGAAAGAGAAGGACCCACGACGCCATCCTTGCCGTGGCTGCTCCGTTGATCATGCACAACAACCAAAGCCAGTTCACCGCTACAAATATGTGCACCACCACAAGAGCCACACAACTTGTTCCCTGCTGCCGTCATATTCCCCAATAATCAATGGACCAAAGAACTGCCTTATTTTTCACGTACTATTATTTTTATTTTATTTTTTATATTAATGGTGTAAGCCATGATAGTTATGTACACACTATGACCCTGTTGCAAAACACCAAATTTCATGACTTGTTTATGATAATACATCCTGATTATGATCTTTCTTCATTAAAAGAAAAATACAGTTAATGCCATCAATTTGACTGAAGAGCAGAAAATGTTCAAAGTATTGAATCTTATCTGGAGAGTAAATAAACACTTAAATAATTGACTTTGAAACAATCACTAGATTTGACAGCTGGAATGGCGACATAAACAATCAGCATTTCTCCATGAAACTGTCAGATTTACAAACTTAGCACAAAATTCCAAATTATGATGACATAATAAATTGGTTAGGAAGTAGTCTGGTCCCAAAACTTAATATATTGTAACTATTTTACATAATTATTTTAAGTAAATGATTTCAAAATGTAGATTGTTAAAAATTGTTCGTATTTCAATTTTTGACTTTAATCTGGTGGACAAAGCTCATATATACTTGCGTAATCATTGCTACTGTGTAAAAGTCGACTCTCCGCCCCCCCCCCCCCCCCCCATTTTTGGCACCAACCATCCACTTGAGCTCCCGATGCCCCAGCTGTCCGCCCATCTGAGCTCCCAATGATCCGTCAATTCAGTTAATGTTTTTAAAAAAAAACTATAAATCTATCAAAGACAACATTCCAACAACTTTTGACAATTTTCTGAAGCTGACAATGACATTTTAAATGATTTAAATAAATGGCCCCTAAATCTCTTTGGACCTCCTGTTCTTTTAGCTTTATACTATTTGGCCAGTTCTTTTGTTTTAAAAGCACAAATTCACTTTTGGCAATACTGAAATGGATTTTCCACGCTATCATAGTTGATATTAATATCTTTGCAATTTTAGTAAGCAAAAAAACTAAATAATTATCTTGGTGGGCTGTTGGAGCTCATAACTACTGCTGTAACATTCCAAGATAATTGAATACTTTTTGTTTTAAGGGTTTTCCAAATGTTAATATCAAATGAAGCAATAAACCATGAGGATTGGATGAAATAAAATGATACAACTTACCATTTTGGACTGTAGATCTATTAGCTTCTTAACTCTGAATCGTTTAACTGAGAAATAAAAAGAAAACACACGGTATTAGGTGAACACTGGTTTTTTAAAAATCATTCTTTTGCTTCACATTATCTCAGAGAAATGTTCTGGATTTTTCTCTTTTTTAGGGTGCTTACAACCATATTTTTGTGACACTTGTCATGTGTAATTACATATTGAAACATAAAAGGTTGAGTTTATTAGAAAGAAAACTATCCAAATTGGTGCACGTTTTCTTAAGCAGTATAACAATCAACCAAAATGAAATGCAACTTTATACAACAATGATATCTTATCATGGCCACGACATTGAATTTTAGGACAAGTATTTGCAGTATGTCTTCCAACCAACCTTGCATATTGGCAGTAAACAAACCACCATTAGTAGTGGTTTATTTGAAACAGTCCTGTAGTTTAAAGCCAAGAAAACAAAACAAAGATTCTTCTGTTATGATTTCAAGTTTATTATATGATTGCAAGTTTATTAGATGATTGTACAAGTACATCACGACAAAAAAGCCTTCTCCTCGGTGCAAAAATATGCATATATACGTACAGTCATCATACACATGCAGACAAACAATATCCCCTCGACTTGCAATCTACATGACTTGCATCCATCCACACATATACCAATTTTTTTTTAAATAAGAAAAATATAAAATTTACGTGGTTTATGTTTTATTTGACAAACTATAATTGGGATACAGGGCATGCAAGAGCCAAATGTGTGTACTTATCTGGTTAGTCGGCATTCCAGGGTCCATATGCTGGTCTATTTTAATTCCTGTGCACATGCGTGTACGTCTAGACTGGGTTCGTGTATTGGAGCTCAGTTGGCACATATGTGAGAGTTAAGGGAACAAATATCATCAGGGCATTTAACTCCATGCATGCACCAACTGAACTCCAATACACGAACTCACCATGCATGACCAACTGAAGACTCACATATGCACATAGGAATCAAGAAGGCTGCGCCCAGCTGACAGACCCCAGGACGCCGACTGAAAAGGTAAGCATGGACCAGCATGTGGAAAGATTTGCCAAGGTTGATTGTTATCATCAAATCTACAATCAAAAAAATATTTGATTAAAAAGTTTGCTTTAAGCCTTCGGTACTCCACAAGCTCAGGCAAAATTCTGACTTGCATCCATTTCGAGATACAACTAATCCTTCAGTCCCAATAACTGTCGTAATTCGGAGAGTACCTGTAGACATACATTTCTTTTTTTAAAAATGTTGCTAAATAAATAGTAGAGGCTCAGAGGATTTGTATGAGCAGTTTATAATTAATTCAACAGTCTCATGACTCATGCAAAGAAGCTGTTTCTCAGCCTGGTGGTCCTGGTACTTCTGAATCTTTTTCCTGACAGGAGTGGCTGGAAGATACTGTGCATAGGTTGATAAGGGTCCTCAACGATTTTGCGAGCCCTCTTCAGACAACAATCCTGATAGATCACATTGTTGGAGGGAAGCAAAACCCCAACGATCTGATCTGCTGCTCTTATGATCTTCTGGATTGACCTCCAATCCAATGCTCTCAGCAGGGGCAAATAACCTTCAGCCTGCAGGCTGAATCCAGCCCACGATCCAAGTGCACCCAGCCTGCCGATACAAGTACAGGCAGTTCCCAGGTAACGAACGAGTTCTATTCTTACATCTGTCCTCAAGTCAAATTTGTATGCAAGTCAGAACAGATTACAAATGCATTAAAATATGTCCAGCTGTCAATCTCCTGGTGTTCTCAGCTGAATGGAAGCAAAGAAAAGTTCCTACCTGTCACACTTTCCTTTCCAGGCACTGAGCCCCTGCTCACTTTGTAAAAGTAACCCTGTACTGCATTTAGTCCAGAGTCAACCAGAAACTACTCAACTATATACTGTAATTTTAATGCCGTGCCATTCTGAAGGCATTCGTCTCTTGAAACTACAATGGCCATACTCCTCCATTCCAGTGTCCTGGAGGTGACTAGGCACATGTGCAGAGCAAATGGTCCGACATATACAGATGTATGTAGTTCACGAAAGTGAGACACAGGATGATAAAACTGCAATGCAGAAAAGATTAGTGTGTCGGTTTCATCTGCTTTTTAAAAGCCAGAACTCAATAAATGAGCAGGATTAATGGCATTACAAGTGAGAGTAATTTTACTCTTTCATATTGATAAATAAATTGGTTTACTACAAGTTTTATCTGTGAGGTAACATGATGCGCATGTGAGAATGGATAGCATCAGTGCAGCCTGCGTTCAACCACTGACATACCATCCAGCCCTCACATAGTAAAAGGTTGTCTGCGCCTACTCTACAGCAACCACAATAGACCATAATGGTTCATATGTAGTCCCATGTAATCCAATTTCTTCTCCAGACATCTTACATTTGAGAGAAAGATCAGTGGAAGCACAGATGTGAAAGGGTTCATTCTTAGTCTAACTCTGATGCTGGCCCACTTGCTGCGCTTCTGCCATCTCATACAGCGCTTCTGACAACTTCGCTCCCAATTCCAACAGCCTCTCTTGCATCTCCAGAAATCCGCTCTGCAGTTTACTGAAGACTGGCTCTCTTCCTTCAGCAAGTTAAAACCTCTTGATATCTTATCAGCTGATCCTCTACTTTGAAATTCCATGTCGTGTTTCTAGTTTCCTCAAGTTTTAAATGATCATAAACAATACATGTCAGGTAGAGGATTTAACTGTCATATTGAGCCACAGTCTCCACTGCAACCTCATGAACCACGATTTTCATCAACTACGCTTAAATTTATGGATAACTAAATCACCAATATACAATTATAAGCCTAAATGTATGGACCACCACATTGTCAGTCCACCAATGACCATTTTTTTGTGTACTTGCCAACATCATGCGATGAGATCAGATTACCACTTCCTGATTGTCGTATCTGTCCTGAGTAACAATCTGCTGTCATTGACCAGATTAGCCTTGCCAATTAACAGTATCAGAGAAGACGATAAGGGACTCTGCAGCCATCAATAGTTTCATTCCCAATCCATCTTGCTTCCCCTTTGATGTCCCCTCATATGCACGAATTGATAGCATCAGTGCAGCCTACCTTTTAACCATTGACACACCATCTGGCCCATACATGTTCTATTCCATCTCAAATTTTTGGGTTGTGAAATGGGAGTTCTGAAAGGGCAAATTTCTGTATTCGATATGGGTGTAATGGGAAGGACCAGGGAGGTGGTGGCAGCTACCTGTGTTCTTGGTTGAATCATAAATTTTTAAATGGCAGATTATGTGTTTACATAAGCAACAATTGGAGAATGATCACTTCAAAACACAGAGATTAAGTTACACTTGGTGGAGCTAAGGTTGCTACTCTCAACTCTTGCTAGCATTTCCTTCAGTTCAAAATAATTTCTTTTTAAAAAATATCACAACCCTCTTTGGATTTTAAGCAGTCTTTTTCTTAAAAAATGCTTGAAGGCCCCAAAAGCATCTTTATAGTTCCCATCTCAGTCATTAAATACATGTTCACTTCAAAATTTTCTTGCAGCAAGCAAACTAATAATTTCTCCTTCATTGTTGCAGAATACAAGTTTTCAGTTCAAAAGAAAATTTGATCTGTTATTCATCCCTCATGATAAATGGAAAATTGTGGCATTGATCAAATATACTAACAGGAATTATGTTTTTAAAAACACAACTCACATAGAACCTTTTCCCAGCATGGCAATGGCCAATACCAGTGGGACATCGGTTTAAGGTGAGTAGAGGAAAGTTTAAGGGAGACATCAGAGGTTATTTATTTATCGATCTTGTATTTATTTATGCAGAGAGAGGTGGGTGTCCACAATACATCACTAGGGATTGTGAGGAGTTGATACAATAGGGACATTCAAAAGACAAATAGAGATGAAAGAAAAATAGAGGGTTACGACTGTGGGCTTAAGATTGATGGTGAAATTAATCAATGCTGTCAGCACATCGTAAGTCAACAAGCACATACAGTACTTTTCTATGTTTTAGAATTCAACCAATTCCAAGTGCAATTTAAAATCACAAGCTACGGAACGCCATGGCATTTATGATGCACAACCACCGCATTAAATAATACAACTGATTTTGTCCTTGCATACAAAATTAAAACATAGTTCTATTTCTGCCAAATCACTGGAGTTATGGTCAAAACTTACCATTTTCCTTTTCTGTCAGCAGATACAACAGATGGCATACAGAAGGGCACTGGAATTATAAAATCTCATCTGAATCACATTTCTTAGAAATGACAAGGATCAAAAAGACTGAAGATCAACATATTGTATTTTTAAAACCCAAAATAATTTTTAAAAATTAAACTTTTAAAAACACAGATTACCGATAATTTATCCAAAAATCAATGCAACACATCACAAGCAAATTGCATTTCTTTAAAAATGCTTAATGAATATATTTTAAATTTAATAAAGAGAATGATAACTAACATTACGTCTCTTGCCTTCAGATAGTTGAGGAGAAATTTAACTGAGATGCTCAAAATATTAAAGCATCTAAGGGGTTAGATTTGAAGAAACTAGATCCAGGGAACATGCCATTCTCATGTTATGGAAGAACCTTTTGAAATAAAATTTGAAAGGTGCTTTTCCACACAAAAGCTGGCTTCACAAACACAAGAACACAGAGCTAATGGAAATTTCCAACAAGATGGTCTTTTGTAGTCCAGGGATATTGTTCTTTTTCTACTGAAGGCAATGAATAAAATTAAGATACAAATCAGCAAAGCTTCAGACTTTGGAGGAAGACCAACTTCTACCATATAGTTCCTTTTATATTCTTTGTGGTATCCTGCATTATAGATCATGATTTCATGAGGTATTGAAATTTTAGAGAACAAGCAACATTTAACATAATGCAAATTTTAGTTAAGATTAAGTCTGTATTTAGGTACCCATACTATCCAGCTACAGATCCACTTCCTTAACATTCAATAAGGGGATTTAAACAATAGCACATAATTCATCTAATGGAAAAATCTTACCAGTTTGTCATTCTGAAGGTAAAAAAAAAATATGCCATATAATGAATGTAAATGTTTTTTTGAGTTCAACAGATCAAACACAGCTAACAACCATTTGATAAACAGCATCTGCAAAACAAAAAAAAACTTGATCAACATTGTTTAGCTTGTATGTTAATTTCATGCAGATTTCTCTACAAGTTTGGATTCTTACCTCCCCTACCCGCAAGGGATACTAACTATGATATACAAACGCTATGCTCTGCTCTACTATATTCTTTGGCATTGAACCTTCTGCAGTCACTGGGGAAAAAAACATATGGTAAATCTGAAACTTTGGTTTCTGCATCCAAATCTGCTTGCATTTTGATAAAACTCATCCAAAGTAGGACTAGAATATGAGTGAGACAAAGTTTTCTCCAATTTTGATTCATTTCTAATTTGTTCTCAATCACCTGAACTATTTCTAATCCCAGGGTTAAAAAAAAAATGACAAACATAATTTGCTTTCTTGTTTCTAAGCTAATGAATCATCATCACTGGAAACATGATTAAGTAATGGTTTGAAAATTAAGTTGAGACAATTTCTATGAAGAAATCACCACTTTAGTTAAGATGCAACTGAAGTCCCCGAAACTTCCTCCCTTGTCCAGCATTGCTGTTCTGACTCACCTGTACATGAATGCTAGGTTTCCTTGTACACATCCAGGAGATGGCTTTAGTCACTGCATTTTCAGGAACTACTGAAGCAGGAATAAGGCATTTCAGGAGGCGTGTATTAAGCTTGTCAACTGCAAAAGAAAAACATTCACTTGACAAGGACTGCACCACAAAAATGAAAATATTTGGATGCAAGAGAAAAATGAGTATACCCAAAAATATTTCGCATTTAACCATGTTAAAAGTCAAATTTGTAACTGCTATTTGTTCAAGTTCATTTCAGGTGATGCCATCCTTTATCTTTGTTATTTTAGAAGTCTAATTGAAGGCTTACATGTAACATTAAATTAACACTTAGTGAGTATATACAAATTCTTAAATACTCTTCAGCATCATGCTTTTTTTTATTTCCTATTAAAACATTAAATTGCACAATAATACAACATTAAAGATTTTTTTTTTTTTACCCAGCCTTGCACTCATAGCCACATCCAGAAGTGCCTCAATCACATCTGGTAGCAAGCCCCTCTCAAATGCAATGCCTTCAATTTTCTCCAGATGAAAATCTCCTTTTGATGGATTCCGCTCTTGCACTGGATTAAAATAAAACAAAAAGTACAATGAATGTACACAGTTTTTGTGCACTTGAACCTGATCTTGTCTCACTCAGCTTCTGCTGACTTTAAAATGTGTATTTGGGTGGGAATCATGAATTGAAACCCATATTGAACTTAACTCAAAACCAAATGCAGATTCCAACTCCAAAAGCATGCAGTTTATCAGGAAAATCCCACTGAAAAGTGGGGAACCAAGGAACCTACCAGCTGAAATAGATCACCAAAATTCTTAAAATGCAGTTTTCAACGGTCACAAAATTAAGATACCACAACCTAAACACACTGTCATAAGAAATAGAAATAGGAGTCCGTCATTGAACCCCTCATTCCTGCCCTGCCATTCAAAATCTGGTGACTTGCCAAATCTCTATAGCTGTTGCAATTTCTTGCCCGCAGCATTGACGTGAGTGGACTAGGACAAGTCACTGGAGCTGTTTACCTCAAGGAACAGCATCTCATCTTCCTTAAGGACAAACAGTAGCCCTTGAGATTCAATACAATTCGAGATAATCGGGTTTTCTTGCTTATAACACAAGAAATAAGAGGAGAAGGCCATCTGGCCCACCTTACTGATCTGGTCATGAACTCTGGTTCACGAGAATGTTGACAAGATTTCAAGATTTGAGTTACAGGGAAAGGTTGTGCAGACTGGGGCTTTTTTCTCTGGAGCGTAGAAGATTGAGACAGGACTTGATAGAGGTGTTTAAGATTTTAAAAGGGACAGACAGAGTAAATGTGGATAGGCTTTTTCAATTAAGAGTGGGGGAGATTCAAACTAGAGAGCATGGTTTAAGATTGAAGGGGGAAAATTATTAGGGGAACATGAGGGGAAATTTCTTTACGCAAAGGGTGGTAGGGATGTGGAATGAGCTTCCGACAGACGTGGTCGAGGCGGGATCATTGGTTACATTTAAAGAAAGACTGGATAGTTACATGGATAGGAGAGGACTGGAGGGGTATGGACCAGGTGCTGGTCAGTGGGACTAGGAGGGTGGGGATTTGTTATGGCATGGACTAGTAGGGCCGAACTGGCCTGTTCTGTGCTGTAAGTGGTTATATGGTTAACTCAGTTCCATCCATCTAGATTTTCCCCATAATCCTTCATTTCCCAATGATTCAAAAATCCATCTAATTGTATCTTAAATATATTTAATGAGGCAGCCTCTTCTGCTTCTTTGGGCAGAGAAATTCAATCTCTCCAGCAATTAAGGCCAACATTCCATTTGCCTTCTTGATCACCTGTTACACCTGGAAACCAAACTTTTGAAAATTATGTACAGTACATGCACTCCCAAGTTCCTCTGCACAATAGCATGCTGCAATCTTTCACCATTTAAATAGTTTGAACTGCTATTTTTCTTGCCAAAGTGGATGACCTTACATTCATCAACATTGCACTCTTGCCCACTCACTTAAATAGCAATGATATGTATGCACACTTACCTAACCTATCCTTGTAGGAGCAACTTTGATATTCAGCTTTCATTGATATTCTCCACAACTCTAGTTAGCACAACATGTCTGTAAGGAGTTTGCAAGTTCTTTCCGTGACCTGCATGGGGTTTCCCATACAGGGTTGTACGGTAATTCGGCAAATAGGTATCAAAGGGCAGAATTATATTGCATTTTTTTTTAAACTCCTCATGCCCACACTTTACTTGATTTTGCTTCATTTCACTCAACTACCTTTTAGCTCTCAAGGATTATTCTCTATACTTTGATCACCTTCAAAAGGATGAACATCTAAAGATATCCAAACCAACTGCTGTAACATATCTGCATTTGATGCCAATACCACTGGTGAGCACTTCCAACAGGCCATCCACTTCAAGTTTCCAAATGTTCCTCAAGATCAAATTCAAGATCCTATTTACAGTACATTAATACATGGCCTTGAACCAAAACTTCAACAATTTCTCCTTCTGTATCACCGTCTGCAAATGGCTTTCTCATCGGAAGACCAGAGTCAGTATGAATTGGGAACAACGTCTTCTCCTCCACTGATTATCAACAGGCCTACTCGGAGGAGGAGTGCTTCGCCCACTTCTCTACTCATTATACACCCATGACTGTGTGACCAGGCACAATTCCAACGCCATCTCCAAGTTTGCTAATGACATTGCAGTTGTCAACATAATCATAAACACCAATGAGGAAGCGTACAGGAGGGAGACAGATCAGCTCATTGAATGGTGTAACAACAACAACCCTGCACTCAACATCAGCAAAACCAAGGAGATGATTGTGGACTTCAGAAGGAAGTCAGGGGAACACAGTGGAGGCCTCAGTAGTAGAGGGGGTCAAGAATTTCAAATGCCTGGGTGTCATATCTCCAAGGATCTCTCCTGGAACCTCCACGTTAATGCATAGTATAGCCAGAGGCTATACTTTGTGAAGTCCCCGAGGAGATTCAGTATGTCACCCAAACTTTCTTGTAAGATTCTCGTAAACTTCCTCAACTTCCATGGAGAGCATTCTGGCTGGTTGTGTCACTGCCTGGTAGAGAGGCACCAACTCTCAAGGCAAGAATAAACTTCAGAGGGTGGTAAACTCAGCCTGGAACATCACAGGCACCAGACTTCACTCCATCGAGGACCTCGACACGAGGCGGTGTCTTAAAAAAGCAACCATCATCCCCAGAGACCCCCCCACCAACAGACCATGCCCTCTTCACTCTGCTACCATCGGGAGAAAGGTACAGGAGCCGAAAGACGAGCACTCAGCAACACAAGGACAGCTTCTTCCCCGCTGCCATCAGATTCCTGAACCAAAGACACTCCATTCCTTTCACTGAACTACCTTTTGTTTTTTTTTAAATCATCATCAAACTGGCTCCGGGGAAAGAGCAGCCATAAAGGGAGGCCTGCCGACTCAATTCAGCATTAAAGTAGCAATGGGACGCACTCGTCTGATAATACTTACCGGTAGCGAAGAATTCCACCGCCTTCTGCAGCGACTCCAGGTCGCCACTGGCCTCACTGGGACGGACCGCCGACCCACAACCCCGCTCCATGCCAACGGATGATCCCGAACGCGTTCAAATCATCGCGCGCTTCGCGCCTGCGCAGCACGGCCGACTGAAATAGCTTTGAGCATGCGCATTGTGAACGAAGCCCGCAGTCAATGGGAGGAGCGAAAGGGACGGTGGGTGAAGCAGCCAAAATAAATGTGAGTATTCGGTTCACTAGTTTTTCAAGCAAAGATTCTGTCATACAGTAGAAGAGTAATGACAACGTTAAAGAGGTCAGCTACATATTTTTTGGAGAAAGAATTAATCACGTTTTCTTGAGAACTGGAAAAGTGAGGAATTACTTTAAATTCAAGATACAAAAGACTGAAAATACAGGATTGGAAGAAAAAAAAACTGCTGGAACTTCAATCCAGATGAAGGGTGTTGCCTGAAACGTCGACTCCCCCTTTTCCCTAAAAACCGAAATGCAGAATGGGAAAGAAAGGGGATCAAAAGAATAGAAAATTGTTTTTTTGGGAAATAATTTATTAACATTTGAACAGTTGAAGTACAAATATGGAATAACTCATGGTACGTCATCAATTGAAATCTTATTTAAAGGATAAATTGGGAAACAGCTTGAGATTACCTGAAGGAAGCAGCTTTGAATATTTGATTACAGACACAATGATAATTAAGAGATTTATAACCAACATGTACATTAAGCTGCAAGATAAGGAAAATGAAATAAACTATAAACCTAAACAGAAGTGGGGAAAAGGATCTCAACATAAAGATAAAAAATTAAGTATGGGAAAAGTTATGTTCTGGAACTATGAAGAATACAATAAACACAAGGTTACACACGATACAGTAGAATTGGTTACACAGGGTATATGTTACTCCTCAAAAAATTTTTAAAATGGGATTCAACATTATCGGATAGATGTTTTCGCTGTAAGAAGGAAATGGGAACAACATTGCATGCAACTTGGGTATGTACAAAAGTAAAAACGTTTTGGAAAGTATTAAATCGGATACCAAATAAAATGACAAAAAAAACATACCAAAAAAACCAGAGATCTTTCTTTTAAGTAACATAAGAAGTAGAGAATTAGGCCTCAAATTGGATAAAGTGCAAAAAAAATTCATCAAGATAGCCTTAGCGATAGCAAAAAAAATGTATAATGTCGACAATGGTACATGGAAATGAATAAATGTATTCCATTGGAAAGAATAACATAATTTAAAAAATAAAGTCACAATGTTTGAACAAATTTGGGAATCATACATGGAACATACCAGAGAGAGCTTGCCGACGACCTCCATCCCCTAAAATGAGGATGAAAATGATAAGAAGACAAAACAACTAGATTCATAAATAGATGACACATTTTTTTTGTTTATTTTCCTTTGTGTGAAGATATTCTTTTGTGGTTTTATTGCATTGTATATGTTGAATATTTATGGGTTTTGGAGGGGGGGGTGGGTCGAGGGGAGGGAGGGAAAGGGGGAAAAAATGGGAGAAAAGACCACTGTAAATTTAATGAGAAATGTTTGTACATATTTTGGTTGATATGGTTCATAGTGTGAAAAATTAAAAAATTATTTTAAAAAAACAGAAATGCAGAAGGAACTCAGCTGGTCACGCAGTAGGCCATTTCAGATAGGCCAAAAGTCTGGATGTAAAGGTGGAGAAAATCTGCCAAAATGCATAATCTGAATGTGCAGAGGCGGTCTCCGAGCTGCATATTCCAACCCCTCTCCAAGAGGGATAATCTCCACAGTGCAGCCCTCCGCTGATCGTTTTGAATGGGCAGCTGCTAGGCAGCTGTTTGGGGACTGGCTCATGATGTCGTAGTGATGTCCTCGGCCTGAGACGCAGGAGCGCAAATTTTAAAACCCCAACAGTGTGCAGAGCAGGGAGGCATTCCAGGTGCGTTCAGATTTGAGAAGATCATTCAGGAATAATGGCTGATAATTGGGCAGATGGAGAAATCAGACTGCTTCTTGATCTCTTGTTTGAGGAAGGCCAGGAAAAGGAGCTCACAAGGACAGTGAGGGATGGTCCTACCTTTCAATGGCTGGCCAGTCCACTTTCAGCACATGGTCACAGCCGTAGTAAAGGCCAGGTAGTCACAGTGCTTGAGAGCCTGAGGAAGAAGTTCCACTCTGTGTTGGACCATAACAGGAGGAGTGGCATTGGACATTTAGACTGTCCATATTTTGAGTAATGCCACAACATCTGGGGAACAAGCTGCTCAGCAACATCAGTGAATGTGATTAGTGCATTGGAGAGCCCTGATTCCCCAGTGTTCATCCCTGAGTCATCTCAGGCAGCAACCAGCAGAGACCAATCTCCAATCGGAGATGCTTCATGTGAGGAGAGGTTGGTCACTTATGATGTATCTACAGACGCTGATATGGATGTTTCTGAACACGACGAAGTGGTGGTTGAAATCAATGGCCCTGGAAGGGCCAATGCAGGAAGGTCACCTGATAACACAGGTATAGTATCGTCAATGCTTCATGAGTGGAAAAGCATGCAATTTCACTATTGATCCCCTTTTCCTGATGTGATCCACAGTACCTTGTCCGAGATCCAAGCGTCAGAGGTTGATGAAGGTGCAGGTTCACTCAAAGGCCATGATGACATCACTGGACAAGGAGGACAGAGAGGGTGATCGCCTCCATGCTGCGATGCAACTGGAGTAGGAGAGAGCTATGCTTGCCAACCTTAGGGAGGAAGAGGATACAGCATGCCGGGCTGAAGTTGACAGGCAGGTGCAGGCGATGAATGCCTTGTCATCTGCTCTGCGGGAACTCTGCGCTGCAATGGACAGGTAGTCCTCCATGTTCCACAACATGGTAGTTCGATTTGTGAATGGCTTTCCTCCGCACAGCTGTTCCCGCAGCTGAATGGCCCCCTGCATGACATATACCAACCTCCTCCCGTCAATGTGCCGTTTCATTCCACATCAGTACGTTATGGTCATGGCCACATGGAGACGAATGAGGTGGCTGGGTCATTTGCAGAGTTGTCACCCCCTCCACCTCCTTCCAACCAATGCTGGATTAATGTGTAGTTCTGAAATGATTATGGAAAGGCATATTTATGCTGCTCAGCCATTTGACACTTTGTATTTAATGTGCACAACTTTATGAATTAAACACTGATGTGAGCAATGCGCTGTGCACTTTTCAATGGAATAACGCACTCGAGTGCGATGGCATAGTGGAGGGTTGCGGTGATAGCTTTTTGCACTACATATATTTTAGTCACTTTTGATGCTTTTAAGCTATGACCTTGTAATTTGTAATGATACACGTGAAATGCACAGGTGATTGAAGAAGGCAGCCATGTGTTCCCTTGTCCTGTCATGTGCAGCCTTTAGCATATTTATGTAACTTGAATATTTAAAAAACCATACATGTGCAATGGAAAATAATTTTTAATAAACTTCCAAAAGGTCGTAACGTCTCTTCTGTTTCATTTCTTTCTCTGTTTGCTTCAGGAGCTTACAAGATCAGATAGCACACCATGCAGTAGGTTCATGTCAACGCTTTTGGGAACAAGTGGGGATAGTGGGTGGCAGGGACAATTGCCATTACTACCGATAGCTCCTGAGATCCCCCTCCCCTTTATATGATGGACATAATTGCTGAACGGATGGGCTGGTATCCATGTGCCTGCTGATCATTACAGTCCTGACTGTTGGGAGATCTGTCACAACAGACATACACTCTGGCTGAAAATTATCCTTGTTGAGCTCACATATATTGTGCAGCACACAGCATGCAAACATAACATCCGGAAAAAAAGCGGTACAAATATCAAGGCACTTGGAGAGGCACCACCATCAGCCTCTCAGACGGCCAAAGGCATGTTCCACCACTATCCTTGAAGAACTCAGGGCTTTTTTAAATTTTCGCTGTCCTGGATCCAGTGTGCTGTGATGCGTGAACCCCTTCATCAGCCATGTTCTGAGGGGGTATGCCGTGTTGCCCACAAGGTGTGCTGTGACCTCCACTCCATTCACATCTTGGTCACAACAATGCAGATATGATGTCAGTTCATCTATCAGGTGCCACAATTCTCTCCATGCTGCAGACATGTGCATTGTGGGACCTGCCAGTTTACTTCACACCCTGGTCAGCAGCTCTGCACTGAAAACGCAACAGCCACCTGGCTGAGGGAACTGGAACCTTGAATAATGCTAACGCAAAGGGGTTTGAAGAGAGCACACTCGTGTCACATGGGAAGAGCTATCTTCCCTGGTCCTCCACCTTTCTGTACAGGGAAGAGTTGGCAAGCACTCATGTATCATGTGTGTGGCCGGGCCACCCTATGAAAACGTCTGTAAAGCTGTTCAGAAAACAGAGTGCAATTATCTACATGGAGACACATGAAGTGGGAAACATCAAAGACATAAACTCACCAGAACTTGCGGTCAACAACCGCTTGCAGAACAATGGATTGCCACCCTTTGCAAATTATAGTAGGTCACAGCGTCCACGACGGGGTAAATAATGGGAATATGTGACCCATCAATGGCACCAGCTCAAATTGGGTAGCCCCTTTCTGTGAAGCCATCAATTGTCTCCTGGAGACGCGTTCCACTTGGCAGGGAGATGAAACGTTTACCGAAGACTTTCTTCAAAGCTCCAGTCACCTGCCGCACTACCATGCACACAGTGCTGACACCTATGCCAAAGATAGTACTGATGGATCGAGATTCACAAGGGCTGGCATACCACCACAGGGCAACAGCCATTCGGAGTCCAGGCGTGAATGGCCGCTGCCAGTTTGTTGTCTGAAGCCTTAGGTGAGGTTCTATGAGTTCCAGCACAAAGTGAAAGGTACCACACGACATATGAAAGTGCCTACTCCACTCTTAATCATCAAATTTGGTGAAAACTCAGCCCCCTGGGATCTGTCTAACCTCTGCCGAGTCCAATTTGTTATCAAAGCTATTTGGCTAATAAGCAACATTTGCCTTTGTCTGCAACACCTACGTTCTGCTCACCTTTCCAGCTCAAATTGCCTCCTGCTTCTCCATAACCTCTGAAGGAATCGTTTTCTAATCTCCATGACACGATTCTCAGACCTCACAGACATCAGAGATTTAATGGCCTTACCGAGGATGTGCTGGATCTCAATCTGAGCACCAACAGAGGCTGAGAACATCATAAACATTTGCCTGGCCTGCTCCGGTGCACCATGATCCAGTATATACAGCTCTTCATCGGTGCGCTTCAATGATGTCACGTCAGCGGGTGGGGCTATGGCACCATTCAGCAACCTCCATGGGGATCTGGAGGCTGCTACGAGGCGCCTCTCCTTTGAATGGGATGCTGGAGCAGCCTTTTTGGGCTCCAGATTGAATGGTAAGTTCCAAATTTTCACAGATGAGGTGATGTATGCTTTGGATCTTGTGCTGTTCCTTTACACCTCCACTTTGCCCTTGCCATCACTCTGATACAGGTTAATCTTGGTCGGAGGCCCGACCTGAAATGGCCTGGTGTCTATAGGCACTTTCAAGCAGGGAAAACATCCATTTGTAAAGGCGCCCTTACACCTAAAATCGTATCTTTCTGAATGTGCCGTGGCCAGCTCCGAGGCTCCGATTCCACACCTTCTCGGGGAAGGATAATCAGTGGAGTGCTGTGCTCTGCCACCTGACCTGAATGTACAGCCACTGCAAGCGGCTGGTTAGGGGTAGGCTGATGATGCTGTCAGCCCGTGATCCAACTCCCCACTCACACTTCTCCCTCCATGATCCCCTCAAGGCAGGAGCCAGTGGGGCAGAGGGAGCCTGTGGAGTTGGCCGGAACTGTCAAGGGGATGCCTGTGCAGGTTGTGACAGCCTCACCATGCCACTTCAGCCTTCACAGCCACTCTCTGTGGCTCAAAACGCACAGAGTGGTTCCAGCTGCATGGGGGAATTATGGGTAGGGAAGACAGCCATTGCTCTGTCACGTATTTATGACAGGTGGCGCTACGGCACAGTCGCCCCATCTCCGTCAGCTCTGGAGAGCACTACAAGGCGTTTCTCAATATGAAATGACGCTGGAGCAGCCTTTTAGGGCTGCTGTCTGAAAGGTAAGTTTTAAGTTTTTAATCTGCTCTTGTAGCCAGCCTCCAGGTGGAGGCCAAACATGAAATAGCCTTACACTGTGCCTTCCATCATGTTTGGGACAAACACATATTTTCCTTTATTTGTCCGTTTTCTACAGTTTTAAATTTGGAATCAAACAATTCACATGTGATTAAAGTGCACATTCCAGATTGTATAAAAGGGTATTTATATACATTTTGGTTTTATCAGATAGATATTACAGCACTTTTTTTATACATAGTTTCCCCCATTTCAGGGCACCATGATGTTTGGGACATTTAGCTTCACAGGTGTTTGTGATTATTCAGGTATGTTTAATTGCTTCATTGGTGTAGGAATAAGAGAACTAGGCTTGCTTCTAAATTTTTAATCTGGAGTATGCAGTTGGTATTTTCAACATGAGGACCAGAGTTGTGTCAATGTAGTTCAAAGAAAGCAAGAATAAAACAGTAAGAGCCATCCCAAACCTTGGAATTACCAAAATCAACTGTTTAGAACTTCATTAAGAAAAAAGCCCTGTAATCGCAAAGGGATTGGTAAACCAAGGAAGACCTCCATTGCTGATGACCAAGAAATTCTCATCATCATGAAGAAAAATCCTCAAATGCCCCCTGTCCAACAGATCAGAAATACTCTATGGGGGGGGGGGCAGTTGTTTCAATGATGACTGTCTGCAAAAGAGTTCATGGATAGAAATACAGAGGCAAGCTGCAAACCTCGTTAACCACAGAAATAGGATGGCCAGATTACAGTTTAAAAGGGCCTGCAGAATTCTGGATAAAGGTCTTGTGGACAGATGAGACCTGTATCAGAGTGATGGCAAGAGCAAAGTGGAGGTGTAAAGGAACAGCACAAGATCCAAAGCATACATCACCTCATGTGTGATACATGGTGGTTGGGGATGTTCTGGCTTGAGTATGAATGTCTGCCACAGGTGCTAACACACACTCATTGTAGCAGCTCACCTGCACGACATGTGAACTGGCGCCGCAGGAAAGTGTCCATGGAGACGCTCAGTGCAGGGCCCAGAAGATGTTATCAATTCTGCCCTGCTGGGGGCTAAGGACTCTGGGACTGAGCAAGCCTCTTTAAGCACACAATTTCAAACCAGAACTCTAAAAGATTCAACGTGTTCCTTTTGGTTTAGTGGTTTTGTGGCTTAGCAGCCACGGTCCAACAGCATTTGGACCCAACACAAACAACTCCAGCAGCATGGACAACGTGAACAACTCAACTTTTTCAAAACACAGTTTCACTGAAACTGCTTACTTTCCAGACCACTCATTCCCTCGTTTACTTCCAGCAAGAAGAGGCTCAGTTCCAGGTCAGGAACATTGTTTCAGATCAGACTCTATTACTATATGGTGGCTGCGCTCAACCAGGAAATGGCAGGTCGTATAATGGACTTTATATAGCAGCTTCTGGAGGCTGGCAGGTATGATGCACTCAAGGCCCTGTAATTTGGCATATTCAGCCTCTCACACTACAGATGGATGGCCTAGGCGACCGGGTGAGTGACATGCTGGAACTAGCAGATGGCCATAAGCTGTGTCTACTCTTTGAACAGCTCTTTTTAGACCAGATGCCAGAGGACATCTGCCTCCTATAGCAAACAAGGATTTCTCCGACTTGCAAAAAGAGGTCGCACTTGCGAACATTTTGTGGTGCGCCAAATACGACAGCAGGACCAGTGTCAGAATTAGTGTGCTGTGTCACGGCCAAAGGCCCTACCACTCCGCACCCCATCAGCTAAACCTGCAACACCCACACTGAGCAACAACACCAGTTCCAAATCTTGGTGCTTTTACCATCAAAGATGGGTACTCTGGACCCACCGATGCCAACTGCCATGCTTGTTTGAGGGAAACGAAAAGGACAGCCATTGCTAATGGCTACGGCAGCTGGCCATCGAGATAGACTCCTGTACATCTGGGACAGACACTCCAGGTGCAGATTCCTAGTAGACACAGGAGCCAAAGTCAGTGTCCTGCCCCCCCCTCGAGCCACGATACCAGAACTAGAGAGGCCAAGCCGGAGCTCCCAGCGGCTAACAGCAGCACCATCCGCACTTAGGGGATGCAGACTGCCCCCTTGAAATTTGGTTCCAGCCAATTCACATGGACATTCACACTGGCCGTGGCGTCACAGCCATTGCTAGGGGCAGACTTCCCCCATGCACAGAGTTTGCTGGTGTACCTGAAGGAATGGAGGCTGGTCGACACTAAGACTTTCCAAACCTTTCCCCTTGGGGAGGCCAAATTGCCAGCTCCTCACCTCGACTCCATCACGTGCTCAGACAACGAGTTTGCCAGGGTGTTATCAGAGTTCTCATGCATTGGCACGCCACAGTTTTCCACAGCAGTCCCCAAACACGACATGACACACCACATTCCCACGTAGGGACAACCCCTGCACATCAGACCTGCAGGCTACCACCAGAGAAGCTCCAGCTTGTGAGAGAGGAGTTTAAGATGATGGAGGAGACAGTATGCAGGTTACAGTTTCCACCATCACCAGTTCTGGGGGGGATGGAGGAGGTCATGTAGCAGCTCATTCACATGACAAGCAAACCGATGCCAGCAACAGCGGGTAAGTCCACAGCCAGCAGCTTCCTCAGAGATGCTCAGTGTGGGGAAAAGCCACGGCCTGGAAGCTTATGTCAATTCCACCCTATTGGGGCACTAAGGACTCTGGGACCAGGCGGCCCTCTTTAAGTTCACAATTTCAAACCAGTAAAGAGAGTTACTCTGGAAGTCTGCAAGACTCAGCATGTTCCTTTTGGTTTTGTGGCTTAACAGTCACGTCATCTTCAATGATGGTGTTGGCTGCTGATGGCAATAGCAAAATGAATTCTGATGTCTTTCAAAACCTCTTACCTGCTCAAGTTCATGTAAATGCCTCCAAAATCATTGGATGGCACTTCATTTGCTAAAGCAATAAAGGAGTTTTTCGAAGCTGAAAACTGGAAAATTCTTGAATGGCTTCTGAGATTTTCTTCAATGTATTAATTGTTTGAGATGTAAGCATCGTGATCATGGCCAGCAGTTATTTCCCAATATATCCTTGAGAAGGTATCAATGAATTTTTCTTAAAATAGTACAATTCCAGGGAGTAACAGAATGCAGATTCACAGTGAAGAAAGGATCCATTTTTTCCAGGTATTGATGATATGCCATTGTCATTCTTTTTGGTTGAGATGTTGGATTTGAGAGGTGTTGTAAGAGTAGTTTACGTAAATAAATGTGGTGCACACATGTCAATGGCACACTTTGCAGTCAGTGTGCACTGCACTAGAGGGAATGAATGTTTAGTAATGAATGCCTATTATGGACTATTTTGTCTTTGAGGTATTTGGACTTCTTGAATGTTATTGGAAGTGCACAGTTTGAGGCAAGCAGAGCGTATTTCATCACTCTCTGAGTGTTGCAGATGATGGAAAAGATTTGTGATCTCAGGAGACGAGTCACTCATTGGAGGATAACCACCTCACACCCACTCCTGAAGCTTCAGCATTTGTGTGACTAGTTTTGTTGAATTTCTGATCATTCATGACTTTTCTATCATCATACCCCCCACCCCCCAGAAACTCATTATCATAAGTTCAGTATTGGTAGCATCACTGAATATCAAGGGGAGGTGGTTGGGCTTTTTCTGTTGCAAATGTTGCCTGCTCCTTATCATCACTTGTCTGAATGTTCTTGAGCTCTTGCTGTATGCATAGTCTGCTCATTTGCTGAGAAGTTATGAATGCCACAGATGACCTTATTGGTACATTTTGGGATCTCATTCTCAAAAGATTACCCCATATGAGAGTTAAGATTGTCCAAAAAAGCATTATCAACTTAGGATGGTTATACTGATTCCCCTAAAATAACAACTGATAAACCCTTTAGATCAAGCATTGAGGAACTGCTATAGCCTTCTCCCTTCACTCAGTCCTGACCCACCTGGAGAATGATGCCTCATAATGCCAAGTTACTGTTCATCGACTTCAGCTCTGCAATTAATATGATCATTCTTCAGAGGCTGGAGAAACTGTCCTTGCTGGGACTTAACACCTCTCTCTATAACTGGATTGTGGACTTCCTAATGGAAAGATCACAGTGTGTTTGGGTCAGTAGCAGGATGTCGAGCACTGTTACACTGAGCACAAGTGCAACTCTGGGCTGTGTGCTCAGCCTGCTCCAACAGTGTCATCAAGTTTGCAGATGACAACAGTAGTTAACTTCATCAGCAACAACAATGAAGAGGAGGAAAATCTCATAATATGGTGCGAGAGTAACAACCTGAGTGGACAAGACAAAGGAGAAGATCATGGACTTCAGGAGGACAAGAAACGATCACCCTCCACGACATGTCAACAACTCTGCAGTAGAGAGAGTGTAGAGCAACAAGTTCCTTGGAATTCACTTAACTAGTGACCTATTGAGGACACACATCTCCACAGTTGTCAAGCAGGTGCAACAGTGATTGAACTTCCTACTGGCGACCAGTATGTCAACCTTCTACAGGAGCTTTAGTGAGAGCATCCTGGCCAGCTGCATTACAGTTGGTATGGTTGCTGCAGAGAAATGGATCAGAGGTCAATCCTCAGGACCATAAGAGCAGCAGAGAGGATCACTGGAGTCTCCCATCCCCTATTGTGATTGTCTTCTGAAGAGGACACACAAAATCATTGGGGATCCCTTCCACAAGTGTTCCTGTTGGGAAAGAAATACAGGAGTATCAGAGCCAATATCACCAGGCTGAGGAACTGCTTCTTCTCATGGGCAGTGAGAATACAAAACAACCAAATGAATTGCCACATAAACCATCCGAGACTCTCATATTCACAAAACAATATTTATTTATTTTTTTGTATAATGAATACTTGTTCCTGCATATGTATTGTTTGTTTGTATGTGTGTTATCTCTGGTTGTGTGTCTGCATATTTTGCACTGAGCACCAGAGGACACTGTTTCATTGAGTTGTACTTGTGTAATCAAATGAGAATAAACTTGACATTTTGAGAATGAAAATCCATGGTAGGTCTGAAGTGGTGGCAGTGAATGTGAGATGCAATAGTCAGATAGTGGAAAAAAGGATAGAATAAGTTAATGAATTCTTCAGTATATTTGTCCTGTTCATACTTTGTGACTGTGTTTGTCAATTCACCATGACCTCTTCAAATTCCCTGAATCATGTTGCTTGAAAAGACAAAGAAAAGAACCTACCTTCATTGTTAGTCTCTGGTTTGTGGTTTGCCACATCTACATGGTATCCCTCCATGATAGTATTGTAAGGTAAAAACATCATGAGATGGGACCGGAGAAGGAGTCACCCAGTACTAAGGAGTAACAGAATGCAGATGTGACCTTGTACACTCAAGATAAGCTTGGCACTAACAAGAATGATGTGCAGCAGACTAACAGAGAAGGGTAGCAACAGTTTATTCATTGGACAATGTCATGGTATGATAATTTACTAAGTACGTATCCTGAGGTATTAAAAAAAACACCACTTGCTGATAACGGCAGAATGCGCCTTCTCCAACTAACACTGTTAGTTGCAAGTGTTACAATCCGGTAATAAAGAACAAAGAACCTTGATTTCGACTCAGTCTGGTGTCTGACTCACTCATTCATGAACAAAGCAGACCTAACATCCCTCCATGATAGTATGCCCAAGAAGTGTGCAGAAAATCATGGAACCAATTACTCCATAATTATATTCAAGATTATAATAATCTGTGGACTGTGGTATTTCTAGTGACACTACAAAACTTCTAAACTATGGAAGCAATACTGCCCACCCCCCTCCTAGATAACCAAGGCAGAATAGTTTGTCTCAATATTAAATTGCTCTTTCAAATACATCACCTCCTGTACCATTTAGCTAACATATGGAAAATTAATGAACATGCACTCAACTCTTACCTTGTAGCCACGTAGCCACTCCATTCCATCTTGAACTTCCTCCCCTGTCAGAGCACTGCAGTGACTACAAAGGAAATATAAGGATGAAAATGACAATGGTGTTGATTAAAATAGTTTCCTAATCATAGAATCACATACCATGGAGACAGGGAATTGTTTTAAAGGGTGGAGAGGTAGAGTGATTTGTGAAGTATATTTCAGAGCTTTAGGGCTGAGGCAATCAGACATGGCCACTAAAATATGAGTTCATCAAGAGGCAGATTTGAAGGGGCAAAGATGTATTAAAAAGTTATAGAATGAGGTGGGATGACAGAGACTGGAAGAGGCAAAGATTCAGTGATTTAGAAACAAGAAAGGAAATTTTAAATCAAGTGGTTGGCTAACAAGTGCTAAATGTGGATTAGTAATAGTTTGAAGAATGAACAAAACAAAATGCAAGTTAAGGGATGTGCATCAAAGATTTGAATAATCTCTGATGTGAAGGTCAAAATGAGAGGCTGACTGAAATAACCAAGTCCAGTCATCTCATAGACATGGATGAGTCAAAAGCAAGAATGGTCATGTAATACTACAGCAATGGAAAGTGAAAGAGAAAAGGATAGTCAAAATATTGAGGCTCATCTCTTTAACATTCCCATCATGGATCCTATTATATCTTGGATACACATTCCATGATTGCTAAGAAACATAATTTTCCTTCATATAACCTTTTTATAATTTGTTGATCATTCCACTGGATATTTATTCATATTCCTGAAGTTCATAAAACAGTTTTCTCTCTTACCTTTCGTCTTTATTGGACCTACACTATCTATTTATTTTATGCTGTATTATCTCGCTTGGAATTGAACCTGACTCTGTATATCTGACATTCACTCATATGGTACTGTTCATTGGTGAATGACGATCCTATTGCTGAAAATAATGAGATGGCTCAGCGGTCAAGTTCTCATCTTCAGACAACTGATCTGGACATGTGCCTTAGACTAGAGGATAAAAGTCATAAAGTAGAAGAAACAAATTAGCCACATCAATGATGTCTTCATTTGATTATTGCAAATTGCATCTCAGCAGTAATGCAAAAATGCCCAAATGCTCCTTCCCTACTTTCAGTGACCGTGAGCCAGGGGTTCCTCAGTGTCGATGGGGATGTTACAAATTTTTCAGACTTCGAAAATATCCTCAAATGTTTTCCTGTGCCCACCTAGTAATCTTTGAGTGTCTCTTTCAGGAG
Source organism: Narcine bancroftii (assembly GCF_036971445.1). Classification (NCBI taxonomy): domain Eukaryota; kingdom Metazoa; phylum Chordata; class Chondrichthyes; order Torpediniformes; family Narcinidae; genus Narcine; species Narcine bancroftii. Next base: position 21,144,083 of record NC_091476.1, on the reverse strand, counting down.
TCTGGTGTCGAACAAGTAAAGGACGCAGTCTGCCCAATGTATTAGACTGTGTATTCAGGGCTTTGATGTTGGAGGGTAGACTGGACTGGAAGATGACATTGATATAATTACTCTTATCATTGAAGTGGATTTGGAGGATTTTGTGGAGATAAAATTGGTGACATATCTCCAGACCTGTAAGCTGCCTGCCCAAGGTAATCTAAGTATCAAAAGCGTAAAGAAGGGCAGGAATCACTGCTGCCTGGTAGAATTTCATCATCGATGTCTGCCATCATTGAGCGGTGTCTTCTGAGATATAGAAATGGTCCAGAATTTCCAGGGTTTGGTATGAATACTAGCTGAGGAAAATTTTTGTACAGTGAGGTTAGGTTGGTAAAGATTTGTTTGTAGACATTGAATACCAGGTACATCCTCTTGGATGATGTCACCAATGACTTGAACTTTCAAACATGATCAAACACATTTGTCATCTGCATGTTGCAGCGTGACTACTGAGGTTGGTCTGACCTTGGCTCTGTCATAAAAGGAAAACAGTTTCCTGTTAATCTTGCAACAGAGGGAAATTAGTTTCTCACTGGTTCAGAATTTATTGGTGGTGAGGTACAGTAATGCAGTGATAAAGGCTGAAAAGTATTGTTGGTGTTAGAGACAGCTTTGTTCTTCACTGAGAGTGACTCTGTTGTGGGCCTGTTCATTGGGATCAAGGCTTACATGCCATTATGAAGCAAACATAGGACTTAAAATACACACTTTTGACTTTGAATACAACAAAATTCTTTTCTGTCATAGATTATATCTTTATTTCTTCTGTTATTAACATGTATGATCCACTCCCTCTGAAAAATGAAGCTCCATAATCATCTATGAATTGAAGTCTGTCTTTAAATTTCATTTATTCTTTCTGCCAACCACTCATTCAAGATTGGAATGTATATACTGTATTTATATCAGCATTAAATTTTAAATCAATTATGTTTTATGCTCTAAATAAACAATAAAATGATGATTAATGATCACTTTCACTACAATTCAGATTTTAAATAATTATGTATTTTATTCTATGATCTTTTTCAGTGAAAATCAGTACCATCCATCAAAACAGATTAGTTTTTCTAATCTATCTTGATCTGTTTTACCTATCATAGATGCCATGATTCCACTGTATGTTGTGAAGTCTCAATCTGGATCAGTATCTTTCAGATTTATTTTATTTGCAAAATACAAAATGGGGATCTGTCGGTGTTTCACATCTGCAAATACAAATGTGATTTTTTTTTAGTTTCTGTGCAAGTACATTAGTCTATAGCACATGCAAATAAGATTGCAATTTTTTTTCCACACATAAGAAAGTAGAAAGATAGATAGGAAAGTGAGAAAGCACAGAATATGAAGAGTGACATAGACAAGATAAGTCTCTCTCTCTCTCTCTCTCCCTCTCTCTCTAAAAGGTGCATGTGTGTTAGAACTGACATGAAGAAAATGTTCTATTTCTTTGAAAATTGTGAATCTTTGAAATTATGTGAATCTTCATTCAATGAGGATCCTCTCAGAGAATCCAGAGATTGAATCATTGAGAGGACTGGGGGAAGAAACAGCCATTGGGAACCAATGGCATAAATAAAATTGGGGATGAGGTCCTGAGGAAAGAATATATGGAGTTAGGAAAGAAGTTTAAAAATCAGGATCTCAAGGATGGTAATATTGGAATTGCTGCCTGTGCCACACACTAGAGAGGGCAAGAGTAGGAAGATGTTACAGATGAATGAGTGGCTAAAGAGTTTGTGTAGGGGGCAAAGATTCACATTTGTGGATCATTGGGATCTCTTCTGGGGTAGGTCTGACCTGTACAAAAGGGGCAGGCTGCACTTGAACTGGAAGGGGACCAATATCTTGGTGGGCGGGTTTGCTTGAGCTGTTGGGGTGGGTTTAAACTAGTTTGGCAGGGTGGTGGGAATCAGAATGAGAGTGCAGAGATTAGGGTAGAAGAACACCTAGATTTGAAGGGAGAGAGGAACCAGAATGTTAAAGTTAATGAAGGAGGGGAGTGGTAAAAGGAGATGATAATCAAAGGAGTGTATGTGGAGGACATTTTCTCAAGTGTATATAATTTCAAAGCAAGGAGCATTGTAAGAAAGGTGGACGAGCTTAGAGCATAGATTGACACTTGGAAATATAATATTGTAGCTATTAATGAGAGTTGGTTGCAGGAGGGGCATGATTGGCAGATAAATATTCCAGGATTCCATTATTTTAGGTGTGATAGAATGGGGGTGGAGGAGTCTCATTGCTTGTTAGAGAAGACATTACAGTGGTGTTATGGCAGGATAGATTGGAGGGCTCATCCAGAGAAGCTATTTGAGGGGAATTGAAGAATGGGAAAGACATGAAAACATGAATGGGAGTGTATTATAGACCTCGTAATGGGCTGAGAGAATTAGAGGAGCAAATTTGTAAGGAGATAGCATATATGTGTAATAAACATAAGGTGGTTATTATAGGAGGTTTTAAGTTTCCACTTATTGATTGGAGTGCCCATATTGTAAAAGGGCTGGATGGGTAGGAGTTTGTTAAATGTGTTTAGGTAAGTTTTCTAGATCAATACATAGAAGAACTGACTAGAGAAAGGGCAGTATTGGATCTCCTATTAGGGAATGAGATAGGTCAGATAACAGAGGTTTGTGTTGGGGAACAATTTGGGTCAAGTGATCATAATACTATTAGTTTCAGGTTAATAATGGAGAAGGATAGGGCTGGGCCTAAGGTTGAGATTCTTAATTGGAATAAGGCAAATTTCAAGGAGATGCAAAAGGATTTAGAGGGTGTAGATTGAGATCATTTATTTTCGGGGAAGAATGTAACAGATAAATGGAGGATATTCAAAGGGGAAATTTTGAAAGTACTGAGTCAGTATATCCCTGTGAGGATTAAAGGAAAGGTTAGAAAATATAGCTAACCTTGGTTTTCAAAGGATATTGGGAATTTGGTTCAGAGGAAGAGGAATGTGTACAGCAGGGAATAAATGAGGTGCTTGAGGAATCTAAGGAGTGTAAAAAAAACCAAGAAATAAATTAGAACGGCTAAAAGGAGATATGCGGCTGAGTTACATTAAAAGTAAAAGAATAGTGAGGAACAAAATTGGGCCCCTTGAGAAGTCAGAAGAGATGGGGAAATTTTAATTCTTCAGTATTCACTAAAGAAAGGAATATTGAGCCAGGTGAAGGAAAGAAATCTGGTCGTGAGGTCATGGATAATATACAGATGAATAAGGAAGTAGTATTGGCTATTTTAAAGAGAATAGAGGTGGATAAATCCCCAGTCCTGACAAGATATTCTCTAGGACTCTGATGGAGGTTAGTGTACAAATAATGGGGGCTCTGACAGAAATACAAAATGTCACTGGCCACAGGGGAGGTGTTGAAGGATTGGAGGGTAGCTTGTGTCATCACGCTGTTTAAAAAAGGCTCCAAAAGTGAACTTGGTAATTATAGGCCTGTGAGTCTGGTGGTGGGTAAATTAATGGAGGATGTTCTTAGACTGGGTATATACAAATATTTGGAAAGACAGGGATTGATTAGTAGTCAACATAGTTTTGTACGTGGTAGATTATGTTAAACAAATCTTATAGTTTTTCGAGGTGATTACTAAGAAAGTTGATGAGGGGAAGGCTATGGATGTGGTCTGTATAGACTTTAGTAAGGCCTTTGACAAGATTCCACATGAGAGGTCAGTTAGGAAGGTTGAAGCATTAGTTATTAACGTTGAAGTAGTGAAATGAATTCAACAATGGTTGGATGGAAAATTGTTTGTCAAATTGGAGTCCAGTGAATAATGGAGTTCCTCAGGGATTGGTACTAGGTCCATTGTTGTTGTCATATATATTGATGATCTAGATGATAGGGTGGTAAATTGGATTAGTAAGTGTGCAGATGATACAAAGATTGATATGTTGTGGACAGTGAAGAAGGTTATCAAAGTTTGCAGTGGGATATAGGACAGTTAGAAGAGTAGGCTAAAATATGGCAGATGGAGTTTAAATGTGAGGCGCTACATTTTGGTAGGACTAATCAGCAAAGGTCATACATGTTAAATGGTAGACAATTGAGGAGTACAGTATAACAAAGGGATTTATGAATTCTGGCAAATTAGGAAAAGGGGATGTGCAATGAGTTCTTGTTCATCAGTCACTGAAAGTAAGCATGCAGGTAGAACAGACAGTGAAGAAAGCTAATGGCATGTTGTCCTTCGTAACAAATGGAGTTGAGTATAGGAGCAAAGAGGTTCTTTTGCAGTTGTGCAAGGCTATGGTGAGAACACACCTGGAGTATTGTGTGCAGTTTCGGTCTCCAAATTTGAGGAAGGGCATTCTTGCTATTGAGGGAGTGCAGCGTAGGTTCATGAGGTTAATTCACGGGATGGTGGGACTACGCATGTTGAAAGATTGAAGTGACTGGGCTTGTATACCCTGGAATTTAAAAGGATGAGAGGGGATCTGATTGAAGCATATAAGATTATTAAGAGATTGGATACTCAAGAGGCAGGAAACATGTTCCCGATGAGGGGGAAGTCCAAAACCAGAGGCCACAGTTTATGAATAAGGTATAGGCCATTTAGAAAGGAGTTGAGAAAAAACTTTTTACCCAGAAAGTTGTGGATCTGTGGAAATCTCTGTCTCAGAAGGCAGTGGAGACCAATTCTCTGGATGCTTTCAAGAAAGAGTTAGATAGAGTTCTTTAATATAGCAGAATCAAGGGATATGGGAGAAGGCAGGAACAGGATACTGATTGTGGTTGATCAGCCATGATCACAGTGAATGGTGGTGTTGACTCAAAGGGCCGAATGCATTAAATTCCATCTCCCATCTTTCAGCCCATTTTTCTAGCTAGTTCAGACCTCTCTGTAAATTTTGAAAACCTTCCTTGCTGTCCACAACAGCTCCAATCTTTGTGGTTTTTGCACCCTGCTGATCCAATTTACCACATTATTATCCAGATCATTGATATAGATGACAAACAATAATGGCCCCAGCAACGATCCATGGGGCACACCACTAGTCACAGACCTCCAGTCTGAGAAGCAATCATCTACCACTACTCTCTGGCTTCTCCTGTGTAGACAATGTCAAATCCATTTTACTACCTCACCATGAATACCAAGTGTCTCTATCTTCTTGACTAAACTCCCATGTGGGACTTTATCAAAGGCCTTACTAAGGTCCATGTAGACAACATCCACACCCTTTTTCAACTTTCCTGGCAACCTCGAAAAACTCTATCAGATATGACCCACCACACACACAGTCCTATTGAGAATCCCTAATCAGTCCTTGGCTATCCAAATACTTGTATATCCAATCTCTTAGTATACCTTCCAATAATTTACCTACTACTGATGTCAGGCTCACCAGCCTTTAATTTCCAAGGTAATTTTGGAGCTTTTTTTAAACAACGTAATAAAATGAGCTACCTTTCAATCCTTTGGTACCACACCTGTGGCTAAGGACATTTTAAATATTTCTGCCAGAGCCCCTGGAATTTCTACACTAGCCTCCCTCAAGGCCGGGGGAATATCTTGTCAGAGCCTGGTGATTTATCCACCCTTATTTGCCTTAAGACAGCAAGCACCTCCTCCTCTTTAATCTGTATAGGTTCCATGACCTCACTGCTTGTTTTCCTAATTTCCATTGATTGTGCCAGTTTCCTGAGTAAATACTGATGCAAAAAAAAAACCATATCAAAAATGTCTTGGCTAAAAATTAAATAGGAAGGAATTCATCAATTCTTTTGCTGAAATATTCACACTTGTGTGCAGAACAATATGACCTTAATCACATCAAAATGTTTTAATTTCAGGACCTCCTCCTGCGTGGTGGAACAGATTTATGTGCTGTGTGATATTTTCTATCACTCTCATTGTGCATTTTAAATATAAACGAGCAAGGGTCACAAGAATTAGTCTAGCATGAGACCAAAGAACTACTTGCTGAAGATATTTTTGCAGGTCAGGAATAAGCAACCTTCAAGATAGTTGGTAATGATATGAAGTGGAGAATACTGAAAAACCTCAGCCCAGAGATAGAATCAGAAGTTTGCAGCAGCATGAGAGTGAAAACATTCATATTATGAACCAACTTACTGCAATAATCCAAAAAATATAAAAATAATAGTGCACAAAAAGTAAGCCAGTGTGTTTGTTCATTGATTGTTCAGGAAGCTAATGGCAGCAAATTTTCCGCCAAATGGTCATCTTTAAGCTCCTGTACCTTTTTTCCCGATGGTAGCAGAGTGAAGAGGGCATGGGCCTAGATGGTGGGGGTCTTTGAGGATAGAGGCTGCTTTTTTAAGATGTCCTTGATGGAGTGAAGTCTGGTGCCTGTGATGTCGCAGGCTGAGTTAACAACCCTCTGGAGTTTTTTCTTGTCCTGAGATTTGGCACCTCCATACCAAACAGTGATGCAACAAGCCAGAATGCTCTCCACAGTACACCTTAGAAGTTTTCGAGAGTCTTCAGTGTCATGGATGCAATATTAGAATAATCAAGCAATCGAAGCAGGCTCTGCTGCTAAAAAAGAAAATTAGCATCTGAAGTTCAACTTGGATGCAACAGGATACCTCTTGCATGACATGGGATTCAGTGTAAGCAGGCAGATAGAAGGTTACCATTGTTGGAAAGGAAGGCTGAGGTACCACAGACCTGTCTGGATTGATGGAGAGGGTTGGTACCTTCAAGTTCCTGGGAGTCCATATTTCAGAAGGCCTCTCCTGGGGAACAATGAATAAGGCTCAACAATGTCTCTTCTTTCTAAGATTTTTCACTTCATAAATACTCTATCAAATGTCTACAGCAGTCGCTCTCAACTCTTTCTTCCTCTCACATACCACTTTAAGTATTCCCTATGCCATAGGTGCTCTGTGATTAGTAAGGGATTGCTTATGGTGGTATGTGGGTGGAAAGAAAAAGATTGAAAACCACTGTTTTAATCATACCTAATTTACTCATTGTCCACGGTTTCATAACTCCAAAGGAAATGGGCCAATGACAATTTTTCTCAAGCAAAATATTTCATTAACAGTTAGGTCTAGAGCAGTGATTCTCAACCCTCCTCACTCAGATACCACCTTAACTAATCCCTTACTAATCACAAAGCACCAATGGCATAGGGAATACTTAAAGTGGTATGTGAATGGAAAGAAAAAGGTTGAGAACCATTGGTCTACTGCTGCACTTTGGGGGAGGCAGAAACCAGTGGGCACAGGATCAGAATACAATAATGCCCTTTCAGAACAGAGATGAGGAGGAATTTTTTACCCAGAAGTTGGTGAATCAATGGAATTTGTTGCTGTGACCAGCTGAGGAGTCGAGACTTTGGGTGTACTTAAGATAGAGGTAGATAGATTCTTGATTAGTAAGGGAATCAAGGGTTTTGGAGAGAAGGCAAGAGAATGAGGTTGAAAGGGATCGTGAATCAGCCATAATGGAATGGTAGGGTGAATGATGGACCAAATGCCCTAACTCTGTTCCTATGTCTTACGGTCATAGAAATTGCATCACAACCTGGTTTGATTATTTGAATGCCCAGGAATGCAGAAAGCTGCAACACACATAGCCAGGTCCATCACAGGCTCTATTGGGTCATTACCCCAGGAAGACAAGCAGCATCATAAAGGACACCATCACCTGGACACAACCTCTTCTCACTGCTGTCTTCAGGTAAAAGATAGAGAAGCCTGAAGACCAGCACCTCTAGTTTCAAGAACAGATACTCTCCAACAGTTATCAGTCTCCTGAACCTCCCTTTTTGCACTAATCATGAACTGCTCTTGAATGGCACTACAAAAGGTCTGCACTATTGCAGTCACTTTTTTCTTGCACAGGGGTAACTGAATATTTATTATCTATCTTTTTTTTAATTGAAGTTCTGTTTACTTTTATTGTCTTTATTCTATAAAGTACCTGCTAGGCTGCAGCAAGTAAGAAATTGTTAATGAAATATTTTGCTTGAGAAAAATAGTCATTGGCCCATTTCCTTTGGAGTTATGAAACCGTGCACAATGAGTAAATTAGGAACGATTAAAACAGTGGTTTTCAATCTTTTTCTTTCCACCCACATACCACCATAAGCAATCCCTTACTAATCACAGAGCACCTATGGCATAGGGAATACTTAAAGTGGTATGTGAGAGGAAGAAAGTGTTGAGAGCGACTGCTGTAGACATTTGATAGAGTATTTATGAAGTGAAAAATCTTAGAAAGAGACATTGTTGAGCCTTATTCATTGTTCCCCAGGAGAGGCCTTCTGAAATATGGACTCCCAGGACAATAAACTCACTATCATCATAATGGATGAGGAAATGTTGCTATATTATAGAATTTTTTTACATCTTGTGTTCTGGACATTCACAGCAAGGTAGGAGATGTAATATTTTGAATGGTATATATATCTGGAAAAGATGGAAGCTGCTGACTGGATCTTGGAGCATGTAGTAAATTTATAGCAATAGGTATTGGATGCATGTTGAATTTCTTGTGACTTGTATTGCAGAGACACATTTCAAAGCTAGAGGACTATTTTCAGAAAAGAACAGGAAGATGCAGGAAACATTCCAGGAGAGTAGAATAAAATAAAATTTATTTCTGGCTGACATATATTTCTATTAAATTACATCAAGTAGTTTTAATTTTATGTTCAAATCTTAAAACAATCAAGCATTATGGATGAATGGGTGTGGGTGGTCCAAACTCATCTCCTGCAGCTTTCACATGATCTCCCTGACCCGAATCCTAATATTCCTAATGATTTAATATTGCTTGCCTTTCTTAATTAGTGAGATTCTCAGCTATATTCAGTCGGCTTCCCTGCTTCTGAATACTGAGATACACAAAACTGTATGCTCAGAAGCCTTCTTTGTTAGCCTTCATCTGATTCCTAAAATTAATTCCGAGTACCCTCTCATTTATAAATATTTTTGTGGCACAGCTAATGAACCTAGAAGTATATTATTTGCACAGCTTGAAAACATTAATTATTTGAACTACTTTTCAATAATTAAAGTACTAAAATGTCATTATGAAGTTCTGAATTATCATTGTTACACTTCCTGAATTACTGAATAATTTTGAAGAATAAATTACTAACCAACACAGATGATGTCATCCTCCTGTCTGAATTACTATCCATGATGGTCTTTATCGTGGTGTAGATAAAAAAAATTCTCAGCAGCAGCAATGATGTTGAGCTTTCAGCAGTACATAATTTATTCCTTGAGCTAAGTTATGGAACATTATGTAACACCTTATTTCTTTTTGTTTAACTTTTGAAATGTAATTAACCCAAGGTGTAATCTTCTGGTAACTTGGAAAATTGTAAGGCAATATTCAATCCATATTAGTTTGTTTTTATATGGAAGATTAAAGAATCTTTATCATCAGGAATAGCTGTACAATCAAAGACAAAAGTCTCCGGAGACACCGTATTCTCATCTTGGGCGGGCAGTGTAGACAGAAACTCTCATTAATCAAGAACAAGGAAGATCACTGAAACTCACCCCAATTGAGGAGACCAGGCCGTATTAAATCTTTGGCAATATCAGATTAGGGGGAGGAGAGGAGGAGAAACCATGTGAAACTTAGGACATAGGGCAACCTACCGTAGAGAGCCTTGAACTATTTTTAGATTTTGATCTCACTTGCATTATTATGCAAAACAACGTAGGGCTTAATAAATATAGTGCTGGCAAGCACTCTTGTGGGGAAGAGTGGGTTGGGAGCAGGATGTCCTACAACTCCATCATGGAAATCGGAGGTAAGGAGAAGCTCACCAGACAGACATTCCAAGTTTCAGTGCTGACAAAACAGAAAGCCATTTTGGAAAATTGGGACATATAGTTCAGGCCAGAGGTGGCTACAGAATATTCACATGGACTAGTCACCTTTGCCTAAGCACATGATTGAGAAAGGTCCTTTGTGTGAGAACTATTGAGGAAATTACTAAAGAAATCCTAAATAACAAAATATACTCAGATTTAAGAGTCTTTAGTGTTTCAAATAGCTGCTTTATCAATGCTTATTCTGCAAAAGGCTATATTGAATTTGTTGTAGAACTGATTTACATTGATTACAATTATTTTGTAACAGTAATGAGAAGCATGGACAGTTTTGTATTGACTTCAAAATGCTTAAAACTTTCCTATTTGTAAAGAAATAGAAGATTTATAATGTGCCATGAAAGTTCTGCAAACTCCATATATAAATCAGAATATAACCAGGTAACTGGAACTCTAAATCAGGGACATGATGTTGAGCTCTCCTTTTCCACTTACACCATGATGCTAGTTTTATTTTTGTCAAAGGTTATCTGCCCAAACTCAGTGCCCATTCTCCTGTCTTTCAAATTGCTGATTCATCTGTGTTAAAGTAAATTCTGGGTAGAGGTCACAATAAAACAACAGACCCCATATCAACAGTTCAATGCTATCTTATTACTTTATAAAGTCATCGGGGGACATACTCATTTGCAAAGCTGTTGTAACTAATAATGGGGTTTTACTACAAAAATGCCCACTTGGTGCTCCGAGACACAAATGTTTTACATCTTACAACAACTCTTCCTCCATAAAACAGGCAATGAAACAATTCATCAAAAAGTGGGATAAAAGCAAAGTGTGAAGTTAGCTATTCTGTCCTACAGTCCTTATCAAAGGTTGTTTATCAGAATGACCACTATGTTGAGTTCAAATGTCTTATCTCCCTATGGTCCTGACCTGAAATTGCCTCGGAGAGATACATGATAGAATGCAGATGCTGTAATTGTAGTAAAAACACTGAAATGCTGGAGGAACTCAATTGGTCTATTCAGCATCTATAGGAGACAAAGATATATTACCAACATTTCAGGCCTGAGCCCTTCTTCAAGGAAAAAAATTAGAAAAGTTAGAAGTAGGATATATCAGAAAGACTCAGAATTCAAACGCTGAGGGAGGAATCCTGACCAACAAAAGGTATTAATTGGATGTGATGAGGGATGAGGTAGAATGTATTCTATTCCCTTATCCTTTGACCTAGTCCTTTATCCTCTTCCACAGACATAATAAATTCTACCTCATCCCTTATCATATCACATTTGTCAACCATTGCTTTAATTGTGAAATTCAAAGGTTACATTCAAAAGGTGTAATCAGTTCCTGTGGTCCCACCACAGACAACATGCACCCAATTATACAATTTTTAAAATTATTTTCTTAATAAATTTGAAGCCATGATAAATTCATTAATTTTAGAAATATATAATTCAAATCCCAATACATGTAGTATATAAAAAAGAGAAAAAAAATATAGAAATATAGATCTGCCCAGACTCCCTAACATCCCATACTAAACCCCTACTGAAAGGGACCAGACCTCTTCAACAGGTTTTATTACCACAATATTTCAGAGAGAGAGAGAGAGAGAGAGAGACATTTAAAAAAAATATGGGAACAGATCTAACAGCTGGAAACATTCATCTTATCAGCATAAAAGTAAGGTATTTTGTAAAAAGGTATTCTGATGCCTCCCAAAATTCCTCTTTTCATTCACAACTCCAGCATTCAGTTCAAATGCCAACTATTGCTGTTGGTGTTGTTAACAGAACCTGAAATGGCTCTTTCTATCAAGGTTCCAATTTCTTCCAATCCCAATTCTTTACAAGGATGTAATCTCCAGGCTCAACGTTAGGATATTCATCACTTCGATCTGTTGGGTCATCCTCCTTTAAGTGGGTTTGGTGTACCTGTGAATGCACAGCTCGAAAGGTTTTAATTGGATTACTCAAATATTTGCTTATGTCATTGCCCAGTGTTAATAATAAATCCGTCCCTAGGGGCGGTGCAGGCTTTGCTCCGCAGGGTCCACATTGACTGTTCGTAGACTATCTTAGCAGCAGATAGCCTGGATTTAGCCTGCGGTGTTACCTGCATATTAAACAATGCTAGGAGTAGGACTTTCAGCCAATTAAGCCCTGTTTCCTCAGTCAATTTGGCCATCTTGGTTATAAATGTTCCATTCATACGTTACACTATTCCTGCTAACTGGGGGTGATGAGAGCAGTGAAACTGCTGCTGGATCCCCAATTCTTTACATAATTCTTCATTTATCTTGGCTACAAAATAAGGACCATTATCTGAGCTTAACACTTCAGGCTGTCCATAGCTGGAATAATTTCCTTTAATAAAATCTCAACAATAGTCAAAGTAAAGTTGATGATCAGGATAGCCTCAATCCACTGACTAAAAACATCTATAATCACCATGTAATATTTATGACTGTGTAGTCGTGGTACTATCATTCAATAATTTCTAATTGTAAACAAAAAAGGCCCCCTGACAAAGGGTGCTCCCTGTGGACATGGTGTCCCTTTAACAAAGCAGTTATTTGCTCTTTTTATGGCTGTTTCACAAAAATATGGGTGCCATCATGTCTGCAATAAAGTATTTAAAGTAAGGTATTTATCATCTGGACCCATCCCTCTGGCCTCTTACACCCTCAGGGAATTTTGTTTGCAAACTGTTTACATGACTGTTGCCTGCCATAATTTTTCTACTCCAACTTACTCAATTTGGCCAATCTGATCTACTCAACTCTGAACTTACAGCACTTCTGATTGAATGTCATGAATTTGAAATATTAAATCACTTACTTTCTTCAGAACAACTTTATAAGCATCATCTTTTTTTCCCCTTCTGGTAATTTAATTTGTACTTCTTGTTTACTCGTGTATTTTATGTACTTGTGCAGCTGCAACAAATGAAAAATTTCAGTGTACTTGTACATTGTACTTCAGATTTCAGGTTTATTGTCAGAGAACACATATGACATCACATACAACCCTGAGATTCTTTTTCCTGCAGGCAAGGCGGAATTACCATTGTTGGTAGTGCAAAAAAATAATATATACAATGTACATGCAAACAAATGTTAACACTGCACAGTACAGAGAGGAAAAAAAACACAGACAACCAATAAAATGTAAAAGTAAGAATTCTTAAATGAGTCCCTGATTGAGTTTGTTGGTGGAGGGGTAGCAGCTGTTCCTGAACCTGGTGGTGTGAGTTTTGTAGCACCCATACCTCTTTCCTGATGGCAGCAGTGAGAATAGAGCATATGCTGGGTGATGTGGGTCTTTGATTATTGTTGCTGCTCTCCGACAGCACATTAGGAACATAGGAAGTAGGAACAGGAGTAGGCCAAAAATGGCCCATCGAGCCTGCTCCGCAATTCAATACGATCATGGCTGATCTAATTTATGACCTCACTCCACCTACCTGCCTTTTCCCCATATCCCCTAATTCCTGTAGACATTCCAGATGGTGGGAAGGGGTTTGCCTGTGATGTCCTGGACTGTGTCCCTAACTCTTGCAGGGCTTTACGCTTAGAAGTACTGATGCCCCCATAACAAACTGGTGCAGTCAGTCAGCACACTTTCCACCACACATCAAGAGAAATTTGCCAGTGTTTCTGGTATCATACCAAACCTTCACAAACTCACTTATGTGTGACAATAAACTCTCATCATCACACGTTTCATGTCCTGTGCATTTTCATCATTTCTTATTTTATTACAAGTGGAAGGGTGGATTTTTTTTTACAGTTTAGACATATAGCACGGTAACAAGCCCTTTCATCCCACGAGCCCGTGCCGCTCAATTACACCCAATTGGCCAACAGCCCTCAGTAGGTTTCATACAGTGGGAGGAAACCAGAGCTTCCCGGAAAAGCCCATGCTGACATGGGGAGAAGGTACAAACTCCTTCCAGACAGCATGGGATTCGAACCCCAGTACCGATCGCTAGCACTGTAACAGCATTGTGCTAACTGTAGCGGTTAGTGCAAAAGTTCTTCTTGCTATTTTGATAAATTACTAAGCCACTCTAAAACCCATAAAAGTGCATTAGCCTGTATTATGAGCACCACAGCAGGTATCCGTTAGTGATGCTACCTGAAGAAAGTTATGTTTTTGGTTAACTATTTTTTTCTGACATTTTTCCAGACAAATTTTTTATTTGTTTTGTGTCCAACAACTTTTTTTTTGTAAATATTATTTTTCATTTGCACACAAGTACAGTATTTATCCATATCATAAAATAATAAAAAAGATGCAAAAAGAATACATAATTTCATATTTATTCCCCCTTCCTCCCCAAAAAAGTAGGAAAGATAGAATAAAAGAAATAAAAGTCTGACTGATAATCATATAACCTCTTGATTAATTTAATTTAAATTTACATAGTGATCTTGAACCTTGAGTTAACTAAGGTGAGTTGGAGCGGGAATGGTGGACTCAATAGATGAAGTCATAGCAATAAAATCTATAGAAGGTTTCCAAATATTATCAAATTTTTCTGGTTGATTCTGTAAATTATACATTATTTTCTCTAATAGTATACAATTTGGTCATTCCATTTGCCATTTATTCAACCCCACATTATTGTCTAATTTTCACGTTACAGCTATACATTTCTTTGCTATTGCTATTGCTCAACTTAAAAACTTTTTTTTATCATAAGTATTTAACTTCAAATCAAAAATATCTCCTAATAAAAATATTTTGGGATATTTCCAAACTTGCACCTTCATAACTTGTCCCAAAATGTTCCTACTTTTTCATATTGCCAAACTGCATGGAGAAAAGTTCCTACTTCTTTATTACATCTATCAGAACATTTAGAATTATTTCCATGTAATTTGTGTGGAGTATAATATACCTGATGTAAAAAATTAAATTGTACTATTTGGTATCTAATATTAATTGTATTACTTCCACTTTCATGACATAATTTTGATCATACTTCTTGAATTTGTATATTAAAATCTCTTTCCCATCTCAATTTAGATTTAAATAAATCATTTTTCTGCATAGTCTCTTACAATTTTATATACATATTAGTAATACATTTTTTAATAAACATATCCATTATTAAATATTCAAATTGACTTTGATCCAGTAGTCTAAAATTCGTACCCAACCTTTTAAAATATAATTTAAACTGATAATAAGAGAAAATGGTATTATTTGCTACATTATACTTATCTTTCAATTGGTCAAATGTCAAAAAAAGAACCTAAAAAGCAATCCTTTATCTTTTTTATTCTGCAATTATACCAAATATCAAAATGAACATTATTAACCGTAAAAGGAATCAAAGGATTTTGCTTTAATAACATCCAGAAAACTGATAATTCCTCATTCCCCTTTCTATATGTATTCCATTCGATAATTTAAGTAGATGTTTCAAAATTAGTGTGTCAGTTTTCCCTCATGACAGTCTTTCTTGCCATTTATACAAAATATACTCAGAATTATTTTCTCCTATTTTACTCATTTCAATCTGTACCCACACTGTTTTTTCACCAATCTGATAACAGGAGAACAAAAATCTAAGTTGAGCTGCTTTATAGTAATTTTTTTAATTAGGCATCGTAGTCCCCCCGATCATATTTCCATGTTAATTTTTCCAATGCCATCCTAGGCATTTTGTCTTGCAAAATAAACCTTCTTACACTTTTATTTAAATCTTGGAAAAAACATTATTGGTACAAAAATTGGTAATCATTGAAATAGGTATTGTATTCTAGGAAAAATATTCATCTTCACACAATGCATCCTTCCTAGTAAAGAAATTGGCAATCCTTCCATCTTATTAAATCTTCTTTAATTTTCTTCAATAGAGGTATGTAATTTAATTTAAATAAATTATTTAAATTCTTATCAGTATTCCTAGATACTTGACCATCTCCTTCTGCCATTTAAATTTTGTCATTTTAACTTTAGTGTAATCTCTCTCAATTATTGGCATTACTTCACTTTTATCAATATTTACCTTATAATCTGATATTAACCCATAGTCCGCCAATCGAACATTTACTTTTTTTGATGAACTTTCAGGGTTTGTGAGATATAATATTACATCATCTGCACAAAGACTAATTTTATGTTCTTTATCGTTTATTTTAAAACCCTCAATCTCATTATTTCCTAATCACCTCTGCTAAAGTTTTTATGGCTAATGCAAATAAAAAAGGATAGTGGACAAACTTGTCTGGATGACAATTTTGCCCTTTGGGCAATTGTATAACGTGTGTTCTACAACTTAAACAAATCCTACCTATCATTTGAAACTTTGAAAGCAAGGGTAGATAGATACATTGGCTCAAAGTTGCAGCTATGCTTTGAGACTACTGTGCCATTTGAATTGCTTGCTGTAGATACCTAGTTGTAATTATAATGAAAAACTTCCATCTGGGGGGGGGCATGACAAGATGGCGTAGAGTCTAGACGTGTAATCTCGACCCCTCTGGCCGGACTTTTAAGTACCCGTTTTTTAACCCTTTGTTTTCAAGTTTAAACTTCTTAACTTTTAGTTTAAAGTATTAAGGAACTATTATGGCCATTAATGGTAAAAAGATTAAACCTCAAATGCAGAAGAAGTTACATTTTCGAAGTACTGAAGATTTGGGGCCTAAATAACTTGCTACAGCCTCAGGTTTAATTTCTTCAGTGCCGAAACTACAAAGACTGCCTGTGGGAGCTGAAAAAAAAATGTCTACTACTCACCAAGTGAAGGATAGCGCTGGAATTACCCGTTCTCTGGAGGAAGGTGTGTGTTTCCAAGTAGTGGACCCTGATTCTGGAAGCCTTTTCATTTTAACGGAGTGGGTACGCAGGAAGACAACTCCATTGTCTGAAATGCCTCAGGCAGCATTCCAACCTGAAGATTTTGATTTCCTCCTTGATTTTGCGAGAAAACAATGAGCTGCAGGGGGAGACTAACGGTGACCCCCTGAGGAAGTCAGGGTGCCATCGCTGGGAGTCCAGACCCGCAGTAAAACCTCTAAAATGCCTTTTGTTGAGTTGCAGTAGGAGCTGCAGTTACCTGGTCCTGCCACAATGTCAGAGAAAGCAGGGCTGAGCTTTTCTGAGCTACAATATATGCAGTTAAACGCTGTCATTTAACCCTTACTGAATGAGATGGCCCAAATGAATGCTAATATAAGGTCAGAATTGAATACAGTTAAAACACGTGTGGAAGCATCTTGTGAAGATTTTTAAAAATTTCAGTCTGCTTTTTTGGAATGTAAACAGCAAGTGGTTTCTAACACAGAAAAAGTGTTGAAGGTTGAAAAATCAGTAATAGAATTGCGAGAACGTGAGAAGGAGTTAGAGAGGAAAATAGACTATTGGAGAATCAAAGCAGAAGGAATAATGTGAAAATCGTTGGTTTGCCAGAAGGTATGGAAGGATAAGATCCTCTTCGTTTTTTTAAAGACTGGATCCCACAGGAATTTTTTCTGGAGGCTTGGTACTGGAAAGAGCTCATAGAGCTTCAAGAAGAACACCTTTACCTGGTCAACCACCAAGACCTGTAATAATTTGATGTTTGAATTATTTGGACAGAGAAGCAATACTTCAACTAGCAGTGCAAAATGTGAGACAACGACAAACTCCGTTATTGATTCAGAATGTTTTTAAATCCTGATTTGAGTCAAGAGGTCATTCAACGTCGACGTCGATTTAATTCAGTTAAAGAAGTTTTGTGGCGTAAAGGTTATAAGTCTACTTTTCGCTATCCGGCAGTGTTGAAGGTGTTTTATGGAGACTATCAATCTTGGTTTTTTGAGACTGATCGTAAAGCAATGATTTTTGCTGATTCATTGCCAGATATAAGAGGACAAAGATGTAGTCCACCATTGTCTCCTAAAGAAAAATCTGGTTGTTCTGGAAATGGAAGAAATGGAAGAAATGGGAAAAGCGGGAATGGAAAGAGTCCAACTTCTTTTGAAATGGGACCTTCGAGTTTGCAATCTCTTGGATGAATAGAAGAATTTTCTTATTCTTATTTTACTTTTTATGTTATCATGATATTTTGATGTTATTGTTTGTTTGGCTGGGGAGGGAGAGATTTGCTCTAGGTTCTACTAGTCATCAACCAGGTGACCCACACCCAATTTTTGTTTATGGATTACTACCTTTTGGTAGTTTTTTATTGGGGGGGGGGGGGAATTTCTTTATTTCTTTTTATTTTCATTTTAGTTAGCTTTTAATTTGTGACTTTTTTCTCCTATTGGAGGGCCTATATATGTTGATTTGAGTTTTCATAAAGATATTATTGGTATTTAGTAATATTAGTAGATATGTCAAAGTTGAAGTTTGCTACTTTTAACGTTCGAGGTTTAAACAGGCCGATCAAGCGTAAGCGCATCTTGGCGTATATTAAACATACATATCAAGATCTAATCAATGTAAATTAAAATGTAAATATTTTGAATATAACAACCACTTATTAATAAAAAAAACTGTAATTATCACGCAAACAGAAGAACTACTGACATGGTCTTTGCCCTCAGACAGCTCCAAGAAAAGTGCAGAGAACAAAACAAAGGACTCTACATCACCTTTGTTGACCTCACCAAAGCCTTCGACACCGTGAGCAGGAAAGGGATTTGGCAAATACTAGAGCGCCTCGGATGCCCCCCAAAGTTCCTCAACATGGTTATCCAACTGCATGAAAACCAAAAAGGTCGGGTCAGATACAGCAATGAGCTCTCTGAACCCTTCTCCATTAACAATGGCGTGAAGCAAGGCTGCGTTCTCGCACCAACCCTCTTTTCAATCTTCTTCAGCATGATGCTGAAACAAGCCATGAAAGACCTCAACAATGAAGACACTGTTTACATCCGGTACCGCACGGATGGCAGTCTCTTCAATCTGAGGCGCCTGCAAGCTCACACCAAGACACAAGAGCAACTTGTCCGTGAACTACTCTTTGCAGACGATGCCGCTTTAGTTGCCCATTCAGAGCCAGCTCTTCAGCGCTTGACGTCCTGTTTTATGGAAACTGCCAAAATGTTTGGCCTGGAAGTCAGCCTGAAGAAAACTGAGGTCCTCCATCAGCCAGCTCCCGACCATGACTACCAGCCCCCCCACATCTCCATCGGGCACACAAAACTCAAAACGGTCAACCAGTTTACCTATCTCAGCTGCACCATTTCATCAGATGCAAGGATCGACAACGAGATAGACAACAGACTCGCCAAGGCAAATAGCGCCTTTGGAAGACTACACAAAAGAGTCTGGAAAAACAACCAACTGAAAAACCTCACAAAGATAAGTGTATACAGAGCCGTTGTCATACCCACACTCCTGTTTGGCTCCGAATCATGGGTCCTCTACCGGCATCACCTACGGCTCCTAGAACGCTTCCACCAGCGTTGTCTCTGTTCCATCCTCAACATTCATTGGAGCGACTTCATCCCTAACATCGAAGTACTCGAGATGGCAGAGGCCGACAGCATCGAATCCACGCTGTTGAAGATCCAACTGCGCTGGGTAGGTCACGTCTCCAGAATGGAGGACCATCGCCTTCCCAAGATCGTGTTATATGGCGAGCTCTCCACTGGCCATCGTGTCAGAGGTGCACCAAAGAAGAGGTACAAGGACTGCCTAAAGAAATCTCTTGGTGCCTGCCACATTGACCACCGCCAGTGGGCTGATATCGCCTCAAACCGTGCATCTTGGCGCCTCACAATTCGGCAGGCAGCAACCTCCTTTGAAGCAGACCGCAGAGCCCACCTCACTGACAAAAGACAAAGGAGGAAAACCCAACACCCAACCCCAACCCACCAATGTTCCCCTGCAGCCGCTGCAACCGTGTCTGCCTGTCCCGCATCAGACTTGTCAGCCACAAACGAGCCTGCAGCTGACGTGGACATTTACCCCTCCATAAATCTTTGTCCGCGAAGCCAAGCCAAAGAGATATATATATATATATATATAAATAATCTTTTTGGAAGAAAATTCAATTGTTTTTAGAATACCTGTATAAGATTAAAATTCCTTTAAATCCAACAGTATTTTTACTGGGCAGTTTGCAACCTCTGAAAGATTTGGGATTATATAAATTTCAACTTGCTTTTGTATATTTAGCTTTATCTGTAGCGAAAAAATGTATTGCTAGTACGTGGAAAGATACAAATATGAATGATATTAATAGATGGCATAACGAGATGAAATATTGTTTAATAATGGAAAAAATTACATATGTTTTGCATGATAATTACAGTTTTTTTATTAATAAGTGGTTGTTATATTCAGAATATTTACATTTTAATTTACATTGATTAGATCTTGATATTTAATTTTTCCTTAATTTATTTTTCTTTTTAGGAGAGCTGGCTGAAGGGGGGGGGGGTTCTTTTCTTTTTTTCTATATATATAAAAAAATATTCATGTTTATGGTTAATTGTTGTATATGTTATCTACTATTTGTATTTTGAATGAATAAATAAAGTTAAAAAAAAAGAAAAACTTCCATCTGCATTCAATGTTTTAACACCAAATTTTCAATTGAACTTGAAATGATCTTTTTCACATTAGTAAGTATCACATAAAGTTCACTGATGATGTATTTGGTTCAATTTCCCAATTTTATTTCCCTTCAAAACATATGAAACCAAGAGACTTGTTTTGCAATCCAAAGGCTAGCAGGGTACTCTCAGTCTCAAAGTGCAAGTAAATTCACACCTGTAGCCTTGAAAGGCCAATACTTCCCACTCGACAGTATTATAGGAATGCATTCCATTCAATTATTTTCCAGATAGTCCCTGATTCTAGTACCCATACCTTAAATCTTAATAGCTTCTACTCAGTAAGTGGTCACTCTCAAAAACAGCTGTCTGTTTTCTCAATCATAAAAAAACTCCTCGTCTCCTTGCGTCGTTGTTGAAGTACTCATGCTTCTAAATAGAACACAGAGATTAAAATGTATTAATTAAAATATCAAACATTCTATCTGTACCTGTACACATTTTTACTCACAGGGTCTACTAATTTATTTGTTCAGATTCCTAATCTTCCAAGAACAAGGTGCAGTCTCAGTGATAAATTGTTGAGTGATTAGTACATTTTGAGGACTATCATTTGTGTCAGTGGAACACCAATCCCTAAAAAAAACCATCTCCAAGTGAAATTTACCTTACTATATCCTGGATAACTTGCACAAATTTTGAAATGTAACTGTTGGCATCGGTGGAATCAATGAAAATGATTCAGTAGTGTTCTGTAAGAAATCCACATAACCACTGAGTCCACATTTGTATATTTCTCAGTTAAAAGAAAAACTACCAAATGATTAGTTAGTTAAGATATTAATGAACAATCTTCAGTACTATTGTTTCCTTGAACTAAATAATTTTGCTTGGTGCTGATGAATACATCATAATAAAGCACAAAAGTCTGCAGATGCTGTAGTTGTAGTAAAAACACACCAATTTGCTGGAGGAACTCAGCCACTTTGCAGCATCCATAGGAGTTAAAGATATATCGCCAATGTTTCAGGCCTGAGTCCTTCTACAATAAATTAGCAAAGAATAAGCAAAAAAACCCCAGGAAATCTCAGAATAGAGACAGTGCTGGTTGGCGGGGAGGAGTCCAAACCAACAAAAATGTAAAGGGAGAGGTGAGAATTGATTTTGTCTGTGTGAAAGGAGACAGAGGGAAAAGGGAAAAAGAGCTGGGGGAAACTGACAGGGTAGAAGTTGGGGGGCGGGGGGGGGAGGGTTTAACAAAAGCAAGAGAAGTCAATTTTAATGCCATCCAGTTGCAGGGTGCCCAAATGGAAGATGAGGTGTTGTTCCTCTAATTTACGACCGGTTGAGACCAGTAGTCTGGCAGTGATTGAGGCAATGGATGGACATACATTGTACCCTTGTGTGGGTGATGTTTTTTTTATATCTCTTTCTGAGAATTGAAAATTTAGAACAATCCATTGTTCTTTGGCAGCCTAACTTATGCAATGGAGAGTGTTAAAGAAGAAATGTCTCAAAGTTGCTCAATGCAGAAAAGTTAGAATACATACAGTAACTATAAAAGTCAAGGAAGTTGTCCTCTGAAGTATTGGTTTTTACATTCAACAACACATTTCATTGATGGAAATAAGTAAATTCAAACAGAACCATGCTCCAAAAGCTTAACTGTCCTATTATGAACAAGATCATTTAATAATATAAAGCAACTATTGCTTTATCGGGTCCATCTTCAGAGAGATGGGTAAATTCATCCGAAAGACATGAGAATGCAGTCCAAAACAGAAGGGGGCACTTTTGTTACATCCTGGGAGCTTGAACTATTTTCTGTAAAAAGATGATCACTATGTTTACGGGAACTGCATGTGACACTGAACCTGAGAAATTACTCAAAGTAGGCCTGAATTTGCAGTACCTTTATTGATTGAATCTTGCAAATTACTTGGCACTGTTGGGTTGTGAGTGTTCAATTAATTATTGGAAAATGGCATTTTTAAGTTATTTCAACAATTTTTTTTAATTGTTTTTAAAATATATATTGTTATTATTTGATGTATATCTCTAAATGCACTTGAAAAAGTGGTGGTGACTCACCTTTTTGAACCAATCCAGTCCTTTTGAAAGAACTCACACATATAAGTTGATTCAGGATTTTGTCTCGATATGTGGAAGGATGGTGAGTCACTTGCTGCACTTCCCTCAGGCTCTGACATACTGCAGGACTAAATGGCGAGTCAGTTAAGTTTCTTGTCAATAATAAACCACATTATGTTGATGGTGGAGGTCTCAATGATGGTAATGTTACTGAATGTCCAGGGGAAGTGGTTAGTGTCTCTTTTGCTGGAAATGGATATTTATTGACAGTAGCTGAACACTACTCATCATTTGTCATACCATATCTGAATGTTGTACAAGTCCTGCTTCAAGTAGATGTAAGATGCTGTGTCATTTGAATGTTGATGAATGGAAGTGAACACTGTGTAGTCATAAACAAAATCCATGACTTGTGACACGATGGAATGAAAGATCCATATTGAAGGTGGTTAGTTCCAGACGTTGGCCTGAGGTCCTGTGATGATTAGTCTTATATAACCACAACTTTCTTTGTGCTATCCAGTTCAATGTTTATCCCTTGAGAACTATTGATATGATCCTACTTCACTTGTCACCAAATACTGGCTCAATATGAAGGACTGTCAAACTTGCCTTTGTTGTAGTTTTCTATTCCATGAATAGATCAAGATTATAATTCCAGCAGAACCCAAACTGAGAATTAGTGAGCAGATGACACTGGAACAATTATGATTTTGCTTTCTAAACATTTTGGGGTGGATTTTATGGATTTTGGGCTGCTGATCATGAAAATTACCTTAAAATGTTCCTATCGTACTATTTTTTTAGATGTAACCATTTTTTTGTGATTTTATGTCCTATTTTAAGTCTACTTTAAGCAGACAAAACCACGAAGTGCAACATGTCACTGGAAATTTATTTTCTGCAGTTGCACTTGGACTCCTTCCCTGCTGATCTTGGTGGAGTCAGTGATGAACATGGTGAAAGGTTTCACCTGGACATTGCAACCATGGAAATGAGGTATCAGGACAACTGGACTCCATTAATGCTGGCTGACTATTGTTGGACACTGATGCAAAATGCATCAGATGCTGAGTACAAATGAAAATCAGAAGTAAAACATTTTTAGATCAGTTGAACTAACACAATACGTCAGCATCATTATGCAATTAAACATGCTAAATTCAATCAAAGTTGATGTTTCTCCACCTTTTCATGTAATACAGCAAATCTGAAATTATCTTTGTGTTCCATTTGAAGTTGTCTATCATAATCCCCAATTTTTTTTTCAGGGAGCAAAACTTTTTAAAAAATTGTTGTCCAGTGTAATTAGTAAAAAGGAAAAGGTTCCATTATTGTCACATAATACTACATTTTAGAATGTAACATGCATGAAAGTCTTTAACTTTGTCTACTGTAAAGCAGACAGAGAGACACCACTTTGTCCTGCGCCCCTCACAGAAACCTACAGCACATGGTTTTCCTAGGCGGCCTCCGCTCCGAGTACTGACCAGGCCTGTGCCTGCTACTTAGCTTCCAAGATCAGACAATCCCAGGTGTAGTCAGGCTATCAGGTGCTGTATTAGTACCACTTGTTAGAACCCACAGCAACATTATCCACCAATGTGCTGAAGATATGTTATTTGTCTATTTTGGATGTCCTTTATTTCTGGACACATTTGTATAATTTTTCACATTTGTATCTGCACTTCAACTGATTCAGCTGATGCTGGTTGAGGAATACAAACATCAGATTAAACGCCAGTGTGCTATTGGGTATTGTAATTTTACTTTATCCAATACCCTTGATTGATATCACTTGAACAGAATTGAATTGGTTGAAAACTGGCTTAGTGTGATGTTGAAAAATTCCTAATGAAACTGAGATACTGATATTCTTGTCTGTGTGAAGGCTGTGTTTAATATTCTCGGGGATGGAAGTAGAGTGTGCACAAATTTGAAACTTCGGTAACTACTGGCATCGGTGGAATAAATGAAAATGATTCAGTACTATTCTATAAGAAATGCAAATAATCACTGAGTCCACTTTTGTATATTTCTCTGTTTAAAAACAAAACTATCAAATTATTAGTTAGCTAAGGTATTAATGAACAATCTTCAGTACTATTGTTTCCCTGGACTAAATAATTTTGCTTGGTGCTGATGAATACATCATAGTGAAACATAAAAGTCTACAGATCCTGTGATTGTAGTAAAAACTCACCAATATGCTGGAGGAACTCAGCCGGTCTTGCAGCAACCGTAGGAGATAAAGATATATTGTCAATGTTTCAGGCCTGAGCCCTTCTTCAAGAAATAAGCAAAGAATAAGCAAAAAAAAAACAGGAAATCTCAGAATAGAGACAGTGCTGGTTGAGGGAGGAGTCCAAACCAACAAAAGGTGGAAATTGGATATGATAAAGGGAGAGGTGAGAACTGATTTTGTCTATGTGAAAGGAGACAGAGGGAAAAGGGAGAGAGAGCTGGGGAAAGTGATAGGGAAACAAGTGGAGGGAGTGTAGGTTGAATGAAGGCAAGAGAAGTCAATTTTAATGCCACCCAGTTGGAGGGTGCCCAGATGGAAGATGAGGTGTTGTTCCTCCAATTTGAGGCATTTTTAGTTGCATCATTTATAATTTTTCATTTTCCCATAGAAAACCTAGTACTTTTGTGTTCTTTGGTGAAGAAAAAGAAAAAGCACATTTCATAAAGGCACTGCTTCACCTCAAACAGATGTCTGCATTTTCTATTATCCACAAACTTATAATCACACTTGTTATTTAAAATAAAATACATCTTTGTAAGTGGTGCTTCCCTTGAAAGTCATACTGATGCTGCAGTTGATCTCAGCCTAGCACGTAGACTTAAAACTCAAAGAAAAATGAGTGAAAGCTGCCATAGTGGACATTCATAATGGATCAGCTGCTCCATAGATGAGTCAAACAGATGCCTTTGGCATTTTTGTCAATTTGCTGCTCCTCACAAGGACTGAATGAGAACATTGAGCAGATTTTGTGAAGGAAATGTTCAACAACCTTTGGGATGCTTTTTTAAATTTATTTATTCGTTCAAAAAACAAATAATATATGACATATACAACAATTAACCATAAACATTAACGTTATTTTTTATATAGAAAAAGAGAAAAGAAACCCCCCCCCCGCTTCAGCCAACTCTCCTAAGGAGAGCCATAAAGAAAAAAGAAAAAATATTAAAGCAAAATTAAATATACATATTAAGATCTAATCAATGTAAATTGAAATGTAAATATTCTGAATATAACAACCACTTATTAATAAAAAAAATTATAATTATCATGCAAAACATACATAATTTTTTCCATTATTAAACAATATTTCATCTCATTATGCCATCTATTAATATCAATCATATTTGTATCCTTCCAAATACTAGCAATACATTTTTTCGCTAACAATAAAGCTAAATATACAAAAGCAAGCTGAAACTTATCTAAAACCTTTGAAAGGATCAAAGGTTGCAAACTACCCAGGGGATGTTGTTGAAGACATCCACGAGGCTCCATGAATTAGCAAGTATATCAAAATTATCAATGTACATTTAAGATATGAATATAAAAATAGCATAATGCAAGGTGGTAACATCACCCAGACTGAAATCGTGATATTCTCATTTTGTATCAATACAATATTCTCTGACAATCCCAAACAAGTTAGGGGTTGAAACCAAGGTGCATGTATAAGAGAAAGATGATGGGATATGAGGTAGATAGGTAATAGGAAAAGAGAATAACATTAAGAGCTGACATGAATTTGATGGATTGAATGATCTATTTTATGAGAAAAATTAGACATGAACATGAGCAGGCATTAACTGACTGTCTTTACAACAAAGGTTAGTTTTTTTGTGTTCAGATGGAGTTGGAGCATCAATATGAAGAATCTATTTATGGAGGCTTCCAGTTGGAAGGGCAGAAATAAAATGTGGTCCTACGTGATTAAGATGGACATACATAGGAAGGGTGAAATTATGGGCTTTCCCTGAGGTTACTGAGCAACTGGAAATATTTCTATACAATTCAGTGAGATTGTCTAAATTTTATTAAATTCTCATCTTTAGACTTTCAAAATGCTTTCAATTGATTTTCCTTTGTGCTTTGGACCTCCAGCCTCAATACTCCAATCAGTGAGGTACTTCTTACCAATCTATGCATGTATTACATTTCAAATGTATATTATTATGTATCCCATTATACCGTATCAAAAAGTATATAAATCCACTGCTAAAGGTGAAAGATTGGTGTTATTTTAATGTTGCTGGCTGGATTTATTTGCTACTTTCCATGTAAATAAATTGATTTACTTATACAGTTCTTTGAAGGCAGTTAAGGGAGTTATATTAATGACATGTCCTGTCTGAAAGGCTACAGGCTGTGATCAAAAACCAGCAGGAAACCAAGCCTGCTTGCAGAAATGCATTCATGCTCAGCCAAACTGCAAAGAGCACATTCTCTTTTCCTTTTCACTTGTTTTCTGGCTATGGCCCATAATGTAAAAGCATTCAAGAAAACCAGCCCTTAGACGTCATTGTGGACAACAATGCTATAAGCTTTAATATTCCTCTAATGAGCTGCAATATAGGGTCAAAGTTGAGCAGAATTGCCATTTAATCTGAACACAATTAGTTTGTTCATTCTGTAAAGAGAGAGCAAGTTGTGAGGAATGACACAGAAACCGTGTCCTTTGTCTTGTGCATGCACATATCGACTGTTAACTCATCTTGGATTCAAACACTATATCCAAAACATCTTAAATATGAAGTTGTAAGCAATTGTGTTAAAGCAGAAGTATGTTTTCAATCAGCATTGCAGGGCTACAAACAAACATGATTTGCCAGAAAAAATAGAATGTTGATTATTCATAAACTTAATGAAGAGATTATGCTCGATATTTCTCGAAATAACACCAAGTGAATTTTCACATGTCAAATCAGGAATTTAAAAAAATGGAATGATTATAAATAATGAAAGCTGATTGAAAAATGGTTTAAAAGTAACCGACTTTTATTTACCATGATTGACTAACTAAATCAACCTCTACCATTAATACAATGAGAGTTGTTTTAGTTAAAGGGAAAATAAAATTAATTCATGAGTAATGTAGTAAGTAGAAAACAGATTTGAGGCAATAGATTAAAAAAATGATCCTATCTCTGCTTCTCTTTGTGTATTCCTGCTGGCACCAGATCAGATGTGGGGATATTCACTAATGGCTACAATGTTTAATTCCATTCATAACTCTTCAAATAATGAAGGTCTCCATGCTTGAATGCAGTAAGACCAGTGTGGCAATAACTATATTGGTTCCCTAAGTTGAATGGCCTGTCAATCTTAATATTTGAAGTTTCAGATGATGTACTGAAGGGCTGTTATCAGTGTAATCATCGGTCCCTGCCCCGGGTTGCTAAGTTAAGTCACTTCAATGATTGGAATGCATATCTGGTGAACATTGGCAGAGGTGATGGGCGTACTTAGAAACTGTGCACCAAACAAATAAAGGTAATGTTTGAAGATAAAACGAAAGCTGTCAGAAATTCTACACTTGTTTCAGACTTTCCCTCAAGTCCATGATTTTCTCTAAATTGTCTGAGTACCTCAAAGACACGAGGCATGGCTATTTTGTCCAATATTTTATACAATATTTAATATCGAACCTAAAATGTATTCAACTGAGTTCTACATTGAATTTTGTGATATTAGCACCTGCTACACATCATTACTTAGATTCACCAAGTTATTCATGTTTAACAAAACAAAGTTAATCAAAGCCAGGTCTATATCAGAAAGTTGTTCTAATTCATAACAAATAAATATTCAAAAAAAATATTGTGCTTCACCAATATTGTTCAATCAGTTTAACTCAACTTACAAAAGTGATAATTGTCCAAAAACATTTTTCATGAGTAGGTCAATTTACATAAATAAAATTGCTTTCTAGTGATTTCCTGCCTTTTGATTTTTTGAGTCCAACAGAGAGATTATCAGGAAATTTCTATTTCAATAAATCCTGGTAGCTGCTTTCTCTGCTTCCATTATGTATTCCTGTTGGCACTAAGATCAGGTTAGGTTATGTGAGATTTTTCTATCATTGCCATCAAAAGAGGTCAGTTTTGCAAACATTGAAAATGCAATTAATTGTTAGGAATTAGCAATTAAATAATGAATCAATGGAAATTGTCATTAGAGAAGAAGAATGGATGAAGTTATAAAATACTTAGGCAACTTATTAAATAATTCTTTTTTTGGGGAAAATTTTATTTATTAATCATACAATAAAAATACAAACAAATACATGATATTTTTTCCCCATAAAGCCCCCACTTCCCAAACCTAACCCACCCACCCTCCTCTAAACTACCCCCCAAAAAAAGAAAGAATTTCTTTAATTGTCAAATAACATGACATCCTTCTATTATTAAATAATTCTTCAAAGCAATTTAATATTTGACTGATCAAAAGTAAATCTTGTGTCAACTGGCATAGTGAGTCATTTTGTGCTCAGAGTTGGTGGAAAAGCAAGGATCTCATGCTGAACAACTAACAGATGATAAATCTAGACCTTGTGATGCTTTAGAACTGCATTCTAGTTACTTATAAGTCACAGTTGCACTCATTAACTTTACACAATAATTTGGACCACAATCACATGTGGTATATCTTGCCGGTGCTAAGATTTTGTTCTTAATTATAAGTAGAACATTTTGTATACTTTAACTTGAATACAAATAAGAATTTACAATCCCAGTGATTTAAGCTGAAGAGAAAGAGACATTGATAACCAGACATGTGGAGATGGAGATGAGAACCAAAGAGACAAAGACAGGCAAAGATAAAGAAAAACAGACTCAAGAGAAACAGAGAAAAACACAGAAACTAGGCATGTTGAAATAACAATTAAGTGTAATATGTACTTTATTGAACCTACTTACAATTTCTGTTTGAAATTGATGAGTGATAAAAGCAGCAGTAGAATATATGAGGACAGTTTTTACTGGGTATCCTGAGGCTTCTTTTGAAAGAAATGTGAAAATAAAGAGGTTTTTGTTCCGCTGTGAATTAGAGGCTGAGATGAGCAAGATGTGTGTCATGACATTGGCAAACAGTCAAACAAAGTTGAAAAGGAATGCTTTTTTTTCTTGAGAATTTACTAGATCAAGGCTGTTTATGTAGCCTTGCATGGACAGGATATTGATTCACCCTCACCAACTGCAGTCCAGAACATGCCGATCTTATCATTCTGCAAACCATTCAGAAATTAGAACACAGTTGCTAACCATTGATCCCAATCCAGCAGCTCTATGATCTCATGGGATTATCAACAGAAAGGATCATGCACTAAATTCTGTAGGTGGAACATTTGCAAAAAAAATCTTATATTATCAGTGGTGCCTCATGTTAGGGTGCTGGTGAGATCATCAATTATCTAGTCCTGCACTTGATCATAAAAGTAAAAGTTTTAGTGCAGGAAGGGACAATTTGGGCTATCAAATTTGATTTTCTGATGGATCTAATTTCCCTGTTTTGTTTTCCCACGCTAGTTCATACTGTGCTTGATGTCATCTTCTTCCTTGGTGGCAAAAAGCTTATTCATTTAACAATTGTACAAAATGTCCATTTATCTAATCTTGATTAATGGAATTAGCATTTAAAGTACCTTTCAATCTTTTAAATCTTTACTTGATAATAGATATTCTGTATTCTGATATATTTGTGAAAAATGTCGGATCTTATCCACTGCACAAAGTCACTCATGGCTATCCTGGCACTAGACAGGAGAAACAACATATGGACAACTACATGATTTGCCAAAGACACCAAAATAGATAAAGGGGCATATTGTGATGGGAATATTTGGACTCTGCAACAGGAAATGGATTGGTTTGAGCAGGGGTGCAGTGCTGCCGGAGCTCACTGGAGCGCCACTCCGGCATCTCGTGGGGCTGCTACGTGGCCACTTCAGCACCTCAGCACTCTCAAAGGGTCAGGAGGGCAGCTGCCGCCCCTCCCTCCCCTCTCCTTACTGAGCACTATTCTGGACATACAAAGTATACTTAACTGGTTTTTCGATGACCGGTTGTCCTCCTTCCTCATCCTACTGTTCACTCTCAATTATACAATGCCAAATACAACATGGCAGCCACCAAGGCCAGGTCTTGTAAGACCTCCTTGACACCATTTTTAGTGAGCTCCAGCACCAAAAAAATTAGCATTGCACCCCTGGGTTTGAGTATGTTGCTGAAAACTTGGCAAGTGGAATTTAATGTAGGAAAGAGTGAGGTCATGCGCTTTGGCAAAAAAAAAGATCTAAATGCAGACTATTATCTAAGTATAGGAGATCAAGGTGTTTTTGCGTATACATTGCAAAAGGTTGTAGGTAGGTGCACAAAGTGATTAGGAAGGCAAATGGCAAATTTCAAGAGGCTTGGAATTTAGAAATTGCTGTAATTATATGGGGAACTGGTCAGGCCACACCTGGACTACAGTGCAGAGTTCAGGTCTCCTTATTTAAGAAAAGATATAGAGGTATCCAAGGAGCCCAAAAGAAATTCAGTCATTTATTATGGGGATGAGAAGTTTGTCCTCTCAGAAATGGTAGAAGAATTTAGATTTATATTCTTTGGAGTTTAGAAAGATGACTGATGATTTCACCAAACCATATAAGATCCTTGTTGGTGAGGGGTGGGGGGGGGGGGGAGAGATGGTGGTGTCAGATATTGAAATTTTATTCACGTGGTAGAATCACAAACAAGGGGACATAATTGCCAAGTGGAAGGGGAGCAATTAAAACTGGTGTGTGAAAGCTTCTCACAGAGGTAGGTGAATCTCCCAAATTCTTTTCGCCAAAGGTTATGAAGGCTGGGCATTAAGGGAGGAAACATATATTTTTGAAAGTTAAGGTGAAAGGAAACTGGCACAGAAGATGAGATGAGGTCTGGGGAATATGAGCAATGGTCAAATGAATAGCTGGGAGGCTTGAGAAACTGAATGGCCTGCTCCTTTACCTATTTTTTAATGTTCTAATGAGGTGATATTCTCTGACCTATAGGATGCATTTAATATGGATCTTACTGGGACAGCCAGAATTTAATTTCTATCTTCAATTTCCCCTAAAAGATAATGGTGATTTGCCATCTTAAATTATTGGTTTTCTCTTCATGAAGGTACTCCCAAGGTTCTGGAAGGTAAGGATTTCCAGAACATAAACTGAAATGTGATGAAAGAACAATTATATATTTCTAAGTCAGGATGCCAAGTGATTTGCAGGGAAATCTGTGGCTGGTGTTGTTTCCATATGCTTGATGCCATCTTCATCAAGCAATTTTAAGGAAATGGAAAGGTGTGTCATCACCTACTCATGCACAGTGGTTACATGATGTAATGTCATATTTAAGCTTGGAGAAAATTAGATACATTTTAGAGAGAAAGTTTCAATTTCAAAAGAAATGGAACCCATAAAATACTATCATGATTGGCAGATTTAAGTAATTTGGATACTTTGATGATTCTTTGTCTAGTTTCTGAAGGTCGCTATTCCATTAATATCCTTACTTTTTCTATAGGGTAACTTTGATTAGAGAGAGGGGGTCGATTAGATTTAGTTTTTTTTTCCTTTTTTTTCCTTTTTATTTCTTTTTAGATTAATTGATTATATACAGGTTTAATTGTAGTTGTCCTAGATCATATTATCACATCAGACAGATATTACTCTGTGTTATGATTAAGGCATGCTATATTATAATTAATTCAGTTTCTATCCAGAATTATTTTTAAGAAATAATGTTTAATCAACAAATATGTATGGATTTGAATTACATTTATATTAATTTGTGATATGTATATGACATGACATGCTTTTTTTGCTATACAGGTATTAATAGATTTTGTATGTGGGGTTAATGTTAAACTCAAAAAAAAATTTTTTTTAAAGATGCCATCTTCTTCCTTGGTGGTAGGCATCACAGGTTTGGTAGGTGCTGCCTTGGCTAATAAACTAGGAAGAATTTTGTAGTTTGTAGAAACAGCTGTCATAGTGTACTGAGATGGAGGGAATGTGTAACAGGTACCAACCAAATGGGCTGATCATACCTTGAAGGTCCTGGCTTGTTGTCAGTACTGCATTCATCCACAATAGAAAAGTGATCTATCACACTGACTTTTAGGAAGCAAGAAGTGAGACATTTATTATGAAAGAAGAGTCTAACCAACATTCAATAAGATCATAGCTGATTCGATCTGAGCATCAGATCTATTTTCCTTCCCATTTACCAGAATGGTTGATGCCCCCATTGATCAATCAATGATTTTACTTGGTGCAGGATGCCCAGCCTTTGATATGCTATTACAGCAATATATACCTAACCACACCAGTTAAATTGGTAATTTATAACTAATGGGACATTGATGGTGGAGGACTGCCATTGAAAACAACAAAGGTGCCAGAGATTATCATTGTTTGCAGAAAATCTGGGGGACACAAGAACAAAGACCCTCCAGTCCATTGGCCTTGATGTATGAAAAATGTTGAGACAAAAGAGATTGCAGATAATGCAATTATGTTGTTCTCCTTATCAAGACACAGGATGTGGAACTAAATAATGATGATGCATATTACAATCAGAGTAGTGAAATGAATAGCAATTGCTTGTTCCTGATCAGGAAAACTGTGTACCTCCAACATTAGAAGCAAAGCCTCCATCACCTGGTCTATTTGGTTGTATCTTTGAAAACCAATCTCTCTGATCCACTGCAAGATTGAATGCAAGCCAAGATTTCAGTTCCAGTCAAGGAGATTAGAATGGAAATAATGCTAATGGTGAGGACCAAGGGAGAACTTATTAGAGCAAGTGCAATATTGTAAACAAGATTACATCATAACTCTACAGAAAGGAGAACCTGGATGGGATCCTCCACATAATATATGGATTGCACAGAACCATGGACAAGGAAGACAGCAGCAACCAAGACAGCTGCAGCAATAATTTCCTGTGCATTTAAGGGGTTTTATGCACAAAAGCTGCATGATCACCTGCTCACGTTTCAAACAAAAGGGAAATTTACCTTTTATGCAGAGGACAGAAAAGGCGGATCGTGTGGTCCTTTTACGCAGGGAGATTCCCGAACCAGCTTCCGAAGGTGAAGGAGGCGGGGCATTTAGTGTAGTTGCGCCGTCCACCACTGTGACGCGGGGAGTGAAAGCACTCTAAACACAACAATGGCAACTGAGGAGCAGGTATGAGAGCTAGTGGAGATTTGTTTGAACACTTTTAGAACTCAGGCCAATCTTATGCGCATCATAATCTCCTTTTTTGCAGATGGGTGCTTTAAAATTCGCGCTCTTGGGCATCGCGCCGTCATCAGCCCTCCCCATTTGCAGCCGCTTTCAATGGCAATCCTTTTATGCAGGAGGTGGAGCAAAGTCGCTCCACCTCTGACAGTACCACCCTCACCAGAGGGAACCTGGATCACGTTGGACCAGCCAAACCACCTTTAGACCTTTAATGCAGGTAAGCGCCTTAAAGGCAGAGGAAACCTGTCTACAATCTAAATTTCACTATAAAAGGACCTATTCATTAACAGACTCGCCAGATGCCATAACCCACTTCCAAAACCTAGATACCGATTTGTCATGCAGTGATAATGAGAAGCCCAACTCGCAAAGTGAGCCAGATCATACCCAAGCACATAGAAGTTGCTTCATTTTCAGAGTTGTAAATAAACAGCTGAATATGTTTGAGATAAGGACACTGGACACTTCATGAGAAACGTCTGCAGCGAAATCCTGGGGTTGAGATTGATTCCATCAACGAATGATCTGAAGAAGTCCGCCTGTGGATTTCGAAACGCACTCAATGGGCAAAATGCTCCACATTCTCTCCCTGTGATGGTTGGTGCACAAAGTCCAATACCAAACAAACCTCCACTTCAAAAACTTATTATGACGTTGCCACATCAGCACTCTTGTGTAAATAGAATTGTTTTTCATATCTGGCCCTGATATGAAATGTGAAATGGCATTTAAATCCCCGCTGAGTAACATCAACGCTGATCTGGCAATGCTCCATTTGAAATACAGCCCAGCCTTCTCGACTGAGCTCCCAGGATTTTCTAAATTTTTATTTTCCTGCAAATTGGTTCCTTCATCCCTTCTGTACTACTTTTCTGGATGAGGGTACAAACGATGTAACAAATAAGTTTCTACGTCTATATTGCTGTGCTCAAAAAAGTGGTCGATACACATTGCAACGATTTAGTGTGTTCATCCAATAGTGTCCACGCTGATTTAGTTATAAAGCCTTTCAATTTAGTCTCGATATAGTGTGTGTACGATTTGCTCCGTTTCTTGTCACACTGATAAGAGGACCGGCGCAGGATGTCGTTCAGTATTGCACTCCCATGGATGTCATCCTGTTCAAAACTGTCCTGATGTTGGACTGTTAAATCCCACCTTCTTCTCCAGTTCCTGATCCCTAAGGACTTCGTCACAGAACCACCTGCATGGACACTCCCACTAATGCACAAAGTTCCCAGTTACTCGCTCCATCTATCTAGGCGGTGACACACTAACTTTGTAACACAAGGACAGCAACTTCAAGCTTTGGAGACCTTGGGGAAAAAGCAGGGACACGAATTTCAGAACAAGCCTCACCGGGGACCAGAGCATAAGAGATTGGAATCGAAAGGGAGGTAAGAATCAGACTGCACTTCAGAAAACCAGTTCGTAAGTGTGGGAAAGGGGATGAGTGGGTGAGGTTGGTGGTGGGATTGGGTTCATGAAATAAATGTGAGTTCATCCTTAAGCACAGCAGATTTATTCCGCACTGCTGTCGAGCATCGAGCGGCGCACTTCTGGATTCAGTCCAAGGTTCATCAACGGAGCTTCTAACGGGGATTAAAACCCGCCAGTCTGAGAAACTTTCGAAGGATCGTTCAGAAATAAGTGCTTAACACGTAGTTTTGACATTTTATTCCGTTAGAGCCGATCAACTGTTTGAAATTCAGTCTCAGGATTCTGGCGCTCATCCAGAATCCCAGTACCACCACGAAATGAAAACTTTCAAAACGAACTTCCAAAATAATTTTGTTATTCTTCGACGTGAGTTTGTTTTATAAAATACAACGACAACACGGCAAATTTCTTTTTGTGTTGATTTTGTCAGAACTAAGAATCGCTTTTGATCAGCATTTGGATAAAAAGACAGTGCTGAGTTAGTTGATTTTCCGCAGTTTTAAAGTTAGTGAGTAACTTTATCTTCCATCCCAAGGAGGGTTATAAATATTTTAATTGAAAATAAAAAAAAGATTTGGCCTAGTCCTGGAATACAGTGGCAGCTCAGAAGCAGAAAGGGCAATTATCTGGCAGGAAGGGGAAAAGCTGATAATATTTTGGTAAAGCTTTAAATAGTGCACAGAGAAATCAAATTGAGATCGTTTGCCTGTTGTTATTACTGGCACCATAAATGGCCAGCCCATTTTCCTCTTTTGACCGAGCTCTTTTGTGCTGGAAATAAAAAAAATTGAAGCTTTTGGGGGAAAAACACAGACTAAAGAGCACATTTACTGTTTGCTTGGACTAAAAGTTATGATATCAGAGGGGGGGGGGGCTAATCAATAGCTGGTTTGAGGTGTATTAATAATTATTAATAACAAAGTAATGTACACTCTTACATCACCACTAACAGGGTCTAAAACCTTACCATCAATAATTATGGGTTGCACTAAGCAGTCACAATAGTGCTCAAATAGTGCCATTCATAATGTCCACAGCAAGTAGCTTAGCCTTATTTTTTATGGAAATTAATTATTTTTAATATATTCATAGATTTTTATAAATCATTTGTTAGGCCTTGTGAATAATTCTGTAAACCACACTTCAAAAAAGATATAAAGATCTCAGAAAGAATGCAAAGAAGATTCATAAAGAGATTGAAAACAATTAGGAGTGATGTCCTTGGGAAAGAGAAGTTTTAATAGATGAGATGAAGATGTTAGTGGTGGTCAGAATTGGAGGAAAAAACCATTAGGTTGGGTATCGCATTAAGAATGGCTTTGCGCAATGCTCCTGAAGGTTGCATTATTTTCCCTAAATTTCCACATTTTTTATAGTATTTTTACTGTTAAAGCACGATTTGCCGAGGAAAATGATTCCCTCTTGAGAATTCCTCTATTATGCAATGGACAAAGAAGAGCCCTCAGAAGGAGAATCAGACGTATCTTGTCTTCCAAGTCCCAAAAAGTTTCCGTGCAAGTTGATAGGGTAGTTAAAAATATGTATGCTCTTCATTAGTCAGGAGATTAATTTGGAGAGCCATGAAGTAATGTTGCAGCTCTACAAAACTGGTTCGAATACACCTGGAATATTGTGTTTGGTTCTTGTCTCCTCATTATATGAAGGATGTGGAAGTTTTGCTGTGAATGCAGTGGAGATTTTCCAGCATGCTACATGGATTAAACAACATGTCTTTGGAGGAAAGGTTAAGCAAGTTAGGATTTTTTTTCTGTGGAGCAATAAAGCATGAGAAATTACTTAATAGAGGATTATAAGATTGTGAAAGGCATAGATTGAGTAGAGAGCCAACATATTTTTCCCTGGGCGCCAATGGTAGAGGATATCTGTTTAAGGTGACTGGAGGAAAGTTTAGGGGAGATGTCAGAGGTAGGTTTTTTACACTAAGAGTAGTGGGTGGTTGGAGTGCACTGCTGGTCATGGAGATGGTGGCTAGTGCAATAGAGACATTTGAAAAACTCGTTACATCGATGTAAAAAAATGGAGGGTTATGGGATGTGAGGGAGGTAAGGGTAAGAATTAATAGTGAGTAGGCTTACATTGGTTGGCACAAAATTGTGGGCCAAAGGGTCTGTACTGTTCTTTGTTCTATATTCTAATACATGTGCCACTCAAGGCCCCATGTGGCAATCAATTAGATTTTATGATCAGGAAAGGCTTTCATTCACTAAATGAATTGCTCTGCAAAATCACTGTTGAATTAGGTTAACAATTTTCATATTTTGTTCACTTCATGGAAATCTGAGGTCTATCAAAGTTATTCCAAGAGAGAGAGGATCACATTGCGGTAATGACATCCTTACACTGTCCCCTTGCATGAGCTGGGTGAGATGCATATTGGCAAGGCAAAACCCCAGTGTATTATAATAAGCAGAAATTACAATTCAGAATTAATAAATGTTATATTGAAAAATTATTCTACTAAGGCAAAAACAAATACATATGTGATGACTATATTTAATTCTGGGGCGTTATTTTTGCAAAGGGTTCATAGACTGGCAGAAAACCTGTTAATGAGCTCTTCAAATATAAGTGAATGACCATCAGAGATGTTATCAGAAATTCAACGAAATAGGTACATCCTTTTCACTCAGAGGACCAAGATATGGACCAAGCACAGGCTGATTCATTGTTCTGTGACAATAAAATGGAAATAAGCATTCTTTCTGGTAATATGGGTCACTGTCTCTTAAATAAGTGACTCACTGATTTGCAAAAGGTCTTTATAATGTTAGCAACAGTCTTATTAAAGTAAGCAGAGAAATGAGTTCAAACTTTAAATGGAAATAACCACTTTGTTCAATGTTGATTTAAACAATTGATATGTGTAATTAGTAACCGAACACTTGGCAAATTAACTTTCTTTTTTTTGTGAAGGTTGGAAGCACTGTAAATGAACTGCAGTCAGCAGCTGGATAACAGAGACTGGATTGCTGTGTACATGTTAAGTCACTGAGTAATAATTATTTCAGTGATCAAGACTATTACTTTCATAGGTGGTCCTCATCAAGATGATTATAGATAGTAACTGCTAAATGAGCTGAAACAATCAAACTTTGCCCTCACCATTTCGCCCAGCCTTTGATAACAATCAAACAGAAGTTGTCCAATGGCACCACCACCCCTTCCTCCACCCCTGCCCCCACCACCACCACCGCTCCTGGAATCAACATCTTCCTCCCTTCTTCATAAGTCCAAACTGAAAAGAGTGAACTGGATCACCATTCCAAAGGAGAAGATTTTGGGGAAAAATAACATCTGGACAGTGGATAAGTATGACGATGACTTTCAGTTAGATACTTCAATAATGGAGGAATTATTTGAACAGGTGGCGAATGCATCATTGGATGGGCAGAACAGTCGGAGAAGTTTTAAAAACAGCAGCCTGTTCCATACCATTGAAAGGGTAAGTTAATTTGAATCAAATCAGGTTATGTGTATGAGACAAAAAATACTGCAGCTGATAGAAGCTGGAGTAAAATTCAAACTGTTGGAGAAATCTAAGAGATCAAACAGCATCTAAGGAGATAAAGATAAATCTTAAATTGCTCCAGCAGGTTTTCTTTTCTTCAGGTTATGTACCTGACATGAAGAGGAAAGTGGAT
Organism: Narcine bancroftii; assembly: GCF_036971445.1. NCBI lineage: Eukaryota > Metazoa > Chordata > Chondrichthyes > Torpediniformes > Narcinidae > Narcine > Narcine bancroftii. The sequence goes on along the minus strand of NC_091476.1, from coordinate 21,105,253 downwards.
TACCAAATGATTGCTCAAATGTAGCCCTGACCTGCTTGACAGGCATCACAAGTTGGCACAGTAAGAATCACACTGCAAATATAAAACCATTATTGAACCATAGAAAATTACACCACAGAAAACAGACCCTTCAATCCTTCTAGTTTGTGCCAAACTATTATTCTGCCAAGTCCCACTGACCAGCACCCAGTCCATATCCCTACATTCCCCTCCCATCCATGTCCATATTTTTCTTAAATGTTAAAATGATCCCAGATTCACCACTTGAATTGGCAGCATGTTCTATACTCCCACTACTCTCTACATGAAGAAATTCACCCTAATGTTCACCTTAACTTCTTCCCTTTCACACTTAACCTATGTCCTACTTGCATTTACTCTAACTATACCCATCATAATGTTATATATCTCTATTAATTCTCCATTCATTTTACACTCCAGTGAATAAAGTCCTAACCTGTCTGACCTTTCCCTGTAATTAATTTCCTCAAGACCCAGCAACATCCAAGTAAATCTTCTCTGTTCTCTTTCAATTTTATTGATATGTTTTGTATAGTAGATGATCAAATCTGAAAACAATGCTCCATATTTGGCCTCTCCAATATCTCTTACAAATTTACAATTATATCCCTACTCCTATGCTCAAAACTTTTATTGAAAATGCCCAAAGTGCCAAAAGCTCTTTTTACAACCCTCTCTACCTCTGATGCAACTTTCAAGGAATTATGTAACTGAACTCCCAGATCCCTCTGGTCTACAGCACTCCTCAGTTCCCTACCATTTACTGTGTATGTCTTACCTAGATTTGTCCTTCCAAAATGCAACACTTCATACTTGTCTGCTTTAAACTCCATCTGCCAATTTGTAGCCCAATTTTTCTAGCTGGTCCAGATCCCTCTGCAAGATTTGGAAACCTTCTCACTGTCCACTACCCTCCAATCTTTACCTCATCTGCAAATCATGTTATTATCTAGATTATTGATATAGATGACAAAGAAAGAATCGACCAACACCAATTCCTGAGGTGTACCACTAGTCACAGGTCTTTATTCTGAGAAGCAATAATCCAAAACCCCTCTCTGGCTTCTCCCATAAAGCTAATGTCGAATCCAGTTTACTACCTCACCATGAATACTGAGTACAGTGGCAACACTAGGGTTGGTGTCACCCAGTGTGGTAACTTATTGTGTCACCCGATCCCTCCCCACCCTCCCTCCATGGACCTCTTCCCATACCAGAACATACAGAATCCTTAGTAATGTTTTTTGAACAAATTTTAATCGTAAATTGTAATTCCAGTATATCACTGAATGTAATGGCAATTTTTTGGCTTGGCTTCGCGGACGAAGATTTATGGAGGGGTAATGTCCACGTCAGTTGCAGGCTCGTTTGTGGCTGACAAGTCCGACGCGGGACAGGCAGACACGGTTGCAAGGGAAAATTGGTGGGTTGGGATTGGGTGTTGGGTTTTCCCTCCTTTGTCTTTTGTCAGTGAGGTGGGCTCTGCAGTCTTCTTCCAAGGAGGTTGGCAATAGTAATGAGATAAACAACTCGCAAAATTAAAATAACATTGTTAAATTGCAATATCATATGCACAACCTAAATGTATTTATATTTACATAGTTTCATGTGGTTATAGTGAAAATTCAGTAATAAAACAAATATTAATTACCACAATATTGTAGCTAAAATTTGATAAAACCAGCAACTATAAAAACAGCAGTAACAATGAAAACAGAACTTGTAGCGCGTGCAGACAAAACCACGATTCAAAGTTTCATTGTAATGACAGTTCTGACTGCAGTACATTAGAAGATTCAATAAGTAAATTAGCATAGTGTTTTAGCCTTATAGGTATATTTTGGTGCTGTCCCCTCCAATGGTGTCACCCGGTGCAGTCCGCACCCACCTAATGCCATCGGTGACCGAGTGACTGAATCTTCCTGACTAATCTCCCATGTGATACCTTGTTCAAGGTCTTACTAAAGTTCATGTAGGTGACATCCACAGACTTTTCTTCATCAAATATCCTGATAAATTCATTGAAAAACTTTAAGATTGTTAAACACGATCTGCCATGACAAAGCCACATTGGCTATTCCCAATCAATCCTTGACTATCCAGGTACTTGTATATCCAATTTCTTAGAACACCTTCCAATAAAATAACTTACCTGGTATTGATGTCAGGCTCACCATTCTATAATTTCATAGGTTCAATGGACAATATGAGCTACCCTCCAATCCATAATCAGAATCAGAATTTATTGTCATGAACTTAGTTGAATTCAAATTCATTGAGCCACGAATTTCCCATCCAGCACATTTTAAATATATCTGCCAGGGTCCTTGCAATTTTTCCTCCCTCAAGGTCCAAGGGAATATCTTGGTGATTTTTTTTTTTCATCTTTATTTGCTTTAAGACAACAAGCACCTTCTCCTCTTTAATCTGTAGAGGTTCACTTGTTTGGCTCACTTCCTGAGACTGTGTCAATTTCATGAGTAAATACAGATGCAAAAAAAAACATTTAAGATTTCCCCATCTCTACCGGCTCCATTTCTAGTGGATCACTCTGATCTACAAGAGGACCAATTTTGTCCTATTTCAATCCTTTGCTTTCAATATACCTTTGGAAGCCCTTAGGATTTTCCTTCACCTTGTCTGTTAAAGCAACCCCATGACTTCTTTTACCCCTCCTGATTTCCCTCAAGTTTTTCCCCTGCATTTTTTATACTCATCAGGTACCTCATTTGCTCATTGTTGCCTATACACCTCTCTCTTCTCCTTCATCAGATCCCCAATATCCCTCGAAAACCAAGGTTCTTATGCCTGTTAACTTTGCCTGTAATCCTTACGGGAACATTCAAACTCTGTACTCTCAAATTTTCATATTTGAAGGCTTTCCATTTACCGAGCACATTCTTACCAGAAAACAACCTACCCTAATCCATGGTTCCTAGATCATTTCTCATTTCCTTATAACTAGCCCTTTAGAATCTCATCCTGAGGACCAGACCTAACCTTACCCATAATTATCCTGAAACTAATCACTGGATTCAAAATGTTTACCTTCACATACTTCTGTCACCTGCCTTGTCTCATTCCCTATGAGGAAATCAAGTATTGCCTCTTTCTTGTTGTTTCCTCAAAATATTCATTTAGAAAACTTTTCTCAACACACTTGACAAACTCTAAGCCATTCAGCCCTTTTACAGTAGGGGAGTCCTAGTCAATAGGTGAAAAGTTAAAATCACCTACGATCACAACTTTCTATTTCCTGCAGCTTATCCCTGTGGATTTATTCCTCCAATTCTTTCTGACTATTGGGTGGTCTATAATACAACCCCATGAGTGTGGTCATAACTTTCCCATTCCTCAGCTCCACCCATATAGCCTCAGAAGACGAGCCCTCTGCTCTGTCCTGTCTGATTACAGCATTGACATCTTCCCTGATGAGCAATGCCACTCCTCCCCATTTCATTTCCACTGTTCTATCAAGTCTGAAACAATGGAAGCCCAGAAGATTGAAACCAAGTTTCACTCATGGCCACATTGTCATAACTCCACATGCCAATCCATGCTGTAAGCTCATCTGCCTTTCCTATAATACTCCTTGAATTGAAATAAATGCACCTTTGAACATTATTTCCACCACGCACAACCCTTTGATTTCTAACCTAACATCATCTTTTTCCTCCACTCCACTATCTGCTCTGGCACTCTGATTCCCATCTCTTTGCAAATCTAGTTTAAACTCCCTGGAGCAACACGAGCAAACCTTCCCATAAGGACATTAGTCTTCTTTCAGTTCAGATGCAAACCATCCTGCCGATATAGATCCCACCTTCCCTGGAAGAGAGCCCAATGATCCAGAAATCTGAAGCCCTCCTACCTGAACCATCTCTTCCCATGTTTCTGATGCTGGACAAGACACAGTTTGGGACTGAATACATTCCAGAAGTAGATTGTATTATCTGGCTTCCAGTGTTCTGTTATCAGGGGACCTTATTAATGTTGGCTTTGTAGCGGGCCGCTGAACGCGCCACGCCCGAAGCAGCGACCCAACACCAGGAGCCCACGGCCTACATATCTGGGCAAGACAGGCTATGTGCTTTGAAGTCAGTGCTCGACTCAGCAGCACATGGCTGCAGCACCCCACTCCAATGAGGTGGCCAGCGGCAGCCAATCAGGTGGAGCTATGGAAACCGCCACACCTGGGGCTGAGAAGAGGGGCTGACTGATTGGCCACTCCCTGGGTAGCACTAAACAACCAATCCCAGGGAACAGATTGTAATGCCACCAATCGGGTGGCATGATGATGTCAGAGATGGGCTTCTGAGCCCTTTATAAGCAGAGCTGCCAGCACAATAAATCAATGTTGAATTCACTCTCATAGTGTGTGTCTCTTCTTTGAGCGTAACCTCTCCAGCAGTAGCAGCTGCTACGGTGGTGACCCCTGACTGGTACAACTGGCATTGTGGACCTGAAGAATGAGCAACCAGCCTGAAGTTAATGTAGTCTCATTGAAGCTGCCCAGCTTCTGGACATCACAGACACAGGTGTGGTTCCAGAAAGCTGAGGCGTAGTTCGCCGTACGGAACATCACAGCCGATGACACCTGCTTCTACTATGTGGTCAGCGCCCTCGAATAGGACATGGCAGCTCGCATTACTGACTTCCTCCAGAAACTTCTGGAACAAGGGAAGTATCAGGCCATCAAGGAGCTACTAACCCAAGCTTTTGGGCTTTCACGGTGTGAGCACGCTGCCTGTCTGCTATACATGGATGGTTTGGGGTTCGGGGCCCCATTTGCCCTCATAAGCTACATGCTCACTTTAAATGATAGCCTTACCCCTTGTGCTCTATTCGAGCAAATTTTCCTGGAGAGGTTACCTGAGGACATCAGGCTATTCAGAGCCGAAGAGGACCTCGGACCCCAGAAAGGTAGCTGCCAGAGCTGACCTGCTTTGATGGCAAAAAGGGACACCTGCATTTCGTTAGACCACATGGGCTCTTCTCATCGATATCGGCCTACCCAGCAAGTGTTCTTCCAAGCCTGCAAACCCCAGTAAGCCGTATTGTTTCTACCATCAACGATGGGGTGCTGAGGCCTGCTGATGCCAATCACCCTGCAGGTTCCTGGGAAATGCCAACGCCAGTCGTTGTTAGTGGCTACTGCACCTGGCCTATAAAACAGCCTTCCACGTCTGGGATACAATGTCAGGCTGATACTTCCTGGTCAACACCGGGGCTGAGGTCAGCATTCTTTCCACCCCCCCCCCCCCACCTCCGACGCATGCCACCAGAAGGCAGGGTGCAGGTTACAGACTTCCAATGACTCTTAAAAATGGACTTACACACCCATACTATCCCCCTCCATTTCAGCAACCTCCACTTCACTTGACAATTTTTCTTAGCAGGTGTCCACCAGCCTCTCCTCAGGGCAGACTTCCTGAGGGCCAACTCCCTCCTAGTCGACATCAAGGGCCGTCAGCTAGTACACGCAAAGACCTTTCAGACCCTTGCACTGGAAGGCACCAAACTCACTGCTCCCCACCTACACTTGGAAGCAAGTCCAACCAATGAGTTCGCTAAGATTCTAGCCGAATTCCCATTCATCATGATGCCACACTTTAACTCCTCTGAGCCTGAACACGGGGTAAGGCATCACTTCCTCACTAAAGGCCCCCCACTTCACACTAGAATATGCCACCTCCCACCAGATAAACTCAACCTTGCCAAGGAGGAGTTTTTTTTAAATGGAGAAACTCGGCATTGTCCGCCACTCCAACAGCCCCTGGGCCTCCCCTCTCCACATGGTCCCTAAGGCATCAGGGGGTTGGAGACCATGTGGGGACTACTACTGGCTAAATAAAGCCACCATGCTGGATAGATACCCTGTCCCCCATATTCAGGACTTCTCTGCAAACCTGCGGGGGGCATGGATATTTTACAAAATCAACTTAATCCATGGCTATCATCAAATCCCCGTCCATCCTGAGGATATCGCAAAGACTGCCATTATTACACCATTTGGGCTGTTTGAATTCCTCAGAATGCCCTTTGGCCTAAAAGACACCCCACAGACCTATCAAAGGCTTATGGATGCTGTGGGCAGGGATTTGAAGTTTGTGTTCATCTACCTCAATTCAGCAAAATGACAGTTTGGCAAAGACTCAATTGACTTTTTAGGTCACGGGATCAACTCCCATGGGGCTAAAACACTACCCAACAAGGTAGAGGCCAAGGCATTTCCCAAGATTACAAGAGTTTACTGGCATGGTGAATTTTTAACCACAGATTCCTGCCAGGAGTGGCTCATACCATAAATCTTTTATTCTCCCTTATGACTGGTACGAAGAAGACGATTTTGTGTAACCAAGAGGCATCCGAGGCTTTCCAAATAACAAAAGATGCCCTGGCTCATGCTGCCCTCCTGATATGCCCTAAGGCTGATGCTCCCACCGATCTCACAGTAGACGCTTCTGACATAACAGTAATGGGGGTCTTGAAACAGTGGGTGAGTGGACACTGGCAACCCCTTGCATTTTTCAGTAGACATTTGCAGGCGCCTGAATTGAAATATAGTGCTTTTGATAAAGAACTCCTGGCATTTTACCTGGCCACCAGACATTTTGGATACTTCCTTGAGGGAAGTAAGTTTCAAATTTTTACAGACCACAACCCCCCTCACCTTTGCCTTCACTAAGGGTTCCAACCCATGGTCAGCCAGGCAACAGAGGCACATTTCATATATTTCAGAATTTTCTACTGACATTCAGCATATTGCGGGAAAATCCAATGTGGTGGCCGATGCCTTGTCACGTCCCTCATTACAGATGGTTCACACATCAACATATAGCATTGACTACAAGGCTCTGGGTGAAGCACAGGCAGTGGATAAGGACATCGACATGTATCGCACTGCGATTACCGGCCTCAAGTTGCAGGACGTACACCTTGGCCCTGGGAAGCAGATCGTCCTGTGCAACATGTCTATGGATAAGCCTCGTCCCATCATTCCCACTCCTGGAGGAGGAGCATTTTTGAGGCCATACACAACTTGGCACATCCCCCATCAAAATGATTGTCAAAGTGGTTGCTAGTTGATTCGTCTGGCATGGCCTCCGCAAAAATTGTACATAGTGCCAGACCTCAAAAATCCATACCCACACTAAAGCCCCCTCCCAGTTATTTCAACCAGCATATCTGGTGGGCTCCTTACCAATATCCAGAGGCACACGCTACTCACTGGCTCTAGTAAACAGGTCGACCAGATGGCCACAAGCTATCCTTTGCCAGAGACTTCTATGGAAATGTGCGCCAGGGCCCTCCTGCATAACTGGGTGGCTAGGTTCGGGGTTCCAGAGCAAATAACCTCAGACAGGGGCTCCCAATTTACCTCAAGCCTCTGGTCTAATCTCGCTAACGCCCTGAGTACTCAGCTCCACCATACCACAGCTTACCACCCTCAGCCAATTTTTTGGTGGAGCGATTCCATAAACACCTTAAAGCAGCTTTCATGGCCATACTCAATGCCCCTAACTGGGTGGATGAGCTCCCGTGGGTACTCCTGTGGATCTGGGCCGCTCCTAAAGAGGACCTAGAGGTTTCTGTAGCCAAAATGGTGTACAGCGCACCATTAGTGATTCTGGGGAGTTCCTGGCCACCAAAGACAATGGGGATAATTTCCTTGAGGCCGCCTTGTCCCACCTGCGGGACAGCCTGGACACATTCACCACGACACAGCCGAAGTAGCATGGCTCACTGACGACATTCACACCTAAATAACTTGAGACTTGTAAATATGTTTCTGTCAGAAGATAAGCACATAGATCCCCACTACAGAGACCTTATGAAGGCCCATACAAAGTTATATGACACAACGGGTCAACATGTCTTTTGGCTATTGGGGGGAGAAACGAGACTTTCATACTGGACTGGCTCAAGCCGGCATTCCTTAGCTCTGATCAACCGATCCATGACCCACCCCCACGCCATAGGGGCAGGCCTCCCAAGCACAAGGCCTCACTGAGCATTTATTCTGGGGGAGGGTCATGTAGCGGGCTGTTGAATGCGCCACGCCATAGTGACGACCTGACACCAGAAGCCCGTGGCCTACACAGCCGGTTGAGATGGGCTTCGTGCTTTGAAGTTGGTGGTCGACTCAGCAGCACGCAGCTGCAGTGCCCCACTCCAATCGGGTGGAGCTAGGGAAACAGCCACACCCGGGGATGAGAGGGGTTCATTGATTGGCCACTCCTTGAGTGGCACTAAACGACCAATCCCAGGGAGTGGATCGTAATGCCACCAGTCGGGTGGCATGATGATGTCATAGATGGGCTTCTGAGCCCTTTATAAGCAGAGCTGCCAGCACAATAAATCAGTGTTGAAATCACTCCCGTAGTGTGTGTCTCTTCTTTGAGCATAACCTCTCCAGCAGTAAGAGCCACTACAGCTTCATATTTTATCACCAGTACTGGAACCTGCTGTTTCCAGAATCACTGAAAGGTGAGACTATTCTCCTGATTGACTTATAGCAGAACTTCATTACTGCCTCAAGCAAATTCTAATCCAAAAAACATTTTATGAAAAGAGGTTGGAAGGCCAAATTTGCACCTGCCAGAGTTGAGAAAAATTTGTTTGAAACTTTTAGATGTTGAAAAGTCTTAATTAGGTGAAAGTGGAGAGGATATTTTCTCTTGTGGAAGAATGTAGAGTCAATGGGTTGAAATTAGGAGCCATGGCCATGCGAAAAACTTAGACAGACATGTTTTGATCGAAATCTCCGTGAAGAGTTAAAAAAGACAGTTAAAATTAGGAATTTTCCACAAGAAAAAATGGACAAATTAAGAAATAAGAAGCCAAGGCAGCTGAGAACAAAAATTGAAGTTTCTACTCATCCAGGAATGTCAAGCGAAAGCCCAAAAGGGAGCGGTGGGCCCTGGCAGAGCTGGGGAGTTGGAAAAAGAACTAAATATTTTCCTGGAGAAAATGGAAAACTTGAGCAACCAATTTGTTGGTGTCGAAAATATAATGACTGAAAAGATGATGGAAATTAAATACATCATTGAAGACTTAATGGAAAAAAATGACCCAAGCAGAAGTAGGCTTGATAAAAACACAAGATAACCTAAAAGGTTTGGAGAAGGATGCGAAGCAATGGGAGTCGGACAGACAAGGACTGCTGGACAAGATATATCACATGGAGAATTTTAGCTGATGAAATAATGTCTGAATTATTGGACTGAAATGAGGAATTGAGGGAAAAGATCTGGTGAACTTCTTTTAAACATGGATCCCGTGAGTGCTGGGAGAAGAAAAATTCAGAGAAAAACTACATACCGGAGCTGGGGGTGTGTACGTTGGGAGGGGGAACCGGTGCTGGGGGGTGTATGTGTGGGGGGTGAACCATCACTGGGTGGATGTACAGAATCAGAATTTATTGGCATGAACATGTCTCATTACATTCATTGTTTTCCTGCGCCATTCTTGTGTATTGCAGATGTGAAATCGCTATAATTACATTTCCATAAATATGATATTAAAAATAAATTGGTGCAATTGTGGAGGAGCTAGTGGAGTTGTTCAAGTGAACCGGTACGGACTTGAAGGGCCGTCATGGCCTGTTTCCGTGCTGTAAATGGTTATATGGAAAGGGCTCACTAAACCTTCAGACCCAAGAGAGCCAGCAAGCAGTGTCTAAGACTGGACCTGGTAAGACTTTTGAGTTACCAGGAATGGGAGACAATTCTGGGAGCAGCTCCCATGAAGACTTTATGAAAGATATCTTTTTTTAAAAACAGCAGAGGGAAGACAAAATATACTAGTCAGAGGAGACTTCAATTTCTGTATAGATCCAATACTGGATAAATCAGCCAGAACATTAACAAGGACAAGAGCTGCAAAAATGACACTATCATTTATGAAGGTTTTAAATTTGATTGATATATGGAGGCAGTTTAACCCTGTAGAAAGAGATTATTCATTCTACTCAAGAACACATATTTATATTCAAAGATTGATTTGTTTTTAATGTCTGCCCAGTTAAAAAGTAGAGTGGTAAAAACAGAATATTTGGTGAGACTTTTATCAGATAATTTGCCATTAATTTCAAATATTGCAATCATGGAAAAACAAGAAAGTGTGTATAGATAGTGTCTCAATGCCACACTGTTGAAAAGGAGGACTTTTGTGAATTTATTAGGAGGCAAATAGAACTATTCTGTGAAACTAACTTTCCACTAATAATACATTTTTAATGTGGGATATGCTTAAAGCATATCTAAGAGGACAAATTATTTCTTATACAAAATATTTTAAGAGAATATGCTACAGAGCTGGATGGTCTAGAGAAAAATATAACAAATTTGAAAAAATATCAGAGAACAGGGTCACAAGAAAAATATAGACTATGAGAGAATTTAAAAATTGAAATATAACACATTACAAACATATAGAATGGAAAATAAATATTAAAAACCAAACAAAAATATTATGAATTAGGATGCATAAAGTTTTATCTTGGCATTTAAAGGCAGAGGAGTCATCAGATTGACAAATACAATAAAAACAGAGGCCGATATTATAACATAAAATCAAAAAGAAACCCAATTGTTTCTCAAATATTTTTCTTGAGAAAAATTCTCATTGGTCCAGTCCCTTTGGAGTTATGAAACCGTGCACATAATGAGTCAATTAGGTATGATTAAAATAGTGGTTTTGAAACTTTTTCTTTCTACCTACATACCACCTTTAGCAATACTTTACTAATCACAGAGCACTTATGGCCTAGGGAATGCTTAAAGTGGTATGTGAATGGAAAGAAAAAGGTTGAGAACCACTGATACAGATTTTATATAGTAGGGAAGCCAAACTCAGAGGCCTTCAATCAGTGTACAGGGGAAATCTTACTATCACTTTTATTCTCCATCTCATTCTAACCTTAACCATATAACCATATAACCACTTACAGCACAGAACAGGCCAGTTTGGCCCTACTAGTCCATGCCGTAGCAAATCCCCACCCTCCTAGACCCACTGACCAGCACCCGGTCCATATCCCTCTAGTCCCCTCCTATCCATGTAACGATCCAGTCTTTCCTTAAATGTAACCAATGATCCCGCCTCGACCACGTCTGCCGGAAGCTCATTCCACATCCCCACCACCCTCTGTGTAAAGAAATTTCCCCTCATGTTCCCCTTATAATTTTCTCCCTTCAATCTTAAACCATGTCCTCTAGTTTGAATCTCCCCCTTTCTTAATTGAAAAAGCCTATCCACATTTACTCTGCCTGTCCCTTTTAAAATCTTAAACACCTCTATCAAGTCCCCTCTCAATCTTCTATGCTCCAGAGAAAAAAGCCCCAGTCTGCACAACCTTTCCCTGTAACTCAGAGCCTGAAATCCTGTCAACATTCTCGTGAACCTTCTCTGCACTCTCTCTATTTTGTTTATATCTTTCCTATAATTTGGTGACCAAAACTGTACACAGTACTCCAAATTTGGCCTCACCAATGCCTTGTACAATTTCATCATAACCTCCCTACTCTTGAATTCAATACTCCGATTTATGAAGGCCAACATTCCAAATGCCTTCTTCACCACACCATCTACCTGAGTACCAGCCTTGAGGCTACTATTTACCATAACTCCTAAATCCTTTTGTTGCTCTGCACTCCTCAATTGTCTACCATTCAATGTATATGACCTATTTAAATTTGCCTTTCCAAAATGTAGCACCTCACATTTATCTGTATTAAATTCCATCAGCCATTTCTCAGCCCACACCTGTGGGTTCCTGCTCTGTTCCAATGAAGCACAATGTAAGCAAGAAGAATAGTATCTCATCTTCCATCTATGTATGTTGCAACCTATGAGACTGAACATTGCATTCTACAATGTTGAGTAAGTTGATTTCTCTATCTGTGTCAGAACTGGCCAGTTTTCTGCTGCAATTACCTCGCTGTAATATTAACTTAGCTTTTATCTCTCCACTGATATGAACTGATCTAACTGGAAAATCCACCATCACTGACCTGCATTTCATAGATTTTGCATGTCCTTTTGTCTGTTATTCTCTCTTTAACACCCTCATTATTATATTAATCAGATAACTTCATCACTATTAGTATCCTAGCCACACCCCATCAGAGATAGTTCTTTTGTTCTATGAATCCTGAGGGTAGCACAGTGACACATGGTAGAAATACTGCCTTATGAAGCAGTATTATGATCCTGGATCTGTGTTGAGTGTGCATGGTACCCATGTGATCCTGTGGATTTTCCCTGGGTGCTTCAGATTCTTCCCACATCCTAAGGAGATGGTATGTTGAAGACACACTGGAGTCTTCCTGATGAAAGGTGCTGCAAAGTTGGCTGTTCTTTTTCTTTCACTGATGCTGCTTGACCATCTGAATTACTCCATCAGATTGTGTTTAGCTTAGGTTGATAGGTTAATTGGCCCCTGTGACTTGCCCATAATTTGTAACTGAGTGGTAGAATCTGGGTGGGGTGAGAAAGGCGAGTTGGTAAGAATGAAAAATATGATTAATGAAGGATTAGTATAAATGGGTGGTTGGTGGTCATTGTGGACTTGATAGGCCATATGGCCTGTTTCTGTACGATGTCTCTCTGACTGACTCTGAATTCCTCTGCCACCCTTTTCCTGTTCTAATGAAGTGTGATGGACTTGATTCATTAAGTCCATTTTTGTTTCTATAGATGCTGCTTAACAGACTGAGTTTTTACAGGATTTATTGTTAATATTTCAGATTTCCAACATCTTCAGCTTTCTTTATGTTTCTTAAGCTGAGTTAGGGATGAAGATGCTCCCTCAGGGTTGGTTGTTCCAGGAATGGCAATTTAATTTTGTTTTGAAAATGCCAGATTAATGTTACTGTACCTTCAACATACTCAGAAGGTCCCAAAACATTTTAGAACCAATAATTACTTTTGAAGAGTAGTAAGCAAGGAGATAAATTGTATTGTACTGAATTAAATCCCATTACATTTCTCTGAATTTTTCCGTTCTCTGCAGATTTCTCTCCTGGATTCCAGAAGAAGCATGAATGTGGGAATATTTCTTAAACAGTTTAAAAGGTAAGAAGTCAGGTTATAATTCTGATCACTGTTAGATAAAAAGGTCCACTTTAAGAATTTTGTCACATATATTTTAAAAAATCATGACCCGTTTGACAATCACATTATCTCCCCACAACATCTTCTCACTTGTCAGGAAGTCACAACAGCGACTATACTTCCCGAGAAGACTGAATCGGCCAAGGCTACCCACCACCATTATGTTAATCTTCTACTGGAGCTCTATTGAGAGCTGCATCACAGGGTGGTATGGTTGCGGCAGAGAAATGGATTGGAGGTCAATCCACAGGACCATAAGAATGGCAGAGAGGATCACTTGTCTCCCTCTCCCTCCAATAACGTGATCTACTGAGATAGTTGTCTGAAGAGGGGGTGCAAATCATTTCCCATCAGGAAAGAGATACAGGAGGATCAGAGCCAGCACCACCAGGCTGCGAAACACCATCTTCCCACAAGCAGTGAGAATGCCGAAGAACCAAAGGAACTACTCACACTAACCATCTGAGACTCTAATATTTGTGAAGCAATATTATTTATTCATTTGTATATATAAATATTTGTCCTGCAATACAGTGTATTGATTGTATGTTTGTGATGACTGGTTGTGTGTCTTGCATGCTTTGCACCAAGGACAGAGAACACTGTTTCATTGGGTTGTACTTGTGCAGTCTGATGACTATAAACTTGATTTTACTTGATTGTTATTTGATTTAATGATTTTCTGAAATTTTGTTTTCTGCCATTCTGCTTGCATTTCATATGTAATAACCCTTGTTGGAAGGAGAAGCAGCCCTTGTGAATGAGCTCTCCTGCTAGAGCTGAAATCACTGTGTTGGGTGTCCATGACCAATAAATTTCAGGTCTCTAAGATCCCCTGCATCTTTCCTGCTCTCCACTCTTTGCAATTCCCAATTTGAATTTGGATAATAAAGCAATCATCAGACCTGTAGCATCTAGTCTTCCTGTGGGTTTTCCTGGAAGCAAAAGTACTGTTGCTATTGCGCATCAGACCTACAAAATATATGCTCTTTTTAAACTCTTCAAACAGATTAATTGGCTCTCAAACATTTTGTGATATCCTGAAAAATTCCACAGTTATGTTTCTTTCATATGCTGAATATAGCTATATGCTGCGGACCAGGGTATGGAGGTTAGAATATTACAGGAGGTTAGAGGATAATTACGTATATATTGGAACAGTGAATAGGTAAGAATTTGAAAAAAAAAATGACAAGGGGAATCATTCTGGAATAAATTATTCAAACCCAATAATTCTAGATTTACAATCTGAGTCAACATGAATTGAATGTACTGCAAAGTAACACAACAATCAATTCCTGAATCCCTACAAGTTGTTTTTTTTTTAAATATAATCTTACTGTATCCATTTGTGTGCTAATTGTTGTGTTCAGATAAAAGGAACTGGACCTGACATTTTAACTGGTTCGCTTTCCACAGATGCTGCCCGACTTGTTGAGTTTTTCCAGCATTTTCAGTTTTTATTGCCTTTGAAAATTAGGATTTAAGTTTATTCACTATCAGCTGTAAAAGCTTTTGCCATTAAGACTGCTGCTTTGTTAAGTATGGAGTCATGTCAATGATTGTTTGCTTACTGTAGCAATTACTGAGGAATTCTGAAGGGGCTCTTGTTAAAAACTATGCTGAATTCTTCAATCTGTTCATAATCCCAAATCAGTAAGGTTACACAAAGATTCCAAACCCCATAGCCATAATGCAATAAATAAACTATCAATGCATTTGGAATCATGAAATATTAACATAATAAACTACTTGAACATATTCAAAAAAAATGTGATGCAAGTCACGCGGCATTAATAGGAAGTAAAGGGTAACCAATGTTTTGGTACCTACCCCTTTGTCAGGAAGAAATGTGACACTTTCATCCACTCCTCTGCCCTCACCACCATTTGGGACCCCAAACAGTCCTTCCAAGTGAATCACTTGTGAATCTGCAGGGGTTATCCAGAACTCCCGGTATGTCCTCATCTACATTAGAGAGACTAGACAGAGACTAGAAGATTGTTTAATGAGCACCTCTGTTCTGTCTTCAGCAATACCAAGGACGTCACAGTGGTGAGCCATTTTAATTTCATGCGCCATTCTCACACTGACATATATTTAATTTAAATTGTTATCTATCCATGACCTCATGTACTGCTAAAACTGAGGCTACCCACAAATTGGAGGAAAAATGCCATAATAATGGCATTTCTGCCCTGTACAACCAGATGGCATTAACATTGACCTCCAACTTCTATTAAGCCTCTCTTAAGTGCCTCTTTCCCTGTCCCTCATTTCCTTTCCTCCAGCTTCCTACCCTTCCCTTCTTTCAGAGCTACCCTCTCTCCGCATCACTCCTCAGCTTTTTCCTCTTCTACCCTCCCACCTATATCCACCTTTGACCTTTTACATATTAGCCTGTGGTTCTCCTCCTGCCCTTCCTTCCTTCCTTCCTTTCTCCTCTCCCCCCACATCTTTTTAATTCAGGCACCTGTCTGTTTTTTGTTCTCATACCTTGATGAAGGGCTAAGGCCAAAAATGTTGGTTACCCTGTACTTTCTAGCTACTGCATGGCCTGCTGATGTTCTCCAGCACTTTTGTGTATTGCACTTATAACCCCAACATCTGCAGACTTTCCTGTTTAACTCCAAAGAATGTACCAATTATTTATACACTAAATTGAAATATATATTTTTGCTTTTTAAAATATTTTATTTATTTTAATAAAGAAGTTATAAATAAAAATGATGCAATTCATTATGATATAGACAGTTAAACTAAATAAGACATTCTGTAGAACACTAACATACATAAATTGTAAATCATATCCATAATTCATATTCCATATAGTATATACCTTTTTTAGAAAAAAGCTTGAATAATGTAAAAAAGGAAAGAAGAAAATAGTAAAGGAGAAAAACTCAAACCCCTTACCTAACTCCATTGCCAGATGCTATATATGATTATATATTTTTTTTACCTTTTTTAAAAAATACCAAAGAACTTTAAAAAGTTAATTACATTGGATTAAAATTATAAATTAAAATTATATTGAAATAAAATAAAGTAAAATTATATTGAAATATTAATACATCTTCAGGTTTTTCAACTGAGATAATTTTATCTTCGCAGAGATTAAAACTGTGAAATATAACTTTGTTATTTAACTAAAAACATAACAAGAAACTCCTTTGGTAATCAAGTAAAATCTTTTACTTTTGAGTTTTGACAAAACTATCTCTGAGGAAGAATAATAATGGTTTTAGTGTGTTGAGGCAAAGGCCAAATATAATTATGTCAAGAGATTAAGAACATAAGAATAGAAGTGGTAGTAAGATATATACTTCTCACCTGATCTTGCCTGATCCCAAGATCCTGGTTATATTTATTGAATTTAAACTCTCCAAAACTTTTCTGAATTTTCTGAATTATCATTCCATGCCCAGGTTACAACCCCAATAATATTATGGGTGGCACTGTTGGCCTAGCGGTTTGCGGAATGTGTTACAGCACTGGTATCAGGACCAGGGTTCAAATCCTCCACTGTCTGTAAGGAGTTTGTATGTCCTCCCTGTGTCTATGTGGGTTTTTCATGAGGGGGATTAGGTCAATTGGGTGTGATTAGGCTTGTGGGCCAAAAGGGACTATTACCAAGCTATATGTCCAAATTTTAAAATGTAATTTAAAATTTTTGTATCGTGTCTCCATACCGACTGGTAATTAATTATTCTTTTGGTTGTGGCTCCAATATACAAAATATATATGATTTATTTCACCTTTTTTCAAAGCTGATGCATTTCCAGTTTTATTTTGTTCTCAATTTTCAGCATGTGTTGGGTTGATTCATATTTGTTCCATTCTAATACTGTAATTTAGGATATTAAGTTTGACTTATTAGGCTAACTAGCTGTAAGGAGAAATTAAAATTTTGTAGACCTGTAAGCAAATATAAATTTATTTGATTAGAAAGAGCATTATTTGCCCAAAGTTTCAGGAATGGAGGTTAGAATAAATAGGAAAGAGTTTTGAATTAGAATAATTCCAGAATACATTACAATATCTTTCACTCAATTTGAAGCAATGTTTTGTATCAGTTATGCAGCTGAAACAGTTCAAGGGGCTTTCTTTGTGTAAATAACATGGTGCTGTTTATATTATTTTTAACACCAAAGATCTGTGCAAGAGATTGTGGAAGACATTAAACATGGAAAAGCCAATGGATATGGGTCTGAAGAATTGACTAAATTGCTGAAACTATTGCCAGAACCTGAAGAGGTAAATTATTTTATTTAGATTATAATTATGATTACATGGTTTATAGAAAATTAAATTAAAATCTAATTAATCCAGTCTGCTGCTTGTTTCAAGTGCAGTAATTTCTCAAAGAACACTGCAACAATTCGAGTCTCTCCCATGAACTTTAAACCATTTAATCCAGTCTGCTGCTTGTTTCAAGTGCAGTAATTTCTCAAAGAACCCTGCAACAATTCGAGTCTCTCCCATGAACTTTAAACCAACAAAATCCAGCCACTTTTATCCACTTCACTACCAAATTATCAAATTATCACAAGAAGAGAAAACAGTTTTAAATCCAGCATCTGTATTATAGATGTTTTATTTCATAGTTTGATGTCACTTACATGGTTTAATTTCATTTTTATAAATCTTCCTTGGAGTAATTAATTAGTTACGATCTTGGTAGTCAATTTTGATTATATGATTTTCATTAATGAATGTAAATTTAACTAATGAAGTGTAAACATTGTGATTAAAATTAACCAAAATGTTGAAAATATTGACAATGATCTACAGCAATTAATTGGTTTCCTCAAATCAGATACCTTCATGCCCTTCCTCTTGGATTCATATCCCTGAAATATTTTATGAGAAATGTTCTTTTAATCAAAATAAATACCAATAATGCAAATAGTAATTTTCCAAACATATCATGATTTATTTTATGGTATTATATCTAAGGAGGCAATGAGAATGTATTTCAATTCTCTGGGGTCACTTTATTTGCATCTCTCATAGACCTAGCCAACACTTCTCACTTTTACTGTCTCCACCCTAACTACTTCTTCAATTCCTGTCATTCTTTACTGTACTTTCTCTCAGGATATCAAATGGAACTCCCATACTTTCTCTATTGTTTAAGTTGGTTCAAACAGCTAGATTTCACTGTTCTTGCCAAACCTTTTTTTTTCTTCCCCTCACTGACCTATTCAATAAGGCTTAAGAGTAAATGAGATTTCAATAGTGTTCTCCTGTTTGGGCAGCATATTCTAGCACTCCTCTTCAATTCATTAACAGTACAATATATCTGATGGACAATGGCTCTCTTACATCTAACTTTAATTTTCTTCACATTTCTTCAAAGCTTTCTCTGGGTTTATTGTTTACTCTTTTTAATCAATATTTTTGTGGTCATTACCTCCCATTATTCATTTACCTGTTTCATAATATGTTTTCTCCATTATTTTCTTTCCTGCATACCCTAAATTAATCAAAAACAGGATTCACCTGTAACTATTACTCTTTCTTCTCCATGAGTTTAAAAACTGAAGAACTATGAAAATCTATGAAATCTTGAAACTGACAAGTTGAATAATTGAATTAGCACTCACTGATTGAACTCAATTTCTCTTATCAACCATGATAAGATAGATATCCTACAGAATGAACATTGGCTCATAACCTTCATTTCTGCATGAAAAATAATGTTTATGGTATTTTGAAACATACATAATAGTCCCTTACTACTTTTTATGAAATAAATATACAGTATTGCCTTTTCTCAGTTGTGATCTCCTGGTAATGTTTTACATCTGAAGAAATCTTCTTCTTTCTTTCTTTGGCTTGGCTTCGCAGACGAAGATTTATGGAGGGGTATGTCCACGTCTGCTGCAGGCTCGTTGGTGACTGACAAGTCCGATACGGGATAGGCAGGCACGGTAGCTGTGGTTGCAAGGGAAAATTGGTTGGTTGGGGATGGGTGTTGGGTTTTTCCTCCTTGGTCTTTTGTCAGTGAGGTGGGCTCTGCGGCCTTCTTCAAAGGCAGTTGCTTCCCCCAAACTGTGAGGCGCCAAGATGCACGGTTGGAGATGAGATCAGCCCACTGGCGGTGGTCAATGTGGCAGGCACCAAGAGATCTCTTTAAGCAGTCCTTGTACCTCTTCTTTGGTGCACCTCTGTCTCGGTGGCCAGTGGAGAGCTCGCTATAGAACACAATCTTGGGAAGACGATGGTCCTCCATTCTGGAGACGTGACCCACCCAGCACAGTTGGATCTTCAGCAGCGTGGATTCAATGCTTGCGGATTCTGCCAGCTCGAGTACTTTGATGTTGGTGATGAAGTCATTCCAATGAATGTTGAGGATGGAGCGGAGACAGCGCTGATGGAAGTGTTCTAGGAGCCGTAGGTGATGCCGGTAGAGGACCCATGATTCGGAGCCGAACAGGAGCGTAGGTATGATAACGGCTCTGTATACGCTTATCTTTGTGTGTTTCTTCAGGTGGTTGTTTTTTCAGACTCTTTTGGGTAGTCTTCCAAAGGCGCTATTTGCCTTGGCGAGTCTGTTGTCTATCTCGTTGTCGATCGTTGCATCAGATGAAATGGTGCAGCCAAGGTAGGTAAACTGGTTGACCGTTTTGAGTTCTGTGTGCCCGATGGAGATGTGGGGGGGGGGGGGGGGGGCTGGTAGTCATGGTGGGGAGCTGGCTGATGGAGGACCTCAGTTTTCTTCAGGCTGACTTCCAGGCCAAACATTTTGGCAGTTTCCGCAAAACAGGATGTCATGCGCTGGAGAGCTGGCTCTGAATGGGCAACTAAAGCGGCATCATCTGCAAAGAGTAGTTCATGGACAAGTTGCTCTTGTGTCTTGGTGTGAGTTTGCAGGCGCCTGAGATTGAAGAGACTGCCATCCATGCGGTACCGGATGTAAACACCGTCTTCATTGTTGAGGTCTTTCATGGCTTGTTTCACCATCATGCTGAAGAAGATAGTAAAGAGGGTTGGTGCGAGAATGCAGCCTTGCTTCACGCCGTTGTCAATGGAGAAGGGTTATGTGCCATTAAACTCTCATACAAGCAGCTTCAGCCAAACAATTTCCAAATTCTTGCTAAGAATCACAGTTATTTTTCAGAAAGATTGCTAATTAAAGCAAACCAATTATATTTTACAAAAATGACAATATTTGATTCCTGTGGGTTGTGTGTATATTATAAAACTTGTGGACACAAGGATCTGAAGATTTTATAGTCAATATAATTCAAAAGTTTTGTGATATGTTTATAGTCATGTTTTTAAATCTGTAATGTATGAAAGAACAATCTCAAAGGTAACATCTATTGGGCAAATAAATTATGATTGGCTAACATAACCCCTTTTATGCTAATTTACCAAACATCTATCTCGGAGAACAACTCAAAGATACTGACAAGGAATAGGTAACCCGCAGAAAAACCTTGCATTTAAATTCATTGATGAGCCAACAGCCCCAAAAATGCTACTAATTAAATATATTAATAATGCTATTTTCTCAACCATTATGTTCAATCTGAGGCGCCTGCAAGCTCACACCAAGACACAGGAGAAACTTGTCCGTGAACTACTCTTTGCAGATGATGCCGCTTTAGTTGCCCATTCAGAGCCAGCTCTTCAGCGCTTGACGTCCTGCTTTGCGGAAACTGCCAAAATGTTTGGCCTGGAAGTCAGCCTGAAGAAAACTGAGGTCCTCCATCAGCCAGCTCCCCACCATGACTACCAGCCCCCCCACATCTCCATCGGGCACACAAAACTCAAAACGGTCAACCAGTTTACCTATCTCGGCTGCACCATTTCATCAGATGCAAGGATCGACAATGAGATAGACAACAGACTCGCCAAGGCAAATAGCGCCTTTGGAAGACTACACAAAAGAGTCTGGAAAAACAACCAACTGAAAAACCTCACAAAGATAAGCGTATACAGAGCCGTTGTCATACCCACACTCCTGTTCGGCTCCGAATCATGGGTCCTCTACCGGCACCACCTACGGCTCCTAGAACGCTTCCACCAGCGTTGTCTTCGCTCCATCCTCAACATCCATTGGAGCGCTTTCATCCCTAGCGTCGAGGTGCTCGAGATGGCAGAGGTCGACAGCATCGAGTCCACGCTGCTGAAGATCCAGCTGCGCTGGATGGGTCACGTCTCCAGAATGGAGGACCATCGCCTTCCCAAGATCGTGTTATATGGCGAGCTCTCCCCTGGCCACCGTGACAGAGGTGCACCAAAGAAAAGGTACAAGGACTGCCTAAAGAAATCTCTTGGTGCCTGCCACATTGACCACCGCCAGTGGGCTGATAACGCCTCAAACCGTGCATCTTGGCGCCTCACAGTTTGGCGGGCAGCAACCTCCTTTGAAGAAGACTGCAGAGCCCACCTCACTGACAAAAGGCAAAGGAGGAAAAACCAAACACCCAACCCCAACCAACCAATTTTCCCCTGCAACCGCTGCAACCGTGTCTGCCTGTCCCGCATCGGACTTGTCAGCCACAAACGAGCCTGCAGCTGACGTGGACTTTTTACCCCCTCCATAAATCTTCGTCCGCGAAGCCAAGCCAAAGAAGATGTTTATAGATCACTTGGATAATCCAGACATCTGGAAATAAATTCTATAAACTCAATTACAAAGCATTTATTTCTCTCATACTGAATAACCTTCTTAATGTCTAACATGGAAGCTAAAAAGCATAAGTTAATCTTGAGCTGTATGTTGTTTGCTATATTGATTAAGATCAAGAAATCCTCACCATTCATCTTCCCTAAAGCAGAACTTGGGCTCCTTCTTTATATTCAAAGACCTCCAGTGCAATATTAGCAACATTACCAACCACATTTGGTGAATTAAGTCCACATACAGTCAAAAGTTGCAACCAATAAGATAAAATATTAATATATCTGAGCTTCACAATTGGATAAATATAAACAAGAAAACAGTTGCAATCATTCATTCATCAAATTCAGGTCAACATCACTCACCATGACCACCAGCCAGATCCCCAAATGTAATCATTTTTTATATACTCCAACCACCATAGTTGTTTCCTCCTTTTTGTCTAGTCTGCATTAAGTTTTCACCAAATAGGTGAGCTCATGACTTGGGTAAGAAATTGTGTTGTGGGCAAGTTCTCTGCATCATTGTAATAGATTATAAGAATTTTCTTATGTTCACCTGGAACAAGAAAATTAAGAATGAACTGCAGCAATCAAATTAAAAAATAATTGCAGGGAGCCAGCAGTTACATAATTATCAAAAATTTAGAAAGTCTCTAGTTTTGTAGCATATCATAAAGCTGAAGCTACAGTGCAAATATTCCAGCATTGTTTGCAATCGATTTGGGCCCCAGTGAGAGATTCATTAAGAATATGTGAAAATACGTAAAATGTACATTCGTTAATCAATTGAGTTCCTTGAGAAAAAGGAAAGAGAGAAGAGTAGGCTGATTAATATATTACTAATATATATTGCAATAAATATTGGAAATTCAAAGTGAAAGAGAAAATACTTTTTAAATGCAAATGATTACCTGCAAGTGACTGGATGGGAAGGAAAAACACATGCAATATGGGGAAAGCTTGAAAAGTTACAGATAAGCATCAGTTCAGACTCTGATGTCTATATTTTTGTATAATTAAGATATACAGCAGATTTTTTGTCATTTGTTAAATGATATATTGCATAAATTTTTCATACAATGATTAGCTGAAGCACAACAGATATATAATAAATGTTCAATACCACATTTAAAGGGCAAGACTATATTTGTGAACAATGTCACAGTAGTTTTTTATTTGTATTTCTACTGTTTCAGGTGAAACGCCTAAAAATGTTTCAAGGAGACCAGAGTAAACTGTCTGAAGCAGATCTCTTCATGCTGCTCCTCGTGAGAGTGCCCAGGTAGGACAAAAACATGTGGAAATTAAAACATTTTGTCGACGTTCCTGGAAAAACAACTAACAGAAAGAATCTAAATTACATCACTGAAATGTATTGAAACCTTGAAGCATATTGTACTAAGCAGCAGCACACAAAGTGTGAGGATATACCATATATTCCATATTTACATTGCCGTTGCTTGTCTACCTATTCCAAGGGGATACATCATGTTCACATTTCTTAACATGATTCAGACCTGAGGGGTACAAGCTTTATCACAGATGGATGATAGCCCACTGTTAATCCCGTATTACCACGAGTGGCATCACCTTCTTATCTGGATGTTATCCAGCAGCTGAAAGGCAATACTAAACAGCAATGACAATTCTGAACTCCTACCTTGGTGGGCACCTTTGTCTCCTTTGGAATTTCACCCTCAAGATCCTCCTTTCTGCAACATTGTTATTTCATCTACATCTTTCTGTTGAGACAGGTTTTCTCCACACACGCTGTTATTCAACTTACTATTTAAAAACAGATTACAATTCCTTCTGTAAGTACAACTGTACATAATTTAGAAAATCCTATGTGTGATAGCTAACCTAATCAACGTTTTTTGTGAGTCATACAGATACTGTTCAAGCTCTCCTATCATCTCATGTCCTATAAAAATTATATTATTGTGCATTAATATATAAAGTAGTGTCCAGATTTACTTAGTTAGAACAGTATAAGAGATTAAAAGGTTTGGTAAACGTTAACATACACTGCAGGGCTAACTTATTAATACTGAATGTAAGAATATAAATACGAATCTACTGAATGTAAATATAGAACATCTGGAAATATGATGATGCGAGGGAACAAAAGTGCATGCTCATCCTTGGTTTTATGCCCTAATAAAGTATACACACTGCACAAACTGCATTCCAAGGCTTCTACTTATAAATGTTAATTGAAGCACAGGTGATTCTCCAGTACTAGGATTTTGCCAAACAATAGAAATGGCAAGACATTTTATTGTGATGAAAAGAAGCCAACACTGAATTTTTGCAGGATGTGGTTTACGCTCCTATATTCAGCGAATGAAGTGTTTGCCAGTCATATGCAACCACTTTAATGATCTTTATGCACAGCAGTAGCAGGAGCTTTCTGAGGTGCAAAGTGTTTGCATTTTGTTGGTGCCCAAGAACACAAATGGAGTAATTGAAAGCACTGATGATTTGCTAGATTGTCGATAACAATATAATGTCAATTCAGAACTGTGTCACAACTATATTCTTGATTTCACTCAATACTGAGAAGATTGATGGATCAGGTTTACATCCTGAGCTGGTTCAATGATAACTATGAAATGAAAACATGAACCAGGAAAATATGGCATTGACTATTATCTTTTCCAAAATAATTTGTTGCAAAATGTGGTGTTTCAGGAAATTTTCATTTTGCTCATTCTGATCTTTCGGATTAAATGTTGTTCATTTTGCAGCTACTGCCTTCATTTGGAAGCCATGATCCTGAAGGAAGAATTTGAGCCTCAAGTAAAATCACTGGTACCATCCATAGGTGTATTGATGGAGGCTACACATGGTAAAATCCTGAAGCAGAGACAATTTATGCATTTCTGTGCATGGAGATGTGGATTATTAATGTAGAGGTTTATAAAATTATGAGGAGGATAAACAAACTTTTTTTGTAGGGCAAGGGAGACCTGAACGAGAGGGCACAGATTTGAGGTGTGAGGTGAGAAATTGAGGGGTGTTTTTCACACAGGGTGGTGAATATCTTAAATCAGCTGCATAGTGGAGACAGATACTGTTACCGTGTTTCAAAGGCATTTGGACAGGACTTTGGAGAGGAAAGGGCAAATAGAATTAGCATAGATAGGGATCATGGTTGGCATGGATGACATGGGCTGTAAGGGTGGGTTACAGTAATGTATGATTCCATAGCATACAAATTTAAAATAAATTTAACTCTTCATCAACTTCTGTTGAGTAGCACTATATTGCAAGCAAATAAATGAAGTCAAACATTGAATCAAGAAATCCAGTGGAGGGAGAAATGTAACATCTTTCCAGAGAAGTAAAGACAAACCAGAACCATGCAAAATTACCCATCAATTTTGAATGACAGAATATTCTTCCAAAAATCAATATTTTCTTGATAGGGTATTTCAATAATCCCAGTCAGAAATCTTGTTCTGGTGGACCTTTTTTGTACAGAGAAAGCTATTTCAAAAATTTTAAAACAGGAAATTATATTTGCAGAAAGCTCTGTGTGCTGTCAATGCTTATACAGTTGATGTATAGTTGTTCATTCAAGTGAGAAGACAGTTCTGAATGTGCATAATGCTTTTGCTGTCTTGCAGAACTACAGAACTGTAATGAATTGCATACTATATTGAGGTTGGTGTTGAAGGCAGGAAACTTCATGAATGCAGTAAGTATTTTGATCTCAGCAAATCAAATAGTGTGAAATTCAAGATTCTCTTTTAGATTAATTTTCTCACCAGCAAAATAATTTGCTATTCTTGCATCAGTCTCAAGATTATCACCTGTAAATTCTAGGGCAACTAAAAAGGATGTTTGCATCAGTGAGGGGCAACAACTGTTTTACTTGATTTCACTCCACACCCCCTACAAACTTTGGTTGGCTCTTTTCATGAAAAATATGCCCCTTGTATTCTTTTCAGGGATTGGTATTTGATAGATAGAAATACTGGTAGAGTGGGGGAGAAATGTTCAGGTCTTTGAATGATGGTCACAGGAGCAGGATGGAATCTAGTGTTTGTAGTCATGGTCTAGGCTATAGGGGATTTCACCTAAAGGAAGCAAGGTGGTAAGAAACTTAACTGACATTAGTCCCAGCACAATATGGAAAAGATATGCACATTCATTTGCTTAAAGGATGACACATTGCTGGCATGAGTTACTGCCCATCTCTAATTGCCATTGAATCAAGTGGTGCTATTTTAGAGGCATTTAGCAGTAACTTTATAGTAACTTTTTATTCCAGGTTCATTTAATGAACAGATTTTTAATTCCTATGTTTCCAAAATGAGATGCAAATTTAATGGCAGATGATTGATCGAATAATTTATCATCACCATATCATACCATATTTCAAAAAGGAATGGATGCTTGGGGAATAGCGTATTCAATGTGCTTCTGATGAGGATATGATATCAAGGGTAATGGTGTCAAGCAGACAAAGTGCCCAGTCAAATTTCTAGAAATGTGAACCAACCCAATAATAGTTTGAGAAAAAAAAATCTTTTATGCAGTGAAGTTTCCAGACAGATAGCTGGTGAGTAGTCCATTTTCAAGGACTACAATGGATGTATATGGTAGATCTATTAATTTAAAAGACAATTTCCAGCTAAATTTAATTGCCGCAATAACAAGAACTGCCTCCATTGAGATTCAATTGCTCTTTGTTTCACTGAAAAATGTGACTGGAACAGACATTTTGTTTTTTAAAAAATTTAGAAACTTCATAAAATACCAGGACTTGTGGTTCAACAGTTAAATAAATAAATTTTTAAAAATGAAATTGATGTTATAGCTGAAAATTATAGAGCAAGAATTGTGGGTTAGAAAAAAATGGATGGTGAGAAGACTGCTTGTGTACTCACAGTTTTCCTGTTTTTTGTTGTCTTGTATGTAAAATTGAGCAACACAATAGACTCCCAACGAAAACCACTCTGAGTCAGCTCTGAACTCCAATTTTGAAAACAATAAACTATCTTAAGTTCCGCCATAGTAAGGAAACATTTACTCAGCAAAACTATCACTGGTTTGTTACTAAATGAGGAAACTCAAGTTTACAGGGAAGAAGCTATAAGAGTATTTACAGGAAACATGGAGAGGAGGGGACAATTTGTGAAGCTGATGCTTTCACTTGCATTTGGACCAGGCAATGAATAAGATTAAATTTCATATGACTCATCATGTGTGCACCTGGAATATTCAATCACATGACATTGTTTTTGCCACATGGAGCCAAGGAAATGGGAATCAGAATTCCAACCAAGAGAGCCTTTCCCTCAAGAATCTTCAAGGAGCAATGCTAGTGTCCACTTTCAAAAAAAGTAGTCATTGAGATCTGTAATCTGAAACTGGCACAGCTTCAACCACAGTCCTGAGGGAGTGAAGGCAACATTGACCCTTTAGCAGATGGCAGGAATTAATAACATTCATGTCTCATAATTTGCAGCTCAGGTCTATGCTTACTCCATGATGACAGTTTTCTTAAGAAGAATGAATTTCATGATCTCATGAATAGAGAAAAGCATGTAGTACAAACCTAATGATTTGTCCAGATAGTGGGTTTAAACGATATGAAAATTATGAACAACAGACATGAAGGGGATATGAAGCCCAACCTGTCTTGTATTTCCAGAATCGCAAAAAAAGCATTACCACCCAGAAAAGATCATTCAGCCAACTCTGTACACCCTGGAACCTCATGTTGGACTTGAATCTGGACCTTCCTCTTGAGCCAATCTGATGTTCCCACCATTTTGTAGTTCTCTAATTAGCTGAATATGGTCTCCTACAAATATAGGACTGCACAACTACAGTAAAAGGTACTGATACTGAAGCATTCAAAAGATCATCAGTGCCCTCAGGAAATAGTAGATTGTACATGCATGGAACTCTATAGAGAATCTTCCATTTCATTCTTGCTGTATAATCCATATTGTGAAAAATAAATATTAGAATGACCTGAAGACACATTTTGGCAATGTTTGAACATCTAAGTTCAAAAATACATTTTGTACTTAAAAGGGTTCATCTATGCAGCATCAGCTACAGGACCAGTAAGAAAAGGAAGAGGAGGATGATCTTCTGGGATTTGCTCTCTGGGTGGGCTAAAAATCCCACATCACTGAAGGAAGAGGGATCCTCAATCTATGTCTCTATATAGTAAGACCATGCCAATTTAGCTTGATGTGATAAATTAAAAGTGCCTGATAATGGTCAAAGAGAGTGGTCCAACAGTTTCCCCATGACAATCCACTTGAATTACACAAGAATGTGAATAGGTCATTTGGCTCTATGGTCATTCATTATTAATACCATTATGAATGATCTATTATTTTGTCCCACTTTCCTGCAGCAACCCCAGATCTCTTGATTCCCTTCACCTATTTTTCAAACTTAAATGCCCTGGTGGACAAAACTGGCCAGAAACTAACTTGAAGCAGATACTAAAATATTGTGGTTGTGGGAATTTATTGTATTCTGCAACAGGAACCCAACACCCACTGTACAAGGCATTTCCATCACACACAACTAAATTAATTGGCTAAGGAATATCCTCAAAGCTTCAGAACAGCTTTTGTCACCTCAAAGAACATCTCTTTTTCCCTCAAACAATGCAGGTCCAACGGCATTAATGAAACTCAAAATTAATTCAGGTCAAAGCAGCCATCTTGTTTCACATCTCATGTATGGGGTTCAAATTTACTACTGCCCTTAACTGACACAATGGGACTTCAGTGTGTAAAAACACAGAAATTTTGGAGGAACTTAGTAGGTATCGTAGCATCCAAAGAAAATAAAGATATTTAAATGATTGGGGGAGAGCATTTAGTTAGTCAAGGTTTCCCAAAAGGCAAAAGGGAATCTCTCGTCCTGCCCCTGAAAAATAAGGCAGGAATCATGTTGACTCCCTACATTTTGATTGACTGTCAAATTGCAGATTATTGTGACTTAGAATTTCAAAGCTGCTCATCCAGCAGCACGGTGGAGTTTCTTCACTACAAGCACAGCACTGGATCAGGAAGAAATCTCCTCAGCATCTTAGCAAGCACTAAGAATAATTTTTATAAGCTGATTTCCCAAATATCATTATTTTATTGCAGCTCATATCTTTATCTACTTCAATGGTAATCACCAAAATCATAGAAACACTGACACATTAGCGAATATTTAAGATAAGATCGAGGTAGGTAAGTTGTTCCCATTGGTGGGATGACTAGAATTAGGGGACATAGCCTCAAGGTTCAGGGTAGTAGATTTAGGATGGAAATGAGGAGGAACTGCTTTTCCACGAGGGTGGTGAATCTGTGGAATTCGCAGCCCATTGAAGCAGTGAAGGCTACTTCAGTGAATACATTTAAGACAAGGTTGGATAGATTTTTGCAAAGGAGGTGAATTAAGGGCTATGGGGAAAAGGCAGGTAAGTGGAGGTGAGCCTATCAGATCAGCCATGATCTCATCTTATTGAGCAGGCACAAGGAGTCGGATGCCTACTCTTGCTGCTATTTTTAAAAAATGTTCTTATGTGTTTTTATTATGAGTTGAATTGCTGGTGCAGAACTAATGTATGACCATGCTCTCTGGAGAGTTGGCACTTGGGTGCCAGCTGTTTGATAACCTATTTGGACTCTCCTTTAAACTATCCCTTAGTATACATGGAGCATCAACATTTGGTGGTGTTCTAACAGTGTTCAACAGGGGTCGGTCTTGGATCGTCTATTTTTCATGTTATATGCAAATAATTTTGTTGTTGCAGTTGATGGTTTTGTTGCCAAGTTTGCAGATGATAAAAGATAGGTAAGGGGGGCAGATAGCATTGAAGAAGCAGGAAATCTGCAGAGAGATTTGGATAGGTTGGGCAAATGGGGAAAGTAGCAGCAGATGGAAAATGTATGGTCATCCACATTAGTCAAAGGAATAAAAGTGTAGATTACTTTCTAAATGGAGAGAAAATTCATAAAGTGGAGAACCAAAGGGACTTAGGAGTCCTAGTGCCAGATTCCCTAATGATTAATTTGCAGGTTAAGTCAGAAGTAAGGAAGGTAAATGCAATGTTAGCACCCATTTCGAGAGGACTTGAATGTAAAAGGAAATATGTAATAATGATGCTTTATAAGGTGTTGATCGGAGTAAATTTGGAGTATTGTGAGCAGTTTTGGAACCCATATCTGAGGAAGGATGTGCTGGTGTTACAGAGGGTCTAGACAAAAGACAAAGGAGGAAAAACCCAACACCCAACCCCAACCAACCAATTTTCTCTTGCAACCGCTGGAACCGTGTCTGCCTGTCCCGCATCGGACTTGTCAGCCACAAACGAGCCTGCAGCTGACGTGGACATTACCCCTCCATAAATCTTCGTCCGCGAAGCCAAGCCAAAGAAGAAAGAGAGGAGGTTCACAAGAATGACTCCAGGAATGAAAGGGTTGATGTATGAGGAATTTTTGATGGCTCTGGCCCTGTATCACTTGAGTATCAAAGAATGATGGGGTATCTCATCAAAATATTCCTAATATTGAAAGAGCTAGATGATGTGATAATGGAAAACACATTCCCAGTAGTGAGAAAGTCTAGGACAGTGGTTCTCAACCTTTTTCTTTCCACTCACATACGTAAGTAATCCATATGCCATCAGGGCTCTGTGATTAATAAGGAATTACTTAAGGTGGTATGTAAGTGGGAAGGGAAGGTTGAGAATCATTGCTCTAGACCCAAATGTTACTGAAATATTTTGCTTAAGAAAAAATGTCATTGGCCCTTTTTCCTTTGGGATTATGAAACTGTGCACATAACAAGTCAAATAGCTACGATTTAAACACTGGGTTTCAAACTTTTTCTTTCCACACACAAGCCACTTTAAGCAATCCCTTACTAATTACAGAGCACCTTTGGCATAGGGAATTCAAAGTGGTATGTGAGTGGAAAGGAAAAGGTTCAGAACCACTGGTCTAGGATCAGGGAGCACAGCCTCAGAATAAAAGGACTCTCAACAATCTTCAGTCTTATGTTGGCCAAGTGTTCATGGTAGCCAAACACACAACAGCGTGTTTTAACAATGCCCAGTAGTTAGAGTAGAATTAGTGGAGAGAGAAACAGGTTAACATCCAGTCAAAATGAGAAATCCAGTGCTTTAATTTACAAAGAAAAGTAAGATGGAGAGACTCATGAATGCCAAAGTTGTAAAAATATAATTACTTTAAAATTGGCAGTTGTGGAGAGAAAATAAGAGTGAAGAAATTTAATCAGGAAGGTACATCAAGTGTGAAAGGTAGTGGTTACCTGAAATTGATAAATTCCACACCAAGACAAAAGGTAAAGTGCTCTTCCTCAAACTTGCCTTGAACATTTTGGAACAAGAGCGGACTGATGACAGAGAGGTAACGTGTGAATGGGATGGAGAATTGAAATCATTCTGACAAGAAGCTGAGGATCTTTGTTTTTCATGGTCAATAGTCGTGATTCCATCATCCTTACCTATTTTTGGTTCCATTAGAGTGATGTAAAAGAATATTGAGTGGAGTACACATTGATCTGTTAAAAATAAAAATTCCACTTAGCCTCTAATGCATTGAGGTTTTGCTGACCTCCGCTGCAATAGAGACTTCCCAGTAGCCAACCATTTCAATTCTGAGTCACACTTGCATACTCACATGTCTGTCCATGGCCTTATGTACATCCCACCTTGACCACCTGCAGAATGGAGGAACACCAACTTATTTTCCATCCAGGTACTCTCTAGCCAGATGGCATTAACATAGACTCCTCTGCTTTCTGCTAACCTTCTTGCTTTTATTCCCTCCCCTTTCCAGTTCTCCCCCTCCACCCGCCTTTCCTTCCCCCCATACCCCCATCTCTTCCCCCCCCATTTTGTCTTTTTACCTTTGCTGTTTGACCAGCTGAGTTTATCCAGCATTTTGTGTTTTTACTTTGCTGCTAAACATGCTGTTATCAATCATATTCAGCCTTCCCATTTGTTATCCTAATAGTATCATTGAAGATACCAATGTACTAATCAACTACATTGCTCCTTTAATGAGCACTCAAGATGTGTTTCCAGAATGAGGGCAATAATTGAATCAGCATTATAGCTTTTCAAGAGAGAGAATGTGTTGCTATCAGTGCTGTTGTTCTGGAAACCTGGTATGAGTCCAATAATGATTACTCATGCTCAGTGTGAAGAAAATGTCTTTGATGGCTGTTCTTTGGAGGACAGAGGTGACCTGCATGATCAATCATTGCTGAAATGAGCTCAAGGCAGTATCCTGGCTTGCATCGTGAGCAACCAGTGGCCGCTCCACACATTACAGAATGCCCAGATCCTTTGGTCTCTCACAACACCTTCTAATGGATATGAAAAACTCACTGGTGATAACTTGCTTTGGAAGGGTGGTAATGAGAGGAACTAAAGATTCCAGACATTGAGTCAACTCATGGAGCAGGTGCAATGATTCCACAATAATAACTTGCATTTACTGGTTGGACAGAATACAACCCTAACCTAACATCTCAGCATGGAGCAATCACACTGCTTACTCCAGCCCACCCAATAATATGCTGATAGTCTGCCATCCACTCATTGCTGAGGGCTTTGCATGAAATTCCTTTCTTCAATTACTGGAGAATCAATAGAGATATTGCTAAGCGATGTACCAGTGTATTACATCAAGTCTAAATGCAAAAACAAATCACACTGTGCACATTGACCCAGTGCCCCAATTTTTTTTTGTAGGGAGGATATGCAGGGAATGCTGCAGGATTTCACATTGCATCATTATTGAAACTTGCTGACATAAAAGCAAATAAACCTGGCATAAACCTGATCCATTTTGTGGCCATGGTGAGTATTCTAAATATAAACAAAAGTTCTCTCTATTCAGAATGTTATTTGTTTTGACATTGGTTAGGAAACAGAAATGAATGTGGAAAACCATCTTCTATAGTTTTAGCATTGAAAAAGAAATTGAAGTTAACCCATTAATTGTTGCAATTAATGGGCTACTGCAATTTGTAACATTATAGCATGTGCATTTTGAATCAAGCATTCTCAATTCCAAGTCTGGAGTATCAGTTACAACTGTGGCATAATGTCTTCAGTGTAATTTTGTAGATTATAAATGGAATAGAAAATTTTCAAATGAATCATACAGAATAATTTATATAAATTATTCAGTCAAAATGCTATGTTTATAAACTGTAATGGTTTGTCCACAAAGTCCTCATTATCTATTGATGGGCTCTCAGCAAACTCTTAAGGTCCACATGAAAATATTCAAAGGCTTTGAGCTGCACCAAAAATTTGAAATTTCTACAAGAGCAAGAATGCAAACACATGTATATTCCTCTTCCTATTCATGTTCTTTATCAAAGTCAAGCCAGCTACAAAGCTCATGAGAAAATCATAGCTTTGTGCCTCTTCCTTGCCACCATATTGGTCCCAGTTTCCTCTCCCATTCTCCAGCTTCAAGGTCAACATCTATTGACTCAGAGGAAGAAGCAGAAATTCCCCTCATCATCACCATCTGAAAAGTGGCTGAGTGCCACTTCATCTCTCCCCAGAATTATGCAGTACTCAGGATCAAATATATATGCATTTTATTACATGTTTATATTGTTTTATTATTTTAATGTGTTTATTAATGCATTTTGAACATTCTGAACACATTTTGTTTGTTGGAAGATATCTTGGGTATGTAGGGAGAACCATGTTCCTGTCTTGCTGAGTAGATAAACAATTTAATTATTAGGTTATATTAGGAGTATATTACAAACCGGAGGCGGCGGCTCCAGTCCAGGCACAGGGAGAGCAGCAGCGGCCCCGGCCCCGGTCCGGGCGAAGGGTAGACGGCGGCGGCCCCGATACGGGCAGGAGCAAGGGGGAGACGGCGGCCCCGGCCTCGGTCGAGTGAGGCAGGCGGAGGCCCCGGTCCGGACAGGGAGTGGGTGGCGGCGGCCCCAGTCCAGGCACAGGGAGAGCAGCAGCGGCCCCGGCCCCGGTCCGGGCGAAGGGTGGACGGCGGCGGCCCCGATACGGGCAGGAGCAAGGGGGAGACGGCGGCCCCGGCCTCGGTCGAGTGGGGCAGGTGAAGGCCCCGATCCGGGCAGAGAGTGGGAGGCGGCGGCCCCAATCCAGGCACAGGGTGAACTGCGGCGGCCTCGGCCCCGGTCCGGGCAGTATGGACCGACCTAGGAGGGGAGGCAGGCCCCTCCAGCCCGGGTAAGAAACCTGCATAGGAGAAGGCCACTCCGATATAAAACCTACGACCCAAGGACCTCGCTGCCACGTCCCAGCTTGCTTGGCCACTGCACACGAACCATGGGTGTAAAGGGTGGGGCCAGTACTGCGCGCACTGCACTCCACCTAAAAGCTCCTTTGCGCAGGCCCGAGGACAGGTCCACGTCCTCCCCCTCCACGCCCTCCCCCTCCACGTCCTCCCCCTCAAAAGATGCTCACAAACTCAAGCTAGCATGCTGGAACATCAGAACCATGCTAGACAAGGCTGACAGCCACCGACCTGAACGTCGGTCTGCCCTCATTGCACATGAACTCCTCAGACTTGACATCGACATAGCCGCTCTCAGTGAAGTTCGCCTGGCAGATGTAGGCAGCCTCCAAGAACGCGGCGCGGGCTACACACTCTACTGGTCTGGCAAGCCTTCGGATGAACGACGCCTATCTGGTGTAGGCTTCATGGTCAAGAGCTTCATTGCCTCCAAACTTGAAAACCTTCCGACAGGCCTCTCGGACCGAATCATGTCCATGCGACTCCCACTTCAAAACAAGCGTCACATCACCCTCATCAGTGTCTATGCTCCAACCCTCCAGGCGGAACCAGCAGAAAAGAACAAGTTCTACACCGACCTGCGCAACCTCATCCAACGTACCCCTACAGCCGACAAGGTTGTCATCCTGGGCGACTTCAACGCTCGTGTTGGCAAAGACTCAGAAACCTGGCCAGGAATCCTGGGCAAGCATGGCGTCGGCAAGTGCAACGACAATGGGCGCCTCCTGTTGGAGCTCTGCGCAGAACAGCGACTTGTCATTACAAACACCCTTTTTCAGCAGAGGGACAGCCTTAAGACCACCTGGATGCATCCCCGATCCAAACACTGGCACCTCCTGGACTACATCCTGGTGCGAGAAAGTGACAAACAAGATGTGCACCACACCAGGGTCATGCCTAGCGCGGAATGCCACACTGACCACCGCTGCAAGCTCAACCTTCACTTCAAGCCAAAGCCCAGGAACAATAAAGCCCCCAGAAAGAGGTTCAATGTTGGAAACCTGCAGTCAGACGAAGCGAGAGGAAACTTCCAGGCAAACCTCAAAGCAAAGCTCGACGTTGCAACCCGCCTCACGGACCCGTCCCCTGAAACCCTCTGGGATCAGTTGAAGACTACCATACTGCAATCCACTGAAGAGGTACTGGGCTTCTCCTCCAGGAAAAACAAGGACTGGTTTGACGAAAACAGCCAGGAAATCCAGGAGCTGCTGGCAAAGAAGCGAGCTGCCCACCAGGCTCACCTTACAAAGCCGTCCTGTCCAGAGAAGAAACAAGCCTTCCGTCGCGCATGCAGCCATCTTCAGCGCAAACTCCGGGAGATCCAAAATGAGTGGTGGACTAGCCTCGCCAAACGAACACAGCAGAGCGCGGACATTGGCAACTTCAGGGGTTTCTACGAGGCTCTAAAGGCTGTGTACGGCCCCTCACCCCAAGTCCAAAGCCCGCTGCGCAGCTCAGACGGCAAAGTCCTCCTCAGCGACAAGATCTCCATCCTCAACCGATGGTCAGAACACTTCCAATCTCTTTTCAGTGCCAACCGCTCAGTCCAAGATTCCGCCCTGCTCCAGCTCCCTCAACAGCCCCTAAGGCTAGAGCTGGATGAGGTTCCCACCCTGGATGAGACATATAAGGCAATCGAACAACTGAAAAGTGGCAAAGCAGCAGGTATGGATGGAATTCCCCCAGAAGTCTGGAAGGCTGGCGGCAAAACTCTGCATGCCAAACTGCATGAGTTTTTCAAGCTTTGTTGGGACCAAGGTACTCTGCCTCAGGATCTTCGTGATGCCACCATCATCACCCTGTACAAAAACAAAGGCGAGAAATCAGACTGCTCAAACTACAGGGGAATCACGTTGCTCTCCATTGCAGGCAAAATCTTCGCTAGGATTCTACTAAATAGAATAATACCTAGTATCGCCGAGAATATTCTCCCAGAATCACAGTGCGGCTTTCGCGCAAACAGAGGAACCACTGACATGGTCTTTGCGCTCAGACAGCTCCAAGAAAAGTGCAGAGAACAAAACAAAGGACTCTACATCATCTTTGTTGACCTCACCAAAGCCTTCGACACCGTGAGCAGGAAAGGGCTTTGGCAAATATTAGAGCGCACCGGATGTCCCCCAAAGTTCCTCAACATGATTATCCAACTGCACGAAAACCAACAAGGTCAGGTCAGATACAGCAATGAGCTCTCTGAACCCTTCTCCATTAACAATGGCGTGAAGCAAGGCTGTGTTCTCGCACCAACCCTCTTTTCAATCTTCTTCAGCATGATGCTGAAACAAGCCATGAAAGACCCCAACAATGAAGACGCTGTTTACATCCGGTACCGCACGGATGGCAGTCTCTTCAATCTGAGGCGCCTGCAAGCTCACACCAAGACACAAGAGAAACTTGTCCGTGAACTACTCTTTGCAGATGATGCCGCTTTAGTTGCCCATTCAGAGCCAGCTCTTCAGCGCTTGACGTCCTGCTTTGCGGAAACTGCCAAAATGTTTGGCCTGGAAGTCAGCCTGAAGAAAACTGAGGTCCTCCATCAGCCAGCTCCCCACCATGACTACCAGCCCCCCCACATCTCCATCGGGCACACAAAACTCAAAACGGTCAACCAGTTTACCTATCTCGGCTGCACCATTTCATCAGATGCAAGGATCGACAATGAGATAGACAACAGACTCGCCAAGGCAAATAGCGCCTTTGGAAGACTACACAAAAGAGTCTGGAAAAACAACCAACTGAAAAACCTCACAAAGATAAGCGTATACAGAGCCGTTGTCATACCCACACTCCTGTTCGGCTCCGAATCATGGGTCCTCTACCGGCACCACCTACGGCTCCTAGAACGCTTCCACCAGCGTTGTCTCCGCTCCATCCTCAACATCCATTGGAGCGCTTACACCCCTAACGTCGAAGTACTCGAGATGGCAGAGGTCGACAGCATCGAGTCCACGCTGCTGAAGATCCAGCCGCGCTGGATGGGTCACGTCTCCAGAATGGAGGACCATCGCCTTCCCAAGATCGTGTTATATGGCGAGCTCTCCACTGGCCACCGTGACAGAGGTGCACCAAAGAAAAGGTACAAGGACTGCCTAAAGAAATCTCTTGGTGCCTGCCACATTGACCACCGCCAGTGGGCTGATAACGCCTCAAACCGTGCATCTTGGCGCCTCACAGTTTGGCGGGCAGCAACCTCCTTTGAAGAAGACCGCAGAGCCCACCTCACTGAAAAGGCAAAGGAGGAAAAACCCCAACACCCAACCCCAACCAACCAATTTTCCCTTGCAACCGCTGCAATCGTGTCTGCCTGTCCCGCATCGGACTTGTCAGCCACAAACGAGCCTGCAGCTGACGTGGACTTTTTACCCCCTCCATAAATCTTCGTCCGCGAAGCCAAGCCAAAGAAGATATTACAAACCCTACATATACAGTATTTAGAAAACAAATTCTGTGACTCCTAAGACATTTATTTATTAGCAACACTGATGAAAAACCGAACTGGCCAAAATGAGCTTTTGACAAAGTCTTTCTGGCCCTGAAGGAGTGTTAACCAAAGGCTCAGCTCTGGCGGTGCTGAATGTTTTCTATCATAAATAATTATTCTGCTAGCCTTTAAATTTTTGTGCAAGTTTGACTTCTTTTAGCAGCTCTCAGTTCCAATTAAACTTGTGATTTAAAAAAAAATCCTTTAATTTTATGTGTTATTTTCTCATTCGAAGTATTTTAATCTTTGGGAAGCATTTTCTCCTGAGTTGTGACTTGGCTTTATGCATAACATTTAATTTCAGATTCTCCTTATGGGTGCATAAATTTAATGAACCGATTAACTGTCAATGACACAGAGAGAATGGTGAAAGATATAAATAGGTTAAGTGAGTGGGCAAGATTCTGGCTGATGTCTACAATGTTGGTAAATGTGAAATCATGTAATTGGAAGGGAAAATAGTAAATTGGACTGTTACAACATGCTGTTGCAGAGAGAGATCTGGGAGTGTTTGTACATGAGTCGCAGATGTTAGTTTGGAAGTGATCAAGAAGGCAAATAGGATATTGGCTTCATTGCTCGAGGCAGGGAGGTTTCTCCTGTAACTGTACAGGGTTGTGATGAGGCACACAGAACAATACAGCACAGTATAGACCCTTCAGCCCTCGATGCTGTGCTGACCCATATATTCCTTCCAAAAAAAAGTACTAAACCCTCCCTACCCCATAACTCTCTATTTTTTTTCCATCAAAGTGTCTGTCTCTTAAATGCTCCCAATGTTTCAGCCTCCACCACCATCCCCAACAAGACCTTTCCAGGTACCCTAAACATCCCTCCCTTAACTTTGTACATATGTCCTCTGGTGTTTGTAGACCTCTATCAAGTCTCCTCTCATCCTTCTTCCCCCCAGAGAGAAAAGTGCCAGCTCCACTAACCTTGCCTGATAAGACTTGTTTCCCAATCCAGGCAACATCCTAGTAAATGTCTTCTGCACCCTCTGCATAACTTCCACATCCTTCCTATAATGAGGTGACTAGAACTGAACACAATACTCTCAGTATGGTCTCACCAGAGATTTCTAGAGTTGCAACATGACTTCTCTACTCTTGAATTTAATTCTCCTATTAATGAATCTCAGCATCCCATAGGCCAGTGGTTCTCAACCTTTTTTCTTTCCACTCACATACCACTTTAAGTAATCCATATGCCATCCGTGCTCTGTGATTAGTAAGGGATTGCTTAAGGTGGTATGTGAGTGAGAAGGGAAGGTGAGAATCATTGCTCTAGACCCAATTGTTACTGAAATATTTTGCTTGAGAAAAATTATCATTGGCCGTTTCCTTTGGAGTTATGAAACCGTGCACATAACGAGTCAAATCAGTACGATTAAAACAGTGGTTTTCAAACTTTTTCTTTCCACCTACATACCACCTTAAGCGATCCCTTACTAATCACAGAGCACCTATGGCATAGGGAATACTTAAAGTGGTATACGAGTGGAAAGAAAAAGGTTGAGAACCACTGCCATAGGCCTTCTTAACTATCCCATCAACCTGTGCAGCAATCTTGAGGGAGGTATGGATTTGAACCCCTAGGTCCCTCTGTTCATCCACACTCTTAAGTAACCGACCATTAACCCTGTACTCAGCCTTCTGGTTTGTTCTTCCAAACTTATTGACCTATCCTTCTGCCTTTTCATGCAGATCGTTTATAAAAATCACAAAGAGCAGGGGGCCCAGAACAGATCCTTGTGCCACTCCACTAGTCATTGACCTCCAGGCAGAATACTTTCTTTCCACTACCACTCTTGCTTTTTTCCTACAAGCCAATTTTTTATCCACACAGACAAGGTTCCTCTGATCCCATGCCTCATGACTTTCTGGATGAGCCTCTCATGAGGGACCTTGTCAAATGCCTTGTTAAAATCCACTTAGACCACATCTACCATCCTACCCTCATCAGTTTCTTTTGTTATCTCATTAAAAAAACTCATGAGGCATGACCTTCCCTTCACAAAGCCATGGTGACTATCCTTGAGTAGATGATACTTCTCCAAATCCTTAAGAATTCTCTCCATAAGTTTTCACACTACTAGCACAAGGTCTATAATTCCCAGGATTCTCCCTATTACCTTTTTTAAACAAAGGGATTACATTTGCCATTCTCCAATCTTCCAGCACCTCCCCTTTGGCCAAAGAGGATTCAAAGATCATAGCTACTGCCCCAGATATCTCCTGTGACCATCATTCAAAGGCCTGAACATTTCTCCCCCACTCAACCCCTCATCACTAGGCTCCCAGTATTTCTATCTATTAAATACTAATCCCTGAAAAGCAGCCTGGGATATATTTCCATCTGGCTCCTGGGGCTTATCAATCTTAAAGTTTTTATAAGATCCAACACTTCCACTTTCTTATTCTCTACATTCTCTACATTGACACACAGGCCTACTTAATTTTGACCTCATCGTGATCAAGGTCCTTTTCACTTGTGAATTTTGATGCAAAATATTAACTTAGGACCTTCCCAACCTTCTCTTTCTCCAGGCATATATTACTTCTTTTATCCTTTAGCAGCCCAACCTTCATTCTCATCATCCTTCTGTTCTTCACATACACATAGAACATCTTAAATTTCTCCTTAATTCGACATTCTAAAGCCTTCTCAAGCCCCCTTTGAGTTGTCCTAAGTTTTCTTATGCTCCTTCTTGACTACCATATACTTCTCACGAGCTTTTCTTGTTTCCTGCTTCCTATATCTAATATATGTTTCCTTCTTCCTCTTGCCTGACCTATTTCATTAGCCACGGTTCCCTTTTCCTTTCCCATCTTTTCCTTGTCCCATTGGGACAAACCTATCTTGAATCCTGCACTGATGGTCCCCATTCTTCCTCCAACTTACTAATGTGCTTTCATCCCTAAACACCTATTTTCAATTTATCTTTGCTAATTCCTGCCTCATCCCTTCATAATTAACCAGTTAAGCACTTTCCCAGTTTGACTGTTTTATCCTCTTGAAGCTAAGGGAGTTGTGGTCCCTCTCAACAAAATGCTCCCCCACCAAGAGATCTGCCACCTGACCAGGTTCATTCCCCAGAGCCAGATCCAGTGTGGCCTCTCCTCTAGTCGGCAGGTCCACATACTGTGTCAGGAATCCTTCTTGTACACACCTGACAAAGTATCCCCCATCTCTCCCTCTTGCAGTCAAGTAGGTGTCAGTCAATATTAGAGAAATTGAAATCACCCATAACTACAACCCTGTATTTCATGCACAATTCCAAAATCTGGCTGCTTATCAGCTCTTTGGTGTCCTGAGGGCTATTTGGGGGTCTATACACTACTCCCAGCACAGTGATAGCTCCCTTCCTATTTCAAACTTCTACCCACACCAACTCAGTGGACACTCCCTCTGCAGCATCTTCCTTTTCTATATCCCTGACCAGTAATACTACTCCTTCTCCTTTTCTACCTCCCATTCTATTCTTTTTAAAACATATATCAACTATTCTTGCCCTTCCTCCAGCGAAGTTTCAGTAATGGCTACAACAGCATAGTTCCACGTATTGATCCATGCTCTTAGGTTTATCCCCTTTATGCCTAATACTCCTACTGTTGAAATAGACAAATTTCAAATCCTCTAACTGGCTACCTTTATATTTTGACCCCTGCCTGTCCTTCCTCACCAACTCAGAGCACATAGCATCATCAGATTTTGATTCCCACATCCCTGCCAAACTAGTTTAAACCCTCTCCAACAGCTCTAGCAAACCTGCCCACCAGGATATTGGTCTCTTTCCAGTTTGGGTGCAGCCTGTCTTTTTTGTACAGGTGTGCAGGTCTGGTCTCCCTCCTCGAGAAGGAATATACTGGCTTTGGAGGTTCACAGGGTTGATTCAGGAAATAATAGGATTAGCTTATCAACAGAGACTGAATCACCTGGGACTGTATTCTTTGTGAGAGGGGAATCTTGGATGAACATATAAAATTATGGAAGGAAGAAATAGGATAGAAGCTGGGAGGTTATTTCCATAGCAAGGTGAGACTAAAACTAGGGGACATAGCCTTAAGATGTGGGGAGCTGATATAAGACAGAGGTAAAGAGGAACTGGTTTTCCCATAGAGTAGTGAATCTATGGAATTTTCTGCCCAATGAAGCAGTAGAGGCGGGCTCATTGTGTGGTTAAGGCACAGACACACTTTTTGAATAGTCAGGGAATTAAGGGTTATGGAGAACAGGCAGGGAGGTGAAGCTGAGCCCATGGCCAAGCAGGCTCAACTGGTCAGATGGCCTCTTCTTACTCCTATTTCCTATGTCATCTCAACTGATGGTTAGATTTATCAGAATCAAAATGCTTTCATTATCAGTTGTTTTTGGTGCTTACTTCTTCACCCTTTCTCATTGCAGGCTTTCCCCTTTACATCTGGCAAAAGGAGTCAGCTCCAAGCACACAATAATTCAAAATGTTTTGATAGAATCTATATCGTGTTGTTTTGCAAGACAAAATTCAAGTGATATACTGTTGAAAGATACTGAAGTTATTTGAATTGCCAGGGCAGGAGATTGAAATATGCTATTTAAATTAACCACCAAGGTGGAAAATGCAAATATGGGATTTGTTTGAACTTCTGTGGAATGGAGCAGAGTTCCTCATTCTAATGATATTGAGTCTTTTACCATCAGAACTCCATTGCAGCTCATTTCTTTACCAAAATGAACATTTCTTTCTTTAACAGGAAGCAGGAAAAAAAGACAAAAATCTTCTCTCCTTCCCAGATAAACTGGAACACATTGGCGCAGCTGCTAGGTAGGATGAAGTTCCATTACCACAGCCCTACATTT
Source organism: Narcine bancroftii (assembly GCF_036971445.1). Lineage (NCBI taxonomy): Eukaryota > Metazoa > Chordata > Chondrichthyes > Torpediniformes > Narcinidae > Narcine > Narcine bancroftii. Next base: position 21,062,845 of record NC_091476.1, on the reverse strand, counting down.
GACCACACAACATTATTGTGCAATAGTTAAGTGAGAATCACCTGTTACACACTAGAATTTCTTCATGAAATACATACCTTAATAACTGTAATTTCTTCAAGTCCACAAATGTTTTGAATTCTGATTAACATTAAGAAATCACTAGCATTTTTCTAACCATCAACACAGGTGCACCCCAAGGTAGTATGCTTAGTCCCTATGACCGTGTAGCCAAGCTCAATTCCAACTCAATCTACAAATTTGCTGACACCACCACCACCAAACTACTGCAAATGATGAGTCAGGATATAAAATGGAGATACAGAATATGATTGGGTTGTGCCAGAACAAAAATCTTGCTCTCACATCATCAAGATCAAGAAACTTATTGTTATTTTAGAAAAGAGGGTCTGCATTGATGGGATGGAGGTTAAGAGGGTTAGAACCTTCAAGTTCCTGAAAGTCCATATTTACAAAGAGCTTTCCTTGAACCAGTGTATCGTCGCCACCTTGAAGAAGGCACACTAACTTTCTAAGAGATTTAACATGTTGTTGAATCCACTTATTAAACTTCTACAGTTGCTCTGTGGAAAGTATATTGATAAGTTACATCACAGCCTAGTTTGGAATGGAAGAGATTGCCAGGAAAATGAACAATTATGAATATTAATAACAAACATTGAATACCAACCACATTTTGTGGCTTCTATTTTCAGAAGTAATCTGACAGAATTTTAATAAAATGTATCAAGTGGTTTGAAAGTTAAGTAATTTCTTTGACTGATGGAGACTAAATAAGATTTTAGCAATCCTTAATGCAGTAAGAAAGAGAGATCCAAAATTATTGGTGCAGAGTTTATTTACTTCTCACTTGTCAATATCCAAGGTTATCTGAAGATGGGTTGATAGAAGATCTGAATAAACTAGAGGAAAGACTTGATTCTCTGCAGACAAATTTGCATGAAGATCCAGAGCTTGAAGTTCAGATGACTCCATTTCTACAGGTAGAGCTGGGTAAATGTTTCAACACTAGATTAAATAAATATTGAAGCCTTCCATTACAATCAGGTAACATTAATCTGAAATGCATCTGTATATCTATAATAAAATCATATCTATTAAGAAAAAAATGTTGCAACTTTTAATCAAATCACCCCAGGGTATTTGTCTTCTTTACTTCAGATAAAAGTTTATTCTGTGTGTTTACTAGTCCAAGGCATTTCCTTTCTTTTATTATATTCACAATGTAATTTAAAATAATGTTCCTAAAACACTTCTCTGTTCTTGACCATTCTGTTTGTCTAGTAAAGATCTAGTCTCTTCTGCTTCTATCCAGGGCAGAAGATTCAGGAGGGTCGTGGTATTCTCTTGTTTCCTTGCAATTAGAAACAGGCAGTATTCACAATCTGGCCAAAACACTCCCTTTGATCTCTAAAGTTCTTCTTCATCTTGTGAATAATTGTGTGAATCAACATTTAATATCTATTTAGGTTTTTTTTTCTTTTTACCTCAACTGGATAAGAAAGCTTGAAATAAGAAAGGAAGTTAAGGTTGATGTGTACTCAGTGGGATTATCTTCCACATGATTAACCTTAATTTTATATAACAAAAATAGACATCTCACGGCATTAACCATACCTTATGTAAAGCTGTAGATAAATAGAATTGAAACTACTCATTGCGAACTCTCTTTGACTCAAATAAGTCTGTCAATGTTGTCACTGCTTCTTTTGAAGTAGCGGTCTGATATTTATTAGTGACGGGATGATTCATATTTCAAATTTCCCTCTAACTAAAACAACTGCCAGTAGCGTGACTCAGAATGAAACTCAGATACTATTCAACCATCCACAATGCTCTGCTGGAAATTCATCAGTGCATGCAATTAAGTTTCAGCATGATCTGTATTCCAGCTCAGTATCTCTATATGCTTGCTGGATATTTTTAAAAGGGGTTGTAAAAATCCATTCTTCAAGTTAATACTCCAGATATTTTTTGTAAGTCTTGGTTTTTCTTTCATTTACAGTCTGCAAAGAAAGAACTGACAGTAATATGGGAAAAAATTGAATTGTTCCAGAATTTGAAAAAGTCTTTGGCAGAATATTTCTGTGAAGATGAAAAGTTTAAGATGGAAGAATACTGTATTGTTCTCAAAAGCTTCTGTGAAAAATTCCAAAAAGCAGTTCAGGTACTGACTGTCAAGTGTTCCCAGTTTAAAGTTGAGTTTGTGGTATTGCCAATTACAGAGTTTCCTGATAGCATAAGTTTTATATCCTGAGCTGTGAACCATTGAATTATATAATGTGTTGACCCCATGTACAGAATAAATCACTTGCATTGGTGAGGTGGATACAAGTTCCATAGAACCCACCCACACATTTATGTTGGAAACTCCAACATCCAATTTTCCTTCTGAACAAGAATTTTTTTTTTGTTTAAATTGTCTTCTCTGGGGTCCACTATGGGTCCTATGTACTCTTGTGGATTTAATGCATCCCTGCTCATTAAATGCATCAACTACCACTGCTGAATCCAATTAAAAGCTAAGAGGCACGAACATGCAGTTGAGAATTCCCTCTCTGGCTGTCTTTTAACCGGTAGGGAGTGCAATAATGTTTCACCTCAGATACAATACAGATTAGTTGTAGAGTTGCTCCACACTCTCCAACAAATTCCCGTCAAATTGTGATGCCATTGTTTTGTTTGGCTTTCTTCAATGCTTGTCCCTGTCAACATGTTACATGTGTAAATCAAATGGGCCAACACAGGAAATGACCGTCGAACGTGGCGATCGAGCAAGCAGCACGCGGGATGAGAGACCCGCTCCTTTAGGCCCCAGTAATAGCGGTCGAATCGACCAATTACCACCAGTGGATCACAGGGGGTTCAATCCAGGCCCACGAATCTGGGACAGCCAATCGGCAGCCAGCTCCACTCAAGCCATGCCCTGGCGATGACATGGCTGGCTGCCTATAAAAAGCAGAGCTGCAGCCCAATAAAGTCAGTGTCGACCACACTCCCTTCATGTGAAAGTCTTCTTTCTTGTTATAGCCTCGAGCTATAACCAGGCCATACCTCAAGCTATAACCCTTGCGACCCGCTACAAATAAAACATTACAATTAGTCTAGGACAAATTCACTGCCTACTCAAATAAATAATGGATGTAAATGGAAATGCAGTTTGCCATTCAGTTAGGATGGTACACATTTTTCAAGGACTTGGCATCAATGTGTCCAGGGAAGAGTGGCTGATTTGATTGAAATGTTTAAGGAAGTTACAAGGAAGATCAATGTAGACTGTGAATCTGCTGTATCAGCTATTGTCTATATGGATTTTAACAAGGATTTGGCAGGATGGCAAAAGAATAAAACTCCGTAGGAAATCCAACGAGACTGTCAGACCGGATCAAAAATGTTCTTAGTTGAAGAAAACAAAAGAGGGTTTTAGGTATGTTTTATAAGATTGGAAGGCTTTTATTGTGAGGTTTCATAAGGCTCCAGACTGAATCGTGTTTTGTCAGTAAATATTAATTATTTGAACACAAATGTAGGGGTTTATAAGTTTGTCAATGATGTAAGTGGATTATGTGACTCTATTGAAGGTTTTGATGGTCTGGTCATTTAAGCTGTTAAGAAATAAGTTGAATTCAATCCAGAGAAATGTGACATAATGCTTTTTGGAAGATATAAGAGAATAGATTAAAACAAATAAGAGGATAGCAATGGGTGTGGAAAAACTTGGTGATCTCAGAATTATGGTCAAAGGATTGTAGGACACGTCGATAAGATTACTTAAAAGACAGATGGGATGCTTTTGCATTAGTCAAGCCATAGGAAATAGGAATAAGCATGTTGTGTCACAAAGTGCAAACTAGGCCCAGTTTGAATATTGCATAATTTTAGTCAGCCCACTTCACGAAAGATGTGATTGCTCTGGCCAGGATGCAAAGTACATGGCCATGAATGGAAAGTGTTTGCTTTGAGAAATAGGCAGTGGTGGTTTGGAACAGAGGAGGCTGAAGGGCGTTTAATACAATCATTCCCCAGAGGCTGTCCTCGCACAGACTCAACACCCTTCTCTGACGGAAAGACCATAGTCTGTCTTGGTCAGTAGCAGAATGTCGAGCACTGTCACCCTGAGTACTGGTGCACCTCAGGACTGAATGTCCAGGCCTCTCCAGTTCATGCTACTGACCCATGACTGTATTGCCAAATCCAGTTCCAACAATGACATCATGTTTGCAGATTTCACAACATTAGTGGCCTCATTAACAACGATGAGTCGCACTACAGAGAAAAGGTGTAAAATCTCATGAAATGGCATAAGAGTAACAGTCCAAGTCTCAATGTGAACAAGATGAAGGAGATCATTGTGGACTTCAGGAGGACCAGGAATCAACTACACATCAACAACTCGGTAGTGGAGAGCACCGAGTTCCTTAGAGTTCACTTAACTAGTGACCTATTGTGGACACACAACATCTCGTCACTAATCAGGAAGGTGCAAGAGTGACTGTAATTCCTGAGATGACTGAACCAGGCAAGGATACCAGCCTCCATTATGTCGACCTTCTACAGAACCCCTTATTGAGAGCATCGTGGCTGGCCGCATCACAGTGTGGTACAGTTGCTGCAGAAAAATGGATCAGAGGTCAATCCTCAGGACCATAAAAGTGTTGGAGAGGATCACTGGAGTCTCCCTCTCCCATATCACTGTGATCTACCAGGATCTTCCACTCTGCACACAGCATCTTTGATTTGCTCTCATTGGGGAAACAGATACAGGAGGATCAGAGCCAGCACCACCAGGTTGAGGAACAGCTTCTTTCCAGTGAGACCTCCCAGTGAGAATGCCGAACAACCAAAGAAATTGCTCACACGAACCATCCGAGACTCTCATATTCATGAAACAATATTTATTTATTTGTATTTATGAATACTTGTCCTGCATATGTATTGTTTGTCTGTATGTGTATTATGTCTGGTTGAATGTCTGAATGTTTTGCACCAAGGACTGGAGAATGCCATTTCATCGGGTTGTACTTGTGCTATCAGATGACAATAAATTTGATGAGATTTAGTTGTATAAAGTAGAGTGAAAGAAAGGATTTATTTTCATTAGCAAAGTGGTTAAAAACTAGGAGGCATGTATTACATAGAACAATAAAAGTCCTGTCACCCAACCTGTTGGTGCTGATAATGATGCCAATCTAAACTAATCCAATCCACCTGCACAAGGTCTATATCCCTCTATTCCCTACCTGTTCACATGACCATCTAAATGTCTCTTGAACATTGCAAGGGTTTCTGTTTCTGCCAGCTTCCTTAACAGCACATATCAGACATCTGCATGGTACATTTATGTGAGAAGCTTTCCTTATAAATTACCTTTAAATTTCCCCCCTCTCACCTTTAAACTATGCCTTCTAGAATTAACAGGGGAAAAAAATCTATCAACTTAATCTTTCCTTCTCATCATTTTATATAATTCTCTAATGTTCCCCCTCAGCCTCCAGAGAAAACTAGCCAAGTTTGCACAACCTCTCCTTATAATCAATACTCTCCAATCCAGGCAACGTCCTGTTGAACCCTTTCCGTATCCTTTCCAAAGTCTCCACATCCTTCCTACAATGCAGTGGCCAGGACCACAAACGCTGCTCCGAATGTGGCCAAGCCCAAGTTTTATGCCGTTGCAACCAATTTCACACTTTTCGACTAAATGCCTCCACCAATGAAGGCAAGGATGCTATATATCTTCTTTACTACCCTATCCACACTGCCATTTTCAGGAAACTATGGACTTGCACCCCAAGATCCATTTATATGAAAATGCTCCGAAGGGTCCTGCTGTTTACTGTATACCTTCCTCTTGAATTTAACCTCTAAAAAAATCACCTGTCCAGAATAAACTTGATCAGTCCAAATTTCCAACAGATCTATATCATGTTGCATCTTTTGCCAACTCTCATGATGATCCACTAGCCCACCAATTTTCTGTGTCATCCGTAAACTTACTCATGAGTCCACTTGCATTTTTCATTGATTAAAAACAACAATGATCTGATCTTGGGCATAGACCACCAATCAGAAAAACACTTCTCTACCACTATTCTTTGTCTACTTTGACCAAGAAAACTTTGGATCCAATTTACCAGTGCAAAAGAGACAATTCCAGACCAAGCCGAAGTCTCTGATAGATGCCATTACATTCTATAAGGTAAAACAAGGCAGTATTATCACTCACGATACATCACTTCCAGACAAGCTTAACACCTTTATGCTTGCTTCAAAAGAGGAAACAATCAAGAACCTACCTTGTTGACTCCGCTTCCCACCACCCCCCAACATCCCTGAGGTTGAGGTCTGGCCTAAACGGTATATCTGGTCAGGTCCTTAAAACTTGAGAAAAACAGTGAACTGAAATTTTTACAGATATAGTCTGTACAGTAGCCATCGGAGGATCCCACTGCTTCGAAAGGGCACCCATTAGCCCTGTGCCCAAGAGGAGCAAGGTGACATGCCTCAATGACACTGACATCTACCATGATGAAATGCTTTGCTGGATATAGAGCGAATCAACTCCTCTCTAAAGAAGGACCTGGACTCACTTCAGTCTGCCTTTCATCACAACAGGTCAACAGGAAATGATATTTTGCAGGTTATCTACTCTGTGTTAGATCACCAAGACCACAGGAACATCAGGCAGTTGTTCATTCACTGCAGCTTGGCATTCCATATTTCAGAAGACCTCTCCTTGAGCCAGCATATCAAGGTAACTCTGAAGGAATACAAACATCTTGCTGAATACTCTATCAAACATCTACAGGTGCACTGTGGAAAGTACACTAGCTGGTTGCATCACAGCTGGGTTTTAAATTCGATTGCCCAGGAAAGCAGAAGGCTCCAGAAGATAACAAACATAACCCAGTCCATCACAGGCTCTACTCTCTCATCCATTGAATGCATCTATATGAGGCGCTGCTTCAAGAAGACACCCAATATCACCTCCATGTTCACAATCTCTTCTCACTATCTTTAGACAGAAGTCTGAAAACCAGCACCCCTAGGTTCAGTTTCTTTCCAACAGCTTTCTTGACTTTTGAACCTCCCCATGGTGCACTATTGGAAATCACCTATGAATATTTATATTTATCTTGATATTTATTGTCTCTTTTGACTTAATTTAATTAATGTACTATTTTAGCTTTTCTTTACAAGTACCTGTTCGGCTGCGGCATCGAGTCCACGCTGCTGAAGATCCAGCTGCGCTGGATGGGTCACGTCTCCAGAATGGAGGACCATCGCCTTCCCAAGATCGTGTTATATGGCGAGCTCTCCACTGGCCACCGTGACAGAGGTGCACCAAAGAAGAGGTACAAGGACTGCCTAAAGAAATCTCTTGGTGCCTGCCACATTGACCACCGCCAGTGGGCTGATATCGCCTCAAACCGTGCATCTTGGCGCCTCACAGTTTGGCGGGCAGCAACCTCCTTTGAAGAAGACCGCAGAGCCCACCTCACTGACAAAAGGCAAAGGAGGAATAACCCAACACCCAACCCCAACCAACCAATTTTCCCCTGCAACTGCTGCAACCGTATCTGCCTGTCCCGCATCGGACTTGTCAGCCACAAACGAGCCTGCAGCTGACGTGGACTTTTTACCCCCTCCATAAATCTTCGTCCGCGAAGCCAAGCCAAAGAAGAATGACAATAAACTCATCATCAAGAGAGATTGCAGTGTGAATTGGACCAGTCCAGAATGTTGCCAGAAATTAGACAAGCCATAAGTGCTTGGATCTGCTCTGAGATCTTTTCAATATCAAGCTCCAAAATAACCAGTGCCAATGGCTTTTTTCAATTGACTTCATTAGAAACAGCCATTAACAAAGTTACTCTAGCTTGTTAAGTGGTAGCAGTTGATTGAGTCAAAAGTGCATTTTTCAGGGTGCCAAGTTGTAGTGTGGATAAAAGCTCTCACGACTAGAGGGAGAACAAACGCTTTTATTAGCTTATAACTAAGGGTAGGGTTTCACAGTAGTCTTCAGAACAGTTCTGAGTTTAGGTGGGAAACCAGGGTTATATGTGAGCAGATGGGGGCGGAGCTGGGAACCCCAGTTCACTGCACAAGTGATTTGTGGGAATGTTAAATGTTGAGACTGAATATCCAGGTCATTAAATGTTGATCTGCTATTACTGTCAAGGCCATTTCCAAGCTTCAACCTCTACAGTAATTTATTGCTGTGGCATTGTTTTTCTTGTTTTAGCTGACAATAATATTGGTAATGTCGGAGTGTTTCCAAGCACAATAGCAATGCCTTGAGCACAGCACCAAGTTTGCCAAAGGCTTGGACATGTCAAATGTCCACACATAATACAAATTGTGTTTTTCAGGCTATTTTCATGTTTACAAATGGAAATCAGGATATGCCAGGCTCCTCCCTGTCTAGTGCAAAAAAAATCCTTTTCTTTCCCAGATTTAATTGCTTGTGTAATTTATTCCTGCACCTGCAGGAATAATGAGTACATGGGAACTCTAGCAAGACCAGGAAACATTGTCCTCAGTGTTCAGTAAAGGCAAATTTATTTACAGCACTTACAGGATGTGAAGTGGACCTAAAAAGAGGGAAAGAAAATCCATGAGCAGAAAAAGAGGGATCAAAGCTATATTGAGTCAAAGAAAATATTAGCGGGGATGTGTTTTTTGATGGTAAAGAAAAAAATGTGGTCAATATTAATTGAATACCAAGAATCATGATTTTGTTTTTGGCTGGAGAGTAGATGTGGTGTAGAACTATGTCTCAGAAACAAATAGGGGCAGTGAAAAGGAAAACATCAGCATAGAATATAAGGAACAAAAGTGGAATGCCAGAATCCCTCAGTGAAACTCAGCAGGTCAGGAAGCATTCATGGTGTTGACATTTCAGTTCAAAACCCTGCTTTGGGACTGAGAATGGAGAGGGAGGGCAGGCAATCTTAAAGAGGAGAGGGATAGGGATAGCAAGGCGTGTGGGTAACTGGTGGACCAAAAAGAAATGAAGGATGGTGCCAGTTGAAGATCTAAAAGGCTTGGAGAGAAAGAGAATGAGAGAGATGCCAGTGTTTGGTGGAAGCAGACAAATGAAATAAAGGCAGGGTGCATCATGGAGGGGTTGAAGTTTCATAAATGTAATAAAACTAAATGCACAGGAAAAGAGAAGGACCCCCACTGATCATTGTGGTGTAAGGATAGGAAAATAAGCTGGAAAACTTGGAATGGAAGTTGGAAAATCACGTTCAGCTGACCACCTCTCCCTCTCCTACCCAACAAAGTCTATGCATTCAAAGAGCGAAGATGGTCGCACAAAATTGGAAGTTCAATTGCAATTGCTCAGATGGAAAATAAGTTGTAAGAGTGTAATGCCTTGGGGAATTTGATATATTCAAACTGACAAAAATCAATTCCATGAAAAAATCAAGCTGGCCCATTAAGATAATGCAGAACTTTGCATCAGATGACTAAACACATACCTCTCAATCTTATCAAATGAAAATGTAACACAAAAAAAATCCATTCTATAAGGATACATGGAGTTGTGGATAATGTATTAGCATGGATAGAGGATTGGTTCACCAATAGATGGCAGAGTTGGGGATTAATGAGTGTTTCTCTGGTTGGCATATAGTGGTGAGCAGTGTGCCATAGAGTATGAGGCCTGAAATTGTTCACAATATACATTAATGGTTTGGAGGAGGGGACCAAGTGTAGCATATCAAAATTTCCTGATGTCATTAAAGTTAGTAGAAAAGCAAATTGTGCAGACGATGCAGAACAAGAAAGACAGGTTTAGTAAGTCGGCAAGGGTCTGGCAGATGAAGTGCAATGTTGGTAAATTTGAGGTTATCCAAAAGGAAGAAGAAAAACTAGTAGATCAGTTTAAATTGTGGCAGGTTAGTATACTGTTACGCAAAGGGACTTGGGAGTGCTTGTGCGTGAATCACAAATGATTGGTTTGCAGGTGCATCAGGTAATCAAGATGGCAAATGGAATATTGGCCTTCATTGTAGAGGGATTGAATTTTAAGATCAGGAGGGTACGGTTGCAACCAGTCAGGGTACTAGAGAGGCCTTATCTGGACTACTGAGTGCAGTTCTGGTCTCTACTTGAGAAGGATATATTGACTTTGAAGGCAATGCAGAGGAAGTTCACCAGGTTGATTCCAGAGATTGAATCACCTGGGACTGAGTCACAGGAAATTAGAAGAATGAGAGGGGATCTTAATAGAAACATCTATAGATAAGATTGAGGCAGGAAAGTTGTTTCCACTGACGATGAAACTATTACTATGGCACATAGCCTTGAGATTCAGGGGAGTAGATTTAGGGCAGACATGCTTTTCTCTGAGAGTAGTGAATCTGTGAAACATTCTGCCCAAGGTAGCAGTGGAGGCTATCTCATTAACTATATTTAAAACATAGTTCGGTAGATTTTTGCACAATGAAATTAGCAGTAATGGAGAACAAGCAGGAAACTGGAGCTAAATTCATATCCAGACCAGCCAAGATCTTATTAGATGGTAAAGCAGGCTTGATGAGCCAGATGACCTGCTCCTGTTCCTATTTCTTATGTTCTTAATTCTCCCATTTGCGAACATCTGTCTATCCAGGAATAGTGACAGTATCTCAGTGGAAATGCTTGGTAACACCCCACACACCAGGCATGGGACCAGACAATGTACCTAGTCAGATATTGAAGGACTGCGCAGTCCTTACAGATATCTTCAAAACATCACTGCAGCAGTCCATCGTCTCCTGAGTTTCAAGACAGCCACCAGCATCCTAGTACCAAAGAGGGCAACAGTAATAGGCCTCAATGACTATTGCCCCATGGCACTGACCTCCACCATTATGAAATGCTTCTATGTCTGGTGATGGAACACATCAAAGCACATTCCCCCCCCCCCCAAAGACAATAGACAAATTTCAATTCTCCTACAGATGGAACCCCTCCATTGATAATGCTATAATAGCCTTGTTCCTCCACTCTATCGCAACCCACCTGGAGAACAATGCCTCATATGTCAGGCTGCTGTTCATTAACTTCAGATCAGCGTTTAATACTGTAGCGGGCCAACTGACCACGCGATTAGACAGGCCGAATCGCTGTCCCAGTTGTCCAACTCAAAATGACGTGGGTCCCCCTTCACTCCCGAGGAGAAAGAAGCCTGTGGTTAATGACATGTGTTGCCCAGGGGACATCATCGCTTCTGGGAGGCACACCACCAGTCATCTTCCAGCTGCTCCTGTTGGGAAAGAGATACTAAAGTATCAGAGCCAGCACCACTAGGCTGAGTATAGACAAAGTCAATGCGAGTAGGCTCTTTCCACTTAGATTAGGAGAGAAAAATATGAAAAGACATGGCTTTAGGGTGAAAGGGGAAAGGTTTAGGGGAAACATTAGGGGGAACTTCTTCACTCAGAGAGTGGTGGGAGTGTGAAATGAGCTGCCATCTGATGTGACAAATGTAGGCTCACTCTTGAGTTTTAAGAATAAATTGGATAGATACATGGATGGGAGAGATCTGGAGGGTTATGGACTGGGTGCAGGTCGATGGGACTGGTGGAGTGACATTTCGACAAAGGCTAGAAGGGACAAATGGCCTGATTTCTGTGGTGACGTGTTCTATGGTTCTTCCCACGGGCAATGAGACTGCTGAATGAGTGATGAATTGCTCATACAATCCCTCAAATGCTCTACTATTTATTTATTTTCATATATTTACTGAATTTTAATCACATAAATATGTGTGCTTTGTCTAGATATGTGTTTGCATGTTTTTACACTAAGGACCAGTTGTACTTCTGCAATTGGATGATAATAATAAACAAGCGAACTTGAAGTGTGGCCAAGAGCACAGGAGATTAATTTAATTGATTATTCTTTTCTAAAATAATTGTATAGAATGTGTTGTAATCTGAGAAAAATGAAGATCAAACTTAACAGTTTAAACTGGGAAAGAGACTTTTTAAAATTTTTCTCCGCAATCTCTTACACATTGCTTGTACATTCCTCAGGAGAATGCAAGCCGTGAAATTGCAGAACTCAGAAGGCAACAGAGAGATAAGAAAAATGCAGAAAAACGACACTCCATAGCTATTTGTTCATCAATCAAGAATGAATTTGGTCAAGATGAACTGGAAAAAGCGCTTACCAGAAATCTAAGATATCAGAGTTTGAGACGATGGGAATGCAAGTCTTTCAAGCAGGACACTTTCTCAGATGCACATTGCACAAAAAAACCTTACACCTCTGCTGAAGTAACACAAGTGGAGCGAGAACGTGATGCTAACAACATAATAAAAGATTTCAGTGATTATGAACTAGCAAATCTCATGAGGAAAGTATCTGTGAAAGTTCTGAACCATCAGTTGGGGCATTGCATTATGCAGTCAGTAAATCCTGTTCCAAAGGAAAGTATAAAGATTCTAAAGCAGGAACCTGAGATGATCAAAGAAACAGTAAACTCTGTGCAAGCTCCACTCCTCAGTAAGGATTATCCAAAACTGAGTTGCAGAACTATGTGCAGCACTCCAACTAAAGGACTCAAATCTAATGAAAAGTTTTTGACAAAATCAAATCCTAGTCACTGCTCAAAGTGGAAGAGGGAGTCTTTGCACCAGAATGGGGAACAATATGCAGCTACAAAGGGGAAAATATCAAAGCAACTTTCATCAACTACTAAAAACACTTCGGGTGGAGTACACACCAGTGTTCATCAGAGGAATAATTTTGCCATGATAAGTCAACAGAAAGACACAGAGTTAAAAAAAGATAACAGGAAAAGTTCAAACAGAAAATGCAAAGTGAACAACTGTGATCCAACCAAGATCTATCCAAGTCTAACCCAAGGACAGAGGGCAATACCTCTGAGACATAAAGGGCAGGTTCCTGAAAAGTTTTCTTCCAAACCAACTTTACAATCTTCAATACAGAGACAACCTGTCATATCATATGTCAAGGAGAAACAAGAGCCTCATCAAATACCTGAGAAGGTAACAGCAAGAAATGGGAGAAAATCTAACCAAGAACAAAAGGAAAAATGCACTTCTTCTCTATCAACCTCATCTTTAACCAGTTCCAGAAGTACTCCAAACCAGTTAAAGACTGCAACATCGGGTACCAGGAATCCTCATGACAAACAATCTATGTTACTCAGAAAACCAAACTCTGAGAAAGTGATTGTGGTAAAACACCAAACAAATTTCTTCACACACAAAGGAGCAGTTCAACAGACCGGACTGTTAAAAACGAACAAACTGCCAGTGTGGCGGTGATATCAGCCTATATTTAAGTCCTGAATGGTAATACTGTGTCTTGCAATCAGACCAGTTCCCCTGAATAACTTTTTCAATCAGAATCATTCTGCTATTTAATAAGAAAGATGAGATATTTATCTCCAGATTTGATGCAATGCAAATGGATACAATATAGACGGAATATTATGGAACAGCAAGTCATTAAAATGATTTGTTTTTCAGAATACTAAAAAAGGAAAGGCTTGTTTTAGAAACTGTGAACAAGCCATTAATTCAGTTCCCTTTTCCTTTGTACAGCAACAAGATTGCATAAATATTTTTTCTGATCTTACAATAACAGATTGGATGTATTTTCAATGACTTAGCTAACATCAGCCGGAAGGGAAATCTTATTTGGATTGAGAGTGTGGAAGTGAGCCTGACCACCATTTCCTGTTTTGCTTTGAAATTTTGATTCCCAGGATTCAAATCTTGGTTGACAAGCTTTGCAAACTCATAATTCTGACATTAAGCACATCAAGCAAAAACTTTGCCAGTCAATGCTGGATCATCAGATCCCACACATGAAACTTTAAACAACAAATCCCTTTCTACCTCTATAGGAATATAATTTTAAATGTTTGATTTTTTTTAGAGACACTTGAATTTTCAGAAACATTGCAGATGGAACTGATCTGTTAACTACTTCTCTTCAACTCGTACCGAATCTTTAAATGTAAGCTCTAAACATTGTTGCTACCTCTCTCTCAGTTGCATGATATCAATACAAGCATCAATCACAAGATTGAATTGAAGGACATCATGTCAACTATCAAGTCCAAACTGATGTACGTGCTAGTTGTACTCACTCCATACTTTCTCCATTGCTTTGCAGTTTCTTATTTTTCAGATACTTATCAATTTATTTTTGACAATGAGTTTTGCACCTGAAACATTAAATTCTTTTTTTTCTTTCCACAGAAACTACAAGACCTGCTGAGTGTTTCCAGCATTTTCTATTTTATTTTATATTTCCATGACCTTAAAGATTTTGTTTTTTTTTTAACTGCTATTATTGAATCAGCCTCCAATAGTAATTCTAATATTGCATATCAGACATGAACCGTGTTTTGTATGAATAAATTTTTCCTCACAATAACTTTGATTATTTTACAATCATCTGAGAGACTGAGCGCAGATTGGGAGATTGCTTCACTGAACATCTTTGCTCCGTCCGCACCAGTGACAAAGACCTCCCAGTAGTCAACCACTCCAGTTCTGGGCCACACTCCCATTCTCACATGTCTGTCCACGGCCTTGTGTACTATTCCACTAAGACGATTGTAAATTGGAGGAACAACACCTGATTTTCCATCTGAGCACTTTCCAGACAGATGGTATTAACTAACTTATCTGGTTTCTGCTAACCTGCTCTTTTCTCCCTCCCCCTTCCCCCTTCCAGCTCTCCTCCCCTCTTCCCTCTCTATTCATCTCGCCATCCCTCCTCCACTTCTTCACTGCTGTCCCCTTCCTCCCTTCTCCCTCCTGCTTTTGCGACCACACCCCCTCCCCTATTCTTTTGTTCGGAATGAAGGGATCAAGCGTGAAATGTCAGGTCTGTATTTTTACCGTTGCCATGTAAAGGACACCATTTGACCTGCTGGGTTTCTCCAGCTTTGTGATTTTACTTCAACCACAGTGTCTACAGATTTTCGTGTTTTTCTTCTTTCATTCTATATTTTTAACCACAAAGTTCACAGTTTGGTGTCTAGGTCCTCCCCATCATACAAACACTTGGAGAGGCCTGAGTAGGCACAGTGAATGCCAATGCACATATGGGTGCCGCTTCCACATTTATTCATGAATTTGTGGCTCAGAAGCAGCTGCTCATTATGAATATGAATTTACCTCTTCAAGTGAATTTGCCTGTGCAAGTGACTGCCTGTGAACATACTACATAGTGCAGCAAAGAAATACGCCATTTGGCCCACAATATCTATGCTGACTATTTTGCCAAGATTAAATTAATCCCATGATCTATACCCTTTGATCCCCTGCCCTTCATGTGCCTACCTAAATCCTTCTAAATTGATTCTCAGGTGATGCATTCCAGGAACTACCACTCTCTGTGTAAAAATCTTGCCTTGCAAATCTCCTTTAAAACTGTCAACCTCTCACCTTAAACCTCTGCCCTCTAGCATTTGATATTTCCACCTTGGGTAAAATAAAAGACTCTGCATAGGGTAGAATGCATCTCATAATTTTGAATACTTGTATCAGGTTGTTCCACAGATGACCATGCTCCAGAGAAAACAATCTTAGTTTGTCTATGTGAAGTCTAGTGCTGGGAACCAGTTCCGGAAAGGAGCTAACCTATTGCTGAAGACTCCAACTCAAACCTCAATCACAGCTCCCCACATCATCATAACTCAAAATTTCTCTCCAACTGATTATGACACTCTGTACATCCCCAAAAGGCACGAATATCAGTTTCACATTTCTCTGATATATTCAGAATGCTGATTTTTCCCTCACATTCCAATTTATATTCCAACCCTGAACCCACACATTCACTTCGCAACTCTATACGGAGTGTCCAACTGCAGATGTTTTCTTATATTGGTGGAGCAAGGAGATGAAAAGCCTTCATGTACTTTAAGCACACAATGCCTAACATGTTTTATTGGATATGATAGCTGGGGCTTCATGCTGGATAGAACTGGCAGTACCCAGCATTAAATGGTGTATTGGCTTGTCAAATACTACATTTTACCTCTCTTACTCAGCGCAGAAGAATTTCGAGGCCTGTGGCCCTTGTTACGCACTGTTGAATTTATAAATAGAAAATTGAAACAGAAAGTGTATGAACTAAAGCTAATTAAAGTGCAACTTCCAATCCTGCTGCAATCAGAAGAACAATTTAATAGGATTACATCAGGTTCTGGAGAGATGTTGTGGTATGAATGGGTGAATGGATTATCAAGTGCCTAACATGAAAATTTAGAACATCACTAAAATCTTGGCTTGGTCAGAAATATCTAATTGCTGCATTTGTACTTTATTTAAAAGTATTTATAAAAATGTATTTAATAATATTTAATTCTCTTATTAAAAATGCATTTTCATGCATAACAAATGAATAATTCCTGACGCAATGTGCTTTTCTCTTTAATGACTGTTCTTTGGCTACCCTGAATGGTAACAGAGGATATGATGATTTGAGTAGGTAATTTATGAAATTAAACAGACATCCAACAACAGATGGAAAATTTGGGAACAAGGTACATTTTGAAGCAGAATTTATTGAATGTGATGAAATGAAATACTGTGATCAGTAGCATACAGGGGCTGAAAAACCAAACGAAAATGCTACTTGTTTTCAGTTGCTGTTGTAGTTACTGATTGCATATCTTCTAAAATATGATACTATATTTTAATGATCATAAACAAAATCATAAACATCTGTGATCATAAATTTGTGTTCACCTTCAACAAATGCTTCCTTCTCATGGCCATTCTTCTAGTCCCCAGTAACTCATCTTGACTGTTTTGCTTTTGCTTTTTTCACAAAATGCATGTGCATCTCGTCAACTTTAATAGATGAGATTTGGCATGCATATTAATGCACTTCTGAACAATCATTTTGCATGTTGTGTCAACCTTGTCAATGTTCCTCCAACACCTTCAGGCCAGGCTGTTGATTTCATCCCCCTAATCCAGAATACCACAAACTGCTTGCAACTATTGTGATATTTTAAATCTGAACCATGCCCCTATCGTCCCACCGCTAACTGAACCCAACTACTTCCACTATAATTTGCTGTTTGCTGTTGCATTCATGCTTTAGACAAAAGCAAGATTTCAGTCATGTTTCAATCTTAGTAAACTTAGTAAAATTTTGCTTTCCATTATTGATAAAGAAGATTAGAAAAACTTTGTGCCGAGACTGCAAGAAATAAATAAATTTTTAATGTATTATTTTGGATGGCAACCTATTACCCTGACCCAGCTTTCCCATGGTGGATGAATATAAAAGTCAAAACTGCCCCAAATGTTTTTACTACTGAGTAATTTCATTCCAATCCACCACTGAACACCAGGTAAGTTTGATTCATCCATGCAAATGTCACAGAGCACAAAACTAGTCTGCTGGACATTTATGATTCTTTAATATGACTGCAGTCCTCTCTGATGTCCTCTGGATTGGATTTGGCGAGATGGTTTGGATAGTTGCACAACTTTACAAATTGTTCTCATCAAGGAGGTTCCTGAGGGACAAAAAAAAAGTTCAAAGTACTGACAACACCCTACCACAAATGCAAAGAATTTTTTTCTGTCAACGATGAGAGAAATTTGTGTTATTCACCTCAAGGAAGATTTCTTTGTAACACAACTCAGCAAATGTATGTAAAATAAAAATTGAGACATGTTTAAGATAAAGTCAAATGTTGAAAAAGACAGAAGAAACAGGGGCTAACAATTCTAATACTATATTCCCAAATATGCCAAAATGGTTCATTTATTTCTTCAGCATGCAGACAATTTGCTGTTAAAACTGATCATATTTAAGGATCTTAGAAAGCACAAGGATTGTGCTCAGAACCCATTCTCTTTCTGGGGCAGAAACTTAGGATCATAGAAGTTTTGCCTCCACAATAGTTTTGTGGGTCCTAAGGTGGCAAATACTACCAACATGGAAATTTCAGACTTATCCATGGATGGGGCAGGTGATGAATGGGTGGGTGTTTGTAAGATGGTTAACTCCTTAAACTATTTATGCAGAGCTTCTGTATGCTTTGGCTGCATGGCCTCAGGGTTCTCAACATGATCTTGAATGATCCTTCTCTACTTTGAGGAGTTATGGGTCAGAGGTTCCAAGATATACTTCTTCAAGGAAGGTTTGAGCACAAATTTGATTCATTTTTCCTATGTGCTCAGTAACAGAGGTCAAAATAAGATATTTGTTTTGGAAGTCTGTTGTCAGGAATATGAATGATGTGGCCTGCTTAATGTAGCTGATGGGAGAGTGACTCAAGCCTCAGTGCTAGAGATACTGCCCTGAGAGAGGACACACACTGATCTTGGTTCAGTTATCCATGAATTTGGAGAATTTTGCAACAAGAAAGTGCCTGCTGTAAATAATAGCATATAGGAGGGCAGGGATTACAATTGCTTGGCTGAATATATGTTTTATGCCAAGTCTCAACTTTCTAAACAGTGCTGTTGCTTGAAGAATCACAGGCCTAGAATTATTTTGAGCAAATTTCCAACACTTCTTGCAGTCACTTAATATTTAAAATTTTGTTTAACCTTCTCTTTAAGATATACAGGGTGGCAAGAATAGTGCAGATAAGCTTCAATCGATAACAGTTGGATATACTGCTTTGTATCAATGTTATTTTAACATATTTCCATCTTACAAATGATTATGGAATAAGGCAATCACAGTTCCATCTGAAAATGACTTTTGCTCTGTGATCAGACTATCAATAAATCAATTTAAATCAGTCAATGCATTTCAAGGTTCAAAGATCTGATTTGTTGTCAGAGTGCATACAGTACATGGCATCACATACAACCTTGAGGTTCTTTTCCTTGTGGACCAGGCAGTATTTCTACTTATTGATAACTGGGCACTGTACTCAAGAAAAAGATACATATTCAAAAGAGAGAAATGTAAACAAAGAAAGAAATTGGATGTTCAAAGGAGAAAAAAATCAGTAATAAATAACATGCAAAGTATGACTCCTTAAATAAGTCTCTGATTGAGTTTGTTGATTCAGAGGGTGTTTTCAAATTACAGCACATGGGTAGCCCTCCTGGGACCCTGGTGAAAATACTGGGTCATGTGTGCTTCCTGCACATTTCAAATAGCACCTAACCTACCTGTTAAATCGCCAACCAGCAATTTAAGGGGGATCTCGCCCCCGCGATGACATGGTAGTAACGTGTCACGCAGCTATAGGGAATCCCCTGTTCCCTGTGTTCTTTCTGTTTAAAGTTCCAGAGTAACTGGTTGAGTCATTTCCCCTTTCAAATAGGAAGAGGAGGACACCCAGGTAAGTTACTGGGTTCCTTGACCACCTCCGAGGTAGGTCTGGGACCCAGGTAGATTTTGACGAAGCTTGCTCGGTTCGACCCTTTCAAATAGCCTTGTACCAGGGTCTTCAGCCCAGTTAACCCCATTTTACAAGACAATTTCAAAGGGCCTAGAGTCTGATGGTGGAGGGGGAGGAACTTTTCCTGAACCTGTTGGTATGAGTCTTGTGGCACCTATACTTCTGTCCTGATGGTAGCAGCAAGAACAGAGAATGTCCTGAGTGGTTTGGATCCTTGATGATTGCTGCTACTCTCCAACAGCAGCATTCCTTGAAGATGTTCTTGATGGTGGGGAGAATTTTGCCTGTGATGTACTGCGCTGTGTCCATTACTTTTTGCAGGGCTTTCTGCTCGAAGATATTGGTGCCGAATACCAGGCCATGATGCAGCTGGTCAGCACACTTTCCAATTCACATTTGTAAAAGTTTTCCAAAGTTTTTGATGTTATACCAAACCTCCGCAAACTCTTGAGGAAGTAGAGGCGCTGACATGCTTTCTTAATGGTGACATTCTTGTGTTGGGTCCAGGAAAGGTCCTCCTAGATAGTGATTCTCAGGAATTGAAATTTACTCACCCTTACCACCTCTGATCTCTGAATGATCACTGGATTGTACACCTCTAGTTTTCACTTCTTAAAGTCCACAATCAGCTCCTTGGTTTTGGAGTCATTGAGTGTGAGATTGTTGTTAGTACACCATTCTGCTAAGTTTTCAATCTCCCTCCTGAATGGTGACTCATTGCTCCTTTTTATACAGCCCACTACCATGGTATTGTCAGCAAATCTGGAGATGGTGGTGTTATTTTGCTGTCATTAAAATAGTTGGCCAACATCCATCATATCGTCAAACTTCCATTCCAGGTGCAGAATCCTGCATTATTATGATAAACATGATGATACATAACAGCACTACTCATTTCCAAACTAAAATTTCACATAATTAAGAAAACAAGTAAAAATACATCTTCTAACATCATCCTTCAAAGGTTCCATTAAAAATCCAATTCTCAAATTGTGACAGGGAGTTAGTGGTCTTAATTAACACTTGTCTGGAATCTTGTATTTAAAAAAAAATAATGATTACAGAAGGACAGGTGACTAGTACATCTCAAGAGATCATACACAAAATTATTGTTTGTTATATAATTAGAGTGTTCTCCTCAACTATATCAAGTCCAATTGTACACTGTATCTGTTTCCAAATTCCTCAGGTATATTAAGTGCTTCAGGTAGATTTTTCAAAGACATAATATTACCATCATGAAGTGCTTATATGAGACTGTTTTTATTGAGTCAGATCCCACAGATGCAATTTATTGGTGGTATCCTTAATCAAAATCTGATTTGTGCATGGCGCCTGAATTGTTCAAGAATCAGTCTGTCTCCAAAGCTTTTGATAAAATTAAGTGACTATTATGCAAGTTCAAAGCTCGCCAAATCCAGACACTGAACAACATAAGGGGAAATTAAAACAGAACAGTGTTGGGAAGGGGATGAAGGTATGGTTGTGGTGCACTGTTAGCCAGAATCAGACACACACAAAGATAAAGACTGTACGGACAACAGGCTTTAATCCACAAAGACTTCCACAGAGCCAGGCTGGCTGTGGCTACAGCAACTCTGAGTGAGGTCTTGGGAGGCTGGCGCAGGCTTATATCCCAGAGGGTGATTGACACCCGACCGGATGGGGCTTGGTCCATTCAGGCCGACTGATTGACAGCCAGCCAGGTGTTGTCCTGTCCCCTTACTCTCCTCCAGGTACAGAGGTTGCCCCCTGCAGTAGGACGGTGGTGTAGCACCACAGGCGTTAGGATTAAATTCAATCCCAAACTGCATCTGATGCTGCAATATAAACCACTGATTTGCTCCTAAAGATGGATCAAATTCTTTTAATCTTGAGAAATAAAAAGCATGTGATAATTTATTCTGTCATTTACCTGAAGTTATTGGTTCTAATTCCAAAAACCTAGAACCAGTAAATATGATCCCATCATTTTGTAACAAATCTCAGAACGACATCTTTTAAAATTAAGTAAAATTTTTATTTAAACACTCTGAAATTGTGGTGCTGGCTGAGCATAGAATGTGTATCACTGTTCTACGTACATTTACTAATTCTTCCTGTCTCCAAATTTCTTTATCTGTTCCTCTCCCACTTTGTTGTTACTTTCTGGGTGTCCCATTCTTGTTTATGTCATTTCCTTTCTTCTTAACAACTTTAGTTAACTTGGAAAGAAATGTCTGAACAATGGAATACTTATGCAAATTAGCATCATCCCCATTTTTATGTCAGGAACCTCTGAAATTGTAATAATACAATACAGGTGTCCTGCAATCATACTATTGTAAACCTAATTCTGTTTTAGCAAGATAAACATATATAAACAGAAAATGATAATCAGGTATGAAATATGCAATGAGAGACCAAAGAAGCAGGATGTTTGGATTTGAAAAAAAAGCTCTGGCAACACCTTCTTAAAATTCTAAAATCATTAATAATTATTACCAAATAAAGTCTTGGCACAACCATTAACTCTTACCAGAGGATACAGACTCAAACTCAGAGTTTCAGGTCAGCAGATCTTTCAAACTGGAGTTTTGAAATAATTTTATCAAAGGAGGAAGTGTGTGTGTGGGTAAGGGGTGAATTGATGGTGGTTGAAGGGAAGCCATGTTTTTGGAAGAAAGAAGATATCTTGAATTATTTTGACTGGAAGACCTCATTCTTCATCCTCCTTCTTTGAAAAACATGGCTTCCCTTCTACCACCATCAACTCAGCCTTTACTTGTATCTCCTCTATTTCCCATTCACCTGCCTTGGACCCCTCTGCCCATAGATGCAACAAAAACAGGATTTCCCTTCTCCTCATCTACCACCCCATCAGCTCCACATCTAACATTATCCTCGGCAATTTCTGTTATTTACAACATGATCCCACCTCCAGACTATGGTGCACTGTTAGCCAGAATCAGACACACACAAAGATAAAGACTGTACAACAGGCTTTAATCCACAAAGACTTCCACAGAGCCAGGCTGGCTGTGGCTGCAGCAACTCTGAGTGAGGCCTCGGGAGGCCGGCGCAGGCTTATATCCCGGAGGGTGATTGACACCTGAGCAGGTGGGGCTTGATCCATTTAGGCTGACTGATTGACAGCCGGCCAAGTGTTGTCCTGCCCCCTTACTCTCCTGCAGGTACAAAGGTTGCCCCCAGAGGCAAGATCAAAAATGACAAAATCTTGCACTGGAGAGTCGAGCTGGCAACTTTCAGCTACGACATCCAGTATAGGCGAGGGAAGCTCAATGACTCCCTCGATGCTCCATCCCAGACCTGCGCCAGTGCACAGTCCGACCAACTTCAGGTGCTGCGCGACTCCTTTTGCCACCTGGGCGTCATGTGTCTGTACCATTTTGTGAAATCCCAAAATCTCCTCTTTGGACTGCCTGCGCCTGTCCGCACTCCTGCACTGCCTACTGCAGGGGGAAACCCTGCAGGGAGGTAACTTGGGAGACTGGGTCCACTTACTCTCATATAAAGACTCATGCCGGCCCTTGGGCTGGAGCAAAGCACATGGAGCCAGAAGAGATACTGAACCTTGGAGCCAGAAGAGATACTGAACCTTGAGTGAATGTTTTAAGCTAAAAAGCATGTAGAACAGCCTTCGTAGTTTGTGCACTGCAGCTCACTTCAAAAAGAGTTAGTTTATTTTGGCCTGAATTGAATGAAAACAGTCCACAATCTGAGAGGGTTAAATCTATTGTGAAAGTTAGAAATGTGAATCACCAAAGTCAAACATTTCTTTGTTATGGTCTAAAATTGTGACAGGTTTCCACTGGATCTTGCAATGGTGTTAATAAACTGTTAAAAGATGAAAATGGGAATAAAGAATATATAGAACTTCAAGAAAAGTCTAATTGGTGGAATCTTGTTACACCATCTGACCCCTGAACCTCTTGTGTGATACCTCTAGTTACAGAGTTGGTAGAGTGAAAACCTTATTGTGGAGATTACAGAAAACCCCAGTCTTTGTGTCACATGCATTTCTAAAAATTAAAATAAATTATTGCCAGTTTCAGAAAAAAACATTTGAAATCATATTTTGGATTACAAGATTCCACAAATGTTCGTTTCTATCCACAAATAATTGTTGGCCATTCTTGGACCCTTGCCAATTGTTTATAACCATATACCAATTACAGCATGGAAACAGGCCAATTTGACCCTTCTAGTCCACACTGATCCAAGTACCCTCCTCTAATCCCACTTACCAGCACTCTGCACATATCCCTCCATCCCCCTCCCATCCATATACTTATCCAACTTTTACTTAAATGACAAAATTGACCCTGCCTCCATGACCTTTCCTGGAAACCCATTCCACACAATAGCCACTCTCTGAGTAAAGAAGTTCCCCCTCATGTTACTCCTAAACCTTTGCCTGTCTTATATAATGAAGTCCTCCTAAATGCAAAGGTTTGCTGAAACAGACAAAATGCTGGAGGAACTCACGCATCAGGAAGCATCCATGGAAGGGAAGATAGTTGATGGGTTGGTTGTACTTTTATCTCAAAATGACCATTGCACATAGAGCTTTGAAGCAGAAAACTCCAGTGGATGTAATCTTAAAATTGCCATATAAATATGCTGACAAAAATCTTATGATGACTTTCTTGTTATCGTGGTGGAGAGAGTGAGATTGATGCAGAAGGTCTTCGTTTAATGCAAGTATATAGTTATATTTTGAGTGGTTGGACTCATCCAGACAAATTCATCAAGGTATGAGCAAAATGTAGAATATAGTCACCTGTGCTCCTCCTCCTGACCCACCCCCCCACCCCCCCACATTTTATTCAGGTGCCTGACTATATTTTGATCATATCTTGATGAAGGGTTCAGGTCCAAAATATTGGATGTGACCTGCTGAATATCTTCAGTTTTTACTTCAATCACTGCATCTGCAGACTTTCATGTTTTACTTTATCTAGACTAATGATTGGATCAGAATATAAAGCCTTTCCATCGTCAATGCTAAGCATTGCCAATAAATCTCAGCCACACCAAATGTGAGCCTAACTAAATAACTAAAAGAAGTTATCTGAGTTATGAGAAATAACAATAAAGGAACTTCACACAGAACATTTCAGCTGGCCCAGTACAGCGAAAGATCTAGAAGAGCTAACAAGTATCTTAAAAGATGATCAAGTTGTGGGCCATGGGAGTGAGAGCACCATTCCAAAGTGAAAATTGACATTCAGACCTTTTCTGTGAGTTCATACAGATTACTGCTACAAGTATGCAAACAACTTCTTGGTATTAGAGGATAGTAATTCAACATGGAATGATGTAAAGTGTGCAGGGTTATGCAGTATAATGGGACACAAAATGGAAACACATATGTGAAATCCCTGCTTATCCTGAATAGCTCACAACGATTCACAATTTCCATGATTTCAGATCGAGCAATGGAAAGAACACTTCTTCACATCTCTTTGCCATCCAGTCTCATGTGGAGAAGCTAGGGTATCAGTAGACACATTGAAAAAACATTGTAAAAGCAAGATTAGGGAAGAAAACCAAAATTCAAAATCAAGCATCTTTTGGCCTAAAGATCAACGCCACTCTCCACCACAAGGTGCAATCTGCCCAGAAGACTTGGAGCCTATCCAAATCTGGTTCAGCCAAATCAGTAGAGCAAGGTCAAAGAAAAGCAGCTGAACAGTCAACGTCATGACAAAAACTACAAAATAAAGGGTTCAGATTATATAAAATTCATGTGTTGAGACCTCCAGGCAGGGGCTTGGGGAGATTGTGCAGATATGCATTTCCATGAATTAACTTGGAGAGATTTATGAGACTCAGAAAGGTTCATGTCGATGACATTAGCACATGTTACTCATGAGACTACAAAATTAGAAGTTTGAGCATACTCCAGAAATGAATCTAATAATGACAGAGGAGTTGACACAGGACATAATTGAAAACAGACTAGAATTTCCACGTTCTGAAGTATATGTTACGTAAATAACATATATATCCAATTAAAGCAACAGAAACAATGCGAAGACAGTTGAGAAGGTTGAAGAGAATTAAGACCTGAAAATTAGTGACATTTATAAATGTTGTAATATTATTATCACATTATTTACCTTAAAAGGGGCAAGCATGTATAAATTGCGATATAATTTGTGACATTTTGATCATAATTATGAGTGCAATCTGAGAAGAATCTTAGTTAAGCTTGACCTTTTAGAGTGTGCTGTTTCCTGCCTTTCATACTGCACACATTGCAAATTACTGCATTTTTAAAAAATCACAAGAGTTATATGTCATAGAGAGAGGAAATGTGTTGTAGGAAGCTGGAAATGGTAGTGCAATTTTGTGAACTTGGCTGTTGACTTAGATAGGGACAGGTAAAATTAGAAGTACAGCATCATAACAGACCCTTCTGGCTCACAAGACTGTGCTGCCCAAGTACACCAATCAATCTACAACCCCCGAATGTTTTGAAGGGTGAAGGAAACCGGAGCACCTGGGGTAAAACTCACGCAGAAACGAGAGAATGTACAAAATCCTTAAAGATAGAGACATATTCGAACCCCATCAGTTACGGTATCTTAGTCAAAATGATTGTCTGGCCGGTCTATAAAAAGATTATTTATTTTGTTCCTTTTTGGAATTAATAGAGTATTGAGAAACAGAAATAATTGTCATGAAATTTGGTGTTTGCAGCAGCATCTTAGAGTAAACATACATATTACAAACCATCTTACAACATGACTATAAATGAAAACAATTAAAATAGTGCATGATAAGTAAGGCAGTGTCTTTGGTTCATTGATTATTCAGAAATATGATGGCAACAGGAAAGAAGCATTCCTTGTGCTGCTGAGTGCTCGTCTTTAGGCTCCTGAACCTTTTCCCCGATGGTAGCAGAGTGGAGGGCATGGCCTGAGTGATGGGGGTCCTTGAGGATAGAGGGTGCCTTTTTAAGACAATGGCTCATGTAGATGTCCTCAATGGAGTGAAGTCTGGTGTCTGTGATGTCACAGGCTGAGTTACAACCCTCTGGAATTTATTCTTGTCCTGAGAGTTGGCACTTCCATACCAAGCAGTGATGCAACCAGCTCGAATGCTCTCCATGGCACACCTCTAGAAGTTTTCAAGTTGTTTTTGGTGACAGACCGAATCTCCTCAGATGCCTCACAAAGTATAGCTGTTGGCGAGCCTTCTTTGTGATTGCATCAATGTGGAGGCTCCAGGACAGATCCTCGGAAATGTTGACATTCAGGAATTTGAAGTTCTTGACCCTCTCCACTATTGTGACCTTGATAAAGATTGGGTTGTGTTCTCCTGACTTCCTCCTGAAGTCCACAATTATCTCCTTGGTTTTGCTAATTTTGAGCGCAAGGTTGTTGTCGTTACACCATTCAACGAGCTGATCTATCTCCCTCCTGTACGCTTCCTCATTTGTGTTTGTGATTCTGCCGACAACTGTGGTGTCATCAGCAAACTAATGTAGATAGATTTTGTGCCTGGCCTCACAGTCATGGATGTATAATAAGTAGTGCAGTGGGTTAAGCACACATCCTTGGGGTGTGCTTGTGTTGATAATCAGTGAGGAGGAGATGTTGTTTCCAATTTGTAGTGACTGTAGTCTTCCAATGAGAAATACAAGGATTCAATTGCAGAGTGGGGAACAGAGGCCTAGACTTTGCAGCTTCTTGACCAGCACTGAGGGAATAATGGTATTGAAGGCCAAGCTGTAGTCAATGAAGAGCAGCTGTATGTATTAATTGCTGTTTTTGAGGTGATCCAGAGCTGAGTGGAGAGCCAGTGATATTGCATCTACTGTGGAGTGATTGTTGATGATAGGCGAATTTCAGTGGATCCAGATCTTTGCTTAGGTATGTATTAATTCTGGCCATGAACACCCTCTCAAAGCATTTCATCCCAGTAGAAGTTAGTGCTCTGGGCAACAGTCGTTGAGGCAGCTCACACTACTCTACTTGGGTACTAGGATAATTGATGATCTTTTGAAGCCGGTGGGGACCTCTGACTGCAGCAATGAGAGGTTGAAAATGTCCATGAACACTCCGGCTAGTTGGTTGGCACAGATTTTCAGTACCCTGCCAGGTATGCCATCAGGGTGTGATGCCTTGCGAGGGTTCATCCTCTTGATGTTCTGACGTCACCCTCAGAGACAGATATCACAGGGTCCTCAGGGATTCTAGAGGGCACTGTTTGGTTCTTCTTCTCAAGTGGGCATAGAAGATTTTCAGCTCATCTGGTAATGAAGCACAAAAGCCATCTATAGTGTTTGCCCTGGCTTTGTAGGCTGTAATGGCCTGCACTCCCTGCCATAGCTGGCATGCATCTGTCATATTCATTCAAGTCTTTGGATGAGTTCTTGAATATGTTCCAGTCCTGCAGATGCTCCTCCACCTCCCTTGACCACACCTTTGCCGTCTTCACATCTGGTTCTATGGTCCTCAGTCTCTTTTTGTACGCCGGGAGTAGAAGTACAGCCAGGTGATCAGACTTGCCGAAATGCGGCCGTGGTATGACTCAGTATGCGTTCTTCATGGTGGTGTAGCAGTGGTCGAGTGTGTTGATTACCCTGGTCTCGCATGTCATGTGTTGGTGGTAGTTTGTCAGGGACTTCTTCGGGTTGGTCTGAATGAAGTCCCCTACAATGTTTGGGAAGGCATCAGGGTGTGCTGTCTCCAGTGCCAGCCTGACATCAATAAAAGTGCATGAAAAAATTTAAGTGGATTATTTTTAATACTTTACTCCGGAAACCTCAGAATAAATCTTTCCATGCCTTTCTCCTCATCTCCATAACTGCACCACCATTTTTGATTTGGATACAACCCTCCTGCCTATCTTTCCCTCTGAGAACTGTCTCAGTTGAAGTGTGCTGGTTATCTCAACATGTGACTATTTCTTTCAGCGTCAATGGTTTCTTTTTCTTCCTCTTCTCTCTCTGTGATTTTTTTCTTAAAAATGATAATTGATACCTTGATAACCTCTGTTTCCAATACAAACATCCTGTCTATTCTTTTCACCTCTTCTCTGATCTGCAACATTTCTGAGGGAGTGTGAAAAAAATAACTGCACGAGATAAAAATCTGAAATCAAGGCAAACTGGAAACACTCAGCAAAATCATTTCGAGTTTTTTTTTGTCAGAAATGATTTTTTTTTTAATCCACAAACGCTGGCCGCACTGTTGAGGGCTTCTGGCGTGTCCATTCACCTCCTACTTCTGCTGGAGCATCCTTGATTGTTGGTTTCTCTGATGGTTCGAATGGGAAAGGAGACTTGATGGACTGAATGGCCGAATCGAGCTCCTACATCTTATGGATTCTACCCAAAGTGCTTCTTGCATCCTTGTTTGTGTTTCCTACTGCTTCTGGAACTTTCTGCTCACATTGTTGTAGCCCAGGCAGTCTGAAAAATGGAGGCATTATGAAAGTAGCAACCATCCCCAAGTCTTGATGATCCACATTTGTTGCAACTTCAATTCTTTGAAATGAAGTACCTCTGGTTTATTGTTACCCCTTCACTCCAAGCCCTTAAATCGCCCTAAGCGATGCACTCCATTGTTTTGCAGTTCTCCCCTGCCATCACCCACGCCCTTTTGCCTCCAACCACGCGCACGCCTGCACCACTCAGTCGCGGGGCCGCGCCTCACCCGGGCTTTATTGCGCAAACGCAGCAGCCGCTGGCCCCTCCCCCTCCCCTCCAGTACTACATTCCCCGGCAAGCAGAGCGTGGGCCCCCGGATGAAGCTTGTTCCGGGCAGTTTGAGGTAAGTGCTGCGGGGTCGGGTCTGGCCGAGGCCTCAGCGGGGCGAGCCGAGCCCCAGCCGCTGGCTTGTCAGGTGCTTGGACTTGTCTCAGGCCCATTCCTGGACGAGGTAATGACGTGTAACTGGAGTGAAGTCGAGAGGGAAGTTGCTGTGAAACATGGAGGTGGGCGAGTTGGCTCGGCAGGCGACGATGGGATGGGGAGGGATGGGGATGGGAGTCCCGAGTGTGCGGGAAGTCAGCCTGGCTCAGGGGGAGGGGAGGGGGTGGCTGGTTTGAAAGTGAGAAGCGCGTCGGGCTTGGAGGAAGAAACTTATGGGTGTGGCGGAGTTACGGGAAGTGGTTGAGTGAATTAGGAGTGGGGGGGAAAATGATTTTTGAGGTAAGAGAGAGAGAAGGGGTAAAATCACATGGTGGGTGGGCGAGCAATGGAAATCCATGAAGCACAGTGTGTGGTTCAGGGAGGGAAGACGGGAGAGAGTACCCATACTGAATCCTAAACTAGTTCCTTTGAAGCTGTTTCTTGTGTAAACTTTTATCCATAAAAGTATGGAATACACTTAATGAGACAATATTAAGGGCTTATTACATTTTGAATTCAATCTTGCCTGTTTGCAGGATGGATACAAAGCTCCCATTTTGATTATGGTCCCCAATGGAGCCCGACCAGTGGTAACACATTTGCTTCTCATATTGCTTGTTTCGAGTGTGGGAGTAAACTAGGAAGAAGGGAACTTTGTATTTTTCCAGTAAAAGAAAATCTGCATATATTTAG
This sequence comes from Narcine bancroftii, assembly GCF_036971445.1. Taxonomy (NCBI): domain Eukaryota; kingdom Metazoa; phylum Chordata; class Chondrichthyes; order Torpediniformes; family Narcinidae; genus Narcine; species Narcine bancroftii. The sequence continues at coordinate 21,032,915 of NC_091476.1, read as the reverse complement.
TAGGTAATTTTTTTTCTTATCAAAAGCACAATTTTTTTTGAATCCAGCACAGCAACAGGCCCTTTTGGCATGTGAACCTGTACCGCCCAATTGATCTACAGCCCCGTACATTTTTGGAGGTTTGGAGGAAACAGGAGTGCTGGGGAGACAGTGGGAGAACGTACAAAACGGGGAGAACGTACAAAACGGGGAGAACGTACAAAACGGGGAGAACGTACAAAACGGGGAGAACGTACAAACTCCTGACAGACAGCGCTGGATTCGAACCCCCATCGCTGGTGCTGTAACAGCATTGCGGTAACCGCTACATGAACCATGTTGCAATTTAAACTTAATTTGGCCCAGTGTGGTAGTGATTTGACAAACCGGGATATCTCATACATAGTATATGAAATGCCACTTTTAAGTGAGTAATGAAAAAATGATTTTCTTGGTATAGAAGAATTTACCTGTTACTCAAATTATATTAACACGTTGAAAACATTTGAATAAACAGAATCTCTGGAGCATCAAAAGTTTTCACTTCTGTTAGGTACAAGTTTAGATCTTTTGCCATTGACAACAGGGAAACGTTCCAGAATTTTTTCTTGAATTTGTTAAGACATATTATCAATTGTCAGCAATTTTGATTCCTAATTGCTTTGAAACTGAACCTTGATTGGATGGGAGCCAGAAAACATAATGGATTTAAATTGAAGTGGAGAGAAAGCAAAAACTGAAATGTTTTAATGTCTGTTAATTTTTTTTGTTGACAGTGTGACCTTCAAACTGTATGAATAATGCAGACTATAAAATGCGTGGTTGTTGGAGATGGTGCAGTTGGGAAGACCTGCCTTCTCATTAGTTACACAACAAATGCTTTTCCTGCAGAATATGTCCCCACTGTATTTGATAACTATAGTGCACAAATGACTGTTGATGGGCGAACTATAAGTCTGAACCTTTGGGACACAGCAGGGCAAGAAGAGTATGACCGTCTTCGCACTCTATCTTACCCACAGAGTAATGTCTTCATCATCTGCTTCTCTGTTGCTAGCCCTTCTTCCTTTGCCAATGTTCGCCACAAATGGCAACCGGAAGTTTTGCACCACTGCCCAAATGTTCCCATACTTTTGGTTGGTACGAAGAAGGATTTGAGGAATGATTCCGAAACCATAAAAAAGCTGAAGGAGCAAAGCCTCTCTCCGACAACCATGCACCAGGGAGTGACCTTGGCTAAGCAGATCAGAGCGGTTAAGTACCTGGAATGTTCAGCCCTCAACCAGGAGGGGATCAGGGAGGTGTTTGTGGAAGCTGTGAGAGCAGTCCTTTACCCTCACAGAAAAAAGAAAAGCAAAAATTGTGTACTTTTGTAGCCTGAATACATGAACATCTTGGTTGCACATAGATTGGAAGCCATGGATTGGCTGTGCTTTGGATTGCATTGTGGTGTAACGCAAGGTTCTTGCACAAAACAAGTTTGTATTACTGAAACTGGAAATTGTTGAATTGCTGCTTTATTAGCTGGGTCTTATTTTTTTACCAAATGCAGGCCTTTAATGAGATGTATTCTGATATAATGGCACTGGACTTTCTAGCTTGCAATTAAATGCCCCACTGTCCTTGAGCTGAGCTAAACTGCCTTTTAACAGCCACTTTAAAGATCTTTTTTAAAAGCATCTTAATATGAATTAATAGCTTTACTTGTGACTGGCATTTTTGGAGATGCATCTGTTTGTTAACAGCACACTTGTTCTGATCACTTTTTATACAAATGGCAATTGCTTTTTGTCCATTACTCAGGTTTCAAATAGTAATATTGACTTTTGCAATTCTGTAACTTTGGTTAACAAGCAGTGCAGCATTCACACTGGCAGTTATCTGGAATCATAAATTATTACAAACATAGACTTCAATATAAAATCCCTACTGCAGTTTACAGTTAGTCAGACAGTCCTTGCTGTATGTTTTGGTGCTGTCAAAAGACTTAGCAACTGCACAGAAGGCACAAAAAAATGTTGAAATTTCAGATTTAAAATGGGTGAAGTGGAGATTGCTGTGAAGCTATGAAATTGTTATTTAAATGATATAAAATTGGTCTCAAGTTCCAAATGCACTTGTTCAAAAAAAATAATTCTGGTAAAATTCATTGGGTATTGTAGTCATTTTGTATAAATATCAGCAGTTTTAGTGGCCAGTTTTGTTTAATATGTATAGCTCCAATCACCAAAAAAATGAACAGTACTTCAATCTGTTCTTTTGTATAATCACTTTTGTTTTGTATTGCACAACAGCAAGGTCTGACAAGGTACGAATTCCAGAATCAATCTGCTGCAGTGTGCCAGTTGTGGATTTGCAGGTGTTTTTCCATTTCAGATGGTACTAACATAGGATAAAAGGGAAAATGAAAAATTACTGACACTTGTCAATGTATAGAAGTTAGCTAATATGAATTGTTTTGGATCAGGTTCTGGACTGTTTGTATTGCATCATACACTTCTACCCACAATGATTTTGGGGCACAGCAGTTGTTCTTTGAGATAATACACAGATATGACTGAAGACTGACAACCTCACCCCCAATTCAAAATTGAGTCCTTCCCAACTCTACAACATCCAATCCCAATCTGTTCAAAAACCAAATAATGTGGAACATTTTAATTTGGTTGTACTTGTGAAACAGTAAAACTTAATAGAAACTAGGAATTTTGGTTCACTTTCACATTCTTTGAGCTCTTAGTTGGGTCTGGGAGATTTTTTAAAAAATTTTTAAAATATATCCTGTGAGCAGAAAAAGACCAGAAGTGAACTAATTTAAACAAGCCGCAGGCACATTTGCTGTCTGAATGTCAATTTTGGGGAGGGGAGAAAGACCTGATCAAGGCAAGAACATAATTGAAAGGAAAACTGATTTCACGTTAAGATTGCACAACTTTTAACCATTAAATGTAAAGACTGAAAGCTGTTTGTTCACGTCATTTCAACTCTAATCTTCCATAAGTAACTGAAATTGGTGTACATGTTTAAAACCTCCTATTGTAGAGAAATAATGCAATTTTTTCAGTACAGAGTTGAGAGGTTGCAATAGATTCTCACATTGGAATGGCCCAGTCCTGTATTTTGGATCCAATAACTGATCTTTGCCTTGTTATTGACACAATAATAGCTGTGAAGCGGAGAGACAAAAAATTGCAAGCCTCAGAGCAGGATTGAGGAATCTAAAAATGATCTTTTTCAGTTTTGTCATTGTGCTTTTTACGCTGTAACCATGGTGGATATTACTATGCACTAGAAACCTCAGTGTTTTTAGAATTTAAAAAAAAAATGGTCAATTAGGACTTGTTTTGAAATTTATAAAAATTGTACTGCTGAAATAAAATTTAATTTTCATTCATAATTGAGTTGTCTAACTTTCTGAACTGCAAGAATTAAGCCATGGAAAATCTAAAACATTTTGGTTTTAAAAATATTTATCATTGCAACATTTTATCATTGTGTTTCATTTTTTTAACCAGCCTGTAGAAATTGACCTAATTTAAAAAATTATTAAGAATGCGATTGTTGTGCTTTAATTTGTTTCAGTTTTACACAAAACCTCAACTTTGTGGCCAGTCCTTCGTCAGATATCTAACTGCACTGCAGGTTCATTGCATTCTAATCTCATGGATATCAGTTCCATATTTGATAACTGAATACATAATCTTCAAAGTTTGAGGTGTTTCTCTCCGGATGATATTTCAACTTTTAAAATTTTTAGTTGGAGAAAACATTATAATGTTCAAAAGCTGGATTCATTCAATTTAAAATTAATGTTTCTTCTTGTTCCTGACAACCAATGCCAGTTACTACGTGACAAAGCTCTGTGCTAAGTAAACTAAGCTTTTGTTAAGGTTTATATGAAATTTTATTTGCTTATCTGTTATCCTAAAACTTAAGATTGCAATCTAAAATTGTCTAACAGCAATCCACTTGGATTGTAATTGTCTAAGGTTCATTATCACTTGTATACAATCTTAGATGTGAATAGCAGTAATGCTCATTTCTCTGAACATACAAAGTTGCCCAAATTGTATCTGACAAAAGTAGTATTCTGTAGCATTCTGAGTGGCATATTATACAAGAATTCAATTTAAAAATTATCACAATTAATCATGAAACTAGTGATAACTTTTTTTAAGAACTTGAGTAGTATTTAAATTGTTACCAGAAAGTAGTCCTTGACCTGAAGCAAGTAAAAGCATGCAGTGAAAAACGTTAAACATACCAGCTACTGGAGGAGCTCTGGTCACACAGCATCCATGCATAGAAATGCTCTCTCATTGTTTCAGGTTGAGGCCCTTTATTGAGACATGAAAACTATTGCTTGGTATATTGTGAGGAAAGTTGTTTAAAGAAACAAGTGCAACATCTGGTAGACAGTAATGGGATGAGCTCTAATTTTGAATACAAATCTTTTAATCGATGCATGTGATGGCCCAGTTTCTGCATAAAGATCACATGTAAGTAAGCAGTTTAACAACCTTGAAACTACCCCTCCCCCCACAAAAAGTAGTCTTGAATGGAACAATGGTACTTTTTTTGTAGTTGTTGCATACTTGCATCTACATAGTAATACTACTGTATAAAAACAGTTAAATTTGAAGTTGGTAATGGAAAAAAATATCAACTGAAATCAACAACTGTTTCTGCTGGTGGTGTGTTTCTGCATGTAAAACCACTTAATGATATAGCACTGTTTTTCAATATTGTATCATTTGAAGGGAAAATTGCACCTGTTTGGTCTCAGCAAGTAACTTTGGAAACTCCTACTCAATGTCCTGACCAATGAAACAAGTGTGGCTGCTGCAGATGCAGCAGATGCTTTCATGGAGCTATGTGCCTGTACTTCAAAGTCTCGCTGTTGTATAACACTCTAGTGCCCTACTCTACTTTGTCCTGCCCTGGTTTAACCTTACAAAAGTACCACACCTTGCAATTCTCCAAGTTAAATTTCAGCTGGCTTTCCTTGGTATATCTTCCCAGTTCATCTGGATCCTGTTGTAATCTTGGACAACTTTCTTCACTGGCCACTAAATTTGGTGTTATCTGCAAAATTCATATTACTATGTTGTCATGAGAGTCATCAATAAATAGGTTCTTTCACACTGCCAAATAAATGGGTTGTACCGGGCAATTTAGTGGGTATTTGGCAGTTAACATGGCAGTGTGAATGGCCAACCCACTCATCATGTGATGTTAGTGCCTGTGTGCATCAGTCTGGTCAATTTAATATCAGTGGTGGTATATTTTAGAGGGTGGCCGGCAGGGTGGTCAGCACATACCTGTGTTTTAAATTGTCTCAAATGGCCCTTTGAACCATACAGTTGATCTGGATTCTAGCACTTAATCTGGCAGCTCATTCCATGCATGTCCACTATGTCCTGACCTTGGATGTATAGGCTATTGGCTATATGCTATTGGCTGTTGGCCAAATGGACGTAATGCAGTGCATGACTACTACGATAGGGCCATTTGACAGGGACATTCAGCCAAGTTTTCAATCGCCCTCCTGTATGTTGACCCATCACCTTTTTTAATACAATCTATTACAGTAGTATTGTAGATGGTATCATTGTTGTACCAAGCCACACAGTTGTAGGTGTAAAGTGAGTAGAATGGGGGGGCTAAGAACACAGCCCTGTGGTGCCCCAGATAAAGCTTCAGCATTACATCATTGCTTTTGTATTTGAGTCCTCTTAAAACAAATGTTCACATTGCATTTGCCTTCCTTACTACGGACTCAACCTGAAAGTTAGCCTTTAGGGAATCCTGGACTAGCACCCCTGAATGCTTTTGGACCTCTGCTTTCTAAATTCTCTCCCACTTTGAAAAATTGTCTTTGTCTTTATTACTTCTACCAAAGTGCATGACTGTACTCTTCCCGACAAGCTGTATCTATTTGTCACTTTGCTTATTCTCCCCATCTGTTCATAACTTTTGCATACTCCCCTGCTTCCTCACCACCACTTGCCCCTTCACCTATTATTTCAATTATCCAAAATCTTGGTGACAAAGCCATCAATTCAGTCATCCAGATTGTTAACATATAACATGAAAAGTAGCTAACCAAACACCGACCCTTGTGCAGCTGACCAGAGAAGGCCCTGTCTGATCCTACTCTTTGCCTTCAGCCAGTCAGCCAATATTTCTTTCCCTGCAATTTAAGATGTACCTGTTTTCTCACTTTAAATATCAACCTGAAATATTGCTTCCCTTTCCCTGTATTCCATCTGATCTGAGTATTTACAATATTTTCTGCTTTTATATTTCACCACAAAAAAATTGGATCTTAAACTTGCAGTTGTCTTTGTATTGAACAAAAGGATAAAGTTGCATTTATTCCTTGAGGTTGTTAAATATATTGAGTAACTAATGATCTCATTTGTCTTCCACAGATTTGCAAACACAAGATATGGAGAAAGAAATGTAATAATGAGAAAGAATGAGGAAAAAAATATTGCATATGCACTACAAAGTTTAATAAAAGAATCAAATAATACTAGAATTTGGATTGAGAACTATGGTTGAGAACTATGAATTTTCATTCATTGATGTTAATATTCAATTATGTCTGCTTGTTTTGGAAATGATTTAACTTTTACTGAATGTTCATGCGAAATAAAGTTGATCTTTAATAAAAATAAATACTAGTATCAGTAAAAGCTACTGTAAAATCCATCTGATTTATCTTTTCCTTTGGGAGAGAAATATGCTGTCTTTACCAGTCTGGGGACAGAGGAATGTGATTAACTCTTAACTGAAATGCAAGGCACACAGTTGTATCAAGAAGCAACATTCTTAAATCAATGGGACTCAACAGTATCAGATAGATGTTTTTGCTGTAAGAAGGAAACAGGAACAACAATACATGCAATTTGGGCAAGTGAGAAAGTGAAAAAGTTTTGGGAAGATCAAAATCAGATATTAAATAAAATCACAAAAAAAACATACCAAAAAATCCAGAGATCTTTCTTCTAAGTAATACAAGAAGTAAAGAACTTGGCCTGGATTTGGATGAAGCAGAAAAAAGATTTATTATGATAGCCTTAGCTGTAGCAAAAAAAATGTATAATGTCAACCTGGAAATCAGAAGATAGCCGAAGAATACAGCAATGGTACATAGAAATGAATAAATGTATTCCACTGGAAAAAATAACATATAATTTAAGAAATAACATCACAGTATTCAAACAAATTTGGGAACCGTACATGGAACACAACCGAGAGGTCCTACCGCGGACCTCCACCATCTAAAATGACAGAATGAGAAGACGAAATGAACTGACCCAGTGTGTAAAACACCATTTTTGTTGTTTATTTTCATTGTGTGATGACATTGTTTCATGGGTTTAATGTATTCTATATGTTGAACATTTAGTGGGTAGGGAGGGGGTGGGATGGAGGGAGGGAAGGGAGGGGGGGAAAGGGGAAAAAATGACACTGTATATTCAAGAGGGAAATGTTTGTGTATTTTGGTCTATATGGTTCATAGTGTGAAAAATTTTTAAAAATTTAAAAGAAGCAACATTCTTAAGGTCATTTGGAGAACTATCAATCTAGCCTTATTAACATCAATATTTCAATGTATGAATCATTTTAAAACGTTGGGGAATTTACTCATGGGGAAAATTTTATCCTGGCCAGTTCACCAGAAAATTCACAAAGTTGACCTCATATTCTTCTGCATCTGGCTGAAGGCTATCCTTAATTTAAGCGTTTGTTTGTAGCATAAATGCGGAGAAGATACTGTAACATCAAGCTGCCAATAATACTAATTACTGTGCCTTTGTAAAATTTCCAGTAATTTATTAAAGCAATATTTTGGAAGATAAAATGTAGATTTTCCAGTTTGATTCCTATTAGTCAACACATTGGCACAAAGGAGGAAGCTGTTTGAGTCCATGGCAACTGCTATTTATTTTCTTTCAAGTGTCCATCAACTCCCATTTTGTTCTTTTGCCACTGGCTTAATGAGGAGCAGTTAGCTACACAGTACATCTTTGGGAATGGGAGGGAATGTCCACCCAGTCATAGGAAGAACATGCAACCTTCAGACAGCATCAGATATCTGGATTGAATCTGAGCCATAGGGCAACTAGATAATAACACCAATTGTGGCACTACTGATGTATGATGGAGGAGGGTTAAAGTGAACTAGTTGCCATCCAAACAGGTGAAATGCCTAGTTACTGATTTCTATTGGTGCTTTAATGGTTTTTTATCGTGCAGTTTAAAAATATCAGAATATTTCACAGACCTGAAATGTTTTTAAATTTCCCTTTCAATATTTTTAATAGTTTCATCACATAAATGTTGCATATGTACATGAGAATAAAATATAATATTAACACATCTTCTAGAATAGTACTGATGATATTGTAACCTATGTTACATTAAAAAAATGAAAAAAAAGTTAAACTACTATTGTACTTATCCAACCCCACCCTACAGAGGCTATTGGCTTAACACAAATAAGGTAACCAATGGAGTCGTAAACCAGAAAATAGTTAATCTTACAAATTTTAAAAATAATTGAGAAAAAAACCCCATAAAGAAACAAAATTAAGATTCATTTAAGTCGTGGAACATTAATTTTTTCCCAAAGTCAGACATGCCATGACAGCATCCCACTCATGATCCACTTGGTTCAAGATGGCGGTTATCATCAGTGGTTAAATTTAGGTTTCCAATCTTTTCAGATATTTTTACTGACCAAAATATTGCTTCTTTTGAACAATTATCCACCAAATTTAAAATACCTAGACATAATTTTTTCCCCACTATTTACAGGTTAGGAGCTTTTTAAATTTTTAAAATATATATTTTATTTAAAATTTTCTCCATCTCTGTGGTAATCAAAGATTAATATAATACAAATTGCAAAAAGAAAAAAAAACTAGAAACTACATACATGATGGCATATATTCCCCTAAACACCCAACCTCAAAATAATTAATATACAAGATACAATAGTTATGTGATGTAATGTTTGTAGATGCATTTGGGAGATAAATTGGTAAAATTAGAGTAGGTTACATACATACACACACTTTAAAACAGATCTCATTTGAAATACTGAAAAATTCATATTCTATGCACATTTTACAAGTAGGTGCTAATTTAAATTATGTCATGAAATAAATAGACTGGAGACACTGGCTGTGTAAAGCTCTTTGCAAGGGTTTTGACAGTGCGCAGAATCCTGGGTTCTTGTTTACCTAAAAACAACAGATGGAAGCAGAAGACTAAATGCTATTGTTTGCTAAAGAAGGAGGGGGTTTTGGAAGTGAGAGAGAAAGAGAGACTGGACAATAACAGCTGAAACAAGCAGAAGTAGTTTGTTGGAACTAAAACAGAAACTCGAGAGCGGCGGATGGCTGAAAGTGCTCTCTGTCTGATGTTTCTCTTGGAATAAGTGGAACAGAAAGGAACTCTGTGGTAACCTGAAAGAAAGAGGTTATCTGGAGAACCCTGGTGGGGCAAGTTTCATCACCAAGATCTTGAGGTGACTAATGGAGGTACCTCCGTTGTGGAAATCCTGGAACAACAAATCTCTCTCTGCAAACCTACAAAGAACCTTCCTGAGCGGTAAACATTTACCTTTCGAGCACCAAAGCCTGGTGAACTTTATACATGTTAAATTCTGTGCACAGTCTAAGAATTGCCTGCAACCAGTGAACTTGGAAGAAGGAGAAGTGAGATTGAACTGTGAACCAAAGAACTTTAAAAAAATTTACACACACATTACATACACGTGCACTTAGAATTAGAAGGGGATTAAATTAGGTTAGTTAAGTTAAAGTTTGAATCTGTTTTCATGTTTAAAGATAATTAAAAAGAACTTTTGTTTGAGTAACTACTTGTTTTGGTGAATGTCTATTGCTGCTGGGTTTTGGGGTCCTTTGGGCTCATAACAGTAAAATAAAAGAAAGAGAGACTCAGGATTGCACAGAGGGATACCATCTAATACATGTTTAAACAGAACACTTTAATACAATTCAGAGGAGATTCTTGCAGGTCCAAAGACACAGGAAGCACAACATTACAAATTTAAACCTAATATTTGAATATACAGGCACCAAATTTATAAAAACGTAGCATATTTATTTCTCAAATTATATGTAATTTTTTCCAAGGGAATACAACTTTGAATACCCAAATGCATATCTGATTTCCAAATAACTGAGATACATTTCCTTGCCACCTCTAATGCAACTTTAACAAATTCCAAATGATATATTGACAGTTTTATTTTAGGTCTTGTTCCTTCAATATTTTCTAATTCAAACAGATCTGGATTTTGCAGAAATACAACACCTATAACTTGTTCCAAAAAATTCCCTAAATCCACCCAAAAAGGTCTTACTTTGGGACAAGACCAACTTGAATGCAAAAAAAGTTCTGACATCTTCACCACACCTAAAATATTGATCTGATGTCTGATTTCAATCTATTCAGTTTTTGTGGTGTAAGACTTAACTTGTGTAAATAAAAAATAAAATACTGAACCAATCTATAACTTACATTAATAGTGTTATTCATATAATCTCTGCAAAGATCTGCCCATCTTTGCTCATCAATTGCAATATTCAGATCTAGTTCCCACCTGTCTAAATTTGTGAACTCCACATTTAGGAATTTCTAGTTGTAATAAAGAATACATTGTAGAAGTAAACTTAATAATTCCTCTCCTAATAAGAATTTCTACTTCACTACAACCAGGTAACAAGAAGGTTGGTCTTTGCTTGTCCTTCAAATATGCTTTCAATTGAAAATAACAAAAAAAGAGTATTTTGGGTTATTCCATATTTATTTCTCAATTGTTCAAATGATATTAATTGACCCCTTTCATAACAATCTTCAACATTTATAATCCCCCTTATGAAATAAATATCCAAAAATTGAAAAAGATATAAGAGAATTTTGAGTCAGAGATACGTCGTCTTACCCCAATTTCATCATTTATTTTATTCCAGATATTAATCAGGTGCTTCAACAATGGTGTTTCTTTTTCACCAACCATCAATTTTGCATCCCATTTGTATATGAATTCTTCTGCTTCTCTCCCTCCTATTCTAATCAATTCTATTTTAACCCATGCCTGTGTTACTTCTCTAAAAAAAAGTAAGAAATTTCATTTGTGCGATTTGATAATAGTTTTTAAATGAGGAAGATGTAAACCTCCCAATTCATATTTCCATGTTAAAATTTCTATAGAAACTCTTGACATTTTACCTTTCCAGAGGAATTTCCTCACATATTTGTTCAATTGAAATTTTTGAATTATTAAAATAGGTAATGTTTGAAAAAGATATTGCATTCTTGGAAGCTTTTTAAATTCTTTAATTTTGAACCTCCTTGAAGACCGAGAACCATATGATAGGAAAGATTTATAATTTTTAATCTAATTATAAAGTGGTGGTATTTGGCCTTTAAGAATTACTTTTAAATTCCAGGGATAGTTCCCTGGACAGAATTATAAAATGATGGGAACAAGAATTTCAACAGCCATTTTCTGAAGCACATAGAATTCTATTCTGATATGATTGCATTCATCCTCTCTTTGTGCTAGAGATTCATTAATACAATTTAATGTTGTACACCAGACCCACTATTCCAAAGTTCAATTGGCTAAATTCTATTCTAATCTCTCTTCTAAATGTAATAAATATATAACTGAAGATCTGAAATGTTAATAGAACATATAACATTGAAATCTACAGCACAGTACAGTCCCTTTGGCCCACGATGTTGTACCGACCGCAAACTAAACTTTCCCTATCTCACACTCATAATCCTTTATTTTTCTTGCATCCATGTGCCTGTCTGAGTCTTTCAAATGTCTCAATTACACCAGCCTTTGCCACCACCCCTGGCAGTGCATTACAGGCACCTAAGACTCTGCATTTATTTTAAAAAATTGCCCTTAACTTTCTTCCTCCCTCACCTTGTACGGATGTCCTCTGTTGTTTGGTAGTTTCACCCTGAGATAAAAGGTGCTGACTGTCCATCCTATTGATGCCTCATGTAATCTTGTAGACCTCTGAAGTCACCTTTCCTCCTTCTCCACTCCAACAAGAAAAGCCCTAGCTCTATCAACCTTGCCTCAAAAGACACATTCTCCAATCCAGGATACATCCTGGCAAATCTCCTCTGCTCCCTCTCCATAGGTTCCAAATCCTTCCTGTAATGAGGTGATGAGAACTGAAGACAATATTGAAGAGTGTTTTATAGAGCTGCAACATTATATAATTACTTTCTTTAACAATTGCCTACAATTTCCCTAATGCATAACCTATTTTTCTCAGTTCCATGTACCTTTCCAATAGTCTCTTAAAAGATCCGATTGTATCTGCCTCCACCTCCATTGCTGGCAGTGCACTATCCGTGGAATAAATTAACTTTTGCGTCCCCTCCATGTACTTACTCTATATTGGTCCACACTGCTTAGAGACCTCCAATTAACGGTGTATTCTGCCTTCAAATTTGAAAAACCATAAAGAACCATTTCATACTTTTCAGGGTTAAACTCCATCTGCCACTTCTCAACCCAGCTCTGCATCATATCAATGTATCTCTAACTTCTGGCATCCTTCTAAACTATCCACAACCTTTTTTTTAAACTTTATTTATTCATTAAAAAACAAATAATATTTGGCATATACAGCAATAAAACATGAACATTTTTTTAATATACATATAGAAAAAAAAAGAAAATAACCTAAGGAGAACCATAAAAAAAGAAAAAATATTAAAATCTAATCAATATAAATTGAAATGTAAATATTCTGAGTATAACAGCCACATTAATAAAAAAAATTATAATTATCATGCAAAACATATGTAATTTTTTCCATTATTAAACAATATTTCATCTCATTATGCCATCTATTAATATCAAGCATATTTGCATCTTTACACGTACTAGTAATACATTTTTTCACTGCGGATAAAGCTAAATATACAAAAGCAAGCTGGAATTTATCTAATCCCAAACCTTTCAGAGGTTGCAAACTACCCAATAAAAATACTGTTGGATCTAAAACTATTTTAATCTTATACAGGTATTCTAAAAACGTTTGAATTTTTTTCCAAAAAGATTGTATATGTATACATAATCAAACAGCATGAAAAAAAGTTCCAACCGTATCATCATATCTAAAACACAAATCTGATTCATTAAAACCATATTTTTTTAAATTTTTCAGGTGTCAAATATAATTGATGTAAAAAGTTGTAATTAATCATTGCATAATGTGTATTTATCAATCTAGTTACACTATCATAACAGATATCTAACCAATCCTCTTCAGAAAAAATAAAACCAATATCCGCTTCCCATTTAATTTTAGATCTATCCCAATCCTTTTTATCCATACCATCCTGTAATATTTGATACATAAATGAAATATAACCCTTCTCTGGTAGCTTCATAAGAAAAGTCTCAAATTTAGTCATTTCAGGTAAAATCGTATCTCTACCAAACATACATTTTACCAAGATCGAATTTGATAATAAAGAAATAAAGAATTCTTATCAATACCAAAATCTTCCCTCATCTGATTAAAAGATAAAAACTTACCCTCTTTAAAACAATCTCCCAAATTTTTCACACCTTTAAATCTCCAATGCAATAAACTTTGATTATGTATTGAAAAAGAAATAAGTTAATACAATGGAGTCAAAACCAATAATTTACCCCTAGAGCCTATCATTTTATTTTTCTTTATCCATAACTTCATTAAATGTTTTAGTATAGGCACATTATATCATTGTAACAAATTTATATTCCACCTAAACAAAAATTGATGTATTTCAAATTCAGAAATACTTGCCATCTCAATTTTAGCCCAACTAGGAGGACGTACCAAATCAATCAATGAACTAATAAATTTAAATTGGGCTGCCTCATAATAATTTTGAAAATGTGGTAAACGTAGTCCCCCTAACTTATATTTCCAAGTTAATTTATTCAAAGCTTCTCTCGAAAACTATCCACAACCTTTGATTCATTTGCAAACTTACTAATCCACCCTTCTTCATCATCCAGGACATTTATAAAAATCACAAAGAGGAGGGGTCCAAGAACACCACTGGTCACCAACCTCCATGCAGAATACAAACCATTGACAAGCACTCTCTGAGCAAGTCAATTCTACATCACAAAGCAAGGCCTTCTTGTATTTGATGCCTCCTTAATTTGTAGATGAGCCTTGCCTGACTGTAATCCATATATATATTACACTGCTCTATGTTCATCAATGTGCTTTGTTACATTCTTAAAGAATTCAATCAGTCTTGTGAGATATGACCTTCCCCTGACAAAGCCATACCGACTATTCCAAATCAGATTATGCCTCTCTAAATGCTTGCAAATCCTGTCTCAGGATCTTCTCCAACAGTTTACCCATCACTGAAATAAGACTCACAGATCTATAATTTCCTGGGTTATCTCTATTTCCTTTCTTGAACAGGGGAACAATATTTGAAACCTTCTAATCGTCTGGTACTTCTCCTGTCTCCAATGACGACATGAAGATCATTTTCAGAGGCTCGGCAATCTCGTCCCTCACTTCCCACAATAGCCTGAAGTAGATCTCGTTTGTTCCTGGTGACTAGTCTAAGTTTAAGCTGTTTAAAACCTCCAACACATGCTCTTTCTTAATGTCAATATGCTCAAGCATTTCTGCCCACTTTTAGTCATCCTCACAATTGCCAAGGTCTTTTTTTTTTCTGTTGAATACAAAATCACAACATTCATTAAAGACCTCTGCTACCCCCTTACACACATTCCCACTATCACCTATCACCCCCTGATTGACCTTATCCTCACGTGACTCATCCTTTTGTTCTTCACGTGTAGAATTCCTTGGCGTTATCCCTAAACTTTGAACTCCAAGGCCTTCTCATGGCCCCTCTAGCTCTCCTAAGTTGTTTTTTCATGGGTTCTCTTTCCACAAATGCCAGCTAATCTGGAGTTTCTTCAGCATTTTTATTTTTGTGACAGTTTTCCAGCATCTGCAGTTTATCTTTTATGCAACTGTTCATTCCTCTCCTTCCCTTTAGCACCTCTTTGTTGCCCAAGGTTTACCCAGAAATGCTGTGATGGGGAAGATTTCCAACGATCACCCCTGGGATGCTGCATGGGAGTATACATAGCAAAATGCCAATGCTGTTACGGACTCCAGCTTGGGCTTGGTGGTTGAAGATCATCCAGGCTTCAGATCAGCTTCTGGGAATCAGGAATTAGGTCCAGGGTTGTGAGCTGGCCTCCTGAAAAGCCTCAGGTGCCAACTGCTTCCTAACGATTTGATAATTCTGAACCAGGGGTTGAGGAAGTGCAATTTGGAAATGGGGGCTTGAACTTGTATTGACTGGACAACCTGCCATGAGGATTCGGAGGCATATGAGGTGGCCTGTATTGGAAATGCTGGTGAGATCCCAGGCTTCTCAATGTCCTTGAAGGGATTCTCTTATGCTTCTCTTTCTTTTATAATAGTGTGGGTTTACTTGGCGATGAAACACACTCTGCTGGAACAACTCAGCAGATCAAACAACATCATAGGAACTTAGGAACATAGGAAGTAGGAACAGGAGTAGGCCAAAAATGGCCCATCGAGCCCGCTCCGCCGTTCAATACGATCATGGCTGATCTAATTTATGACCTAACTCCACCTACCTGCCTTCTCCCCATATCCCCTAATTCCTCTATCATGTAAAAATTTATCTAACTGAATTTTAAATATGTTTAATGAGGCAGCCTCAACCACTTCCCTGGTTAGAGAATTCCAAACATCCACTACTTTCTGGGAAAAACTATTTTTCCTCATCTCTGTCCTAAATCTACCTCCCTGAATCTTGAGACTGTGTCCTCTCGTTTTAGTTTCCCCGGCCAGCTCAAAAAACCTTCCTACATCTATCCTATCCATACCCTTCATAATCCTATATGTTTCTATAAGATCTCCTCTCATTCTTCTGAACTCGAGCGAATACAATCCTCGATGATTTAATCTTTCATCTTAAGTCATAATCTAAGAAATATGCACGTACACACACAAAGAGCTTGTTTAATAGGGGGTGGGGAAAGGAGGTGTGAGTACGGGTTAGGAGAAAGTCGGAGTCAGTCAAGAGTCAGGCGAATAGGGAAAAGTGCCAAACCAATCCAAGAAGGATAAATGTAAGAAAAATGTAAGGGGAGGTGAAATGAAAAATGTATAAATACAAAGAAGTTTCCCGCCATCGGTGTACTTTCCCGAGGTAGGGGGAGAGTACCCAACCTTGCAATGTTGTAAATGTAAATAAATGTTCTTTGTTCTCAACTTTTGTCTCGAGCATATTTTGTGAACGTGAAGGCACTTCTCACACTATTGCGTTGCTTGTCAATGAACTATAAATTCAAAATAAGTAAAGAGTTCCACCTCTGAGATAAACCCAATAAGAATACTGATGTATCACCCACAATAAAATGTGGTGGAGAGGGCAGCAGATAAAACTTTCATGCCTGTCATTTCTTTGAATAGGTTTATGTTTGGATGGCTTCCTTGGAGAATGTCATATTCCCTCTCCCCTCCACATCATGGGCCCTATCAGAATAATCAAACTCCAATTTTAACACAATTGAATCAGGGTTGATTACATGAAAAAGATTCATGGCCTTTGACCCATCATGGATGTGAGGGGGGTTGGAGGGTTATGGGAAGGGAGCAGGTAGGTGGAACTAGTGGAGTTTCACGTAAATCGGTGCGGACTAGAAGGGCCAATGTGGCCTGTTTCCGTACTGTAATTGTTATATGGTTATAAAGTACCTGTTTGACCTGCTGAGTTTCTCCAGCATTGTGTTTTTACTTCAATCATGGTATCTGTAGACTTCTGTGTTTTACTTTGGACCAAAACCCTTCAGCCTTTGTTTGCCTTTACAAGGCAAAAGAAAGATTTTTGTCTCTCTTTCTTGTATACATGACTATAAATTGATCTTTAGCTCAATTTCAGCATCTGGAGTTCTTGCATTTCTCTTGATGTTTACCTTATCCATCTGTTGATGGCGATGTGATCCTCCAGATCTCTGGGTGCTGGTGATCCTCCGGCCCTGCGAGCGGCGCTGTGACGCTCCCATTCAACGTGGTCGTCTCGATCTGCGACTGCCGGCTGAGACTCTCCCGATCCCTCGCTGAGATGTCGATGGCAAAGTGATCCTCCGAGGCTGAGGGCGGTGCTGTGATCCAACGGGGCCATGCGCTGCCCTGCCGGCCCTTGGCCTCTGGGTGGCGCTGCGACCGGCCAGGGCTCTGGGCAGCGCTGGTGAACCTCGGCCTTGTTCTCGCAGATGCGCCGCTCCTCCTGGGCTGTTAGTGGTTGTTCAGCTGGAAGTTGGTGAGCCCTGTTTTGGTCGTGCTGGGGGAAGGAGTCGTGAGAGTGAGGTAAGAGAGCGTTCGGCAAGATGGAAATGGAATGCTTGCATTTGTCTTGTGCGGCCTGCAGGTTGTTTGCTAGCTCAGCTTTGAGGTTGCAGGGGACTAGATGGGGCCTCATGTTTGAGCATAGCTGGTTAACAGAAGAGATGTCAGAGGCCAGTGACTTGGGACAGCTGTGCTGGACAGGTAACAGAGGAATGGACCGGAGGTAAGAATTTCACCAGGGAAAATTAATGATCCAGCTTCAAGCCTGGGTCTGAGAGAAGGAGGTAAAACATGAAAGGCTGCAGACACTGGTTGAAGTAAAAACACAGTGTGTATATATATATATATATATATATATATATATATATACAAAGATAAAGATATATAATCAACATTTCGGGCTTGAGCCCTTCAAAAAGGTACCTTACTTTGATGAAGGGCTCTAGCTCGAAACTTTGCTGCACAAAGTACACTGTTTGACCTGCTGAGTTTCTCCAGCATCGTGTTTTTACTGAGAGAAAGAGATGGGGTAAATAACAACAGAAACTGTGAGCTAAAGGGTTGGAAGTTCAATTTATAAGATCTTGAGGTTGCAGGGATTTTCAGATTTCAAATTTAAAGTTAGAGTACATGCAACCCTGAGATTCCTTTTTCCTGCTGGTGCATCAGAAGGACCACTAATTGGTCATGCAGAAAGTAAACTGTCCATAGGGTAAAACATGTAAACAAACAAAGAACTGTAAACAGATAATGAAGAGCACAAAAAGAAAATCAATAAAGTGCACAAGTAAGAGTCCTTAAATGAGACTGAGTTTGTCTTTGAGAAATATGATGGTGGAGAGATAGCAGGTGTTCCTGAACCTGGTGGTGCTGAGTCTTGTGACACCTATACCTCTTTCCTGGTGGCAACAGCGAGAACAGAGTGCATGCTGGGTGGTGAATGATTGCTGCTGCTCTCCGACGACAGCATTCCCTGTAGTGTGACAAGGAGTCCCAGTTTCAGAGGGAACTTGTTTCTCGTCTGTCCAGGCCTCAATTTGATATAATATTGGTATGTTTAAGAAGCAATCTGATAAAGTTGTAAACAAAATGTGGAATAAAACAGTGGAAGTTGTCCATATGCAACTGCAAACTGATGTTTTGTTAGATGATTTAACTGAATGGTAACGTAGATGAAAGTGTAGGTAGAAGGACAAATCTTTGAGGGACATTGTAAATGGTAGAAAAAGAAGCCATTGCAAGAAATTTCTTGTCTGTGGCTGAGTGGGTAAATATGTAATCAGGGAATGAAGTTCCACTCAGCTCTACATTGGGGAACCAATGGAGAAGGATGATGTCAAATAGCTGAAAATTAGATAGGATAGAAAGCGCTCCAATGGATGTTGAGGATGGAGCGGAGACAACGCTGGTGGAAGCGTTCTAGGAGCCGTAGGTGATGCCGGTAGAGGACCCATGATTCGGAGCCGAACAGGAGTGTGGGTATGACAACGGCTCTGTATACGCTTATCTTTGTGAGGTTTTTCAGTTGGTTGTTTTTCCAGACTCTTTTGTGTAGTCTTCCAAAGGCGCTATTTGCCTTGGCGAGTCTGTTGTCTATCTCATTGTCGATCCTTGCATCTGATGAAATGGTGCAGCCGAGATAGGTAAACTGGTTGACCGTTTTGAGTTTTGTGTGCCCGATGGAGATGTGGGGGGGCTGGTAGTCATGGTGGGGAGCTGGCTGATGGAGGACCTCAGTTTTCTTCAGGCTGACTTCCAGGCCAAACATTTTGGCAGTTTCCGCAAAGCAGGACGTCAAGCGCTGAAGAGCTGGCTCTGAATGGGCAACTAAAGCGGCATCGTCTGCAAAGAGTAGTTCACGGACAAGTTTCTCTTGTGTCTTGGTGTGAGCTTGCAGGCGCCTCAGATTGAAGAGACTGCCATCCGTGCGGTACCGGATGTAAACAGCGTCTTCATTGTTGGGGTCTTTCATGGCTTGGTTCAGCATCATGCTGAAGAAGATTGAAAAGAGGGTTGGTGCGAGAACACAGCCTTGCTTCACGCCATTGTTAATGGAGAAGGGTTCAGAGAGCTCATTGCTGTATCTGACCCGACCTTGTTGGTTTTCGTGCAGTTGGATAATCATGTTGAGGAACTTTGGGGGACATCCGATGCGCTCTAGTATTTGCCAAAGCCCTTTCCTGCTCACGGTGTCGAAGGCTTTGGTGAGGTCAACAAAGGTGATGTAGAGTCCTTTGTTTTGTTCTCTGCACTTTTCTTGGAGCTGTCATCCCTAACGTCGAAGTACTCGAGATGGCAGAGGTCGACAGCATCGAGTCCACGCTGCTGAAGATCCAGCTGCGCTGGATGGGTCACGTCTCCAGAATGGAGGACCATCGCCTTCCCAAGATCGTGTTATATGGCGAGCTCTCCACTGGCCACCGTGACAGAGGTGCACCAAAGAAAAGGTACAAGGACTGCCTAAAGAAATCTCTTGGTGCCTGCCACATTGACCACCGCCAGTGGGCTGAAAACGCCTCAAACCGTGCATCTTGGCGCCTCACAGTTTGGCGGGCAGCAACCTCCTTTGAAGAAGACCGCAGAGCCCACCTCACTGACAAAAGGCAAAGGAGGAAAAACCCAACACCCAACCCCAACCAACCAATTTTCCCCTGCAGCCGCTGCAACCGTGTCTGCCTGTCCCGCATCGGACTTGTCAGCCACAAACAAGCCTGCAGCTGACGTGGACTTTTACCCCCTCCATAAATCTTCGTCCGCGAAGCCAAGCCAAAGATAGGATAGAGCACCATGGTCTGATGATGTTATTTGTCATCTTCATTGAAGAAACATCAACCATGCCTCTTTCCACCTTGTCTCCTGTAAGGATTCCATGCCTTTCACTCAATTCCTCTGTTTCCATTACACCTACTCCCAGGATGAGTTCTTCTATTTCAGAACATCTGTGATGTACTCTTATGAAAATGCAGCTCCCCCCGATGCTGCCATTGACTGGCCACAAGGATGTGATTTCCCCTTGTCCTCACCTACCTACCCAACCAGACTCTGCATCCTCTGCAATGTCTATTGCCTACAGCAGGATCCCACCACCCGACACATCTTCCCCTCCCCTGCCCTCTCCGTTTTCCTCAGGGACTGCTCCCTCATCCACTCATCCCTTCCCAGTATTTGCCCCCCCTCAGTACCTAGCCCTCTGACTGCAGGAAATGCTACACCTCCTCCCTCACCACTATTTGGGATCCCAAACAGTCTTTCCAAGTCAAACAACACTTCATTTGTGAATCAGTAGTTGTAATTTACTGCATCAGGTGCTCCCATTGTGGCCTCCTCTACGTCAGGGAGACTGGACTCGTGGCCTAGTGGCCAACTATTTTAATACCACACATCATTGCCATTCCAACATGTTTGTCCATGGTCTCATGCACTGCCAAACTGAGGCCACCCGCAAATTGGAAGAACTTTACCTCATTTTCCATCTTGGTTGTCTCCAACCAGACGGAATTAACATCAACTTCCCCATTTTCCGTGAACAGCCCTCTCTTGTCTATCCCTTTCTCTGTTTCCTTTCCTCCAGCATCCCACCCCCCTCACTTTCAGTGTTTTATCTCCCCTCGCACTTGTATCCACCTATTATTTGTTAGCTTGTGCTCCTCTCCCTGCCCCTTACCCTCTCTCCTCCTTGTTTTTCAGACACCTGCCTGTTTTTGCTTGTACCTGACAAAGGCCCCAGACCAGAAAGCTGTTTATCTGTTACGTCCTCTGGATACTGTGTCTCCTTTGAATTTTCTACAGTACATTTGTGTATTAACTTT
Organism: Narcine bancroftii; assembly: GCF_036971445.1. Lineage (NCBI taxonomy): Eukaryota > Metazoa > Chordata > Chondrichthyes > Torpediniformes > Narcinidae > Narcine > Narcine bancroftii. The sequence continues at coordinate 21,011,692 of NC_091476.1, read as the reverse complement.
ACCCCAGCAAAGTGAAGCTTTCTTAAGTTCCAATTAGAACCAAATATTTGAATTTTCACCCATTCCATTAAAAAAAATGTTGCTTCTTCTACCTTTCACTTGAATCATGTTGCATTCACTCCCCTATCAAAAATATTTCCAATATTTTGTACTTTATTTCAGCATCTTCAAATTTTGTCTGACTGGTACTCAAACAGTTGCCTAATAGAAATTTTTAAATAAATTCAAACTGTCTAATCTTAAAAAAAACATTCTATTATTTTTCACAAATCCTTATCTTGAATCAAAGATAATATTTCCTATAATTCAGTCCTTTAAATTCTAAGATTATCCTTTTCATTTTACTCTGAATTGTTTCACAATTTTTAATGTTGTTGAACTGAGTGCTTCAGATACCAAACCCAAACATGACATGGCTTTAATGGTCTCTCCTATGACGTTTAATGTTCTGCAATGATGAATCTCAATGCTTTCTTAATTAGTTCACAATTACAGACAAGAGAGAAGCTTATCATTTGAGATCTGCTTACTGGATTCTTTTTTCCATCTATTTATGTGTTTTTTTTCTTCTGTCTGCTCTTTTAAATTATTCAAGTCCAAGTTTATTGTCATCAGATGTACTACCAGAAGAAACAACATATCTTCAGACCACCGTATGCACACATATACAATGGACAGCACATAATAATAACATATATACATGAATATAGAATAAAATATAAATATTTTGAAATAATTTACTCTGTTTCAGGATAATGTTCAGCAACTTTACATTGTGGGAATAAGCTATTTCCAAGCATGGCAGTCCTGATTTTGATGCTCCTGTACCTCTTTCCTAATGATAGAAGGTCAGAAATGCTGTGTGCTGGATGTAATGATTCATTGAGCCCTATTTAAACAATGCTCCCAGTGAATGTCATAAATAGAGGAAAGGGAGACCCCGGAGATCTCCTTCACCATTTTGATGATCCTTTATATTGATTTTGGTCTGATGCTTTGCAGCTACCATACCACACAATGATGCAGCCAGACAGGACACTCAATCATGCTCCTGTAAAATGTCTAGATGGGTGCTGGTTGCCTTGCTCTCCTTAACCTCCTGAGGAAGTGCATTTGGTGTTGTGCCTTTCTGACTAACGAGGAGGTGTTGTGAGTCCAGGATAGGTCATCTGCTGTATGCACATCAAGGCATTCCACGATAGCCATTGATGTGCAGTGGAGGTTGGTTAGCTTTCATCCTACTAAAGTCCACAGTCATCTCCTTTGTCTTGTCCACCTTGAGACTTCGGCATGTTGGTTCGCAATGTGTGTTATTGTACCCACTTTTCAGTGGTGTGCAAGTTATGAGCTGCTGTAACGGTAGCAATTCTGTTGGTGTGGACCCAGGGACAGTCCCAAAATAACCCAGTAGCAAAAGTAGTATATGCTACGGGCCTCACACTAAATGCTTAGTCTATTACAATAGGACTGCACTTGCTCTATTAATATAACTGCAGTTTTTTGTTTATGGATATCACGTTGTTTTTAGATAGTTATAACACCCCCATCAAAGGAATCAACAAGTCCATTATAACGGTCTGAAAGTTTAACTTAAAACTGGTTATCAAAAAATATGCAATGAGTGAAATCTTCACTCGGATTATAATCAAATGGCTTTGTGTTTAGTGAGAATGAAATAGAGAAATTGTTTAGTTTAATTGTTCAAAAGTATATTGTTTTGATATTTAATTTTGCACATTGAATGATAAATCAGCGAGAAATCCAGTGGTAATGGTGATGTGAAGCATGCAATCCCGCCTCTGACTATTTCCCTGACGGAACCCTGATCAATTAAACTTCAATTTCTTCACCTCTAAATCAATTGTCAAGGTGGATTTTGCTGCAGCTCAGAATTCGGAATCAGGACTACCCGTTTATATCCTCTTTATTTGCATAAGATTTGCAATTCAAGTCCATTGATAAAGGTTTCTTTGTTAATATGTGTAAACAAAAAAAAGGCAGCAGCTTATTTTAATACCAGCTTGCAATATTTCAAACTAAAACATCAAGCTAAAGATGCTCCTTGCTGTTGAAGCAACACTGTGGGCATTACGTTCACTTACCAGACTTAACAGGGGAAACCGCATTGATGCTGTCGTTAGGTTCTTGATGCAATGCTCCAAATAGACACCAACTTTCAGACAAATGTCTCCTTTTTATTCAAGCCCAACATTTTGGTGGACTGGCCTTTGCTTTCATCTCTGGAGCAATAGCAGGGGGTCTGCATGATACCACAGGGACGGGCACTGGAACTGATGGCTAGACTGGTCTCCAGCCCCTTGCAGAGCATCTGACAAGCATCTGATCACTGAGTGGGGAGAGGAAGAGAGACTCTTTTTTGCTTCTCCTCTGATTATAAGAGGCACTGTGCAATGCTAATGGTGAATCTTTGTCTTATGGCAGGAAAAAAGCAATTTTGTGTAATATTGTATTTCTGTTTTATAACAATAAATAGTATTTGATTTGATATGAAGACGAGGTGAGTCTTAAATAGAAGTAAACATTCTTGTCCAAACTGGTAAAAAGGATCCATCCAATGTAAGAACTATTAGTTTCCTCAACAACATTGCAACTTTCCTCAAAATAATTTTTATGCAACCTTAGATAAATGAAAAAAGTGGAGATTATGTAACAGAGACTTCACTTGTGCTTTAATAAAGGTACTTGGTTTTAAGATGAATACAAAACTGTATTGAATTTTTAAAAATTTTCCTTATTAATTCTATGTTTTATCCACCACCTTTGGATTTCTGATTTTATGGATGAGTTGGATGTTCTTTTGACTTGTATAGGTAGAAATCCACAATTATATATATTTTCTATTACCGACAGGAAAAAATAATGGAGAGAAAGGTGGATGAATTTTAATTTGGAACCTGCATTTTTCATATTTGTGGAACTGCAAACCATGAAACAATGATGCAATATTGATCATGACTTTTCAAGGTTTTTCTATATCATTTGTTGTTTCTAGGAATTCTTGGTAGAAGCAAGATTTATTTTGTGTGGAAAAACATGGGAAGATCAGTTACTTCAGATGACATTGAAGTGACAATGTCAGTTAGGAATTTTCATGCAGGTCTTGTTTCTTCATGAAAAAATATAACCTATCTTAGTGTTATCTGGCAATTGAGTAATATTCTGTGGATTGGGATGCAAGCAACCAAACATTGAACTTTTCTCCACCTAGTTTTGGACCAGGTGAAAATTTGAGTTTTGGTTTAATTTTTTTCCTGTCCACATAGGCCACCTGAAGTAAGTAGATTTTCAACTTGGTTTCAAAATCTCCCTTTTGGTCAGGGTCAGGTTCTGATTGCTTCAGGTTACTCTGGAAGAGGTCAGTTAAAATAGCTCTTATGATACATGAAGAAGACAAAGAATAATTGGCAAATTATGAGTTCAAACTAATTTATGTTTCATCTATAAAGCTTGTCTCCTTGCAGTTCAGATCGAGGAAGTTGAAAACAATATTGTGTTCAAGGGAGGAGGAGTAGCACTCTGTCAGCATGAAAATCGCATTAATAATTCAAGATGAGTGAAAGTCATTATGCTGATCAAATGGTGCACTTAGAAGAATTTATCTTCTCTCTTATTCCCAGAGGTTAGATTGGTTGGCCTTTCGAAAATGTCAGATTCAGACAGTGATGAGGACCACGAGCAGCCATTTTCTCTCACCGGGTTTCTATTTGGAAATATCAATGAAGATGGACAATTGGAGGATGACAGTGTTCTTGACAAGGTATGCACTTCAGCAGGGGAGAATGTACAATTGCGCAATAAGATAAATCCATTGACAGGTAGAAGTTGTTAATATTAAATCCATCTTCTGTTTGTATAATTAATCCTGCAAAATAGTATATGAATTATTATGAGCAAGTAGTTTAGATTAATAATTCACAAACTTCATTCACATTCCACTCCTTGATATCAGTTTGTTCCATGCCATTATTAATAACTGCTTTAAGCCAATGCTTTTGAGAACTCCTTCAATAAATATAACATTTTTGTTTCAAGAAACATTGCAATTTCATTACTGATACTTCCCTCTCCTGACCTAACCTCTTTCCTTGCAGCTCACTTTCTATTTTCTGTTCCATAAATGGCACGGTTGGCAAAGCAGGTAGCGCAACGCCTTTACAGTGCCAGCGATCGGGACTGGACTTGAGTTAAAATCCTGCACTGTTTGTAAGGAGTTTGTACGTTCTCCCTATGTCTGTGTGGGTTTTCTCCAGGGGCCTTGGCTTCCTCACACTGTTCAAAACGTACCAGGGGTGTAGGTTAAATGGGAGTAAATTGGGTGGCATGGGCTTGTGGGCCGAAATGGCCTGTTACCATGCTGTATGTCTATATCTCTAAATTTAAAATTTAAAGTCATTGCTACATCTGTGAAAAATATTTTCTAAAAACATATTCCTAAAGATTTTTCAATGCGATTATATTATTTCTTTGTATTTTGGTATTTCGATCAATTTTTTTAAAAGAATTAGTCTAAACTGGGCATTGGGTTTTCTGATTTTTACCTGCATTAAAATAGTTGTATTTATAACTAATCCTCAATGATTTTTATTTTCATGCTGTCATCTCATTTAATTGGTGGAATAAAACTTTGATAATCCAGCATGCAATTGTGTGGAAATCCTGAACGGTCAGCAGATGGCTCACTCATTAGTCTGGGATGTCAGTTGGTGTTGCAGTGTGTGTGGTCAGATTTGGGAGTTGGAAGAATGGGCAGGGCAGGGGTAGACATGAGGCAGGTGTGTCGCCAGAGCCAGATTTGTGGTCCAAAACACCAATGGTTTGGAACATGAATGGGTTTGTAGCTGAAGTGGGGTCTAGTGAGCTTGTCAATTATCTGCTCCCTTTAACTCACAAGGTTCACAAGAACATTTATTATACTATTATGCCATATGTGGGAAAAATATTGAAAGAAAAATGGATCTTAATTGAAATAACAGTTCAACAAAAGTCTGCAAGTTCAACACTATCAAATTCCCAGTAGTGGAAGTTTATTGGAGTTTTACTGTATTTATCTTTCATGATGGTAACTGGTTTAATCAAATGGATAATTTGTGGTTATGGAGTACTGTTGTCCTGATAGAGAAATCAATCAAGGTCATCCTAGCTCCAGAGTTAAGATACATTCTTGACTAATTTGATTCTTCATATATTTTTGGGCTAGATTGATTCCTTCCATTTGCAAATAAAGAAGTGAACTTATAATTGAATTGAAGAGAACAGATTAAAATCATCAAAAGTTCATTTAGTTTTGGAGTTTTATCATTCCTTTCATCTTGAAAATATCTTCTGCTCCTGCCTATTTTGTGGATCCAAAACAAGAGTTTCATTTTGTTGATATAGCAATGTGAGTAACTGACTGAGAAGTATTCATTTAAGGAGGGTTAACGTGTATACTATCTGCTCTCAGGAGTCAAAGAAGCATCTCGATGGCTTGGGGACATTAGGCCTCGGGACCCTCATCAAGGAAATCACAGCCAATGAAGAAGATTCTGAAGAAGGAAGCACCAATACGGAGGGTGTGTGATGTATATGTGTAAAAGAATGATCTTTAGAACTCTACTGCTCATAGCTTTTGCTCATATTAGCTTGATGTTCGTAATCTTTTTGCTCCACTTTTCTGTTAGAGTGGTGTGGTTGGGTTAGCGGTTAGCGCAACGCCTTTACGGCGCCAGCGATTAGTTCCGGGGTTGAAATCCCTCACTGTAAACAGCTTGTACATTCTCCCCATGTCGGCGTGGGATTTCCTCGGTGGCTCCAATTTCCTCCCACATTTCAAAATATACTGGGGATGTAAGTTAATTGGGTGTAAATTGAGCGGCATGGACTCGTGGGCCAAAATGGTCTGTTACTGTGGTGTATGTATACATTTTTAAAAATTCTATTTTTTTTTTACTCTTCCTAATACCTCCTTTCCTCCACACCAATGAAATGAATAATTTTGAGGGGGAGATCACCAGTTACTTGGAAGATAATTAATGTGGCTTGGGGATGGCAGGGAGATTCAAGAGTTATGGTATACTCTCAAGATAGAAACAGCAAAGAGGAGGATTTTTTTTCTCTCTTAAGATTGTGAATCTATGGTATTCTCAAACCCTAAGCTATGTGCACCTAAGTATAGTCAAGGGTTTGCATTTGGTAGACTTTTGCATTGTAAGGAAATGGACTTGAGGTCACAAGATTGAATGTCTATTACTAAATAACAGAATAGCCTTGAGGGTTGCATTTTAATTTTCCTATTCAGATTTTCTAGCTTTATCTATATTTAAAGGACAGTTAAAGACTTGTCAACTCCAATGCATTCTCTTTTAAACTTTTAATCTTAATTCCACAAACTGAAGCTTGTCTGAAATTTTGTACTTTATGTCCTATTTCGCACTGACTTGACTATCAGTCCAGTTCATGAGGGCTAACTATGTAACATTTTTATCTTCCTTATAATAGTTATAGCCTTGTCCCTACTTATCTTGGAACAAGCCTTTTGAATCAGGGCTTTTGTGCCCTTTTTCATTCTTTAAATTTCATCATTAATGCCTGTGCCTTCAATCATAGAGCTTTCGTCCTTATAATTCACACTCTAAACCTCTCCACCTCTTTTAATATCCTACTTTAATTTGCATTGTCTTAATCACACCTTATAACCTACCCTTGGTTCAGCAATCATGATCAATCTTGGAAAGATATTTCTTGCACTGAAAGTCAACCAGCATTCCGAGAAAGAATATAAATGGTAGTCATTTTTATTAAACTATTTGGATGCAGGGCAATACCAATTCAAATGGAAAAACTTCCAGTTTTGCTTTAGTCTTTAATGCAAAGCGACTGACCATTTTTAGCTCTGAACATTGTCTGATTCAACTTTATTTTAGTCTACTTGCAGCTGAAGCTATCTCGTTGTTTCCAGATTCAATTATTCTTACTGATACAGAGAAAACTCATTAAAACGCGATTCGTTAATCTGCAGAATCGCTTATAGTGCAGGTGTCTGTGGACCCCAAACATTGATTTTAAGATGCCAGGCTAACAGCCACAAAAATGGACTCTTAAGATGGGCGAGGGGGGTGAGACTGGCAGCGCGAATCAGGCGGGTGAGAAGGGGGAGACCGGCAGCACAAGTCGGGTGGGTGAGGGGGGGGAAGCACGACTGGAAGGGGGTGGGGGTGGATACAGCAGCACAATTAGGGTGGGCTTAAATTCTGTTTTCCTGCTTCTGACATGTACGCTCCACTTTTTCCTGACATGTACGCATCTGTTCTGCGACTCGGCTGTAACGCGGTATGAAATTTTGGACCCCAACTACCGCGTTCTGACGAGGTTTTAATCACCATTCCTCATATTTGGCCTATTGGATATCTTGCACCATTCCTCGTTGACATTGTGATCTCAGCCATATCTTTCTATTTCCCTGACCTTTAAGGCTGTAAGATCTACTTTTTGCCATCCCTCCTAATTTCTGCTTGGTGTCTGTGCTTTTTACTGCTTCTGTGAAAAAAAATGTGGAGCTGTATAAATGCAAAATGTGACCACGCATCTCCTTAAGATGACAAACAACACCAGAGCTGATATGTGTTACTCTCACTCTTATTTGAAGTGAATAATAATTATCCTGTTTAGGATGGCTTCAAAGCAAAGATGATGCAGTTGATTACTCGGATATCAATGAGGTAGCAGAGGATGAGACCCGCAGATACCGTCAAGTGATGGGGAATCTTCAGCCTCTAAGGAAACTGGGTAAATAGGACAATTCTACAAATGTATTAACAAATTAATGTTTGGATGGGTAATTAGATCTTTAACTTGTAAACATAATGAAAAGATAAAGTTGCCAATATTACAGTCTTGTAGGATACAATATATGTGCTAAATGGAATATAGAATGGAAGGCACATGTCATGTCATCAGTTGCAAGAAATGAAGCTGGAGGAGTTGATATTGGGAAGAGACCTAGTGGTCTCTTGTAAAGGAAAGAAACATTCTGTTAATTTTGGATTGAAGATGAGGATTCTTAAATATTTTGCATTTTCAGCTTTTTTTTAAATTTGTGTTTTTGTATCTGAGTTCACTGGCAAGGCTAGGGTTTATTGGCTGTCCCTAATTGTCCTTGAGAAGTTGATCATTTGTTGAATGTTGAGTGGGTGGGGAGGGGGGGGTGAAGGAGGGAGGGAAGGGAGGGGGGAAAAGGGGAGAAAATGACACTGTGAATATTCAAGAGGGAAATGTTTGTGTGTATTTTGGTCAGTATGGTTCATAGTGTGAAAAATAAAAAAATAAAGAGAAGTTGATCATGAAACACTGAAACATTCAAGTTGAAGATAACCCACAGTAGGCTTGGGTAGGTAGTTGCAGAATTTCAGCTCAGCTGTGAATTACTGGTAATATGCTTCCAAATCAGGATGTTGTATGACATGAAGATGAAAATGTTGCCTTTATCTTTCGAGTTGGTAGTAGTTGGTTTAGGAGGTGCTGAATGGTGGAGTCATCTTTGCCTTCCATAATAGTCTAAGCAAGAAACCGTTGCAAATTTTGCAGTTTGTACACACACGGCAGCCACTGTATGAGAGTGGTGGAGGAAATTAATATTTAGGATGGTGGGTATTATGCAAGTCAAGAAGGTGCTTTGTCTTGAATGATGTGACAGTTAATAATATGATTAGTAAGTGGTTGATGATAGTTTCCATCAGTGATGATTGAGAATAGAGTGATTTGTTGGTAATCAGTTGGATTGGATTTATCACAAAAGTTTAATTTTTGACATTTGATGAATAATTATGAATTAATCTCTTCAGGGGAATTTCGGAAGGTCTTAATTTAAAAACAGAAAAATCTGGAATTACTCAGAAAAATCATCCAGTAGAAAGAAAAGAAAATCGTTGTTTCTTTTTTGGATCTTTTAGATAGTATTTTAATTAGTTGAATGAGGAAATCTTAAAGTAAGACATAAAATAACTTTTCTTGCTGTCTCCAGAAGACAATGACGGCGATGACTATGATGCTGACAATGAGGATGTGGACTCGAAGCTCATGCCACCCCCACCACCGCCACCTCCATTAAGCAAAGAAGAGGGAGGTTCGCAGGAATCAAGTGAGTTCAAATGATTGGTCCCTTAGAAAGAGAGGGAGCACAGTGTCATGAAAGAGAAATGGATACAATACTCTTTTGAGTTGGGTAATATAATCATCTAAATTTCTTTGGTGAAGTAGAACCATTGACGATGGTCCAGTGCTTGAAGAAGAAACAAATAGTGATTTAACTGTGGACAATACTTTTATCTAATTTTTAAGATGTTCATTTGAATATTTAAAAAAAAATTACTTTCATGGGAAACAGTTTTTAAATTTAAACTGTTGTACAGTATAATAGGACAGAGATAGAGCATCCTCAGGTACAGGAGAACAGTATAGGATGACCTGTCTGCTATTTGGGCAGTATTATTGAGGATATAATTTGCTAAATTTTAACCTTTGTTTTCATTTCCAGCAAATGGGGTAAATTCAGCAGTACTACATTCCAGCACTATGGGAGGATCTCGTGCTACTGATGGTCTTTTTCCGAGTCCAGTGACTGATGAAAATGACGGGATCATCCTACCTTCCATCATAGCTCCTTCGTCCTCTTCGGAGAAGGTTGAGTTTAGCAGCTCCTCTGATTCAGAGTCTGAGACTGATCGTCACATTCCACGAATAAGGCAGAATGAATCTCAAAAGGAGGATAAACTCACATTGCCACTGGCAGGCATCATGCAGCGCGATTCAACAAAGCAGTTACCTAATGTAACAGAACTCTTCCCAGAATTTCGGCCAGGACAGGTAAAAAGCTGATATAATGTTAATTGAGCAGTGAAATCTAAGTATGTATATAAAAATTGTTGGACAGACAGATCCTGGATAATGAATATTGAGAGAAGAATACTTTATTGTACATGTTTCCATAGATATACTTGTCAAATATATTTCCTGCTTTCTTTGAAACCTTAATGAAGCTGTTTATCATCACAGAATCCAGAAATGTGATAAATCTGTTAGTCTCTGAGAAAGGCATCATCTGTCTTTAATGAGCTATTAACTTAAGACAACACATATTGATCAAGATAAACTTTGAGATTTCTATGAATTTATGACCATGATTTAAATATAGAATATCACAAATTAACTTAAATATAAGAAAATGAAAGCATTAATAGGCCACCAGGGTCCTCAACCCTGCACTGTTATTCAATGTGATCGTAGCTAATCTACGCTGGTCTCAACTCCTGTCTGTTGCCAGTTCTCCATAACCTTCCATGATGTTTCAAATATTTATGTTACTCCACCTTAAACATATGTAATGATTTATCATTCACTTTCTTTAAAACTGAAAGCAGGTCATCAAATTCTGGCAATTGGTCCTCATTTAGCCCAGTGAGTTTCTCTAATGCTTTATCCTATGTGATTGGAAATGAGTCCATCTATTATTTCAGGGATATTTGCAGTGTCCTGAACTGTGAACACTGATGGAAAAAAATTAATTGAACATGCCTGTAATTCACTCGTCTTGTTCTCTGCACATTGCAGGCCTCCCTTTATGTGTAGAGACCCTTAGTGTTTCTTTTGATATAACACTTTTCTCTCAAAATCTTAGGAACTTTTTATTGTTGTTGGATTCTAGAAACATCCCAATTATTTGGCTACCAGTAGCTCTTGCCTTTTAGTTTTTAATTTAACATTTAGTTGACCTTTATCAACTAGAGATTGTGTCTTCTTCTCATGGAATCCCTCTTTCTAATTGGGATAAATTCCTGCTGAGTACAATGGGCTAGCTACTGACAAATGCAACTGTTCATCTTCTGACCTGCCCCTTGGCTTATTTTTCCAGTCCACTTCAGAGAACTCCACCTTCAGGTCATTATCATTCCCCTTATTTAAGTTGAAAACAGTGGTTTTCATCCTGTGGTGTTCACCCTCAATATGCATCTGGAATTCTGTCATATTATGGTCACTATCTTATAAGAATCTTTACAACAAGGATTCTTGTTAATCCTTCCTTAATACTTCACAATAAAACCAGAGGATCATTTGATCACTGCTTATATATTTATTTCATTACACAACTTAGGGACTTGCATACGAGTTCTCATTATTCTCATCCTGCTTTTCCCAATAGTAGCATATATTCATAAATAAGGACAAATTGGGTTATAACTTTTCAATTTAATATTTATTTGAATTTCTCGTGTCTGAATCTGAGTATAGAAAATAATATTCTTTGGATGTTGCACACTTGAACTTCCTGTTATGCCTATCAGTGGAACTAATCTTTTGTTTTCCCTTTTAAATACATCACAGTAATGTAAATCTTAAAGCTGTATGGCAGATAAGTGGGCTGAAACTTCCTGGAGCTCACCCATTGCCTGTGTTTCTCATCTGTCTGCATTGACCTGCTGGATGCTTTGGGTCAATTTTGCTGGCACTTTGGGCAAAAGGGCGTCATTCATGAGTTAGCAACACTGAAAGTTTTGCTTATTAATGATGCTCAGGAATTTTTTCAAGGTTGTGTTCCATCACCAGACTCCCATCTCTTGATAGAAAGTTGTGGGAGGCGAGGTGGCAACAATCACATGTTAAAGTATGAATATGTTGTGGATCTGGGCATGGTCTGGGATTTGATTAGCTGAATAGTAGCACCTTTATTTATTGGTTTAGACTGGCAGTTCATCTATTTTCCCTTCCCCTTTTTCTTGCAAATACTATGCCAGGAACTCAGTGGTGCGTGATGTGGATTAGGTATTTGAATCAATGAGTATGACAATTGCCAGATCTGTTTGGTGTCTGTGAACATGGTGTGATTGTATACCTAAAATGGATGAGGGGGGGGTGGGGGGGTGGCTTGGGAGGAGGGAGGGGGGGGGGAGAAAAAGTCACTGTATATGTGTGAAAAAGATAAAGTGTATATCATGGCTAATGTGATTTATGGTGTGAAAAATAAAAAATTTAAAAAAAAAAGAATTATGCAGAGGTTTCAGTACATACATTTACTCCAACTGTTGACAGTTTTGCAAATGAAATTTTTATTGTATTTGATGGGATATTTAATTAAGATTGCTTAATTTTGCAGGTGTTGCGTTTTTTACGCTTATTTGGACCCGGAAAGAATATCCCATCAGTTTGGCGAAGTGCTAGGCGGAAAAGAAAAAAGAAACATCGTGAGCCACAGCCTGAGGCTTCATCACAGGAGGGAGATGGAGAAGAGATAGGAAAGGAACAAAAATCTGGCTGGGAGTACCATTATGCTGCTCCTCCACCACCTGAACAGTGCCTATCTGATGATGAAGTATGTATTAAGCTATATTTTGAAAAAATATAATATACAATTTAAATTTGTATAAAATTATATAGTCAACATCAAGTTCAAAACTGAATCAGATAAAAACTGGCATGGTGCTGTGTGATCATTAATGGGAAAGTACATTTTCAGAATTCCATCCCTCCTGAATATTTGCCTCTGGAAATGCTTTCATGAACTCCTAAAAATGGACACCAGGCAATTTCCATGTGACAGGTTATAGGAATGTGAATGTTTTTTTTTAGCTTGAGGATGTCCAAAAGTATATTACAACACAAACAATGGTGACATGAATGACAAGATAACATCCTGTGGTAGTTTTCTCTGAGCTTAGTTCTTCAAAGGTTCTTGTGGATGTTATTTGGAAAAGAGAGTATTGATATGAACAGTTTGGACAAACTTTATAAGATAGCAAGTGGCATTTCTGTTATTTTTCTTGTATTTACATATAGGTAAAATTGAGAGATGACACCTTTTGAAAATGTTACTCCCAGTCAGCAATGTTGGCCGATATTATTTGCTCATGTGTTTGCTGTTGCAATGAACCAATCTTTCCTAAGTGTCTCTGACATTAAGAAAATATGTTTCTGATTATCCAAAAACCACTTATACAAAACACTCAGTTATCCAAATTTTTTTTTGGCCGGAACATGATGTCACAAGTTGAAAAAAATATTCACCCGACATGCTCATGTGGGGCTCTGATGTCCTGTTTGGTAACAATAGCTCAGAACCAGCCAAGAAGACATGCTAAACAGCTGGATGCCTGCTCAGAGAAGCAGGCTGGAATCTCTAGCCATCAGTGAGCGACTAGAGGAAGTCAGTGGGTCAGGCAGTGCATGGGGAGATTGTCCTTGTTTCAGGTAACACCCTCCCTTCTCTCTTTACATTTCTACTTTACCCTCTACTGTACTTGGTTCCAGAGTCGGAGTCAGTATAAATCTAATTGAGGGACATTAGGGTAACTGCAGGATTCCCAAGATGAGATCTTCTGAAATGTCTGCCTTCTTCCACAAACATGGCTTCCTTTCCACAACCATCAATTCGGCCCTCACCTCCTCTATCTCCTGATCATCTGCCCTGCCCCACTCTGCCCCCAGTCGCAACAAACATAGAATTCCCCTCATCCTCACCCCACCAATCTCCGCATCCAACACGCTATCCGCTGGAATTTCTGGCACTTACTACAGGATCCCTCCACCAGACTCGTTTTTCCTTCTCCTCCCCTCTCAGCCTTCTGCAGGGAGTACTCTCTCTGCAATTCCCTCATGCACTCATCCCTCCCACTGCACCCTGGCACCTTCCTCCGTGCCTGCACAAGATGCAACACTTGAACCTTTACCTCCTCCCTCATCATGGTCTGGGACCATAAGCAGGCCTTTAAAGTGAAGCAACACTTCACTTATGCATCCAGAAGACTTATTTACTGCATCGGGTCCACCCTTTTTTGCCACTTCTAGATTTCTGCAGCTGGGAGATTGCTTTTCTCAGCACCTCCGCTCTGTTTGCAACCACAGCGACCTCCCAATGGCCAAATGGTTCAATTCCGAGTCACACTCCCGTGCTCACATGTCTGTCCATGGCCTTGTGTACTATCCCAGCCTGAACACCTGTAGATTGGAGGAATAACACCTTATTTTCTGTCTGGGCACCTTCCAGCCAGATGGCATTAACATTGACTTTACTGCCTTCCATTAAACCTGCTTGCCTTTTCCCTCCCTCCTTCCTGTTTTTCCAGTTCCTCCATCCACTCATTGCTGCTATCTCCTCCCTCCTTTCTCCACCTATTATCTGTCTTTGCCAAACCCCTGCCCCCGACTCTTGTTTGGACACTTGCCAGCATTTTCTCATACTTTGATGAAGGGCTCAAGCCCGAAACGTCGGTTATGAATCTTTACCTTTGTTACATAAAGGACACTGTTTGACCTGCTGAGCTTCTCCTGCATTTTGTGTTTTTTTTACTGGTAATGAAGTGGGGGAGTTGAAGGATATTTACAAGGATTTTATTTACACTCAATGGCAGGTTCTTGCAACACATTGCCAGGGTAGGTGGTAGAAACAGATACAGTAGCAATGTTTAAGAGGCATTTAGATGTGAACACACAGGGAAAGGAGGGATAAGCACCAAATGCAGGTAAGATGGGATGTTTAATTTGGTATCATGATTGGCACTGATGTAGGCCAAAGGGCTTTGTACCTCTGCTGTACCATTCTACGTTCTAAAATTTAAATTTAAACATACAGCATGGTAATAGGCCCTTTTGGCCCACACGCCCGGGCCGACCAATTGACCTATAACCCCCCCCCCCACCAACATGTTTTGAACGGTGAGAGGAAACCAGAGCCCAGGGAATATCCACGCAGACATGGGGAGAATGTACAAACTCCATGCAGACAATACAGGATTCAAACCCTGGACCTGTTCACTGGCACTGTAATAGCATTGCGCTAACCGTGCTGGATATAAAATCAGAATATAAAGTCGCCATGTTTCATGCCTTAAAATATCAATACTGAAAGCCAGTATCACATTGGATTGGAGGTCAGCCAGAGGCCCATTGAAACTTTTGAGTTATGTAAGAACAAAAGTATGGATTAGGATTTGGTAGCAAGTGGGCAACATTTAGATGCAGCTATTCTTTGTGTTGGAGAGGAAATGGGGTTGGAGGTTTAGTTTGGGAGAGAATGGCATTGAGGATAAAATTGGCGGCTTGGTTTTTATATGTAGCTGGAGCTATTGGTTTCAGGGTACGTTTCAGTCATTCACAGAATGGAGTCATTTACAATCCCTAATATTACAAGGATGAAGGAATTAAATTTGGTAAACTTTTAATTGAAATAACAATGAAAGCAGGAATAGTTTTTGGAGTGAAATTACACAATATTAGATTTGGGGCACTGAAGTGGTTGCTGGAGGAGATGTCAATAAGGTAGCTCCATGATGAAGTTGAGTCAATAAGATTGCTCCATGATGAAGTAATGTTAAGTTTTTAGCATTCAGATAATTGTGAAACCATATTTTGCAGTGTAAGAAGGAATCTCAGTGTCATGTTTGTTGTGTCTCGTCTGATGATGGCACTGAAGCTAATTTCATCAGACTAAGAATTTGATGTGGACAAGCAACATTCTTCTTCGACTATTGAGTCTATGTTATGGTGATCTCACACTCCAGCTCATTTGGAAAGTCATATTGACAGTGAAAATGCTGGGAGGGACAGAAGAACTCATTGGAATTGCATTGATTTTGATAAAGCCCAAACTAATGAAGAGCAGAAGTCAGACACTGTAGTTGAGTGAGTGAACATGAAATATGAAAGAATTTGTACCGGAGGAGACATTTAGGGAGAAGTGTAGCAAATTTAAAGGGAAAAGACTCAAATATGGAGATTGATAAATGGTAATGATGCTGAAAAAAGGAGTGGAGTGAGGATTTTTAGAACAAGAAATTTGGAGAGTGGCAAAAGAGTTAATTTTACTGAACAGTATAATTCTTGAAGGACCAAGTGATGATTGCTATTTAAATTTATTTAATTGGCCATTGATAATTCTTTAGAAATCTGATTTGTAATATCATTAATTCAGAATCACCCTTGATTGTCATTTCTTGTCATAACTTTCAGATTACAATGATGGCCCCTGTGGAGTCCAAATTCTCTCAATCCACTGGTGATACTGATAATATAATGGATATGAGACCAAAAGTTGCAGAATGGCGTTATGGACCTGCACAACTCTGGTATGATATGCTTGGGGTGCCAGAGGATGGGGAAGGATTTGATTATGGCTTCAAATTGAAGCCAACAACAGAGCAAGAAAATGTACTGGAGGAAAAAATAACTTGTCAAGTCGAGGTACAGGTGAGTAACAGGTAAATTATCATGGGCTGGTCTTCATGTGCTTTGTGTTAGGAGTTTCATGTCCTGCTCATGGTTGAATTTAATTTCTTTGAAAACGCCTGTTCCATTTGTTGTAAAAATCCTATTCTTGAATCCAAATGAAAATATTCAGTTCTCAAATTAAAGATCGAACTGTAACATATCTTTCAGATTATATTTGAATCTAGATGTTGTAAAATGACATTATGTGCATTTTTTATTCTAATAACACAGCCTTCCCTCGAAACCTTCCTTGATTTTAGAACCATAAAGTTATAGAATTTTCTTCTTTGGCTTGGCTTCGCAGATGAAGATTTATGGAGGGGGTAAAAAGTCCACGTGAGCTGCAGGCTCGTTTGTGGCTGACAAGTCCGAAGCGGGACAGGCAGATACGGTTGCAGCGGCTGCAGGGGAAAATTGGTTGGTTGGGGTTGGGTGTTGGGTTTTTCCTCCTTTGCCTTTTGTCAGTGAGGTGGGCTCTGCGGTCTTCTTCAAAGGAGGTTGCTGCCCGCCAAACTGTGAGGCGCCAAGATGCACGGTTTGAGGCGATATCAGTCCACTGGCAGTGGTCAATGTGGCAGGCACCAAGAGATTTCTTTAGGCAGTCCTTGTACCTTTTCTTTGGTGCACCTCTGTCACGGTGGCCAGTGGAGAGCTCGCCATATAACACGATCTTGGGAAGGCGATGGTCCTCGAAAGCAGGCTCTTTGGCCCTTCTATTCTGTTCCAAACTATTATCCTGTTTAGTCTCACTGACCTGCATTTATTTCATATCCATCCATACCCCTCCCAACCATGTACCTGTCCAAATCCTTCTCAGTTGCTAAAATTGAGCCCACATTCATTACTTCAGCTGGTAGCTTGTTCCATTCTCCCTCCACTTTCTGTGTGAAGAAATTCCCCTTTCACCCTTAACCCATGTCTTCTGGTTTGTATCTCATCTAATCTCACTTACTCTGTCTATACCCATCATAATTTTGTAGTCCTCAATCAAATCTCCCTTCATTTTTATTCGTTCCAGAGAATAAAGTCCTAACCTGTTTAACCTTTCCCTATAACTCAGTTCAAGTCCTGGCAACATCCTAGTAAATCTTCCGTGCACTCTTTCAGTTTTATTGATCTATTTCCTGTAGTTACTAAAACTACACACAATACTTCACATAAGGCTTCACCAAGGTCTTGTGCAACTTTGCTATAGCATCGCAAATCCTATTCTCACTATTTTGCTTTATGAAGCCCAATGTGCTAAAGGCTCTCTTTACGACTTTACGACTTTCAGGAATTGTGTATCTTAAAATCAGTAAGCATCAGGTACTCAGTTATCACAAAATCAGATCAACGGGTCACCTTGTTGGATTTAGAGATTGAAAAGGGCACATCACAATCTAAGTATTTATTGTCCTTAAGGTGCTTTTGAATGAAATTATTTTGACGTGATTACCTCGTTTTATTTGTCAGCATTGATAATTTCGCATTGATAATTTCAGATGAGATTTTTGCTGTTCATGTCATTGATTGTAAATATGTACGTGAATGATCGTAGGAGCCGTCTGACGAGATGGAGAAGTCAGCAGATGAAAGGGAGTTTGAGAATGAAATAGAGACTCTTCTTGATGAGCACTTTCTTATGGTGACTCAACTGCCTTGGGAAGAGGACATTATTTGGAATGGAGAGGATGTCAAACATAAGACGACAAAATCCCAGCGAGCCAGCCTAGCAGGCTGGTTGCCATCCAGTATGACTCGAAATGCCACTGCATACAATGCACAACAAGGTTTGAATTTTAGCCTGTTCTGAATATTTGTGAGAATGAAGGCAATAACTTAATAGTGAACAATGAATTAGTAGAATGCAATGCATAGTGTTTTGTTTTAAATTTCATTACTGTGATGGCTATACAGTAAATATTCAGGTCAAAATCATCATTTGCTTCTCTTTCTGTCTGTCTTGAGGGGTGCCAGGCAACGCTAATGGCAACTCTTTGTCTGCCTTCTGGCAGGCAGAAGGCAGGTCGTGTAATATTTCATGTCTGTACTATTATATGACAATACAGGTCGAGAACCCCATATCTGAAACGCTTGGGACCAGACGGTTTTGGGGGTTTTTATGTTTTTGGAACGATGGAACCTAAGCAGCACAGTGGCATCAGCAGAATACCTTTATCAGTGGTTAAACAACAAACAACAGCAGGCTTTTTGAGCACTGACATAAAGCCACAGTGGAAAATTCACATGAAATAATGTTTAGTCCTTTCCAAAAAAAAACTTGATCTCTGCTTCCAAAAGAAGGTAAATGCAGCACCAAACATTAGAAATTCTCCTCACTGGGTTTTTCAAATGTTTCCTCTAGTGTCATCGTCCTCATAAACAATGGTTTTTGTCTTTTGCTGCCGTCCATCCCTGATACCTCCTCACCGCCACTGCCAGTCCCTGACACCTCCCCATCAGTCCCGACATCTTCCTGCTGGAGGTTCCTGACACCTCCCCTCCGCCACTGCCGAAGTCCAACACCTCCCCACCCCTCCTGACCATGAGCCCAAGGCAACTTCTTCGATGTGGACAGCACTGCTCCTGATGTTGAGAATGGAGTCGTTGTCGCCGACACTGGCTTCAGTCGATGCTGAAGACTTGGACCCAGCTCCACTTAGCCTTTTCCCGGCCAGAAACAACAATTTCATTTTGTGACACAGCGTCCTGTTGTTACCAAACCAACAGTGTCAGAGACCCACATGGGCAAGTCAGGTGGTGATTTTTTTTTTTTTAACTTGTGTCATGTTGGCGCTAAA
The DNA here is from genome assembly GCF_036971445.1 of Narcine bancroftii. Lineage (NCBI taxonomy): Eukaryota > Metazoa > Chordata > Chondrichthyes > Torpediniformes > Narcinidae > Narcine > Narcine bancroftii. The sequence goes on along the minus strand of NC_091476.1, from coordinate 20,992,658 downwards.
ATTTTTTTTTGGTTTTTGGATTTTTCAGTTTTTGGATAAGGTGTACTTGACCTGTAAAGGATCTTTAATCTTGAATTCGTAACAAGACTGTTGAATACTCGTAACATTGATGCAATATTTCTTTTCTTTTAGTTAATTGGTGGTTTTATATTTTCAATATTTTGAGAAACCATTTGCCTTCCAACATTGTTATTGCAATTTTTTTTTTGTTTGTTCAGGGCTCAATCGTGGTGGTACTTGGTTGTCAAATTCTGTGCCCCCTACACCGATTCAGAAAACGACAATCCCAGGTCCTCCAATTCCAGCCAAAGGAAAAGACAAGCATGCGCCAGAGCAGCACGGTACACCATCTCGGCAAATAAAACGTGTGTTTTAATGGAATGAGATGAATGTTGACTGGGAATCTGTACGGTACAGTGAAAGCAGCAGATCAGGAAAGGAGTGTGTGTTGTTCTGGGAATAGGGGGTTAGCAAGTGAGTATGTATTAAGTGATGCAGATTGTTTCTAACAAGTATTTTACTTGCAGAATGAGGCTGAGAAGAAGTTATACCTGGGAAGAATTAAAATATTGTATGTTAATGATTGAAATGTAAAGTGATGCAGTGTATAACTCGGGATGTACTGAAGACACAAGAGACCGTAAATGGAGTTGCACTGAGTTGTGCAAGAAGTGATTGAGAAAGATTTTAATTTTTGTGTTCAAATCTAATTAACTTGTGAAAAAAATGCATGAATTCCTCAGAGCGACTGTTTTGCCTCAAACATCTTCACAGCTTCATCAATTGATGATTAAGCAGACTCCAAGTGTTTGATAATTTCAGATATTGAAATAGTCATTGCCCACATGCACTAATCCCTGATTGACATCCAGGCTTTGGTTGGTATATCAAGTGCATTCACTTCTCACAAGTGCTGAACAAATCTATAATAAAAGTAAATATGCTTTTGGTATTTTTTGACATTAGCTTCAGGTATTTTCTGACATTAGCCATGGTCATGGGATCAATATAAACTCATGGATAATCAGAATCCATGCCATAAATTGGGCTAAAATGGGATCAAATACATTCTGCAGTAAGTGGTCCACATTTTGGCTTGTGTTTCTCCACTCTGCAAAGATAGAAGCATGAAATACATTGAACGAATAGAATCTACCAATAACACTCAAGTGCAGCAATATCCAGAACAAAACATTCTGCTTATTGACAGACAATCTTTAGTAGACCCAGGCTGCTTGTGCTTTTCCAATCAAAGAAGGTGGAAAAAAAACATTTTTGTTGGGGGAAAGCAAGCAACAGAATGAAGAACCAAATCTAAGAGTAAGCATGAGCCAGTGAACCAAATCCCAAAATGAAATGTGATACAATTGAAAGATTCACAGAAAACAGAACTATTTGAAGTATCATTTGATTATGAAGGAACAATTCATTGCAGCCTCCAGCAAATGAGCCTAGTCAATCCATGCCTGCTGTGCACAAGGCTATAGACAAGTCACCCAGAGAGGTACCTTCGATTGGTCCCATCTGCAAAGCTACTTAAACATCTGCTCATTCCATCTCCACTTTACACGCTGTCATACAAGTTGAAAAAATTCACTTAGACTTTTCTTGACTTTGTGGAACATTATCAATTAATTTTTCTTCTGGTGATTCAGTTCCATTCAATGTTAATTTACTAACCAAGATTCAGATTTGTGTACGTTGGAGGCCTTTTTGGGGAAAAAAAATGCAAGTGAAATCTTTAAGTTCAGAATTGCAATTAAACAATTTGAAATTTTGAGCAGAAAGTGTTCTGGCTATTGAGCTCTTTAACTTGGATCTTTTAGCACTCATGAGGTGAATAGGAGCATTGTTACCTTCCATTATTATCACATATTATTATCACTTTGAAATCTTGAAATTCCTAACAAAACAACATTCACCATATGAATGATAGTTGTTCAAGAAAATAATTTGTGATTATCTTTCTGGGGAACTAGTATGATTCATAGTTACATATCCTGAAGTCAAAAAACAAAATTCAGTGACCAGAATCATACATCAGAACACTTCAACGTTAAATGGTGCTAATTTAGTGCTCTCCAAGACTTCTCCTTGTTGATGTTTAATATTTTATTGTGTATTTTCAAAGTTCATATTTATTGTCAAAGCAAATAAATGATATCACACACAATCCTGCGAGCCAGGCAGAATTTTTACTTACCGGTAGTGCAAAGAAACTGTCCTCAAGAAAAGATACATATCCAAAAGAGTGAAATGTAAACAAGTGCAAACTGTACAGAAAATAAATATTCAATAATAAATAATGAGCAAAGTAAGAATCCTTAATTGAGACTCTGATTGAGTTTATTGTTGAGGAGTCTAATGGTGGAGGGGTAGCAACTGTTTCTGTATCAAGTGGTATGAGTCTTGTAGCACCTATACTTCTTTCCTGATGGCAACAGTAAGAACAGAGCATGTCCTGGGTGGTGAGGATCCCTGATGATTGCTGCTGCTCTCCGACAGCAGCATTCAACGTAGATTTTCTCGATAGTGGGGAGAGTTTTACCTGTGATGAATTGGACTGTGCCCACTACCTTTTGCAAGGCTTTCTACTCTGAGATATTGATGCCCCCATACCAGGCTATCCAATACATATCTATAGAAGTTTGTCAAAGTTTTCAAAGTCATACCAAACCTTCACAAACTCCTGAGAAAGTAGAGGTGCTTACAGGCTTTCTTCATGATAGTCCAGGAGTGTTTGAAGCCACAGAATCAGTTCATTGATATTTTTTCTGTCTGTTTCTTTATGTAGTTTCTCAGGAAGATGATAAGACATGGTATTCCATCTTTCCAATTGACAATGAGGAACTGGTGTACGGAAGATGGGAAGATAACATCATATGGGATGATCAAGCCATGGATAAAATTTTGGAACCACCAGTATTGACTCTTGACCCAAATGATGAAAACATTATTCTTGGTATGTTCTGGAAAAGCATTTTACGGCAAAATAAGAATAGATACTGGCATATCAAATTATCAGAAATGCAAAATGTTGGGAAGCTGTGGTAATGTAAAAATTAGAACAAGGAATAGGCCTTCTAATTGTATATCTTCACTGACACGGTTGTCAGGCTGAATGTCCTGCCGAGTCCTCGACTCCTCTGATTTTCTTAGTTTTAAGTCAATGGGTTCTCCACTTGGAGGAATTACAACTCACAGAGCCTAAAAATTAAAAAATTTTCCACCACTTCATTTAATCAAATTTTACTTTTTTCATTTTTATGTGTCTGATCCCTTATCTATGGGTCAGGTTCGTTAATTTGCAACCATACATCTGACAGTTTGTGAACACAATGTGAAACTCCCTGTGGACCTCTGGTGATCTCTTTGTTGTCCATTGGAGAGACCACATGCCTGGTCCTTGCATGCACTAATGGCATATGATGGTTGGTTCTCCCAGATGTTTGATACAGACCCTTGGGCACAATTTATCCTTGCTGACCAAGTTGCCTGCATTTGGCCTCATATCTAAGCCTTTCCTATCCATGTATCCAAATGTGTTTCGAACATTAAAATTGTGCCTGCTCCTACAGTTTTCTGTGGCTCCCTGGACTAAGCTCTGATTGAAAAAGTTTTCTCTTATGACCCTCTTAATCTTTTATTTCTCACCTTAAACCTATGCCTAATTTTAGAATCATCTATTCTGGGGGAAAAAGACAGTCTTTATCCACATCCATCATGATTTTATAAGCCTCCATAAGTCATCCCTCAGCCACCAAAGCTCTTTGGAATAAAGATCAAGCCAATCTAACCTCTGTCTGTGACTCAGGCTCTCTTGTTCCAGCAATATCCTGGTGAATTTTCTCTAAACCCTTTCCAACTTAAGATATATTTCCTTTGGCTGAGTGACCAGAACTGCACACAGTGTCGTCTCACTAGGGCGTCCTATGGCTGAGCCATGAGGTCCCAACTTTTGTATTCAGTATCATGCCCAATAAAGTCCAGCATGCCAAATGCCTTCACCAGCCTGTTCACCTGAGTTGCCACCAATCATTATTATGTTTCTTGGCAGTATCATTTCCTGGGGTGATGAGGATTTTTGGCCTGTTGCTTCTTCAATTGTACTCCATAAAAGAACAAGAGTGAGACTTTCCATGTGAATCAAGATTTCATTTATTGACATGTGCATGAAGCTCACCTGGGAGGAAGAATTTATTTAAAAACAAACACCAGAAGAGAAATGCATCAATTATCCCTTTATCAATTTGTATTTTTTTCTGACTTCTGAGTCAGAGATACCATACCTCTTGTGATCTTACTCAGCTAATGGCCTCTTGCCTTTCAATGATCCAGTTTTCCAATATGTCTGAGACTGGATCTCTGAAAGGGCAAACTGGTTGCTGATGTGCAGGCCACTGGATTAAGTTTAAGAGGATAGGTCAGAAACCCAATTCACTGGTGGCTGAAAGGTTCGCAGGTTTGTTGATTCCAAGTGACTCTTCTGATCTGACTCTTTCTTGATTGGAAACTTTGGTTAGATGATCTAGGCCAATGCCTTAGGTTTCAGTGCCCTTGCCAAAATAAGCAGTTTTGTCACTGACAGAATCTTGTATGCTTTATTAAAATCTCCATGGAGATCAATAGTTGTGATGGATCAGAAGAAATTTTGTTTGTTCAGGAACATAGTTCCTTTAAGAAAGTGTTTTTGTTAAAATTCATGTTTTTGGATGTTTAAATTTGAAATTTAAATTTAGACATACAGCATGGTAACGGGCCTTTTCGGCCCATGACCCCGCACCGCCTAATTGATCCACATATCCCAGTACGTTTTGAATGATGGGAGGCAACTGGAGCCCCCATGGAAAACCCACACAGATACAGGGAGAACGTACAAACTCCTTACAGCGCGGGATTTGAACCGGAGCTGTCGCAGCATTGTGCTACTCATGCCATGCAACATTAAGTCACTATTGTTTAAATTGATGGCTTGACTCTTATAATTCATGTCACATAATTATTGTCCATAGTTGAAAAATAAATTCATGTCTTGTGCTTTAATTTTTAGGTGTCAGCCTCAGCTTGTTATACATCCTATTTGAGTCAGGGTAGTAAATTTCAGGTGCCTCTGTACCTTTTAAGTCCATTATAAAAGTTGATGCAAACAATCCCAGCCAAAATTATACAAATTTGTGCAATATGCAAGGTCCTAAAATCCCTGGCAAGAGTTGGGAGGCAAGGGGATGTGGTCAATCTGTAGATATTTACCATGTTGGGGAGGTACAGGGGTGTTGGATGCACAGAGGGCTGGAGGAGGAGGCCTCAAGTCGAGAGAGCAGCTTGGCTAATGTTTAGGGAGTAAATGGTGACCAATATTGTGGTGGGTGGATGGCCAGAAGATCAACAGTGATGGTTGGTGTGAATGGGCAGATTGTGAGACATTTTGCAAGAGATTGTGGGTAGATAAATCATAAAAGAAAAGATGAAGTTATACACCATTTTCCCATGGTGATCAATGCAAAAGCCCAGAGTACAGTACAACTCCGATTATCCGAAATGGTTGGGACCGGGCCTATGTTGGATAAATGGTTTTTTTGGATATCTGGTCATTTTTTAAAAATAGTCCAGTAGCAACTGCAAATCACTTGCATCAATGTTTAAACAAGAGCAAGGGAAGGCTTTCACTGACAAAAGACAAAGGAGGAAAAATCCAACACCCAACCCCAACCAACCAACTTTCCCTTGCAACCGCTGCAACCGTGTCTGCCTGTCCCGCATCGGACTTGTCAGCCACAAACGAGCCTGCAGCTGACGTGGACATTTACCCCCTCCATAAATCTTCGTCCGCGAAGCCAAGCCAAAGAAAGAAGAATTCTCACCAAAAGAATGCTAGCCACTGCTGATCACTGAGACCTCCCAACTGCTGCCGCCGATCGCCGACAAGTCCTCACTGCTGCCGCTGATCCTTGGGGAGGCTTTCAGGGCTGGTGGAACACTCACTGACGAGTCTGTGGGCTCCTGTCTCCCTAGTCGCTGGAGCTGCTGATGCCCGAGTCCCAATTCCAAATCCTCTCCTATGCCTATTGCACACGTACACCTGGGAGTCTGGTGTGCATGTGCGGTAGTAGGCCAAGGGGAGGGTTTGGAGTTGGCGTCAGGAGCTCCTGTATACTGAGGAGGGAGAGAAGGAAGGGGATGGGATGGGAGGGGATGGAATGCCACTGAGCCTGAGGTCCCACTCCTGCCCAGGAGGCCGCTCCCTTGATGACAAGCTTGTGACAGGAAGACAGTGGCATGCAGTTTGTGAGGGAGAGTGGAGAGAAAAGACAATAGGGGAAGGTAGATTGTCCTAATTTCATGTCAAGTGAATTTTTTTTCAACCTGTGATTTCAGTTTGGCGCCAAAAAAAATTCTGATAAATTATAATTTCTGATTTGTTTTGGATATCCTTATTTATCCAAAAAAAAATTTTTTTTTTAATTGGGTTTATGAAGATTTCAGAGAATCCAATTTCAGGTAATTGGAGTTGTACTGTACCTTAAAGATTATTTAACAATGTAAAATAAAATAAGTGAGCATTTAAGGGGTAAAATATATCAAGTATGATGGGCAGTGTAAGGTATGAAAGTGAAGTGGATCCATAGTAATAATAAGGAAATTTCTATTCTTGTTTATTATTGAAATACAGTTCATTTCTGATTATCTGAAAACCACAATCGAAATTCTCAGTTACCTAAAAATTTTATAAGTTGGAAAAAAAGGTCTTTTTTTAAATGTGTGCAATTATCTTATTTTGTAAGTAGAGATCATGTTTTTTGGTAAGAATTAAACATTATTTCATGATTGAAAACCTTCTGTTGTTTTTTTCTTGTTTTACCGCTGATGCCAGCATCTGCTGATGCTACTGGACCTGCTTAAAGCAATTTCTCAGTTATACGAAAAATCTGGTTAATCCCAAGCATTTTGGATAATCTGAAAAGTACTGTACATAGTATTTGAAATGTTCACTTTCAGATGAGATATTTAATCGTGTATCCAACCTTCTATGCAGAGTTCATTGCATAGTTTACAGAGCATTGTTGTAGTTCCCCTGGTTAATAATTGTCATTAAGCTTGCATGATAAACTAATTTACTTAATAAGTTATTTTGCAATATTTGTGGGACCTTATTGTAAAATGAATTGACTGCCTTGGATCCTATAATGTCCACATTGACACTATGAACACCTATTTACTTGGTTGTGAAGTGCCATTGGACATTCTTACGCCTATGCAATTGCAATACATATATTTCTTTCTGTGAGTTTGGTTGTTTTTTTAACAAGATTACAATTAGTCCATTTATGCCTTCTCCACATCATTCCAGAAATTCCTGATGAGAAAGAGGAGATGACATCTAATTCTCCTTCCAAGGAGAATAAGAAAGAATCATCAGCTCGGAAGAGTAGGATTCTGTTAGGAAAAACCGGAGTCATCAAAGATGAGCCACAGCAGGTCAGCTGGAAAGGGATAAACCCATCTATTCTTATGATAGATGATATTATACAGTCTGTTGTTAATTGTTTTCAAAATCTGCTATTGTATAACACAATCTTTTTGCAATGAAAGACAGAGAGGCCACAGTAGAATTTGACTGATTGATCATAACTCATTGATCATAAGACTCAAGACTTCTGATCATTTTGTAAATTTTTTGCAAATTTATCGATAAACACTTTGATATTTATTGGGTCTTTTGTAACTGTAGTAGTTTTCTAATGCATTCAGGATTAAACAGTTGAGGTACAGCCACTACCGTCACTCTTTTCAAAGCTTTTTTTGCCTGGTCTGGGTAGTTGTCTGCTTGCAGAGAAGGCATGATCCATCAGCATTTGATTAACATTATTCACAGCTCATTTCTTTTGCATTGTTCCAAGTATATTTCTTCATCTAACCTTAATTTTGCCTCATCCAAAGTAAACAGTTATCTGTTTGTGTTACAGCTATATGAACTTAATTAAGCAATAACTTTGTATAATGAGTAAAAACTGTGAGGTAGTGTCTCAGCTAAGTTCACCCAGAAGTTTGTGGATACCCAGTGAGCATTGTGGGGAGGTCCCTCAAGCACTGGAGGAAGGGTACCCAGTTGGTGAGAAAACTGCATGGTTTATTTTGGGAGAAAGACATATGCTTGTATTCCATGCAATGTTAACAAATGCCAATTGGTGTACTAGACCACATATATCTACTGCATGCATGTTCTTGCTTTTCATTATAAATTGTGAACTAAACCATATGAATTGTTGCAACAGCACACTAGAATTATTTTCCTGAATTTCCCTATGTCTTTGATAGAACATGTCGCAACCAGAAGTCAAGGACCCTTGGAACCTATCTAATGATGAGTTTTACTACCCCAAACAGCAAGGCCTGCGAGGAACATTTGGAGGAAACATTATTCAGGTAGGTATTTGTATTATTCTCAACTGTGGGTTTTATTTAATTGTACTCCAAAGTTGTAAATCATAAATTAGTAAATGGACAACAGAAGAAGGAAAGGGAATACAATTTAATGCTTTTACAGTTAAGAGAACCAAACTGTAATTAGGAATAACGTCTTGGCTACCTTTTTACTACAACGAGCAGTTACCTGGTTGAGATTAGAAATCAAATACAAATTGAACCCTTGACCTTCCATTTGTGTGTGAGTGAACTTCTTGCAACTTCAGTCAGTGGAGTCATCAGGACAAGATCAAGCTAGAAGTGTAACTGAAAATGCCATAAATATAAAAAGTTTGTTCAGAAAAAAATAATAAATTACTTTCTCCTCTACATAGATCTTGATTGGTGTGTTTTATACTTGCAATGTTTTCAGTTTTTGCTTCAAATTTCTAATATTTGGACATTTATAGAATGAGCTGACCTTTTATTGCTTTCTTTTCAAAGATTTCTGCTCAAATAGAAGCCCAATTGAATAGAGTCATTGAAGATTTTAATTCTCCCATTATAAAATTAGCAGAAAATGGGACACTTCTAGATATTTAAATCCAAAACAAGTTTGCTACATCATTTATGTCACGACATCAGAGCAGATTTATTATACTTGTTATCTGAGAGGGAGAGGGACACGTACTTTTTGTGGCTTACAAAAAAATAAGGATACGACAAAGATAATGGCAATCGTGAAATCAAGCTGAGAAATGTTGTGTTGCAGAGTGTTCCCAATTATAACTTGTGTTTCTGTTTCTTGCTTCACTATGAGATAATAAAAAAAATAGAATTTTTAAAATAAAGTTGGTTAAATTTTTAGAAGGGAATAAAGAATCATACCAGGAAAGAGCATGAAAATAGGATTAAAATAGATTGTTCTGATTGAAGAGCAAGCTTTAATAATGGTTTGATGGGCCGAATAATCTTCTCTTCTGGTGTAAGTTCTATGATTTCTGTTTTTCTGAGATGAAGATTTTGTAAAATATCAACTTCAAGAGAATCTTCGAATGAGTTCACCACTTGTCACGAAGGAAGGTAAGTGAGATTATTTTCTGTGCAACTGACAAGATATTTGGGTAATATTGGGATAAAGAGAAACTCCAGAGATCTGGACAGGCAGAAGGTGGTCTTGGGAGGCTGACCAGAACAGTCTCGTCATTGGATTGGGTGATGTTCAAGAACTCAGCTGAGGACCTGAATGATTACACCAGGGCCATTACAGACTTTATGAATATAGCTGTGGATGAATGTGTCCCCACCTCTGGATAATCAATTAAATCAGGAACCTGCTGAGACCCATGTCACAGGCATTTAAGTCCTGAGATCCAGAACACTATACAAGGAGCAGGTATCTTGCGGGCAAAGTGAGATTCTGGATGAGAATGGAAACAACAAAGGATACTGAACAGCTGTGGCAGGGCTTAAATGACATAACCTGGAACAAAACCAAATTAGGTGCAGCAGGAGAAACCAAAGCTTCACTCCCTGATGAACTCAATGCATTCTATACCTGATATGAACACCAGAACAAGGAAGAGTACAAACCATGTCCCCTGATGATCCTCTATTGTCAGTATCGAAGGATGATGTGTGGGATACCTTCAAGAGAGTCAACCCAAGGAAAGCATCTAGTCTGGATGGAGTACCCGGATGAGTACTAAAAACCTGTGCTGACCAAAATGCCAATGTATTCATAGATATCTTCAACATTTCACCTTGGCATGGTGTGGTTCACACCTGTTTAAAACAGGTCTAAAACCTGTGGCTAAGAAGAATATAGTAACCTGCCTAAATGACTACCAGTCAGTGGCACTCAAATCTATAGTGAAGTGTTTTGAGAGGCTGGTTTGAAGCATATCTGCTCCTGTTTGACTGTCAACATAGATCCTTCCCAATTTGCTTATTGCAGCAACAGGTCTATGGCAGATGCCATCTCACTGGCTCTACACAAAGCCCTGGAATACTTGGGCAGCCAAGGTGCACACATCAGGATACTCTTTATCGACTGCACTTTGGCATTCAATTCCATCATCCCCTCAAAACTGATCAGCAAGCTCCAAGACCTGGTCCTCACTACTCCACTGTTGGACCCTCACCTTCAGACCACAATCAATAAAAATCTGTACTCCATTTACAGCGTCTGCAGACTTTTGTGTTTCACTACAATCAGTAAGCACATGTCCTCGACAATCTCCCATCAGTATCAAAGTTCCACAGGGCTGCGTTCTTAGCCCCCTGCTCTGCTCACTTTGCACCATTGACTGTGTGGCTCAGTATGACAATAAGACCATCTCCAAATTTGCTAACAATACCACATTTGTGGGTTGTATAAAAAAGAAGTGAAAACTTGGCTGAATGGTGTACTAACAACAACCTTGCACTCAATGTAACCAAAACCAAGGAGTTGATTGTGGACTTTTAAGAGAGGAAAACCAGAGATGTATGATCCAGTGATCATTAGGGGATCAGAGGTGGAGAGGATGAGGAAATTTAAATTCCAGGGAATGACCTCTTGGAGAACCTTTTCTGGATTCAATACACTGTTATCATGAAGAAATCATGTCAGCACTTCTATTTTCTCAGGAGTTTGCAGAGGTTTGGTATGACATTGAAAATCTTGGCAACTTCTATAGACGTGTAGTGGAAAGTGCGCTGACTAGCTGCATCATGGTCTGGTATGGGGGAACCAATAATTCTGAGCAGAAAGACCTTCAAAAGGTAGTGGATGCAGCTCAGTACATCACAGGCAAAGCTCTCCCACCATCGAGGATATCTTCATTGAACGCTGCTGTTAGAGAGCAGCAGCAATCGTCAAGGATCCACACCATCTAGGCCATGTTTTGGTCTTACAGCTGCCATCAGGAAAGTGGTATGGGTGCCACAAGACTCGTACCACCAGGTTCAGGAATAATTGCTACCTCTCCACCATCAAATACCTAAACAACTCAGTCAGAGACTCATTTAAGGACTCTTACGTTGGTAATTATTTTTGTATATTTATTTTCAGTATTACACATTTATTTTCGTATTGAACAATTTGCATTTCCTTCTTTGTTTACATTTCTCTCTTTTCTTGAGTAGTTTTTTTGTACTACCGATAAAGTAGAAATTCTGCCTGACCCGCAGGAAAGAGAATCTCAGGGTTGTATGTGATGATATGTTTGTACTCTGGAAATAAATTTGAACTTTGACTTCAAACTTTTTCACCTTGAACTTTGAAGTGGAGAAGTAATATTTCAAATGATAAACAAGATTGATTTGAGGGGTGTTTTTAAATGAGGAAAATAAATTGACAGGGTGGAGAGTCTTCAATAGGAAATTCCAGAACATGGAATCTGGGCTCAACAAAATACTGGATTAATTAGAAAGGTTTGTTGAGATTATAAGGCTGGAAAATGTTTGTGAAAGATGAAGAGTAAAGCCATGGAAATATCTCTACGTGAAGGATTGAGAGAATGATAAAAAGACAGACTTATGGAAGGAAAGTGACAAAAACTATTTTTGTGTCATAGGACAATTTTAATGATAAAACCATGAATGTTAATGATAAAAGTGATCTCTGTGGGATCTATATTCTCCAGAACTATCCTCAGTGGTGAGCTGTCTTAGCAGAAGAGAATGTTACTGATGTCGTCAGCTCGATTTGAAAGTGAATGGCGCAACCAGTTCTGTGCATGACCTGCTTAAGGGAAAGAGAAATGACTCTTAAAAGAGAAAATATGGAGGGTATGACTGGATTGAGATGTAGCTGGATATGGAAGTGGGTTGGAGGAAGGAGGGTAAAGAGAGAAATTTTTTTTTCATTGCTTGGGACATATGGATTCAGGATCAGGTTGTGCATGTTGACAGTTCTAGAGCAGAGAGAGCCAAAGGCCAAACAATAGAGAAAGTGAATTGGAAAGTCCTTTCAGGGATGACAAAAAAAATGTAGTGGTCAGAAGTAAATAGAGGAATGTTACAAGTGTTACAGGGAAATACTCAAATATTCTTCCTCTGATCAAAACTTAGTAGAAATGCCATCTGAATAAACAGGCATGAGGATGTTGCTACTGTACTGGGGGCATTTGTATGAAGGGAGAAGTTTAGAGGATAGGTTGGAAATGATTTCCAGGAGGGTTGAGGCTCAGGTATGCTGAGAAGATGATTAGAAGTACCAAGGATGAGAAGTTACACTTTGAAGAGCATTACCTTCTGTTTCGATAAGTATCCTCAAGATAATATCTTATTTCTTTGTCAGGTTCTTTTCATTGAACTTCTTTATTGTATGTGTGAAGAAACATTGGAATATGCTTATTTCTGTGATATAGCTTAAATATTGGTTTCTGTTGCAGCACTCTATTCCTGCTGTGGAGCTTCGGCAGCCATTTTTTCCAACTCATATGGGCCCAATGAAACTCAGACAGTATCATCGGCCACCACTCAAGAAGTATTCCTTTGGTGCTTTGTCACAGCCGGGACCTCATGCTGTCTATCCACTCCTGAAACATATCAAGAAGAAAGCAAAAGTAAAGTTTCTCATCAGACAGTCATTGTGTTTATTTTCATGGAACTGACATATTTTCTTTGTTTTACTTTATACATGCATTGATTAGAATCATTTCTTCCACTCTACTTTGTATCCTTGTCTGATGTTTCCGGTTTTGACATTCTCTCCTCTTAGTGCTCATTTCCTGCTAAAGTCTCAGATTCAGATACTGTAATTTGTAGTTAGGCATAAGATTTCTTTCCTTAAATAACTGTCTTCTATTCCAAACGATGTTTTTTGCAACTCCTAAATGATGCCCACATCCTGTTTCCTCAGAGCAAGAAGAAATGTCTTTCTCATGTAGCTAAAAAATTTCATCTGAGCACCTTTATAGGACTAAACCTCAACCAACTCCTCACTCCAGTAATCCTACTTAGACCACTTGTGCTCTCCTATTCTTGACCTAAAAAATTTCTCCACTTTTCTAACAAGATCTTCCCCATTATTTCAATCCTGGATATTCTATTATTGATGTGAGTTATCAATAAGACTGACTGATGTTGACTCCATCACCCTCATTGAATATGATATGTTGAGTAAAGTCCTGTCTTCAAGCAAATTCAACTTCTCTAATATTTCTCCGATTATGATTTCTTTGAGCCAGAAGTTTTTTATTCATCTGTCTTGTCCTTAAATTCTCATGCGACCTCACAGTTTAAACTTTCAGTGCTTTATTTCAGTCATCCCCCACTGTCATAAGATTAATATCTCTAAAAATAAGCAGCTCCCTTACTTCATGTTTTAATTTTTAGATCCCTAAAATTACTCCATATAACTTGTCTCTGCAAATAAAAGCTGAGGCGCAGATCAAGCTTGACTGACCACATTCATTGAAACTGCTATTACCTCTCTGTGTATGACACAAAAGTTCTCTACCCCTTGTCATCGCCTTCATTTCTGGCATCAGGGTTTAGGGATTTGTGTGTCTTCATCCTAATTATCATAGAAAACAGGAATCAGGTGAGTTGTGGAAGCTAATCTTTTGGAATGGAGTGAAGCATACAGGAAGCTTTAATTCAACTGAGATTCTTCCGCAAAAAAAAAAAACAGCTTTGCTAATCCCATTCTCAGGCTGGCTTTGCCTCATCACATGTTCATTGGTTAGCAATTGTGCAAAGTTTAGGGTTTATATTTACAAATGTGTCAATTACTTTAATACTTGTAATACTTGGCACCTCCTCCTCCAGCCTCATATTCCTATGCAGGCACTCCTCAACTCCAGTTCTTCATTTACGATGCACTCTCCTCCACAGTATTCATGCACATTCCATTTAATAACAGATGGAAGCAAATATTTTACAAAATGCTTATGGCAGTAAAACCTAATGAGAAATTTAAGGGAAATGTAAGTCAATCACAATAATGAGAACATATTAAAAGATTATGCAAAGATATAGCAATGATATTTGATACCCGAAATCTGATAAATGCAAGTTAGTGTATAAAATTTCAATATCAGCTAGTCAAATTGTTTGCATGTTGAGAATAAATGGACCAATGGCTTCCATGAAGTTGTACAAGTTTTTGATGCAAGTTATATTGATGGCAAAAGGTAAATAAATCATCCCAAAATGAAATTAGTTTGAACTTTGGTAGGTCAATAAATAGTTGTTCACCAGTGGATGGTGAGAGAAACTTTGTCATGTTTCGGAGAATAGATCCAGGGAGGTAAAAGTATTGAATTACTTTGGGTCATAGCTTGACTGAATGAGCTTAATGGCCTCACCTTATATCATAAGGAAATATGAGGACTGAGAAAATGTTAGAATCTGCACTTCATTGGTAGTACATTTGTTTGGTGTTCCTTTCTATCCTATATGATATTGTGCTCTGTGTATTTCTGATTTAATCTATATGATGCATTCCTTCTGATTTATTCTTAGATGCGTGAGCAAGAACGTCAAGCCTCTGGTGGTGGAGAAATGTTCTTCATGCGAACACCTCAAGATCTGACGGGTAAAGATGGTGACCTCATTCTTGCTGAATATAGTGAAGAATACCCACCACTTATGATGCAAGTTGGCATGGCAACCAAAATCAAAAACTATTACAAACGAGTAAGCTTAAATTTATTGGAAAATTATTTTGCAGTACAAATAAATGTTTATTATATCTTCCCCTCCCCTCCCCACTTTCGGTAGGGATTGCTTCCTCTGCATCTCCCTCATCCACTCATCCCATCAATTGCTCCTGGTACCTCCTTCTGTGACTGCAAGAGTTGTTTTATTTGCATCTCTTCCCTCACCACTATTCAGGGCCCCAAATGGTCCCTCCAAGTGAAGTAGTGCTTCACCTGTGAATATGTAGAGGTAATTTACTGCATTTGATGCACCCAATGCTTCGTTGAACACCTTTGCTCTGTCTGCTGCAACAAGAACATCCCAGTGGCCAACCACATCAATGCCACACCAACATGTCTGACCATGGTCTCATCTGCTGCCAATTTGAGGCTACCCACAAATTGGAGGTGGGTGTTGGAAGAACATCTTGTATTCCCTCTCGGAATTCTCCAACCAGGCAGCATCGATATCAACTTCTCCATTTTCTGTTAACCCCCTTTTTCTCTCTTCTCTCTGTCTCCTTTCCACCTACTCCCCACCCCCTCCTCATCCTTCTCCTACCAAAGAGCTATCTTTCTTAGCCCTCTTTCTTCTTCCCCAATCAATTATTGGCTTCCTTCTCTTCTACCTCCTTACCTGTATCTACCTATTAACTCTTACCTGTTAACCTATGTTTCTTTCACTTTCTTTCCCCCTTCCCACTTTTTTATTCAGCCGTTTGCCTGATTTTCAGCTTTCCTGAAGAGGGGCTCAGGCCAAAAACATTGACTGCTTTTTAATTTTTATGGATGCTGCATGGCCTGCTCAGTTTCTCCATTGCTTGTAATATGCTTTTTTACAAACCGATAACCACCACACATTATCTCTGTAAGTGTACTATACCAGAACTTTTATACATGTTGAATAGAAAATTGAAGATATTTGAGTATCAACTGGCTCTACATTAAAATCTATTTTTAATTGCTTGAATAGAATTATCAAAAAAATGCTGAAGTGAAAAACCATATAACATTTGAAATAACAAGTAAAAATGCTGGACAATGTGTTGAAGTCAAAAAATCCATATAACATCTGAAATGACAAGTAAAATAATGATGTTTATTCGTCTTCTTCATTATTATCTGTAAAGTATTTGAATCCTTGTTCACTGTCTTCATTAAGATATGCTATGATAGCCTGCAACTGTAGTCGGTACAGTTTCTGCTTTCGTCATTAGTGGTGGAATTCCCATCATCAGTATATACTATGCCAGCTTTTCTGAACCAACTGCATTTCAAGTTATATTTAGATGTTTGAACTTTTGAAATACTAAATCTGTTAAATGTACCACATAGAAACATAGAAACATAGAAGATAGGAGCAGGAGTAGGTCATTCGACCCTTCGAGCCTGCTCCGCCATTCAACGAGATCATGGCTGATGTAATTAGATTGTATCATTTTACATTACAGAAACCAGGCAAGGATCCTGGTGCACCTGACTGTAAGTATGGAGAGACAGTTTATTGCCACACTTCTCCATTCCTTGGATCTCTGCATCCAGGTCAATTGTTGCAGGTTGGTATGATTCTGCATTAGTTTGAATGGAAAATGCTAGGCATTTAAAAATTGAATATTAGTTAGCAATGAACTCCCATCCCCCCTCAATATTTTATATTCTGTATTTTCACATTGGTTATTGCCATTGTTGATGTTTACATGCCGTGATTACGTGCGCTTGCAGTCATTCCGCCATTTAGTATGATCTTGGCTAATTTCTATAGTGTTAAATTTTCTGTCAGTTACCAAAAACCCTAAATTCTTATATTTTTCAAATATTTAGTGTTCTTGACCTTTGATCTAACAATCAGGCATGCACAACCCTTGGGGGAGGAGAATTACTGAGATTCATAAGATTGATAATCTTTTAAGAGAAGAAAATTCTAAGCACCTCAATTTTAAATGACTAGCCCTTATTTTGTAACTATGAAACCCTACCAATAAAACCATCCCAAACATCCACCTTTTGAAGCTTCATTAGGATCATGTATGTTTAAATAAGATTACCCTTCATTTTTCTAAACTCGAAGGAATTCAAACCCAATATGTGTCTAGCCTCTATTAAAAGGACAGCCCTCTCATCCCAGGAGTCAGTCTGACGATTCAAACCTGTGCAAATATTCTAGATGTTGCCTCACTAACACCCTGTGCAACTGTAACAAAACTTCTGTATTTTTAAAATCCAACCCCTTCCTAATAAAGGGCAATATGCCCTTCTGCTGCTTTAATTACTTATTAGACGACTGTGCTAACTTTTTGTAATTCATCCATGAGAACCCACTGAACATCATCTACATTTTCTCTTCATGTAGATAATCCTCCCAATGATTAATTGTAACAAAGTACGTGATCTCACACTTCAAAATTAAACTCCTTTTGCCAGGTTTTTGCCCAATCACTCATAGTCACAGAGTTATAACACCACAGAACAGACAATTTTTGCCCAATTCAGCCTTGGCAGTCAAGTCAGCATTCTGGGCTGGTCCCAATTGTGTGCATTTAGTCCCTTGTAAGCCTTTCCTATCCATATCACTGTCCAAATGTCTTTTAAATCTCCCCCAAGTTGCTTTAAATGTGCCCTCTAGTTTTAAAATCATTCATCTTGGAAAAAGACTGCATGCATTCACTTTTTCCATGTCCCTCCATAGGTCACCCATCAACCTCCAAAGACCAAGCCTATCTAACTTCTGTCTATAACTTGGGCTATCTCATCCAAACAATATCATGGTGAATCTCCTCTGCACCTCCTCCATCTTATTGATATCCTTCCTGTTGTTGGGTCACCAGAACTGCATTTGAACAGGGTTCAAAGTGTGGTCTTACCACTGACTTGCACAGCTAAATCATAAGATCACGCTTTTTATATTCAACATTCTGCCTGATGAATGTAAGCATGCTATATACCTCCCTGTCCGCCTGAGTTGCCTCTTTTGGGGAACTACGCACTTGCATCTGCAGGTTTCTATTCTACAACACTCTCAAGGGCCCTGCCATTTACTGTGCAGGTCCTGCCAAATTACGTTCTGGATGAGGCTCGTCAAATTCTTGCTAAAATCCATGTAGACCACATCTACCACCCTATCTTCATTGATTTCCTTTGTTACCTCCCTCAAATAAAACTCATTTAGACTCACGAGGCATGACCTTCCCTTCACAGAGCCAAGCTGACTGTCCTTGAGTAGTTTGTACTTCTCCAAATGCTCATAGATCCTATACTGGTCTATAATTCCCAGGATTCTCCCCATTACCTTTTTTAAACAAGGCAACTGCATTTGATGGTTTGGGCTGGATTGGGGGGGTGGCGGTGGGGGCGGCGGCTGGCTGCTTGTGGGCAAGGGCTGGGTTTGGGGGCTTCAGGGTCTCAGAGAATTCTCTTTTGAAAGAAGCACTTCATTTAACTTTCTGCTAATGTATCTCTGTTTTATGTCTGAATGAAGTGAAATTTGTGTAATATTGCACTTTATAACATGATAATTGAATTTTGATGATGATCTACCGGGACCAATGCCTGAAGAGGGCGCATAAAATCAGTGAACCGGTGTGGACTCGAAAGGCCAACATGGCCTGTTTCCGCTCCATAAATGGTTATATGGTTATGTGGTTACCCTGGTTTGACTTAACGAAGTGCAACATCTCACACTTGTCAGTGTTAAATTCGATTGGTCACTTTTGAGCCCACATTCTCAACTGATTGAGATTCTGTTGTAACCTTCTTCACTGTCCACTACATCACTCATTATAGTGTCATCCACAAATAGAATAGTTATGTTAATTACACTGCAATCCAAATCATTAATATGGATCATAAACAGCAGTGGACTAAGATGATTTTGAATCCAATTGATTACCTCCTCTTAGATTCAATGTGATCTAACCTTCCAGACTAATCTGTCATAAGGAACATTGTCAAAGGCCTTGTTAGAGTTTATATAGGCAATAGCTATATACAGACCTTCAGTCTATTCATATCCGATTGCAGAATCTCAATATCCTTCCACCTATTTTTGTATCGTTATCGAACTTCTGTTTCATTAGGTCATTAACACTTTGGACTCTGGCCATTTTTAACCTTTCATAATATATTCTCTGGACTGGGTCCATTGGTAAACCTTTATTGTCGTAAAGTACAGTACGACCAACTGATGATTGGGTATAAAACCAGTCCCAGAAAACTGGGACAAGAAGTCTAAAGCATTAATGTAAACAATGAACAATTGAGGGCTCGGAATTAATCCCCCAGGTACCTCCAGTCATAATATCTCACCAGCCTGAGAAGGACCCATATATTCCAAATCTTTGTTTCCAATGGATTTCAATCCATGTTAACACACTTTTTCTAATACCTTGAGTTCTTAAGTTACATACTGGACTGCGATGAAACACCTTGTCAAATACCTTATGGAAATTTAACCACAGGTTAAAACTCTTGGGACTTGACTGGTGACAAACTGCAGAAAATCCAGACTTCAGAAATTGCCCCGAAACATCATTCTCTGATCAGGAGAACTGAGCTTTTTAAAGTGTAGACACTCTCTGAGTCATGTCAGGGTTCCAGTAAATGTCCATAACCCAAAATTTTCATGTCATAAACAGCAATGGCTGAGATTGCAAAGATTGCACTGTAATTAGCTGCAGATGAGTTCAGATCTTAGTTACTTTTCGATCTTAAAATAAGTTAATAGATTTGTATAACAGATTTTAAATATGGGAATTGCCGGATTAGACATCTACAGTTTTCTTTCTACCAACTCTCCCTAACACACCCTAAAAAAATTTGAGCAAATTTGTCAAATGTGATTTATATGTTGAAAATCATGAAGCAGCAGAATTTTTCCAATATTTTATGGCAAAGATCCAAGCTTATTCTGCATTCTGGTTTACTTTGTTCATTGTTTTTTTTAAAATTTTGCAGGTATATTGATGCATTCAAGAAGTTTCTACTTTCATAAATATGCAGGGAATAAAGAGATCTGTATCATGTGCAAGCAGCAGTTTTAGTTTAATTTGGGCATCAGGTTCAGTACAGACATGGCTGAAAGGCCCATTCCTGTTATCTTTTCTGTGATCACATTTTTTTCTATTTTGTTCTTAACAAGAGTAATGTTTCACCAAAATGGATATTTATAAGATATTATCCTTCCTTTCATTAGCATTATGAATAACATGTTCTCTTTGGGCCATATAGTGTTCAAGAATTTATTTTGCAGCATACCCCTCCCTGTTCATTTATGATGAATGGTATGACATTTTTTTTTAGATCCACATTTACATAGGATCTGGGTTTGATAGCTCATCAGAAAGAAGATATTGCAACCACTGGATTGTGTTTTTGTATTGTACCAAAGATCAATTTAAATTTAGATTTCAAGTTCCATGGTTGAGGCTTGAAGCCATAATCTTCCAATTAAAGGGTAAAACTGCAGTTGTTAATTTTAAAAATAATTTGAAGGGTTGGAATCATCAAAGGATCAAGAAATTATTCTATATCTTTATCAAAGTAGATGCTGAATCAATCTATTGCTCAACTATAACCACATCCCTCATTGCGCCCATGGTCCAGAACTTTCTGGCTCCTCGGCCATGCCGAACGTAATCAATTGGACAGGTGGCAAAAAAAGGAAATTGATCCATAAAATAAAAAAAATTCTATTTGGTAACCAAGAACAGGCCTAGAATTAGTCACGCAGAGGTACAGAAACCACATGTGAAGCCATTGGGAAAGTGGGGAAAGTCAAGTGGGAATAGAATGGCAGAGCACCTCTTAGAAGCATGCAGAGCAATTAGTTGCTCTTCAAATCCAAAAGCCAGTGTAGTTTAACTGTGGCAGTAATTCAGCAAGAGGAGTCACCCAAATAAAGAAGTCTCAAATTGTTCCAGCAGGGGCCCTGAAGTAAAGGGATTTGGAATTTAGTGAAATTCGAGCATGGATTGGCAGTAAAGAAAGTGAATGCTATGTTGGCATTCATCTCAAGAGGAATAGTGTGCAAGAGGTGTTGATGAGGCTCAATGGGGTACCGGTGAGGCCTCATTTGGAGTACTGTGTGCAGTTTTAGGCCCCTTATCTTAGAAGGGATGTAATGATATTGGAAAGAGTACAGAGAAGATTTACCAAGATGATTGCAGGAATGCAAGGGCTAACATATGAGGAGCATTTAGCGGCTCTTGGACTGTATCACTGGAGTATAGAAGAGAGGGGATCTCATAGAAACATTTTGAATGCTGAAAGGATTGGGCAGAGTAGATGTAAATAAGATGTTGCCCTTGGTGGCTGAATCCAGGACAAGAGGGAGAGAATTAGAAGGTACCCATTTAAAACGGAAATGAGGAGAAATTTCTTTAGTCAGAGGAATTTGTTGCTACATACACCTGTGGAGGCCCAATCATTGGGGGAGTTTAAGGAGGAGATTGATAGGCATCTAATTTGTCAGGGTATCAAAGGATATGGGGAAAAGGCTGGAAATTGGTACTAGATGTGAGAATGATTTCGCTCAGGGTGGAGTTGCGGAACAGACTCGATGGGATGAATGGCCTACTTCTGTTCCTTTATCTTGTGTAAAATCCATGTAAAAGATGGAATAGGTAGGAAGTTGGCTTGTGTCCTGATGTACATCTTTAACCCCTAATTTTATTTAACAGATCAATTTCAATATAATGCCTTTAAAATACCAAACTTGACATTGTTATTTTGTGATTTACCTCATTCTCTTTCTTTTTCTCTTCACTGGTGATTGCTGTCTTTTTGGAATCTATCCTACATATAGGGTTTTGAAGTTCAGAAATGCAAACTATTGCCTTGAACATGTCGTGTTTGTGCACTCCCATGCTGGCATGTCTGTCCATGGCCTCATGCACTGCCAAACCAAGGCCACCTGTAAATTGGAGGATCAACACTTAATATTCCCCATCTGTGCACTCTCGAACTGGATGGCATTTACATCAGTCTCTGGTTTCTGCTAGCCCACTCCTCATTTTCCCTCTCTTCCCTACCCCTCTGTCTTCTTTCCTCCAGCTCTTCACCCCTTCCCTCACCTTGCCCCTGTTTGCTGGTGTGTCCTCGCTCCATATTACCTCGTATGTGGGACTGTGCTCCTCCCTCTGCCCACCCCCCACCAATTTGTTTGGGCGCCAGCCTACATTTTGCTCATAATTTGATGAAAGGCTCAAGCCTAAAACGTTGGTTATGTATCTTTATCTTTGCACTGTTTGACTGCTGTTTCCCCAGCTTTATATTTTGACTTCCTGTATATATACATATATATTATATATATATATATGTTGTTTATATGTCGTTTGTGCATTAGGTGTACTGTGTGTCTGTGTGTGTACACTGTGTGTATAGTCTGGCAATGTTTTGTTTCATAGGGTTGTATATGTACAATCAGATGGTAATAAACATGAAATCAGTAAGTTGTAAATAAATTAGGCTAACAAAACTGAACAAAGGTATTTAAAGACAAACTAAATGAATTTGAGCTTTTAATTGAATGATTCTTTGCTTGCTTCGACAGGCATTTGAAAACAATCTCTTTCGTTGTCCAATATACCTACACAAGATGCCAGAAACTGATTTTCTGATAATCCGAACTCGTCAGGGTTATCATATTAGAGAGCTAGTTGATATTTTTGTTGTTGGCCAGCAATGTCCACTTTATGAAGTTCCTGGTCCAAACTCGAAGCGTGCAAACACTCATGTACGAGACTTTCTTCAGGTATGCTTGGTGTTTATTTCTTGTAATTTTCTTATTTCCATTTTTCATTTAAAGGAGACTGCTTCCCTCCTCATTCATTTGCCCACTTAATTCCCTGAAACCTATTCTATCTCGTGCCTATTAAAATATGACTTGATTAATTTGTAAATTGCAGCCTTTTAAGATTGTGCAATATTTGCTTATATTTTTGTAGGTATTTATTTACCGCCTTTTCTGGAAAAGTAAGGATCGTCCACGCCGAATCCGGATGGAAGACATAAAGAAAGCATTTCCTTCCCACTCCGAGAGTAGCATCAGAAAGCGATTAAAATTGTGTGCAGACTTCAAACGAACTGGTATAAGCTGTTGAACAATGTACTTTGATATGTCGCAGTAACGCTCCCTTACATTGCTGTAGCATTGCATAGCAAGTCCATGCATTGTTGTAATGTAAAGTTGGGTATTGTTACTGTAGTATTAAATAAAACTATTTCATGTGATATGAATCATGGGATCTCAATGTAAGTCATGTAGCCTTATTTCTGTATATGTACAGAACAGGATAATTTTGTGTTACTTTAGAAACATTGTACAGCTTAATTATTTTACTTTGATCTGTTTTTGAAGGGATGGATTCAAATTGGTGGGTGCTGAAACCAGACTTCCGATTACCCACTGAAGAAGAGATTCGAGCCATGGTATCTCCAGAGCAGTGCTGTGCATATTACAGCATGTTAGCAGCTGAGCAACGTTTAAAGGTTAGATGGATTAAGTAATGCAATAATTAATCCTTTGAATGTACCAGTAGATCATAGCATAATAATCGACAATGAGATAGACAACAGACTCGCCAAGGCAAATAGCGCCTTTGGAAGACTACACCAAAGAGTCTGGAAAAACAACCAACTGAAAAACCTCACAAAGATAAGCGTATACAGAGCCGTTGTCATACCCACACTCCTGTTCGGCTCCGAATCATGGGTCCTCTACCGGAACCACCTACGGCTCCTAGAACGCTTCCACTAGCGTTGTCTCCGCTCCATCCTCAACATCCATTGGAGCGCTTTCATCCCTAACGTCGAAGTACTCGAGATGGCAGAGGTCGACAGCATCGAGTCCACGCTGCTGAAGATCCAGCTGCGCTGGATGGGTCACGTCTCCAGAATGGAGGACCATCGCCTTCCCAAGATCGTGTTATATGGCGAGCTCTCCACTGGCCACCGTGACAGAGGTGCACCAAAGAAAAGGTACAAGGACTGCCTAAAGAAATCTCTTGGTGCCTGCCACATTGACCACCGCCAGTGGGCTGATAACGCCTCAAACCGTGCATCTTGGCGCCTCACAGTTTGGCGGGCAGCAACCTCCTTTGAAGAAGACCGCAGAGCCCACCTCACTGACAAAAGGCAAAGGAGGAAAAACCCAACACCCAACCCCAACCAACCAATTTTCCCCTGCAACCGCCGCAACCGTGTCTACCTGTCCCGCATCGGACTTGTCAGCCACAAACGAGCCTGCAGCTGACGTGGACTTTTTACCCCCTCCATAAATCTTCGTCCGCGAAGCCAAGCCAAAGAATAATCGTAGTATTAGGATTGCAATGAATAATGTTTTGTACATAATTTGCAGCATAGGATTTTTTTTAAAGTAATGCTCAATGAACTATACTTTGGTTTCTGATCTATCAGATACTCCTGCTTAGTGATTAAAGTTTACATTAACTTCCCTATTTGTTAAATAGTCAAATAATTAAATAAACTATTTTTTAGGGAGTTAACGTAGATTCTTTAATTCCATGCTCAATAAAGATCTGCATCCCACATCCACTTTGATTCTGTGAGTGTTGACAGAGTATTCAGGTTTAAGATGTCACATCCTTAAATAAATCCTAAGCAATCTCTCTCCCTTTCTATTTCCAAGAAAGGACAATGGGCAGACAATTAGGAAGTTTGTGAGAATCCTTTCTTGATTTAACAATACAGAGATTTTTAGCTGTTTATCCCTCAAGGTCTCAACTTCCCTTCAATCATCTCCCTAATTAATGACCAGTATGTTCAAAGATCATCACATTATACGTTGGCTTTGACCTGACTTACAAAAGGCTAGATATCAGTTTCAATGCCGCTTTGAAGTTTGGGAAGGTAGGGAAAGGGCTAGAGAGTGATGAAAAGTGGGAAGAAAAGCAGGCATGGGGAGAAGGTCTGGGAGAGAGAGAGAGATGTGCAAATGCATGCAAATCCCAATCCACCATGAGTATTCAAATCTAGCCTTTTTGTGAGATGGAGCCTGCCCTCTGGCCATTAGTTTAGAAATATATGAATCTTTGGGGGTGATTACTAAGGACCTGGACTAATTCAAATTATTTTCAGGTCTGCAGCAATGGTGTTTCTGCATTTGGCACATCTTTTGCTTTGTCCTGAAAATCATTGTTATTCATCTTGGATCAGCTCAGTCACCAAAATGAGAGCAAGAAAAGAGCAATGTAGTCAAACCTGGACTTTCCTATCCAGGCTTCTTGCTCTTTCTCTCTTGACTATGATTTTTCGCATCAATTTAACGTCGCATCATAATTTTGCAGACTCTTCTGTATTGGCTCTGGGGCTTAGTTTGCTCTGACCCTGCGCCCTGCTCTCACAATTCTGAGATTCCACCTAGATGATACAACAGTTAAACAAACCTTTATATGGACATCTAAAATCCGGAAAGCTCCAAAAACCAGCAAGTGGGGAAAGAGACGGCAGCGCGAGTCGGGTGGGCGAGGGGGAGAGAACGGCAGCGCAAGTCGGGCGGGCGAACGGGAGAGGCCGGCAGCGTGAGTTGGGTGGGCGAGAGACCGGCAGCGCAAGTCGGGCGGCCGAGGGGGGGAGATCGGCAACGCGAGGCAACGCGAGTCGGGCGGCCGAGGGGGGGAGATCGGCAGCGCGAGTCGGGCGGGTGAGGGGTGGTAGACCGACAGCTCGAGTCGGGCTGGCGAGAGGGAGAGACCGACAGTGCGAGTGACCGGCAGTGCGAGTTGGGTGGATGGGGTGGGGGGGGGGGGGGGGGGGGAGAGACCGGCAGCGCAAGTCGGGCAGGTGAAGGGGGAGGAGACTGCCAGCACAAGTCGGGCAGGCGAGGGGGGAAGGAGACTGACAGCACGACTGGAAGGGGGTTGGGGTGAATATGGCAGCACAATTCAGGTGGGTTTAAATCTGGTTTTCTGAAATCCAGAAAAATCCAAAATTCGGAACACACTGTCCCCCAAGGGTTCCGCCCAGTTGATATATTTCCTGCTGTGTAGGTGACCAAGACTACATACAATACTTCAAATTTGGCTTCATCACTATTTACAATGCTATATACCTGTGGTGCCACTTAAAATGAATTATTAATCTGTATTTGTAGTTGCCTCTATTCTGCAGTTGCCTACCTTTACTGTGCAAGACCTACCCTGGTTTGTCCTTCCAAAGTGCAACACCTCCTCTGTAAATTACATCTACTATTTTATAGTCCATTCTTCCAGCTGTACATGATCCCATTGCAATCTTTGAGAGCCTTCCTCACTGCCCATTACACCCCTAAATGTAGTGTCATCTGCAAATTTGCTGATCCAAATGACCACATTATCATCCATATCATTGATATAGATGACAAATGACAATGGACCCAAGGCCAATCTCTGATACACACCACTAGTCACAGGCCTTCAATCAGAGAGGCAATCCTCTACTACCATTTGCAGGAAATTACAGAGAGCCTGGTCACAGTCTTCCAAATATCTGTAGGGTTATGGGTGGTTCATGAGAACTGAATTGCAAAATTTTCCCCAAAAAAGTGAATGAGTAAGCCCAGTGACTATTGGCCAGTCAATTTATCTTTGATGGTGGGGAAGTTATACAAATAATCATAAAGGATGTAATTTGTTGACATTTGGATGAGCTTGCATTGATTTTGGGAAAACCAACATGGATTTATTAAAAGCAAATCAGGTTTAATCTAACAATTATTTTGATGAATTGCAGAGAAGGTTGATGAGGGAAATGCAAATGATGAGGTCTTAAGTACTGAAAACTGGTCTTGTCATCAAAGTTAAAGTCTGTAGATTGAAAGGGATTGGCTGTGAAATGATACCAAAACTAGTCGGGAAGATTGTTTGGGACTGGTGAAAATTTGACAATGAAGATTGGTAAACGAACTTCTGATTTTTATAATATATTGATGGTTTGACAGTAAGAGGCCAATCAGATGTTCCCATCTGCTTCAAAAGGGCATCAATCATCCCAGTACCCAAGAAGAATAGTGTGGGCTGCCTCAATGACTTCCACCCAGTAGCATTAACTTCTACTGTTATGAAATGTTTTGAGAGGCTGGTCATGGCCAGAATTAACATGTACCTCAGCAAAGATCTGGACCCACTGCAATTTGTCTATCGTCACAATCGTTCCACAGTGGATGCTATATCACTAGCCCGCCACTCAGTTCTGGATCACCTTGAAAACAGCAATCCGTACATAAAGCTGCTCTTCATCGACTACAGCTCGGCCTTCAATACCATTATTCCCTCAGTGCTGGTCAAGAAGCTACAAACTCTAGGCTTATTTACCCCTTTCTGCAACTGGATCTTTGACTTTCACATAGGAAGACCACAGTCAGTATGAATTGGGAAAAAACGTCCCGTCTTCACTGATTATCGACACAGGCACACTCGAAGGATGTGTGCGTGGCCCACTGCTCTACACATTATACACCCATGACTTTGGCCATGCACATTTCCAATGCCATTTACAAGTTTGCTGATGACACCACAGTTGTCAGCAGAATTACAAAAGGCAATGAGGAAGCTACAGGAGGGAGATAGATCACCTTGTTCAATGGTGTAACGACAACAACCCTGCGCTCAATATCAGCAAAACCAAGGAGATGATGTGGACTTCAGGAGGAGGTCAGGGAAACACAACCCAGTCCTCATCGAGAGCTCAGTAGTGGAGAGTGTCAAGATCTCCGAGGATCTAACCTATACCTTCCATGTTGATGTAATCACAAAGAAGACTCGCCAGAGACTATACTTTGTGAGGTGTCTGAGGAGATTCAGTCACCGAAGACTCTCGTAAACTTCTACAGGTGTATCATGGAGAGCATTCTGGCTGGTTGCATGACTGCCTGGTATGGAGGTGCCAACTCTTAGGACAAGAATAAGCTCCAGAGGGTTGTTAACTCAGCCTGCGACATCACAGGCACCAGACTGCAGTCCATCGAGGACATCTACATGAAGTGGACCCCCACCACCTAGGCCATGCCCACTTCACTCTGCTACCATTGAGAGAAAGGTACAGGAACCTAAAGGTGGGCACTCAACAGCAAAAGGACAGCTTCTTCCTCGCTGCCATCAGATGGCTGAATGATCAATGAACCAAAGACAGTGCCTTACTTTTCATGCACTATTATTTTTCCTTATTTTTTTATATAGTAATATTGTAAGATAGTTAAAATATGAATGTTTGCACTAAGATGCTGCAGCAAAACTGAATTTCATGACTTGTTCTTGACAATAAATTCTGATTCTGAACAAGTGGTTTAGGAATAAATTGCTGGAGTGTTAGTGTAATTGGATTCTATTATGTTATTCAAAAGGGATTTGGTACATAGCTGAAAGGATCAATTTGCAAGATTATAAGGGAAAAAGTCAGAGTTGGACTAGCTCTTGCATTGATCCAGTATACATTCAATGGGCTTAACAGCCTCATTCTACTGGAACTTTTCTGTGATTTCTTTGAACTGCAATCTGAACTCCGTTCATCCAATTAGACCAGCCGGCAAAATACATTGGATAAATCTCTGTTTGAAAGTAATTATTGGATTTTATCCAAGAAAAATGTAATTCCTAAATTTTGACTGACTAAATTGTGTAATGTTACTTGTATTTACTACTTGTAGGATGCTGGATATGGTGAAAAATCATTCTTTGCACCAGAGGAGGAGAATGAAGAAGAATTTCAGATGAAAATTGATGATGAGGTAACAGGAAAGAAACTGTCCTCTTAAAGTAAAATCATGATCATGTGCTTTAACAATG
This sequence comes from Narcine bancroftii, assembly GCF_036971445.1. Taxonomy (NCBI): domain Eukaryota; kingdom Metazoa; phylum Chordata; class Chondrichthyes; order Torpediniformes; family Narcinidae; genus Narcine; species Narcine bancroftii. Next base: position 20,963,848 of record NC_091476.1, on the reverse strand, counting down.
TGTACGTGAAACGTTAATTTTATGTGCACTGAAGAACTGTTTTTCTCATTTGATTCATGTTTTCTATTTTTACTGTTTAAAGCTAATGGGTTAGATTATGCTTGGTGTAGACTACCATTTGCTTTTGACCCCTCCGTCTTTCTCTCTTACCTCTTTCCACCACTAACCACCCTTCTGCATGCTATCCTAGCAGTCAGATTTAAAATTTGCAGCCCCATAGCATAAATTGTACAAGACCTCACTGCTAATGGCTCTCCCATGGGATGATGTTATGATGTGGCAACTGTGCCTCAGAAGAATCATGGACATTTAAAAAGTATTGAAATATAGGAATATATGTCAGAATAACAACAGCCTGGTGCAGGATATGAAAATAAAGAGCTCCAATTATGATGACAAAAATAAGTCAAGGATGTATGAAATTTGACAAATGTTGTAAAAGATTGCCAAATAAGGCAACAAATTTGAGGATTGGGATATTTTGGTTATCAGTCAAGAGGAGGAACAAAGAAATTGATGAAGAAAGCAAAAAATAAAGAGCAAATGCAAAGAAAATTAAAGTGGACTGTAGAATAGATAATGGAAAATCTCTGGGTGTGCTGTACGTGGATTTTCAGAAAGCCTTTGAAGTCCCAGATAAAAGATAATGTGTAAAAATGAAAGTGCATTTTGTTGGGCCTCAGCAATTTATAATGTAAACTAATTTGGATGAGGGAACAAAATACTAATGGCTGGAAGAACTTGGCAGGTTAAGCAACACCTGTGGAGGCAAAAGGATGTATAATGATTTGGGTCGATATGCTGCCTCATTCCTGACGCAACATCTTCCAGCAGTTCCAGATTCCAGCATTTGCTGATTCTTGTGTCCATAACACTTGAAATTTGACGGAATTGCGAATTATAACAGATTAAATGAGTGGACTAAAACATGACAGATACAGTGTAGTATAGATAAATGTGAAGTAATCTGGTTTTAGTTAGAAAAACAAAGTTAATGCATTATTTAAATTGTGTAAAAAATTTGTATCAATTGAGATATGTAATGTGGTTTTGTACTCAAGTCACTGAAAGCAAACATAGAGGAGGAGCAAGCAGGTAAGAAGGTAAATGCAAGTAAGAGGATTTGTCAACAGGGGAAAGAAGTGGGCACCTTCCATCCGGATGTCATTAATATCAACTTCTCTGGCATTGTCTGAATTCTGAGACTTTCTGCTTTTGGCTTTTTCCTGGAAGAAGGGCTCAAACCCGAAATGTCGTCAGTGTCTTCTATAGACCCTGAAAAGACTGGCTGAGTTCCTCCAGCATTTTGATGTGTTTTTACAGGAGGAAGAATGGCTTGCTATAAATTTACAGTGCAGTGTGAGGGCATATCTGGAGGAATGTTCCTATTCTGATATCGTTACCTAATGAAGAGATATACTGTACATTACCATAGATAACATACAATAAAAGTTTACCAGATTGATTCCTGGAATGTTGAATAAAGAAAAATTTGGTCAACGAGGCTTGTATTCATTATAATTTAGAAGGAAAATGTAAAATGTGTGTGGAGAGAGATCAGGAGAATGGTGTTGATAGTAGAAAGTCATACAGCACGGAAAAAGGCCTTTCACTCTAGCTAGTCTGTGCTGACAATCATTTGCCTAATCCTGCACTCATCTCATTTTATTCTTCCCACTTTCCATCAACTGCCCTGGACCTACCACTCACTAAGGGGGAATTAACCTTGAATAATTAATACCAACCATCACATCTTTGGGATATGGGAGAAAGCTGAAGCACCTGGAGTAAACTCGAGGTCATGAGAATGATCCTACTCCACACAAACAGCACTGGAGATTAGGAGAGAACCTGGATTGCTAGAGTTCTGAGGCAGCAGGTTTACTGACTGTGCAATTATTCTATCTATACCACTATGCTGCAATCATGGGTCCAGACCTAGATGAACAAAGAGTTTAAAAGAAATTCTGGTATAGTAGATTTGATGCAGATAGGTTTATCTGGCTGCCATGAATTGGGTAAAACTATATTTTTGTGGATTATAACCAAGTTATTTGTCCTGCGATTATTGAAGCACGTTTCATGAGACCAAGGTCAAATTTGTTGACCTTTCTTTCATCTTAAAATTTTGCAGGTTAGGACAGCACCTTGGAATACAACACGAGCATTTATTGCAGCAATGAAGGGCAAATGCTTACTGGAGGTTACTGGGGTTGCTGATCCTACTGGCTGTGGTGAAGGATTTTCCTATGTCAAGGTTCCCAACAAACCACAGCAGCAAAAGGTAATACTTTGGAGTTTGAATACTGTTCACCATTTCTGTTGACTGTTTATAGCACCCACATCACTTTTCATTTTGGTAGTGATTTGTAGCATTACTCAATATATGGAATGAATCTTAATTTGCTTTTTTTTAAATCAGTTTTTAAAAATTGGTAAAGTTGATGCTAAATTTTTGTTGAGACTCATCGAAATTACTTGGGTGAAATCATTATCATATTGATGTGTTTTGAGTGCATTTTGATGTTAACTGAAACTAAGTTTTTATTATTTAGCAGGGCAATCAGTAAACTCCAGGAAAGTATTTTCTCGGATTTATTTTTTGAATGATAGCAATATCCAGTTTTATTACCAACATTAGTCTTTAACTTCCTGGACTACAAACTCATAACTGACTTTGTGATTGTTATGTGAGAAAGAGAGGGTGTGACGAGAGCATGTGATCAATATGTATCTTGGCAAATGGAACAAACCTATGTGCTGCTTCCCATTATTCCAACTGATTGCATTCCGCCTTTGTAAATTGGATCATAAAACTTGTGCTCAGCTTGGTTGCAGAGACTGGTGAACTTCGTTGTCCACATTCAGAACTTTTCATGAAGCTGCTCAACAAAGAATTATATGAAAGTTTTTGATGTTAATGTAGAAGTTAATATCTATAGGACAAATCTGGTGAACTTCTTGTTAATAATCATATGAACACTACGTAATATGGAATACCGACTTGGAGAATTTGTTTAAAAACTCTGTTGGTTCTTAAATAACATCTTCTTTGCATCTAAGCAGACTTGGGAAGTGGACTACAGTAATTGCTTCTAACCCTTGCAACCAAAAGTAGAATATATTTGTTGTTCTTGAAAAGTCTGTGCAGGATGTCACTTCACGTCCAGTGTAGAGAGGGGGTCTGATTTGATTCCACCACAGTATTAACCTGTCATTTGTCCTCATGAAAGAACGTGAATTTTGCTTTTGCAAAATCCTCTGATTTTGTATCATAACTTAAAAAGCAAAAATATGTGGCAGATTCCATTTATCTTGGAGTTTTATGTACAGCGCAACTCTGATTATCTGAAATTGGATTCTCCGAATCCTCATTTATCCATAATATTTTTGGAGCTGAACTAACCTCACAGGTTGAAAAAAATTCACTTGACATGAAATTAGAACAACAGTTGTCCTCGTTAGAGGTAACTCCCTCCCCTCTCTCTTTCCATTTCTTCTTTACCTCCCCCTATTAACTTTTCCCTCCAACTCTCCTTCTCAAACTGCATGCTGCTGTCTCCCAGCCGCAAGCAGTTGGAAGAATCTCTTGTCCTAGTGTCATCAAGGAGAACGACCTCCCGGGCAGGAGCAGAACCTCTGGCTCAGTGACGTTTCCTCCCCTTCCCTCCCTCCTCTTCCTCATCCGTTCACTCCCTCCTCCCCTTCCCTCTTCCCCCCTCCCTCTCCATTCCCTCCCTCTCCATCCCCTCCCTCTCCATCCCCTCCCTCTCCATCCCCTCCCACTCCATCCCCTCCCTCTCCATCCCCTCCCTCTCCATCCCCTCCCTCTCCATCCCCTCCCACTCCATCCCCTCCCTCTCCATCCCCTCCCACTCCATCCCCTCCCTCTCCATCCCCTCCCTCTCCATCCCCTCCCTCTCCATCCCCTCCCTCTCCATCCCCTCCCTCTCCATCCCCTCCCTCTCCATCCCCTCCCTCTCCATCCCCTCCCTCTCCATCCCCTCCCTCTCCATCCCCTCCCTCTCCATCCCCTCCCTCTCCATCCCCTCCCTCTCCATCCCCTCCCTCTCCATCCCCTCCCTCTCCATCCCCTCCCTCTCCATCCCCTCCCTCTCCATCCCCTCCCTCTCCATCCCCTCCCTCTCCATCCCCTCCCTCTCCATCCCCTCCCTCTCCATCCCCTCCCTCTCCATCCCCTCCCTCTCCATCCCCTCCCTCTCCATCCCCTCCCTCTCCATCCCCTCCTCGGCATAATGGAACTCCCCAACTCCCACACCAAATCTTCTCCTTGGCCTACTACCATACACGCACACCAGACTCCCCGGTATGTATTTGTGGGCCCAGGGGAGATTCAGAGTCGGGACGCAAGTGTCGGGAGCTCTGGTGATTGGGGAGACAGGACCTGCTGACTCGCCGGTGAGTGTTCCACTGGCTCAGAAAACCTTCCTTTTTTTGGTGAGAATTAAACATGATTTTAATGCTTAAAAAGTCTTCCCTTGTTGTTTAAACATTGATACAAGTGATTTTCAGTTGCTACTGGGCTGTTTTTAAAAAAAATGACTAGTTCTCCGAAAAGGAAACGTTTATCTGACATAGGCCTGGTCACAACCATTTTGGATAATCGGAGTTGTACTGTATTTCGTTTGTGAAGATATTGAACCTCTTCTGATATCAGAAATGATTTGTTGCCTCATTAAATCCAAAATTTTTTAAAAATACATAATCTTTGACTTGGTTTCCAGGATGACAACCAGCCTCAACCAGTGAAGAAGACTGTTACAGGAACGGATGCTGACCTTCGGCGACTATCTTTGAAAAATGCCAAACAGCTCCTTCGGAAATTTGGAGTTCCAGAGGAAGAAGTAAGTTGTTCTGGTATGCAGTTTTATCATTGATACATCCTTCACTGATCTATTGTGGAGCAAAAAGTAGCATTGATTTTCAAAACATTTTGTAAATTCAGTTTGTTAAAGTTATTTCGACATGATGATGTAAAATGCTGTGTAAATATTTGCAGCAATATCATAAAGCTGAAACATTCATTTGAAACTGATGCTTTTATTTATTCTGTGGTAGATTAAAAAGCTCTCTCGATGGGAGGTTATTGATGTTGTGCGTACAATGTCGACAGAGCAAGCCAGGTCAGGTGACACTCCCATGAGCAAATTTGCCCGTGGATCACGTTTTTCAGTGGCTGAACATCAAGAGCGATACAAGGAGGAGTGTCAGCGCATTTTTGATCTTCAGAACAAGTGAGAAAGATTTATTGTTAATTGTATCATAACTTCAGTGTGACCTACAGTCAAACATGGAATCTATTGAAAATTTAAATTTATAGAAGCATAATTCCCTCACTGTCACAATTGACCCCTTCTCACAGAATTTCATGCCCTAGAAGGAGTATAATTGAATTAAAATTAGATTGATCATATCTTAAATTATTGTTAATTTATATCAATCAGCATCATTCTTCAGTTGTTAGTGCCAAATTTTGGCTAATTCTAGTTGCTCTGGTCAGTGTCCTGTTGATAACTTATTTTCTGGTGCTGTTCCTGTTGATATTGATCAATGCAGTATTTGGTCATGGAACATAAATGCATCTTACTCAAGTTTAATAAAATAAGTCAGGCAAAGCCAGATGAAGATAGGTCAGTGGATAAATTGTTCCTTAGAATGATTTGCAGTATTGATCTTGGTCCTTCATGAGTTGCACCTTTTCAGATGGCAAATAAAGTTGTCTGTGAATAACACCACTAGTTCATATCACTTATTTCAAAGTGTAGTCTATTTGTCAGTAATCAGTACTTTTTCACATGCTAACGATTATGCCTTGGGGTCTAGAGGTTTTGTGCCAAAAATGGTTTAACTTCTCTTTGGGTCTTAAAATCAAAGCAGAAATATTGGTTCTCCCACTTGGATGCTACACTGTTCTGCTTTAATTATAAAATGCACCATATTTCTTTGCAATAAAAATAACTTTAGGGGCCAGAATTGATTTCGAGCAAGATTTTGTAAAATGGCTCGGGGACTATTCTGCTGTTACAATTCTCAGCGAAAAGTAATTCTATTTTTTCCAAAATTGCTTTTGGGTAGTGGGGTAAAGATGTCCATTGATAAGCATATAAAGTAACACCATGTAATTATGTGCATACTTTTTCCAAATACTGCTATTTGCATTTTAGGTATAATCTCTTGGTGCAATTAATGGAAGCTGACTTTCAAAGATCTGCCAAATCAAAGATCTGGGTGATTTATGACTGAAGGAAAATGTTTTAAATTGTGGTTTGCTCTTTTTCAAACTGGTAGCATATTCCTATCTGACAGCTTTTTCCAGACTTACAGTGAACCATCCCTTGAATATTTTCTAAAAGTTGAAACCTCAACATGTCAGTAATAAAATGGAATTAATACAAGATTAGTGTAAATAGAGAAACTTGTCCGTGAACTACTCTTTGCAGACGATGCCGCTTTAGTTGCCCATTCAGAGCCAGCTCTTCAGCGCTTGACATCCTGCTTTGCGGAAACTGCCAAAATGTTTGGCCTGGAAGTCAGCCTGAAGAAAACTGAGGTCCTCCATCAGCCAGCTCCCCACCATGACTACCAGCCCCCCCACATCTCCATCGGGCACACAAAACTCAAAACGGTCAACCAGTTTACCTATCTCGGCTGCACCATTTCATCAGATGCAAGGATAGACAACAGACTCGCCAAGGCAAATAGCGCCTTTGGAAGACTACACAAAAGAGTCTGGAAAAACAACCAACTGAAAAACCTCACAAAGATAAACGTATACAGAGCCGTTGTCATACCCACACTCCTGTTCGGCTCCGAATCATGGGTCCTCTACCGGCACCACCTACGGCTCCTAGAACGCTTCCACCAGCGTTGTCTCCGCTCCATCCTCAACATCCATTGGAGCGCTTACACCCCTAACGTCGAAGTACTCGAGATGGCAGAGGTCGACAGCATCGAGTCCACGCTGCTGAAGATCCAGCTGCGCTGGATGGGTCACGTCTCCAAAATGGAGGACCATCGCCTTCCCAAGATCGTGTTATATGGCGAGCTCTCCACTGGCCACCGTGACAGAGGTGCACCAAAGAAAAGGTACAAGGACTGCCTAAAGAAATCTCTTGGTGCCTGCCACATTGACCACCGCCAGTGGGCTGATAACGCCTCAAACCGTGCATCTTGGCGCCTCACAGTTTGGCGGGCAGCAACCTCCTTTGAAGAAGACTGCAGAGCCTACCTCACTGACAAAAGGCAAAGGAGGAAAAACCCCAACACCCAACCCCAACCAACCAATTTTCCCCTGCAGCCACTGCAACCGTGTCTGCCTGTCCCGCATCGGACTTGTCAGCCACAAACGAGCCTGCAGCTGACGTGGACTTTTTACCCCCTCCATAAATCTTCGTCCGCGAAGCCAAGCCAAAGAAAAAAAAAGTGTAAATGGGTACTTGATGATCAGTGTGAAATTCGTTGGTTTAAGGGCCTGCTTCTCTCTGTGATTTTATGGCTATTTAATGCAAAAAGGAAGTAAATGTTATTGTAAAAGATACCAATATTCATTCTCCATGTATGTGGTCCAGAGTCACAGAATAACTAATTACTCAGTTCAATTGCCAATATTGTTTGAGTACATCTTCACGCTCATCCAGATATTGATCTGATCTCTGGTTTTTAGGCATTGCCATTTGCTGACTTCCAAGCTAAGCTGAAGGTTATATTTTTTGTCAGGATATGTAGTGATTTCAAAAATAAAAAAAAAAACGTGATTTTTTTTCATACAATTGACAACTGTAACTCAGAATGCTTTGTTCACTTTTAGGGTTCTGTCTTCAACTGAGGTTCTCTCGACGGACACAGACAGCAGCTCAGCAGAAGACAGTGATTTTGAGGAAATGGGAAAAAATATTGAAAACATGTTACAGAATAAGAAAACAAGCTCACAACTTTCTCGTGAACGAGAGGAACAGGAACGCAAGGAACTACAGAGGATGTTGATGGGAGAAGAAATTGGAAATGATAAAGACCGTGATAAAAAGGAGAAGAAAGACAGGAAAGGTTCATGTGAGTGATGCTTGGTATTGCTGCAGGAGAGGCATTATTTTACTGACTGTGTGGTATCCTTGAGCTTCTGGTATATGAAGTACTGGTGCTGTTGTAAAAGGAACTGAAGCAGATTGAGCCTGAAGGAGAAAATGGAACAATTTGGTATATAAGAGGGTAGAAGGTGAAAATTAATGTGGATAGCTAAGCTTTGAGGGGTGAAATTGTACAGTAAATATTGATTGAACCTGAATAGTTTGTCTTGTTTCGTGAATGAAAATGTTCAAAATCTTGGTGTCTCTGTTGGTCAAAATTTGGTGAGTGTTTTTAATATTAGAGATACATGAGCAGAACTGTCTTTTTTTGGTGTTGAAGTTCATTTTTTTTATGATCTGGCTGCCCATATACAACTAGATGAAACAGCATTTCTCTGCACCAAGGTGCACACACATAGGCATATAATACACAGAACATAATAATCACGCATATACATAAAAATGTACTATTAATAAATATGTATGAATATTATGGAATAATTTACTTATTTCATTTATGAGGCTTAAGTTTATAGGATATCATTCATCTTACAGCCTGTATTTTTTGATGCTCCTGTATCTCTTTCCTGATGTAGTAGGCCAGAGATCTTATGTCATGGAAGGTAGGGGTCTTCACTTATTTTTGAGCCCTTTTTAAATAATGCTGCTGTTGAATGTTATCAACAGAGGAAAGGGAGACACTTGTGATCTTCTCGGCTGTTTTTAATTTATTTTAATTTAGACATACAGCATGATAACAGGCCATTTTGGCCTATAAGTCTGTGCTGCCCAATTTATGTACATTTTGAACAGTGGGAGGAAACAGGAGTCCCCATGGAAAAACCCACGCAAACGTGGGGAGAATGTACTAACTCCTTACAGATAGTGTTGGATTTGAATTCCGATCACGTGCTGTAAGGCATTGTGCTAACCGCTATGCCAACTGTGCTGTATTGACTTCCGGTCTGATGCTTTGCAGCTACCATTGCATACAATGATGTAGCCAGACAGAACATTCTCAATTGTCAATGATCCTCCTTGAAGCTAGAGGGGTAGCCTTGTCCTCTTCAAACTCCTTAGGAAGTATAAGCCCTGATTCACCTTCCTATTTAACGAGGTGTTGTAGGTCCAGGATAGGTCATCTATTCTGTGCACATCAAGGAACTTTGTGCTCTCCACTCCCTCCATGGTGGAGCCATTGATGTGTAGTGGAGAGTGGCTGAACTTCATCTTCCTGAAGTCCACAATCATTTCCTTTGTCTAGTCTACATTAAGACTTGGGTTGTTATTCTCGGACCATTTGTCAAGCCTTCCAACATCCTTTCTGTAAGCCAACTCAATACTGTTGATGACTCCATCTGCTGCTGCAACATCCACAAACGATGATTCTGTTTCAGCTGAAGTCAGGGTCAGCAGCATGAACAGTCGTGGGCCAGTGTTCAGTGTGATGGGACTTGAGATTTTGCCTGGCATATGAGGTGTAATTCTCTCGGTAGATCAGCATGAAGTGGAGGGTCAAAGCTTAGCATCTTCTGTGGCTTGGTTTGGATGGTAGGCAAACTGGAATTGGTCCAATGTTGCTGGAAGATGGGATTGGATGCATTCCATAACCATTCGCTCAAAGCACTTCATGCAGGTTGAGGTCAGTGCCACTGGGCAGTTGTCATTGAGTCTAGTTACATCAATCTCTTGGGCACTGGGATGATGATGGCTGCCTTGAATTCTGCAGGGAGAGTGGACTGCTGTCAGCATGGTTGCACAGTCCTTCAGCATCAAACCAGGTATGTTGTCTGATCCTTTTGCTTTGTGTGGTTTCAAACTGGATGAGATCCTTCTCATCTCAGCTGCGACAATGCAGGACCCTTGTTCTTCAAGGGGATAAGGAGGTTTTCTTGGTGTTGCATCTTTTTTTACATCAAACAATGCATAGATGGTAAGGTCAGGAAGGGAGGCATCTTTGCTGTTGATCATTATACAGTGCATATTACATAAATTATTAGAGTTTTAAATCTTTCATAATGTTAGTTTATTATAATAGAACTGGTTGTTCATGGGTAAAGTATGTTTACTGCAAACACCTAGATGAAAAATTATCTGGTGTGGAAATTCAAATTTCAGATTTATTGTCAGTTATAAATACATGACATCACATACAACCCTGAGATTCTTTTTCCTGCGGGGGTGGCAGAATTACTTCATCGTTGGCTGAAATCTGGTGTCTGATCATGAGAGCAAGAAGAAAAATAATCAAGGATAATTGTTCTCCAAGATTGAAGAAGGACATTCTTGCTATTGAGTGAGTGCAGTATAGGTTCACAAGGTTAATTGTTATATGTTGACTGTCATATGTTGAAAGATTGGAGCGACTAGGCTTGTATACACTGGAATTTTGAAAGATGAGAGGGGATCTGATTGAAACATATAAGATTATTAAGGGATTGGACACACTCGTGGCAGGAAACATGATACTGATGTTGGGGGAGTCCAGAACCAGAGGCCATAGTTTAGAATGGAGTTGAGGAAAAACTTTTTCACCCAGAGAGTTGTGGATCTCTGCCTCAGAAGGCAATGTGGGCCAATTCTCTGGATGCTTTCAAGAAAGAGTTAGGTAAAACTCTTAGATAGCAGAGTCAAGGGATATGAGGAGAAGGCAGGAATGGGGTACTGATTGTGGATGACCAGCCATGATCATAATGAATGGCAGTGCTGGCTCGAAGGGCTGAATGGCCTACTTCTGCACCTATTGTCTATTGCTATTGATAGTCACACAATCAGTTTCCACCTTTGTGAAGATTTGGTTCTATTGGTACTGAGAAGATTCTTACATTTGTAGTTCTTCATTTATGAACTTGTATAACAAGTGATGAATAGCTTCAGAGCTAAGACCAATGCTGTCCTGTTTTGCATTCACAGCTGAAGAGAGAATGATGATCAAGAGTAGGAATCTGAATTGAATTTCCCACAAATAGTGTGCGGATAAATACCATCCAGCTCTCAAGCAAAAAATGATTGGGTGAAAGCCCATTTGCTGTCCTGATTAAGTTTAACTAATTTTGGATACACTCTGAATGAGTTGAGATTTTAATACGTGTGATGAAATAACTTTATTTTTACCAACATGTATGCTAATTTCATCTTTTGTGGAATAATGTTTAGATTTGTACATGTACATGAAAGTGATGTACTTGAGGGCAGCTGGTACTGTGAAACTGAGTCCTTATCTTCAAGGAACTGATTATTAATCAGCATTCTTTGAAATATAAAGGACAATAAACTATAATCAAATTATTGCTTTTACCTCTAATTTTAAAGTTTTTTTGTTAGTAAGTGATATTAATTTTGGAGAATGATTTTTTTTCACAGTTTCATCTCTGGTGTTTATAATAAGCATAAAAAATATAACCAGTAAAAAAATTTTTTTCATTCTAATCTTGGTCAACTCCATTTCACGTGATCTCTCCCATATCAGCCATTCTCTGGTCTGTCTGGAGAAACAGCATTTCAGTGGCAGAATTCTCTCAGTTTTGCATTGAATGACTTGTCTTTCCTATCACTCCCTTTCCTGTCGCTTTCCTCTTCTTCCAACTGAGAGCCCTGATATTGGGCATCCCTCAGCTGTTCGCGCTGCGTTTGTTCTCTCATCAGCTGGACCCCCCCTCCCGTCGGTGTTCTCTTTTTTCCTAGTGAGCGCACTGCGCATGCGCGACTCCTTGCACATGTGCAGTTGCGCGCTTTTGTTTGGCTCAGAGAGCCATTTTTGCAGTCCAGCGGTTGGGAGGTCGCGACTCTGCGGGGTTGTCACCAACCTTGGAGAATGGGCTCTCTTCTCCACAACAGCTCCCTGTTTCTTCAAGCAGGTAAGGCCTTCTCCTTTCTCTTCCGGTGTCTTTTCTTTTTTTCCCATTGTTTTTACTTTTTCCTTCTTGGGTGCCATTTTTAATTTCTCTACAACTTTATATTTTATTTGTTATGTTTTGTGTTTCTTGAACTTTGTATTTTCTTCACTTTATTTATTTTCTGGAGAGGGCTGGTATTCTTCTACCGGCCACTACTCCATCACGTGACTCCTCCCCATTGAATGACTTGTCTAAGAAGTTATTAATTTAGGACAGTCCAAATATGTCTCGTGTATGATTCCGACACCATCAGAGAAAGTGTTTTTCAGCTCATTAGTCTGAACTCCATTTGGATGCAGGAGAGAGAGGAAAGTTCAGTGTCCAACCTACTAATCCACCCAGAATGACTTTTTTAAATTTTGTTTTTGAATTAAATGCAATATAGCGTTGTTACATTAAACAATATGACATTCAAATCTTTTTTTTACCTTTTAGCATGCAGCACTCCTACCCCAGGAGTATTTCACAAAGATGATGACACAGCCTCTGTCACTAGTCTTAACTCCTCGGCCACAGGGCGACGGCTGAAGATCTATCGTACATTTCGAGATGAAGATGGAAAAGAATACGTAAGATGCGAGACTGTCAGGAAAGCTGCTGTAATCGATGCATATGTTAGAATACGGACGACAAAAGATGAAGACTTCATGTAAGTTGAATATTTTTATTGCAATAATGCAACTTCAGTTTGCACAGCACTGCTACACTGTACAGTGACTGCTCTGCATGGAGCTAAAATTTGAAGTGACATGATGTTTGGCTTTGATTTTGCAAAGGAAATTATTGGAAAAGGAAATGGAATATTTGGATTGAGGAATGGGTAGGATATTCATCATCAGTGGTGAATGATCCTGAGAAGACTGCACGGTATGAGATGAAACCTATGCAATCAGATGATAAACTGAGCATCTTTTCTCATGGATGAATGCAACAGATATATTGTAAAAAAAAGCCTACTAGCCAATATATCTCCATCTAAGTTCAATAAAATGTTATCAGAGAAAACACAATGCTCAAGTAACTCAGCGGGTTACATAACATAGTTTCTATAGCAAAGATAAGATACATAACCAACATTTCGAGCATGAGCCCTTCATCAAGGTTACAAGCAAAATGTAAGCAGGATCCTGAATAAAATAGGGTATGGGGGAACGAGAAGGGAAGGAGCACAACTCCACAGGCAAGAGATAATAGGTGGATAAGGGAGGGAGGGCACAAAAGAAAAGAAGGGGATGGGGATAGCTCTCTGAATGGAGAAGGAAGTGGTGGAGAGCTAGAGGAAAGGAGATAGGGATAGGAAAGAGAGGTAAAATTGGGAGTGGCCTTGCAGAAACCAAGAAGTCGATGTTAATGCCATCTTATTAGAGTGTGCCCTGATGGAATGCAAGTGTTGCTCCTCCAGTTTAGGGTTGGCCCTTGTTTGGCAGTGCACAAGCCCTGGACACACATGGCGAAGTGGAAGTGGGTGCAGAATTGAAATGGTTGGCTTCTAGGAGATCCCTGATGCAGACAGAATGGAGATGCTTAGCAAAACAATACCCATTCTGTGTCTCTCTCTGACATAGAGAAAGCCTTATCCACTTATTACCTATTACCTCATGCCTGAAGACCTTGCTCCACCCGTGCCCCTCCCCAACCACCATTTTAGCCCTTCTTTTCTTTTGTTAATTTTTTTTGTGTCATTTTTTGTTCTAATTTTTGTTCTATCTTCACTAGCTGTAAAATATTTGGAATGTCTTATGTTTTATATTGTGTCAGGTAAGTGTGAAGCTTTGTTTGTCCCTTTCACCCAGTGAAGCATGACTTCAAATCTACAGAAGTGACTGGTCTTTGTCCTATTGCCTCCTCCTTTGACGCTATCAATGACCAATTACTCTGATGTAAAGTGCCTTAAAATGCAATAAAACATTGAAGCAAAAAGCTGGTGGTAAAACTATTTACATATTTATGTAGGTACTTTTATGTTGATACGACATCCAGGAATTGGATAAAATCAGCCATTAGGTAAATAAGTGGCAGATAATTTTATCTGTTCATTAAGACGAGATATCTCTTGTCCTTCGTAGTTCATCACTTGGCTGAAAATACAGTACAACTCCAATTATCTGAAATCAGATTGTCCAAAATCCTCATTTATCCAAAATCTTTTTAAAAATTCAGATAAATGAGGCTATCCGAAACAAATCAGAAATCCTCATTTATCAAAAATTTTTTTTGAGCCAAACTGACCTCACAGGTTGAAAAAAAATTAACTGGACATGAAATTAGAATGACAATTTCCTCATTTCAGGTAAATTCCTCCCTTTTCTCTTTCCATTACTTCTTTACCTTCCCCTGTTGACTTTCTCTCCAACTCTTCCTCTCAAACTACGTTCTGCTGTCTTCCAGCTGCAAGTGGTCAGAAGAATCCCTTGACCTGGTGTCATCAAAGAGAGTGGCCTCCCAGGCAGGAGCGGGATCTCGGGCTCAGTGGTGTTCCCTCCTATCTCCTTCCCTCCCTCCCTCCTCAGCACACTGGACTCCCCAGTGTGCATGTGCGGTTGACCTAGGGGAGGAGTCGGGACTCAGGCTCCAATGATTAGGGAGACAGGAGCCCTCTGGGGATCTCATGCAGCGGTGGGGATTGACAGTGGCGGTTGGGAGGTCTTGGTAATAGGTGGCGGCATTGTGGCCAGCATTTTTTTTGGTGAGAACTAAACATTATTTTAATTCTTAAAAAGGCTTCCCTTGTTGTTTGTTGTTGTTTAACAACCACCGCCAGTGGGCTGATATCGCCTCAAACCGTGCATCTTGGCGCCTCACAGTTCGGCGGGCAGCAACCTCCTTTGAAGAAGACCGCAGAGCCCACCTCACTGTCAAAAGACAAAGGAGGAAAAACCCAACACCCAACCCCAAACAACCAATTTTCCCTTGCAACTGCTGCAACCATGTCTGCCTGTCCCGCATTGGACTTGTCAGCCACAAACGAGCCTTCAGCTGACGTGGACATTACCCCTCCATAAATCTTCGTCCGCGAAGCCAAGCCAAAGAAGAAACATTGATGCAAATGATTTGCTGTTGTTCTGGGCTGTTTTTTAAAAATGACCCGTTCTCTGAAAAAACTGTTTATCCGACATAGGCTCGATCCTGACCATTTCAGATAATTGGAGTTGTATTGTTTAAAATTGTAGGGCAATTCAGTAAATAAAAAATGGTTGCATTCTTTTACAGGATTTAAGTATAGTCCAATTTTGGCATCACCATATGATGACCTAATAAGGCAATAGATAATGAACTGGAAAATATTGAAATTGGATGGAAAAAAATATAATTCTTTTAGGTTTTTCTTACAATTTTGTGTCAAATATTCATAGCCGTAAATTTGCACTATTTGATGAGCAACATCGTGAAGAAATGCGGCGAGAACGACGCAGAATTCAGGAACAACTTCGGAGACTCAAACGGAATCAGGAGAAGGAAAAATTGAAAGGACCACCAGAAAAGAAGCCCAAAAAAGTAAAAGAAAGGCCTGACCTTAAGGTAACTAATTCCAGGATATTCTGAGTGTGAACTTCATTGTACATCATCACAGAGAGGCTTGGTAGCACCATAATTGACTTGAGTTGGCAAATCCTGATAGGGACTGAACAAAGCAACATCACGGATGAAATCTTTTCAACATCCTCTCTGCATTTGCCCATGGTAGAGCTGGTTGGAATGGTCATCACATTGTCCTTGTAGCGACTAAACCCTTGTTTTTGTTTTGAGGGCATAATATTAAAATGGCCTTCCCAAAACACTACATGAATAGACTCTGCTTTGGGGAGGACGAATGAGAGTATAATGGAGGGAACTTTTAAAATTACAGTCCAGTGAGCAGCTGATCGAGTGCTTTGGGGGGAGGAGCTGAATCGAGATTGGCTCTTTGGAGGCACATCAGCCAGTAAAGGAAAAATAGGTGTCGAGAAGTGAACGTTGTGTGAGTGGCAGTGATTGAGAGTAAATGCTGGGATTGAGTTAAGTGCTGAGGTTTTGGCTTGAGAGGCTTTGACAAAGGGGGCTGAACAGAGGTCAGAAAAGAACAAATGTCTTTAAGTTTTTCAGACTTAGTGCAGCTAAGCTCATTGCAGTGGGAATCTCAGTCAGGGCAGAGATATGACTATCCAGAAAAATGTGGGGCATCAGAAAGACTCTGATGTCACTGTGGACCACATCTGTGGGATGTACATCCAGTTGCAGCTCATCATTGTGTTAAGGAATTGGACCTGGTGTTGGATGAACTCGGAATCATCTGAGAGACAGATAAGGTCATAGATTACAATTATAAATGGTTGCATGATCACTAGGAAGAGAAATGAGTAAGTTCCCCATAATAACAAGTATACCTCTTGATACTGATGTGGGATGATCTATCAGAGAGTATCAACAGCAGCCAGGTCATTGGCACCACAAATGATTCTGAGGCCCAGTGGATGAAGTCAAGTGGAGTGATAGTGGTACGAGACTCTGTTGTCAAAAGTTCTGTGGATGCAAGAGAGACTTCATAATAGTGCATTGCCTCCCTGTTGCCAGGATCCAGGATGACTTTGAGAGGGAACATGACATTGTGAGAGGGGAAGGAAATAGTCAAAGGTCATGGTCTTTGTTGGTACCCCTGCAAAATGAATTCAGGGATTTCAAAGTTGTGATCTTGGGATTACTACCTGTGCCATGAGCTAATGAATCCATAAACAGGAAGGTAGTTTAGTTTAATGCATGGCTAAGGGGCTGGTACTGGAGGGAGGAGGGATTTTGATATTTAGATCATTGGACTCTCTTCCAGGGAACTTGGAACCGAGTTAAACAAGAAAATCTGCAAAAGCTTTGATTGTAGTTTACACAAAAATTATGGAAAAACTCAGTCAGTCACGCAGCGTTCTTTATGTGGCAAAGATAAAGATAGATCACCAGTGTTACAGGTGAATCCTTCATCAAGGTGTGAGCAAAAAGCAGTCAGACACCTGAATAAAATGGTAGGGAGAGGAGCAGAGGCCCACAGGCAAAAAGTCAGAGATGGATATGAGTGGGAAGACACAAGAGAAAAAAATCTGAGAAGTGATAGGGGAGAGACAGAGAGCTGGAGGAAAGGAGATGTATGGATGGGTAACAGAGGAAGACAGAGGACTGTCTAAACAGAAACCGGAGAAGTTGATGTTAATGCCATCCGGTTGAAGAATCCCCATTCAGAACATTTGGTGCTGCTCCTCTAGTTTACGGATGGCCTTGGTTTGGTAGTACATGAGGCCATGGACAGACAGGTTAGCATGGGAATGGAGCAGGAAATTGAAATGATTTGCCTCTGGGAGATCCCTGCTATTGCTGTGGACAGAGCAAAGGTGCTCAACAAAATAATCTGCAATGTAGAAAAGTTGGAACCTATGCAGGAGGTACAAGTTACACATGAACTGGAGTGGGACCAATATCCTCATGGTGAGGTTCGCCAATTCTACTCAGAGGGTTTAAACTAGAGTGAAAGAGGGATGGGAACTTGGGCAGCAAGTGAAAGAGGTGAGAGGGTGGCAGATGTTTGAACAAGTACGCCTAAAAGGAAAGACAGGTAGGGATGGGTGAATGGTCACAATGAAACTGATGAGCTAAAGTGTGTTAATTTTAATGCAAGTTGTGGATAAGGCAGTTGAGCTAAAAGAACCTGGAATGGTACTTGCAATTATGATGTTGTGACTGTTATGGAGACATGGGTGCAAAAGGTATGGGACTGGCAGTTCAGAGTTCCTGGGTTTTGTATTTCTAGAGGGAAAGAGAAGGAGGTAAAAGAAGAGATGGTTAGCATTGTTAATCAGGGAGAGTGTTATACCTGCACTCAGAAAGGACCTAATGGTGAACTCAATGACTGAGGTAGAATTGTAGTGATCAGAAATAATTTAGGTGCAATCATTCTGAAAGGGCTACACTAAAGATATGTCAGATAAGCACTTGAAGCAAAGATGAACCACTTAGAGATTTAAAATGTAGTTTATAAAAAGACTTGCAGCTGAAAGTTCAATATAAAATCTCCTGTATTTCTTTTCTTCCTAATAGCTGAAATGTGGTGCTTGTGGGGCCATTGGACACATGAGGACCAATAAGTTTTGTCCTCTATATTACCAAACAAATGCTCCACCAAGTAACCCAGTTGCTATGACAGAAGAACAAGAGGAGGAGCTTGAAAAGACAGTTATACCAAATGACAATGAGGAGCTTATCAAAGTGGAAGGAACCAAAATTGTTCTGGGCAAACAGCTGATTGAGAGGTAAGTGAGAATAATAACTTAAGATGAATGCGAGAGAGTAATTCTGTGTAATTAACCTCTCTGAGGCAATACTGATAAACAAATTAGATGTAATTTTTCAAAAAAAGGAACAAAAATGTACACAGCATGTTTGTTGTCCCACTGCAAGATCATAGGACCTCTTTAGTGCAACTGATCCATGGGATTTGCCCTAAAGGTGCTACCACACAATGAAATGTTTCACTCCTCCCAATTTTTTTCCAGTTCACCCTTCTGCCTATTACTCCCAGATCAAGGAGAGTTTCTTATCAGTATCATATCTTGTGATATCCTCGCTCTTGAGGCTGCATGCTTTTTCCATGTTTTGAGGCCTTGAGGCAGACCATAACAGGTATTTGTGGCAATGTTTATGGTTGATTTGGTAAATTGTTATTATATTAGTTGATTATCATGGCAAGAAAAGGTTACTTAATTAAAATAGAAAATGCTGGAAAAACTCTGAGTTGAAGGATTTAACCATTGTTAGCCTTGGATGACGAACCATTCACATCATCAAATCATACATACTCTTTGTCTTGCTAATCTTTTTAAATATGCCTATGAATGCAAATGTTCTGACTTGAGCATTTTTGGAATCTGGACTTTTGTATGAATTCCAAAATATTGATTCTGTATTTATATTTTTAGCATGTGAAATCTGCCTATTGTATCCCTTCTTCAACCTTTGCTTAACACTGGTCAGACCACAGTTTGAGCATTGTATCCATTTCTGATCATTCTTTAAAATTGACCTTGAAGACCTCAAAACAGTCCAGCAAATAATTATTAGATTGGTACCAGTTTCATCTGTAATGTTAGAATGGAGAAGCTTGGGTTCTTCTTCGGGCAAATAAAGCTGGCTTAATCATGGGCCAGGGCTCGTGGATTTATAGTAGACTAAAGATAACAATAAATGTTTTTTTATGTACAGAAGTTTTGATCTGGGGCTCCATAGTGTGTACAAATAATGAAAGAGAACCAATCACAGCTTTCAGAATAGATGTTTGTGTACACTTTATTACGAGCTTCCGTTTTAGTAAAATGTGATTATCGCTGTAAGGGATAGTATAGACAGGAGGGACTGAATGGTAACATTTCACACATGTCGCAGCTCAGCGATATTTCAATACATTGGAAGAACTGAAGGAAGGTTTGTCACAGTCTGTTCCAGAATTCAATACTTTTGAAAAGGCGTTGTGATTTTTCAAAGGGAGAACCATTCTGACTGCCGAAGAGAAAGCAGCTTTTTGAAGCAATTCTTGTGGTCAGCCATTCTTGTGCAATTCAGAGCAAAGAATGCTTGGGGAATGAATAGGCCTTTTGGGTAGATTGAGCTGTGCCAGTAGCGTCTTTCTCTCACACCCACCCACCCACCCACCCCTGCGCATAGTTGGAGATAGATTTATTATTAAGGATAGTTTAAAAGTTAATACTATAGCTTAAGAGTTGGAAATAAAATTAGTCTTTTAAAATGAAACACGATCTGTTTCATTGTCTATTGCTGCTCATTACACACAGTTTGTAACAACTTGAAGAATAGAAATCATTTTGAAGAAAGGTGAGTGAAGGTACCAAATGAACTGCTTTGCAAAAGGGCTAGCTCAGATTGAATGGCTAAGTAGTCTGTACTATTATAACGCTACTCTAAACATGCTATATGAATGGACTTGGTTTCTTGACATTTTCTGCACATTGCAAATCATTACAGTGGTCCTCCCTTAGCCTCGGTTTTGCTTTCTACGGTTTCAGTTACCTGTGGTCAACTACGGTCCGAAAATATTAAATGGAAAATTCCAGAAATAAACAATTCATACGTTTTAAATTGCCCACTGTTCTGAGTAGTGTAATGAAATCTAGTGCCGACAAGCTCGGGATATGAATCATCCTTTTGTCCAGCATATATGGTAACTGCTGATTCGTCACTTAGTAGCCATCTCAGTTATGAGATCAATTGTCTCAATTATTGTTATAATTGTCCTATTTTATTATTAGTTATTGTTGTTAATCTCTTATTGTGCCTAATTTATAAATTAAACTTTATCATAGGTATGTTTGTGCAGGAAAAAACATAGTATATACCTGTATAGGGTTCGATATTATCCATGGCTTCAGGCATCGGGAGGGGGGTCTTGCAACATATCCCTGGTGGATAAGGGCAGACTACTGTATGTACAGTAAAACTCCTGATATCCGACACCTATGGGGGTTGGTAGATGTAGGATAAGTGAATTTTCCAGTTGCTTGAGATTGTGTGTTGCATGATTGGCCAACTAATGATGAGGCATGCCAATTTTAAACTTCTGTGTTTTTTGATCTATTTATTATCCATGATTTTTTTTGCTGGTTGTTCTATGTATAGTTCAAAATCTGATATAAATTATTCTTTTGAAGTGTGTAGTTGAAATGTTTTTGTTATTTTCATGAATTTGGGCAGCACAGTTCGTGTAATAATTAGCCCAACAGCACCAGTGACCTGGAGTCAAATCAAGCACTGTCTGTAAGGAGTTTTTATGTTCTCCATGTGTCTGCATGGGTTTCCTCCGGGCACTCTAGTTTCCTCCCATCCTTCAAACCATACGGGGGTTGTTGGTTATATGGAGTATTTATGCCGCACAGCTCGTGGGCCAAACGGGCCTGCTACCATGCTGTATATATAATTTTTTTTAAATTAAAGATTTAAAAATATCTAAATTAATAACTACAGTTAAATTGAGCATAAATACTCAGTGAATCTGATAATGATCCAAAAGTGCAAACACTTCTTCTGCTTGTATCTCTCACTTAAAAACCTTTGACACCTTGACTCTGTCGGTGTGCTTCAATTCCATTTCCATTTGTGTCAACTTTTCAGTCTTTGCTCAATCTCCATTTGTATTCCTTGGGTTCTCACATTCATTCCAATGATTCTTGCAGCATCTGTGAAGGTTCTTCGCTGCTCAACTTGTTTGCTATTGCTCAGGACTGATTTTTTTCCACTGTATCCACAACTTCTCATGGCTCACCTTTACACTTGGCGACTGAAAACCCATCTTCTTGCAGTTTTAATTTTAAGAACTTGTTCTAACATTGATGAGCTAGTGTTTTTTTGCATGGAAAAGAGAAACACAAAAGAAGAATGCTGTTTTGCATTAATCTTTTAAAAGTTAAATAAAAGAGAGGTGATGAATTATTGGAATTCATTGCCACAGACGGCTGTGGAGGCCAAGTCATTAGGTATATTTAAAACAGGTTCTTGAATAGTAAGGGTGTCAAATGTTGTGGGAGAAAACAGAAGAATGGGGTTGAGAGGAAAAATACATATCAAAATGTTTTTGTTCTGTTCTATTTTTAGCTGAGCTTGTAGTCATCGTAGAAGTTTAGGTTCATTCACAATTTATGTTCATTCAGAGATTGGTAGATGTTTACGGAATCAAGAAGAAGCAGTTTGCACAGAAAGGTGGTGCATGCAGACACGACATTAATGAATGGTAGAGCATGCATGAATGACCTTCTGCTTGTCCTACCTGAGGTTCTAGTGTAAGTTATTTGGTATTCACTAGATTTAAATGAAAATATAATGTATATTAAAGATGCATGTGATCTGATATGCTGGTTGAAAAGAAGTCAAAACTTCTTGGAACATGGAGAATGGCAGGGAGAAAAGATGATCAGCTTTTGACATGTAATGGAAGTCAATTGTAGGCACAGATATTGAGAATTTTGCCTGATTTATAAATCATGGATGCAGCTGCACTTAAAATACTGAGAACTTGTCACCGCAGGGGAAGAAAGAATATTATAACATTTGAAAGAATGTTATGAAAAAAAAAACAAGATTGAGGAATGGATTGTGAAAATTGATTTGTCAGTTGGACATGCTTTCATGTCATTAAAACAAAAATAATGCTGCAAAAATACTCAAGACGACTGGCAGCAGAAACAGACATTGTTTCAAGCTGAAGTATCATGAAACTGAAATTCTGTTTCTCTATCCAACAATGCTGCCAGTTTTTCAAGTTTTTATGTTTTGTCAAGTGGTGGTGTGAATACTGCTTTTGGATTCCTAGTGGATGTCGAATGCACAGCATAAAGGGCTGAAATTTCTGGAACAGCGGCCTATCTGGAAATACATTCAGTTGAAAACAAATGTTCAGAAACACTCCATTGCAAGGGCGATCATACTTTGGAAAAAGCTTCAACAGAGATGATGGAAGGAAGAAGATAACATTAATTATTCTGAATATAAATAAGATGACTTTCATTCAGAAATAATATTTATGAATATACCTTCTGGTTGCTTTGAGAGAAGAAATGCTGCATGCTTGGGAGAAAAAAAAATTGCATTTCTGGATCACAAATACATCATCTCTTGAAATGTACTCACTTAGTTGTGAGTTGATTTCCAAGACAGTGGAAAGTAACATAAGCAGACCATATGTTTCATTGTTTTGCAATGAAGGTGTTCTCCTGAAGATAAAACTCCACAGTACCTGACTTCAATTTTCCGCTTTCATCTTTGTGTTTGAAATATCCATTTGTGACATATGACATTTAGCATGAGCAAAGTTTGTTTCTCACATCTCAATTGTGGTGCAATTATTTCTGCATCTTAATTTCTGAGGTATCCTTTAGCTTTATCCATTCACTAATTTATATACCCGGTACTGTATTACTCTTTGATATTTCAGTGCAGATGAAGTCCGCAGGAAATCTTTGGTCCTCAAATTCCCCAAACAGCAGCTTCCTCCAAAACGCCGCAGACGTGTTGGAACTACAGTCCACTGTGACTACCTCAATGTAAGTGCTTCCAAAAGTTCAGATACCACTATTACTGGCAACTTTATAACAATCACCAAACAATTAAATGAGATTACAACAGGCTTAGAATAGCCACAGGTAAAATTATAACTTCAATTCTGCAAAATGTACTTTATTTCATCAATATTTTTCATGCTTCATTCTTAACATTTCATTCATTGAAATCAAAGAAGAGTTACTGCAGGAGCTTTGTGTGAATAGATTCAGAAAGAGACTTGATTTACTGACTTATTATGATTCCCCTTCAAAACCATGACTGTTGTTTTGGCTCAACTTTAAAATAGCGACCTCAAAGTCTCAATGGACTTATGTGAAAAATTAGGAAATGCAAATGAAAGCCTATTATCTGCAAAGATTTGGAAGGAGATTTTAAATTTGAAGAGAGATTACACAAGGTTTAGATATAGGAAAATTCTCATGCATTATTTTAAACACCGAACTGATAATATGAAATGAACAGGAAATCTGGCTGATAAATAACGAAAACTAGCAAGGTTGAATTTAAAAGTAACAGCCCAGAGAAGAATTTGTGAATGAAGCAAAGATCTTGCATTCAGGAGATAATAATGAAAAAGGATGGATAATGTGCTCTCTGTGTCCATTTGACCATTTGAAGTCCATTTGGAGGTGCAGGTTAAACAACCAGAACTAATCTCAGTGACAATGACGATGAGATCTGAGTAAAGATGGGCAATTTTGAAAAATGAGTTTTGAACCAAGTTGGATGATGTTAGTCTTAACAATGTTAAGTTAAAGTTCTTGCTTATCTTCTGTTTTCATTTTTTTTGTGAAAACATGAGCAAAATGTAGAGATACTACAAAATCTGAATTCTTGGTACTGCAAAAGTCTTGATTTTTTTAATATTGTTTTCTCTCAAAAGAGACCTCACAAGTCTATTCATAGACGAAGAACAGATCCGATGGTGACCCTATCAAGCATATTGGAAGGAATTATCAATGACATGAGAGACCTAGCAAATGTGAGAGTTCATAGATATTATTTAATTTGATCTTATTTAATATGATTAATTTGAGGAGGAGGGGCAGTGATTAGAAAATGAAATAAGACACCACAATCCCATGGGCCTCTATTAACTTCACTTCAGACTGATTGGATGACTGTTTTTCCCAATTGTATGGATCCAATATTGGTTGTTCGGGGAATTTTGATCCAGTTCCTCTGGACTTGGGTGCGTTGTTTAAAAGGTTTTTAATTGGTGCTATATCTTGAGATAGATGGTTCAGAAAATACAACCTTTGAACCTTATTAGGATGAAAATACAACCCTTTGGACTTTATGTTATCAGGTTGCACAATAATTACGGTTTCTTATTAAATGATTTTAAGTATCTGTGCCAGCAGAAAATGTCAATTAAGAAAGAAATTAGAAAGGCTAAAAGGAGATATGAGGCTGCTTTAGCAGGCAAGATAAACATAAATCCAAAGGGTTTCTCCAGGTACATTAAAAGTAAAAGAATAGTGAGGGATAAAATTGGGCCCCTTGAGGATCAGAGGATAAGCTATGTGAGAAGTCAGAGAGATGGGGAACATTTTGGAATATCCAAGTGAAGTAAGAAAATCTGGTAGTGAGGTCATAGATAATATACAGTTGAATGAGGAAGTAGTATTGGCTATTTTAATTTGGATAGGTCTTCCCTAGGTTCCTGAGGGAGGTTAGTGTACTGGCCATGGGGGAGGTGCCGGAGGACTGGAGGGTAGCTCCTGTTGTTCTGCTGTTTAAAAAAGGCACCAAAAATAAACCTAGAATTATAGCCCAATGACTCTGATGTCAGTGGTGGGTAAATTAATGGAGAGTGTTCTTAGAGATAGCATGTACAATTATTTGGAAAGACTGTTCTGTATGTGGTAGATCATGTTTAACAAATATTAGAGTTTTTCGAGGAGGTAACTAAGAAAGTTACAGGCTGTTGCCTGTAAGGCCTTTGACAAGATTCTGCATAAGAGGTTCGTTAGGAAAGTTCAAGCATGAGATATTAATGTTGAAGTAGTGAAATGGATTCAACAATGGTTGGATGAGAGATGCCAGAGAGTATTTGTGGAAAATTGTTTGTCAAATTGGAGACCAGCGATTAGTGCAATGCCTCAGGAATCGGTACTGACTCCACTGTTGTTTGTCATATATATTAATGATCTAGATGATGGGGTGGTAAATTGGATTAGTAAGTACACAGATGATACGAAGATTGGTGGTGTTATGGACAGTGGGATATAGGATAATTAGAAGGGTGGGCTGAAAGATGGCAGATGGAGTTTAATACTGTTAAATGTGAGGTGCTACATTTTGGTAGGATTAATCAGCAAAGATCATACATGTTAAATGGTAGACAATTGAGGAGTGAAGTAAAAAAAAAAGGGATTTAGGAATTCTAGTACATAATTCCCTGAATGTGGAAGAAAGGTGAAGAAAGCATTTGGTATGTTGACCTTCATAAATCAGAGTATTGAATACAGGAGTTGAGATGTCATGTTGAAGTTGTATAAGGCATTGGTGAGGCCAAATTTGGAATATTGTGTGCAGTTTTGGTTGCCAAATTATAGAAAGAATATAAACAGAATAGAGAGAGTGCAGAGGAGATTTACAAGAATGTTGCCTGGGTTTCAGGGGTTGAGTTTTAGGAAAAGGTTGAGCAGGCTGAGACTTTATTCCCTGGAGTGCAGAAAATTGAGAGGTATTTAAAATTATGAGGGGGACTGATAGAGTCAATGTGGACAGGCTTTTTCCATTGAGAGTGGGGGATATTCAAACAAGAGGATATGGATTGAGATTGAAGAGGGAAAAATTTAGGGGAAAAATTAGGGAAAATTTCTTCACTCAGATGGTGGTGGGAGCGTGGAATGAGCTTCCAACTGAAGTGGTAGATGTATGTTCAATATTTAATATTTAAAGAAAAGTTAGATAAGTATATCGATGAGAGAGATGTGGAGGGTTTAGCTGGGTGTGGGTCATTGGGACTAGATGGGAGAAGGTGTTCGGCATGGATAGAAGGGCAGAACTGGCCTGTTTCTATACTGTAATTGTTATATGGTTATATAGATAAAAGACACTTGAATTTCATTGCATTCTCTTTATTAAATTGTTCTCTTTCTCTGCCAGACTTATCCATTCCACACTCCAGTTAATGCAAAGGTTGTGAAAGATTATTATAAAATTATCACAAAGCCAATGGACTTGCAGACCTTGAGAGAGAATGTCCGCAAACGAATGTGCCATTCACGGGAAGAATTCCGAGAGCATGTAGAACTGATTGTTAAAAACTGTGCTACTTATAATGGTGAGATCAGTAACTTCCTTCAAATTCACAGAGCTGTAAATTATATTTCTGAGAAGACCAATTTTCAGATGATTTCTAGAATCTGCTTATCTAATCTAATAAAGTAATATTTGAAACAGTGGAATGGAGTAGCAAGAGGAGAACTAATAGTAGAATGAATCAGCAGACAGATAACAGAAGGAATGTAGTTTTGGGGAAAAAATTGAATTGAAGATAAGAAAAGGAAATAATCTGAAAAGTTATTTTTATCAGCAGACCAGAAGGCATGATATGCGTCAGTTACACCAATAGTACAGTTAAATAATATTGTACATGAGGGAAATGGGCATTTTTGAAATAAAATGTTTAGATAATAGTTAGGTATGATGCCATCATGTGTACGTGATGACATGGGGATGCTTTGATATATATGCATGCTTGTTAGAACACCATTTTAGAATGTATTAAAGTAACAATGAATCAACAGCCTGCCATGTTTTTTTCCTATTATGAAGCATGCTAAACATAACAAATACAAGATCTTACTAGAAATAATTTGTACATTTTTGGAGAGCTCATTATAAAACACTGAAATGTGATATTCATTTGTGAGGAAGAGGTTTAAAATGCTAAGCCTTTATTCATTAGATTGAAATAGTTAAGGGATATTCTGTTCATGAATGTGATTGAAAAGAATGATATGGTACTTCAACAGAATGATGAGACAATAATATGAAGGTATTTTCTCTGTGACAAAATGCTCAGACAATTGAATTTCTGAAGCATGGTTCATAAATTCTACAAAATGAAAATCAAATAATTACTTAACATACTAAAAGAGGAGACATGAGTGGAAGATTTTACATAAACAATATTGCTGATGTGAAGAGTCTCTTCTGCCAAATAAACTCATGCCTTGTGTCATTGAGCTGGAGCTCCATTTAATTGAGATAGAATGATTTTATAGGGACTAACTACATAATAGGGATTTTACATGTCTCTTGGAATGCAGTAGGTTTCTGGTTATCCAAAAAACTTGGAACTGGTTGTTTTTTTGGTTAACTGGATTTTTCGGAAGACCGAATAATGGCTTTAAGCAGTCCAGTAGCATCCGAAGAATACTTGTATCAGTGGAAACAATAAGAAAAAACAATGGAGGGCTTTTCAAGCATGAAATAATGTTTAATTCTTACCAAAAAATGTGATCTCTGCTTACAAAATAAGATAAATGCAGATCCCCGTCACCTTCCCACCCGTCGCCGATCTGACACCGCTGCCGCCGATCCCCGACGTCTCCCCACTACTTCGGCCGATTACTGACACCTCACCACCTTTTAGCCAACATCCAACCGTTCAGCATCTGTCTTCCCGGCTGGTTCTGAGCTCTGTTCTGGCACCAACAGAGCTTCAGAGCTCCATGTGAGCACATCGGGTAAAAAAAAACTTTTTTTTCACTTGTGATGTCATGTCGCAGTTGAATAAAAAATTTGAATTACTGAGCTTTTTGGTTAACTAATTTTCAGATTATCAGAAACAGACTGTAATGCCATGGAATTGAATTATGGAATGGTCCACTGAGTACTTGCTTTTCTCTGCAGGTGTGAAGCATCCTTTGACCCAAATTGCCCAAAGTATGGTAGACCTTTGTGACATGAAATTCAAAGAGGTGAGTCATCAAATTCCAAAAAGTATAAAGCTGCAGATGCTGTAATTCTAAAATAAAAACCAAACATACTGGAACCAGTCGGTCTGTCAATGAGGAAAAAGAAAGAAACATTTCAAGTCAGTCACCTTTGATCAGAGCTGGGAAATGTTAGAAGCTCTTCTCATCTTTCCCAATTTAATAGCAAGATCACTGAAATTTTAATTTTGTTTTTCTCTCTTTATAGATGCTGCCTAAATTTCTATTTCTAGTATAATCTGGTTTTATTTTAGATTTACTGCATCTGCAACATTTTGCTTTTGGGTTATTTTGTATCATTTTCATATTACAAATCAAGTTTTTGTTTCCACTTGTTCTATTTAAAATAAATCAGAATGCTAAAATATATAAAAGAATGTGAGGTGAGATTTGAAGTACATAGAAAATAAGAAATAAGTATTCCGTGTATTAATTTTCCAAAGGAATCTTTTCCATTAAGCAGGTGTCATTTCAAAATATTTTTCTTGTACATGAGAGCATTCTATGAATATGTCAAAGGCATTATAAAAACTGTTCTTTAATAACAGAAGAGAATCAAATTGAACAAGATTTTTCCAGGTACGGAACAACTCATCTGCACATTCTCCAAGAAGTGTAATCACCATTTAAAATGGCTACCAGCTCATTTGCACATTCTCCATGAAATGTTATCACCATTAAAATGACTACAAGCTCATTTGCACATTCTCCATGAAGTGTTATCACCATTAAAATGGCTACCAGCTCATTTGCACATTCTCCAAGATGTGTAATCACCATTAAAATGGCTACCAGCTTATCTGAATAAGAGCCGTCATTTATAGCGAATTAATTTTACCAATGTTGGATAAGGATAAATATTGATCTACAACTCAGAAAAATTGTACCATTTTTTTTTCTACATTTACCTGATGGGACAGAGAGGACTGTCTATTTGCATGACATTGTTGGACTTGTTTAATGCTGCCACAATAATGTCATCCTCAAATGTCTGACACAGTTGCCTGAATTTGTTTGAACATGAGTGTGGCCTCTGCCTCGCTTCATTTCCCTCAGTGGCTTGAATAAAGAAAATATATGAATAGCACTTGAGTCAGGGATTCAAATTTCTGTCTCTAATACCTAACACTCACTTTAAAATTTGAAGTTTTATTCACCTGCTTTGTAATGTGATGCCCTCCATCTGCGAGGTCTTCTTTATTATAATGTTAAAAAATACAATTACTTTTATTAGAAAGAAGATAAGCTGGCCCGCCTGGAGAAAGCCATCAATCCTCTTCTGGATGATGATGACCAGGTTGCTTTCTCCTTCATACTGGATAACATTGTCACTCAAAAGATGATGGCTGTGGCAGATGTAAGTCAGACAGTCTATTTGTCTTTTGCAATTAATGAATTCAGCAAGGATTATGAGAGTTGTTATGACATGTTTTGTTAACAATTTTCCTCTCATCTGTTAGTCCTGGCCTTTCCATCATCCTGTTAATAAGAAATTTGTTCCTGATTATTACAAAGTAATTACAAATCCAATGGACCTTGAAACAGTGAGAAAGGT
The DNA here is from genome assembly GCF_036971445.1 of Narcine bancroftii. Taxonomy (NCBI): domain Eukaryota; kingdom Metazoa; phylum Chordata; class Chondrichthyes; order Torpediniformes; family Narcinidae; genus Narcine; species Narcine bancroftii. The sequence goes on along the minus strand of NC_091476.1, from coordinate 20,934,276 downwards.
AAGAAAATTAAATCGAAGGTGTTGTAAGTATCCACATGAAATTTCTTATTCGCTTTTCTCTTTTACTTTGTATTTTAATATTTCCATGTTTTTGGCATTACAGAATATTTCCAAACACAAGTATCAGAATCGTGAAGCTTTCCTGCAGGATGTGGAACTTATTTTGTCGAACAGCATCAAATATAATGGTAAAATTAGTGGCCAGTCTTCTCGCCACAATCTCATCACTATATCAGTAATCAGATTTGTTAATTATAAAAAATACATTTTTGGTATCTGTTTTCTAGTCTGGATGTAACTGGAGGTCTGGATTCTAGAGGGAATGAAAGGGGATTAAATTAATCAAAAAAATGGCAGTTTGCAAACAGTCCTGTAACAAACATGATTGTGAACAACAATGATTGCAAAATGGAGAAAAAATGCAGCGAGTAAAAACACAGAAAAGCTGGAGGAACTCAGCAGGAGTTGCAGTGTCCATCGGAGATAAAAATATATGACGGGCGTTTCAGGCCTGAGCCTTTCTTCAAATTATGAATAAAAAGGAGACAAGGGACCTTTATTAAAAGGCTGGTGAAGAATGGGAGGGGGAGGAGTACAGGCCCACAGGCAAAAGGCATTAACTGGATATGATGAGAGGAATGGTGAGAATTGATACCCACCACTCTTCCCCCAGTCAATTCTTTTCCTCTCTTTTATCCCGGGCAGGTGTATGGGTAATGGAGGATATGCAGATTTAGGGTCATGTTGATGGTAGTAAAGGAGAAGCTACAGTTTGTGAAGATGGAGAACTTCAGACGATCGCACACGGAAAATTAGGGGAAGTAGATTTAGGACTAAGATGAACTACTTTCCCCAGAGAGAAATGAGCCTGAAGAATCCTCACCCCCAGGATGCAGAAGCTGCTTCATAATAAAATATATTTTAGATTTTTGCATGTTTGGGGAATTGAGGGTGATGGGGGAAAAGGTAGGTAGGCACTACTGAGTCCATGGCCATATCAGCCATGATCTTAGTAAGTGGCGGAACAGGAATGACAGGCCAGATGGCCAACTTCTGCTTTTATTTCTTATGTTCTTAAGCAATCGCATATATTCCCATTGTCCTCGCACATCCTCACTGCAAGTTGAACATTTCTCTCTTTCTCAGATCTGTGGAGGATTTTCATCCTCAAGTTAAAAATGTTCCTCTATCCAAAAATGTTGCCTGATCCAGGTTTTTGTGTCTTTACTGTTTTTAATTCAAATGATTGATTTTGTCATTAAGAACATCTTGTCAAGTTTATCTTCATGTCTTATTCAGGGAAACACATTACTTTATTTGTACAAAGCAAGATCCTCCAATATGTGAATAAGATAAACTATATATACACTTTATTTGTGGAGGAATCAGTAGTATTCAAGACATTTCCACAGCCTAAAAAAAATCCATGAGATCTTCAAGAGATAATTGGGCAGCATGGTTAGCGCAATGCTGTTATGGTGTCAGTGATCAGGACCAGGGTTCAAATACCATGCTCTGTAAGAAGTAGGTATGTTTTCCCGGGGGCTCCAGTTTCCTCCATTGTTCGAAACATACTAGGAAATTTAGGTTAATTGGGTGCATAGGCTCATGGGCCAATATACTGTGCTGCATATCTAAATTTATTTTTTAAATGTAAAAATCTTTTAAATTTACTTGAGGGAGTCTGGGGGTTTAGTTAACAATCCTTAGACAGCATGTCTGACCATGCAACATTGCTATCAGAATGCATTTTCTGTGATGTCTGAACCCTGCTCCAGAGGCAAAATTATCACAGAACTAAGGCTGTCAAATCAGATGTTGAAGTGAGTCATAAAGGGAATGGATTACAAATCAAAGTGAATTAGTCTAGCACTATCAGTTTATGGGGACCTGGTTGTTCTGTTTTTGGTAAGAATTGAGTGAAGAACCATGATTTATTTTCACTAAAGAAGTGTGATTAAAAAAAATTTAATTGACATCTTCAAAATGATGAAAAAAAAGAATAACACTGACATAAGCATTGGATTATTCAATGCAGTTAAGCTTCATGGGATGAGCTTAATTGAAGCTGAATTCTTGTGCAAAATTGACTTCCAACAAACTGATTCATTGAGCTTTGTCTTGCATAAAAGATGATTGACCAAATAATAAAACTAAAAATTATGAGGAGGAATTTATCATAGTACACTCAACTCTTTAACATTTGTCGTAATTTTAACCATATAACCTTTTACAGCATAGAAACAGGCCAGTTTGGCCCTACAAGTCCATGCCAAACATCTTCTCCCATCTAGTACCACTGACCTGCATTTGGCCCATAAACCTCCACACCTCTCCCGTTCATATACCTATCCAACCTTTCCTTGAATATTAACATCGATTTCGCTTCCACCACCATATCACCACCACCCTCTGTGAAGAAATTTCCCCCTTATGTTTCCCTTAAACTTTTTGCCTTTTAATCTCAATCCATATCCTCTTGTTTAAATCTCCCCAACTCTCAGTGGAAAAAGCCTATCCACATTGACTCTATCTTTTCCCCTTATAATTTTGAATGCCTCTATCAAATCACCCTTCAACCTTAAACTCAGTTGTGCCTACCTACCTTTTCCCCCATCACCCTCAATTCCCCATATATGCAAAGATCTTAAAATATATTTTATTATGAAGCAGCTTCTGTGTCCTGGGGGTGTGAATTCTTCAGGCTCATTACTCTCTGGGAAAAGTAGTTCATCTCGCCCCTCATCCTTAAAGTCCCAGCTTGTTCAACCTTGCCCTGTATTTCAAACCCTGAAACCCTGGCAATATTCTTGTAAATCTCCTCTGCACTCTCTCTATACTGTTTATATCCTTCCTGTTATTTGGTGACCAAAACTGCACACTGTATTCCAAATTTGGCCTCACCAATTCCTTATATAATTTCAACATAACATCCCAACTTCTGTATTCTATACACTGATTTATGAAAGCCAACATACTAAATGCCTTCTTCACGACCCTATCCAAATGTGAATAATTCCAACAGGTAATAAATGTTAACGTTTTGATAGTTTACTCATTTGAAAATGACATTGGGATTTTTTAATTCAGCTATTGGAGGCCATAAATTATGTGGCCTCCTTCAGTCGTGGTCAACCATGGATACTGTGCCTCTGGTAGCTAGAGTAAACATAGAAGATAGGAGCAGGAGTAGGTCATTAGACCCTTCAAGCCTGCTCCGCCTTTCAACGAGATCATGGCTGATCTTAAAGTTCAGCACCCCATCCCCGCCTTCTCTCCGTAACCTTTAATACCCTTATACTGAAGAAATAGATCTAATTCCCTCTTAAATAGATTTAATGAACCTGCCTCTACTGCCCTCTGTGGCAATGAATTCCACAGATTCACCACCCTCTGGGTAAAGAAATTCCTCCTCATCTTGGTCCTAAATGGTTTGCCTATTATCCTCAAACCATGGCCCCGGGTTCTGAATTTTCCCATCATTGGAAACATCCCATCTGCATCCATTCTGACAAGTCCTGCCAGAATTTTATATGTCTCTGAGATCCCCTCTCAATCTTCTAAACTCCAGCGAGTACAATCCCAATTTGCTCAATCTTTCCTCATAAGTCATTCCTGCCATTCCAGGTATCAGCCTGGTGAATCGCCTCTGCACTCCCTCCATTGCAAGAACATCCTTCCTTAGATAAGGTGACCAAAACTGCACACAATACTCCAGGTGGGGTCTCACCAAGGCCCTGTACAGCTGCAGTAAGGTATCCTTGTTCCTAGACTCAAACCCTCTTGATATGAAGGCCAACATACCATTTGCCTTTTTAACCGCCTGCTGTACCTGCATGCTCGCCTTCAGAGACTGGTGTACAAGTACCCCTAGGTCTCTCTGCACTTCCCCATCTCTTAATCTATTGCCATTCAAATAGTAATCTGCTCTCCGGTTTGTATTACCAAAGTGGATATCCTCACATTTATCCACATTGTAGTGCATTTGCCATATATCTGCCCAGTCCCTCAATTTATCCAAATCACACTGGAGCTTCCTGACCCCCTCTTCCGTGCACACAACCCCTCCTAGCTTAGTGTCATCTGCAAATTTGGAGATATTACATCCAATCCCCTCATCCAGATCATTAATGTAAATTGTGAACAGCTGGGGTCCCAGTACAGATCCCTGTGGCATCCCACTGGTCACCGCCTGCCACTCAGAAAACGAGCCATTTATCCCAACTCTCTGTCTTCTACCTGCCAGCCAGTTCTCAATCCACATCAATACTTTGCCCCCAATCCCATGAGCCTTGATTTTGGAAGCCAGTCATTTATGCGGGACCTTATCGAAGGCCTTTTTGAAGTCCAGGTACACCTCATCCACTGGCTCTCCCCCATCTATTTTACCTGTCACCATCTCAAAGAATTCCAATAGATTTGTCAAGCACGATTTACCTTTTGTAAATCCATGTTGACTTCGACCGATCCCTTCTCTGCTAGTCATATGCTCCGCTATTACATCCTTAATAATGGATTCCATCATTTTGCCCACTACTGATGTAAGGCTCACTGGCCTATAATTCCCCGCTTTTTCTGTACCCCCCCTTTTTAAATACCCTCCAATCCATGGGTATTGATCCTGAGTCTATCGAGTTCTGGAAAATAATTCTTAAAGCATCTGCTATCTGAATGGCCACTTCCTTAAGTACCCTAGGATGTAGATTATCAGGCCCTTGGGATTTATCTGCCTTCAATCCCATCAATTTCCCCAAGACCATGTCCTTAGAGATACTGATTTCTTTCAGTTCCTCCCTTGCATTAGTCTCTATGTTTCCCAACATCCTTGGGAGGTTATTTGTATCCTCTCTTGTAAAAACAGAACTAAAGGAAGAATTTAATTGGTCTGCCATTTCCTTATTCCCCATTATATATTTCCCTGATTCCGACTGCAAAGGACCTACTCTGGATTTCACCAATCTTTTCCTCTTGACATATTTATAAAAGCTTTGGCAGTCGGTTTTTATATTTGCCGCAAGCTTACTTTCGTAATTTATTTTTGCTCTCTTAATCCCTTTGTCCTCCTTTGGTGCATCTTGAACTGCTCCCAGTCTTCGGTTGTGGTACTTTTTTTGGCCAATTGATATGCTCTCTCTTTGGACCTAATGCTGTCTCTAATTTCCCTTGTTATCCACGGTTGAGTCACCTTTTTTGGTTTATTTTTATGCCAAACCGGTATGAACGATTTTTGCAATTTCTCCATTAGATCTGTGAATGCTTTCCATTGTCTATCGACTGTCAACCCCCCATAAACACCACCCAATCAATCTTACTCAACTCCCGTCTCATACCATCATAATTCCCTTTATTTAAATTCAGAACCTTAGTCTCGGTTTTAATTTCATCACTCTCCATGTCCAGTGAGAATTCGATCATATTGTGATCGCTCCTACCCAAAGGGCCTCGTACAACAAGATTGTTGATTAGCCCCTTATCATTGCATAATACCCAATCTAAAATGGCCTGCTCCCGAGTTGGTTCCTCGACATATTGGTCTAGATAACCGTCCCGTAAACATTCAAGGAATTTCTCCTCCTCAGTATTTTTACTAATTTGGCTAGTCCAATCTATATGCAAATTAAAGTCTCCCATGATGACAGCTGTTCCCTTATTGCACGCTTTTCTAATTTCTCTTTTAATGCCTTCCCTCACCTCTACACTACTATTTGGAGGCCTATATACCACCCCCACTAACGTTTTCCGCCCCTTGCTATTCCTCAGTTCTACCCATATAGATTCCGCATCTTCCGAGTTGATATCCTTTCTGTCAATCGTGTCGGTCCCTTCTCTCACCATCAATACTACCCCACCCCCTTTACTTTCTTGCCGATCCCTCCTAAATATCGTATACCCCGGGATGTTAAGTTCCCAGGCTTGCCCACCCTGCAGCCATGTTTCTGTAATCCCAATCAAATCATATTTGTTTATCTCAATTTCCACAGCTAATTCATCTACCTTGTTCCGAATGCTTCTTGCATTAAGATATAAAGCCTTCAGATTTGCTTTTTTCACCCTCCTTGCTCTTTCTGATTTTTTTACTTTCGCTGCCTAACCTAACTTTTCCTGTTTTATCTTTTCTGTCCTTTGCCCTATCATACAGGTTCCCACCCCCCTGCCAAATTAGTTTAAACCACACCCGACGGCTGTACCAAACCTAGCTGCCAATATATTGACCCCTTTTGGGTTTAGGTGTAACCCATCCTTCTTGTAGAGGTCATGCCTTCCCCAAAAGAGATTCCAATGATCCAAGAAGCCAAAATCCTGTCCTTTACACCAGCCCCTCAGCCACACATTCATTTTTCTTAACCTTCCATTTTTGTCCTCAGTTGCATCTCCAAGGCGCAAGCCAGGGCAGAGTTGATAAGATCTGTCTGTTGCCCATGCAGTGGGACCCCCTCTATTGCTAATGACAGTCTAAAGTAGTGATTCCTAAAGTGGGCATTGCCGCCCCACTGTTGGTGGGGGAAGGATCCAAGGGGGCAGTCAGGGAAAAGGGGGCAGTGAGGAAAAGGGGCAGTCAGAATTTTCATCTTGTTATTATTCAGCCTGCTTCAATGTTTAATGAAGAAGCCAGTGCAGTAATTTTCTGGCCAGACGTGGAGTGGCAGTAATGAGCACAGCTCTGCAGGGCATAAGAACTATGCCACATACAAAGACCAGGAGCTGAACTTGGTTGTAAGAAGCTGTTCGAGACGCTTGCCATGCAGAGCATTTGTGTAGCAGTGGAAGCTTGTCCCCACTACCACTCTTGGGCTATGACAACCTTCAGAGTTAGGCCATGAATTATGGTAACTTTTATTGACCATTATCTTATGTTCTAAGCTTGGAAGAATATTTTTTATTGTGGGCTTCACAATTCCTGACTTTGGCCTTGCCATCAGCTGCAAGACTCCCACGCAAGTGTTCTGGACTTGCAAAATCTTGTGCCATTGAAATGTTTTGCACTGTGCTTTCCCAAATTACAGCCAAAGCAATTTAAAAAACTTCACTCAAGATCTTTGCTGGTTACATAAAAACATAAAAGAAATGTGGCAATTTCAGTGTGAAAGCCATGAAGTACCTTTATTCAACCAAAAAAAAGAGAAATTATAATATATGGCTGTAAAGCAAAATTTGATCTTTAAACTTAACTGGATTAAGGTGCCAAATAAACTGATTTGTGGTCTGAAAGTGAAATTTTACTTTATATCTACTGATAAGTACATAGATCAGGTACTTTTTGTATTTTCAGTTGAAAACCAAATTGGAGAAAAATTAACGATGTGGGGTCTCCATTATGTTGCTCCCTATTTACAATTTTATGGGTGGATGACCATATAGGGAAATCTATTTTTAGCCATTTTGTAAGAAAAGACACATGATGCTCTTCAAGAGTAAGTACATGCATCATGTGCAGAGGGATAAATAGTGAAGGCATTCATAATTTCAACCAATATCCATTCACCATGACAACTTCTAGCTAAAACCCGAGACATCCCCTTCTGTTACTTTTTGGAGGCAAGCGAAACTGCTGCAAACTGCAGTGGGTTTGGGGGTACGATGATGGTGGGAGGGGATAAGAACAAGAATTGAATCAGCAGACACACTAACAAGCCAACACAGTGCCAACAATAGGGAGTAACTGTTTCCATACATGGAGATGGATTGCTTGTCATTTCTGGATGGTCGATGGGCAACAACCATTGATGCTTCCAGTAGGCATGTAGCATTACTACTGCCCAAGGGCAAGAGTGACTTGCTATTGTCTATTCAGACAAATTGTTCTTGGTTTATTTAATTTATATTCAATGAAGAAAACTTGCCAGAAAATCAATAAAAATGGTCTCAGTACAAAATATTTTATGCTGAACCTAAGTAACAAGAATACAGGGGGGAAAAAATAATTGGTTCTTTCTGATTTTAATTGCTATATCCTTTGCTTATTAAGGTGAACTTGTCTGTATTTGACCTCTATTATCATACAAAATCAAGTTTTAGACTAGCTTTGGTAGAATTGCAAAACTTTCAAAAATGTATTTTGTGCAAACTTGAAGGGATTAAAGATACCAATTCTTCCTAGAGATGTTGTGTTTAAGAGAGACATAAGAGAATACAAATACTAGAATCTGGAGCAAAAAAAAAGAACTGTTGAGCATAATTTGTGTGGGGAAGGATTTGCTGATATTTCAGTCAAAACCCTGCATCAGTTTCTGAGAGGAAAGAAGGCTGATGGAAAGAGAAGGGGGAAGGGTTTAGATGGAATGGGAGGTGACCTGAAGAATAGGGGTGACATTTAATGAACAGAAAGATCCAGGTAGAGGAGGGTTAGAGTTGGAGGACGGCAGATGATTAAATGATGTGTGGAAGCAGACAAGTTTTAAAAAAAGAGATGAAGCTAGGAGGGGTGAACATGGAGAACTCTAGGGCAGTGATTCACAACCTTTTTCTTTCCACTTGCATATTCCCTATGCCATAGGTGCTCTGTGATTAGTAAGGGATTGCTTAAGGTGGTATGTGGGTGGAAAGAAGAAGTTTGAAAACCACTGTTTTAATTGTACCTAATTGATTTGTTATATGCACAGTTTCATAACTCCAAAGGAAATGAGCCATTGACAATATTTATTCAGGCCAAATATTTCAGTAATAATTAGGTCTAAAGCAATGATTCAACCTTCCCTTCCCACTCACATACCACCTTAAGTAATCCTTAACTAATCACAGAGCACCTATGGCATAGGAATTGCTTAAGGCAGAATTTGAGTCAAGGGGGGCAGTTTGAAAACCACTGTTTTAGATCAACGTCCCTTAGAAATGGGGGAGAGAGGAAAAAAAATCAAATCACTTAAGTCCGAGTGCTCACGATATGGTCTTCTCTAAGTTGAAGAAACCAAATGATAGTGTTTTGTGGCACACCTACATTTAATATTCAACTACCCTTGGCCTCCTGCACTGCTTTAAGAAGACACACATAAGCTTGGGAAACATGACCTTATTTTTCAACTGGGGATACTCATATTCCATACTCAACATGTTATGTTACAAGGCAATATGTTTTTCTTTGTCTGTGCTAGAACTAGCCAGTTCTGCCATGGGTCATCATATATTGGTTCAGTTCCATTTCTTTTGTTCATCTTCTTTCTTTACCTGCCCACATTAACCCATTTTCTGGATGTCCACTGTAACTAATTCCATGGCATCTTCTGTGATTTAACATGTTTTCTCAGTTCTCACGAAGGGGTTTTCAATCAGAAACATTCACCTTTTCTTTCCACAACTGCTACTCTTATCTGCTATGTATTTCAAACATTTTAATTTTTTTTCATTTGCAAATTCTAACAACCTGGTTGTATTTTCATTTTACAAACAACAATTATCAAAATGTTAAACATAATAAAGCTACTTGTGAGCTTCATGATCTTCTGGTCATGAATCTCAAAATACATGAGATTTGAAACCACTACAAAGGCCAAACTGAAAGTTTAAGATCAATTTATCATCTGCACCTTTATGGAAAAACACTGATCATTTATCATATACTGTAAATATTCACATCCTTTACTAGAAAGAATCTTAGCATGATGAGGAGACAACACATTTTTAGAGCTGCACCACTGTGCCAAATTGAAAAGAATAGCAGATAACACAGTGGTATTGCTGATGGAGCCACTTCCTGACAAGACTGAAGTAATAATGGGTGCTTAATGGCTGTTTCCATGCTGCATCACTCAGTGTCAACAACTTAATCTTTTCTATTTTTTGTTCATGCGGTTGAATTACATGCTTAATAATGAAACCATAGCCAGAGTATGTGATTGTCTGAAGCAAACCAGTGATGAGTTGCTTGTTCAAGAACTAACAGTAAAATTTTCACTTGCAGGCACAGATAGTCCATATACGAAAACTGGCCAGGAGATTGTGAATGTCTGTCATCAGACTTTGGCTGAGGTAGAAATCTTCAAAAAATTTTAATTTGAAGCTTGAGTTCAATTTAACAGTATGTAACTGAATAGAGTAAAAATCAGTGAATTTTTTGAATAGGTTTTTTAAAGGATCTTTATTTTAAAAAAAACCTTTAAATCATTGTCTAATGGTTGAAGTTTATCGGTAGTTTGTGCTTTTTGCTTATTTATTTATTTTTCTCTTTACAAATTGTATTCTTGTGATTTGTTATTTAATAGTATCCCAGACTCTTCCCCTGCAACCTAAATATTTCCCATAAGGCACAGTTTCAAAGGCATTGAGATACCTTTTTGGTCAACTAAATGGCCAGATCAGATTCTTGAATCAAAACAATATTCATTAGTAGGCATTTCAATGAAGACCTTTTTTTTAATGGCCTAATCAATGTACAAATCAACTTTTCTACTTTTATTGCACAATACAAGAAAGATTACAATATTTTTATAGAATTGAGTTTTCTGCAGCCTTGGAACAATTTTTTTTAAAAGTAATCATTTATATGAATCCATATAAAATTGTCAAAATTCACTATGATATCTTATTTATGAAATAAGCATATCTCAAAAGATCAAAACATGCATGGCAATGAGAAGACACTGATTTCACCTTATATCATTAAATCTCTGACTCTGATATACAATTGGAACAGTCAACATTAGCAAAAGTTGAGAACCTTTTAGCTGACATAATAATTTAGTAGCAGTCTTTTCAAGTGGAGGTCGCATGATATGTGGAATGATTGTAGATAAAATTTTAGTGAAAACAGTTCATAGAGCTTAAATTTATCTTTGGTCATTCCAGTTTTTTAAATTTTGTTTTTTCTCTTTTTTAAAAATAGTACGATGAGCATTTGACTCAACTGGAAAAGGATATTGCTTCTGCCAAGGAGGCTGCTCTTGATGCTGCAGAATTTGATGGTCTTGATCCCCTGACCCCAGGGCCTCACACTCCTCAGGTCAGTCCTAATACATGTCATCGTATATTTGTGTTTTTAATTGATTTATACTCTTGCCAAGGTTATTTTGTGAGTCAAAATACTAAATGTTTCTCTCAACTTCACTTTCATTCTTTCACAATATGTTACTATTTTCATGCCAAGGTCAAGGCAATGAACATTCTTGGTGCTTTAGCTTTCCAGATAGCCTTACATTTGCAATCATTTTTGCTTTTGCAATTCTGCTACTTTTCAGAAAATTTGAGATTTCCCCCAATATCTTAAATTCTGACACTTGAAGAAATAGATCTCATTCCAGTTCTGTCCATTAATTTGAAATCTGATAGTTCTGCAAAAAAGAGTAAAACCAAGCCATTTTTTAAAAAAATAGCAGTTTGATAATGGACATTATGTTGATCTTTGATAATTCACTTTTTCAATCTTGAAGTACTGCTCAGCCATTTGATATATTTATTGAAAAACAGTTCTTTGATAAAATCTTCAGTTTTATTTATAGTGTTTAACTTGATTATCAGACAGAATCTGAATATTAAAATACAATTGTAATATCCATTTGGAATTAAAATCAATTAGTGTTGCGGTTAGTGCAATGCTATTTATTACAACACCAGATTCAGATTTATTATCAGAGTACATACATGACATCACATACAACCCTGAGATTCTTTTTGCTGTAGGCATGGCAGAATTACCACTAATTGGTAGTGCAAAAAAAAACTGTACATAGCTTAAACATGTAAACAAAGAACTGTAAACATATAATGAGTGTAAACAAACTGACTGTAGAATAAAGAGAGAACAAAAATAAAATCAATAAAGTGCATAAGTAAGAGTCAAATAAGTCTCTGATTGAGTTTGTCGTTGAGGAGTCTGATGGTGATGAGGTAGCAGCTGTTCCTGAACCTGGTGGTGTGAGTCTTGTGGCACCTATACTTCTTGGCTGATGGCAGCAGCAAGAACAGTGTTTGCTGGATGGTGTGGATCTTTGATGATTGCTGCTGCTCTCCGACAGCAGTGCTCCCTGTAGATGTACTCAATAGTGAGGAGGGTTTTGGCTGTGATGTCCTGGACTGTGTCCACTACCTTTTGGAGGGCTTTACACTCAGGGGTATTGGTGTTCGTATTCCAGACCATGATGCAGCCAGTCAGCACACTTTCCACCATACCCCTTTAGAAATTTGCTAGGGTTTCTGGTATCACACCAAACTCCCGAGGAAGTAGAAATGCTGACATGCTTTCTTCACGCTGCTGTTGGTGTGTTGAGTCCAGGAAAGATCATCCAAGATAGTGATTACCAAGAACTTAAATTTGCTCTCCCTCTCCAACTATGATCCCTCATTGATCACTGGATTGTGTACCTCTGGCTTTTCTTTCCTGAAGTCAACAATCAGCTCCTTAGTTTTTGTGACATTGAGTGCAAGATTATTGTTGATGCACCATTCAGCCAAGTTTTCATAATCAATCTCCATCCTGTATACTGACTCATCCCCTTCCTTTATACAACCCAATTACTATAGTATTGTCAGCATTGTTGTACTGAGCCACGCAGTCAAAGGTGTAAAGTGAGTAGAGCAGGGGGCTGTGGTGCTCTGTTACTGATGGAGATTGTGGAGTATCAGTCTTCAGTGATTGTGGCCTAGATGTGAGGAAATCCACAATCTGAGTTTGTTCATTTTCTCTCTGTCTGTGTTGGTTTCCTCCAAATGTTCCAATTTCCTCCTGTGTTCCAAAGATGTACAGGGTTAGGTTAATTAGTCAAATGGGCGTATTTGGGCGGAGCAGGCTCGTGGGCCGGAAGGGCTTATTATTGTGCCAATTCTCTAAATTTTAAAAAATATAGTTTGAATTTAGTGTACATTCACTAATGTTACTATAGATTCAAAATGGCTAAAAATATACTAGATATTTCTAAGACAGACATTTAAAATATTTACAACAGGTAGCCTTGAAGGACAGTCATAAGTTCTGGGGCTGAATTTAGACCTTTGTAAAGCCAGGCTATTGAAATAAGGACTTCATTTTTGGTTTGAAATGCCTCATGTTTACAACTTCCAATTGATTTAACATTTGCAGACTTTTAAATTTCCTTAATAAAAGTTACAACACAGATTTTCATAGATTACTAGGTAATTTTGGATAAAGTTTAATTTTGAGAATCCACCCATTGGATTCTTTAATTAGGAGTATTATTTGGCACAAACAAAATGTGTCACAACTATCCACAATCTTGACCCTGTCTCAACATTTGTACGCATCCACAATATAGCATTGGTCACTGAAGAGAATTGTAAGGGTTACTTTTTCAAAATAGAGCACACGTGGTAAGGCCAAAAGTAGAACTCACTGCATTACTCTGGATGAATTTGATTTCCTTTGCATTGACCAGAGATTTATCCTAGGACTTTCCTGGCTGAAACTCCTTTAAACTATTTCAAGTTTCACATAGTGTGTTTGTTACTCAGGGACATTGCCGTGAGGGACGCATAAGAACAGGTGAGGAGGAATCTGATGTGGATGTTGAAGGTTTTGAGGAAGACGATGATGGCAAACCAAAAACCCCTGCCCCAGCAAGTGACTTTTACCATCCTCTGCATGTAATATTTCATTATAACTCTCAAATGTTTAATCTGACGTATCGCATTTTGTACATTTCTGATTTATCCATCAATATATTTTTGTGATAGGAAGTAACTGAGGGAGTATGTGAAATGGAAGATGAGGATGAGATCTCCATACCACAACGTCAGGCAAGTGTATTATATGAAGATTTACTGATGTCTGATGGAGAGGATGAAGATCACAGTGAAGAGGAAGAAGGTGATAATCCATTCTCATGTAAGTAGGTTGCTCCCTGTTATTCCTTTCTGTTTGGACAATTTAATTCAACCATTTGGACTAGCACCGTGCGCAGCTAGTGGAGCTGATGCCCCACAGCTCCAGCAGCTTAGGTTCGATCCTGATCTCTTATGCTGTTCATGTGGAGTTTGCACATTATCTCTGTGACTGTGTATGTGCTCCAGTTTCTTCCCACATCCCAAAAATTTGGGAGCTGCTTGATTAAATGGTGACAATAAATTATTCTTTGTGTATAGGCGAGTGGTAGAATCTGAAAGTTGATGGGGAATGATGGACGAATAAAACATAATTAATATAAATAGGTGCCATAGACTTAGTGAACCGTAGGAAAATTTTCCACACAGTAAGATTTTAACTATGATTTTTATTTTAATAATTAAAGTCACACATTAAAATAGGCTATAGTGCCCTGTTTAGATTGCTAAATTCATGCTACTGTTGTCAGGCAATTATCACAATGTAATGGATCATCAGACCCATGGGTTTTGAGTTTTGAAACATTACAAAACTTTACCGGGTTATTTGACATCTTTCCCTACAAACCTGCAAATTAGGTAATAGAAATAAATTCTACTTTTCCATAGGTTAGTGTAAAATATTTGTCCTTCAATTTAGGTGAGTCTTTGTGGATCATATCAAATTAAATAGTCAACCAGTCTCTAAGATGATATAGACCCATTCCGTGCCTTTCTTATTCAAAGAAAAAAAATTACAGGTGCTTATCAAGAGCAAAACATAGAGAATGGTAGAGAAATGACAGAAGGTGATTAAATCGAAAATCTGATGAATTTAAAGAAGGCTTCTAAGACAGCCACACATAAATCGATAGGAATAGATGAATTAGGAAGAAGAGGTAGTCATGGCCCCTTGATCTTGTTCTGTTCTTTGATAAGATCATATTTGATCTGATTGTGACCAAAACCATTACTGTTTACCTACTGTAATCTTTCACCCACTTGTTGATCAAAACAATTCCTGGCTCCACTGCCCTTTATGGGATAGCTTTCCAGATTCGGATGCCTTGAGAGAAGTTTGGCTCATTGTATTAAATGGGCAATTCTTTTTTTAAATAGTGACAGATTCTCCAGATGGAATTCTTTGCTAGTACTGTTGGGAACACTCTCTTCAATATCCACTCAGTCAAAACACCTTAGAATTGTACGTTTCAATCAAGATATCTTTCAATGGATACCTTTGTGGCTTGGAAAGAGGGCATTTACTCTCAGACCATCAATGTCTTTTTAACTTGCATGTACTGTAGGTGTGTCACAGAAGATGGGGTTAGTCACTCCTTGCTCTTAAATCCAACACCTTAACAGGCGGTAAATGAAAAGTGCCTTTGATTACTCATTTCTCGGATAGAGGACACATATCTTTCCCCAATACAACAAGAGGCAGCAATGACTTTAGAAAATGCTACAAGAAATATAATTTTAGTGAAATGTTTCTGATTTTTTGAGGACTTTTGATTCTTTTAGAAAAAAAATTAAGATGGTACAAGTGTTTGTTGATATCCAATTTTGAATTGATATCACAGATAATATTGATAAAATGATCACTTCATGGGAAGAGGTTATTTTCAGTAGAAGTCAAAAAAACATGAGAAATAGGCCATCTGGCCCATCCAGCCTGTTCCACTATTTAATAAGATCATGGCTGATCTGGCCATGGCATCAGGAAATAACAGCTGCGATTAAAGTGTATGTAACAGAAGGGTATATGGATCAACTCATCTTATAAAGGCCGTGGACTCCACCTTAACTGCTTTTTCTCAATAACCCTTAATTGCCCTCCATGCAATAATCTGTCTTTGTCTTAAATAGAGTTAATGAGGTCGCTTCTACTGCTTCCTTGGGCAAAGAATTCCATAGATTTATTACTCTCTGGGAAAAGCAGTTCCACCTTATCTCTATTGTAAATGTACTTTTCCTTGTTCTAGTCTCATCTATAGTAGATTCTAGTCTCACCTCCCTGCCATATTAGTTTAAACTCTTCCCAACAGTACTAGCAAATAATCCCCTTTGGACTTTGATCCTGCTCCTGCCCATGTGGAGGCTGACCAATTAGTACTGGTCTCATTTCTCCTAGAACTGGTTCCAATGCCCCAGAAATCTGAAATCCTCTCTCCTACACCACAGCTCATCACACATTCATTGCATTTGGTCTGCCATTCCTACCCTGACTAGCACATAGTACCAGCAGTAATCTTGAGATTACTACCTTTGAAATCCTAGTTTTTAATTTATTTCCTTGCTGCCAAAATTTATCTTGCAGGACCTCATCCTGTTTTTTTTTCCAAAACATATTTATTGAGAATTAAAAAAGCTTTGTTCATATTTTACAGATGTATGTTGTGCCCCTTTTTCTCATCCTTTTTTTTGCTATATTGTTGGTATCTAAATACACCATGACAATTGGCTGTTTAACACCCCCTTTCAAAATGCCCTGCAGCCACTATGAGGCATCTCTGAGCCTTACATCTGGGAGGTAGCACACCATCTGGAAGTCCCATTTGTGCCTATCTATTCCCGTTACCGTTGAATTCACTACCACTATAGCTTTGATACTTTGTTTTTATCCTCTGTGTGGCAGAGCCATCTATGGTGTCATGATCTAGATGACTTATCAGGGGAAAGTATCATTAATGTCCCCCAACAATATCAGAAGTGGTAGACTCATTTTGGAGGGAGATGACATATTGTTACTGTTCTATTGGTCACCCATTTCCTATCTTTCCTTGGCCCCTAAAACTGGTGGCGTGACCAACTCAATAAATGTTTTATCCACAACACTTTTGCTGCATCAGAATGAATTCAAGCGCAGCTTCAGCTGGATACACTTCCTGCACACACATTATCAGGGAAACTAGCAGCATCCCTACATTCCCATGTTGTGCAGGAGGTGTGTGACCTAGGTCTGAGCTCACCTACCATGACCAAAAGCTTTGAGGAAAAGTTTTGGAAATAGTAAAATAAATGAACAACCTTACCTTGGTGTTGCTTATCCTCCTCGCGGAAGTTTACTATACACCACAGCCCACACTTAAAGCCTAAAGCACTTGGACTTCACATCAGCCCTTCTCCAAATGGCCACTCTGCCAAAGCCTGTCCTCCTTTTGTACTCACATGTTCAGCTCTGCTTCCTGATCTCTCTCAATGGAGCCTCCTGATCAGAATGATCAGTAAAAGGATCCTGATTATTTTGTTTGGATCTCCAATCTGCTGACAATCCTATGGGGATTGGTAGATGCCAGATAAGTTCATTTTGGCAAACTAACCACGAGGGGAAACAATTTTAAACTTTAGTATTTTTTTAATTGTACCTTTGTAAGTTGAGTTGATCCATATATCCTTCTGTTACATACTTAAATCGCAGCTAAGTTATCTCCTGCTGCCATGGGCTTGACTTGAATACTTCAATATTGCTGAATATTAATGAATATTTTTATTGCTTTGGCAATAAGACTGCCAATTTATCCAAAACTTTTATTGTTTCATACAGCCATTCAGCTCAGTGAAAGTGGCAGTGATTCTGAGGTTGAATCAACTACCATGCGACCAAAAAAACTCCATCTGATACCCGAGAACACACGCATGGGAATGGAAAATGAAGAAAGCCTGATGTCTTATGAGGGAGATGGTGGTGAGACTTCTCATATCATGGAAGACAGTAATATAAGGTAAAATTATGTGGACATGCTGGAATAGTTACAATTTGAAGATTCATTTGCTTCGGTTGATGAATAATTTTTCAAGTTTGATAATTAATTTAGAAATGCTACAGGTACCTTTGATTCTAATGTTAAGAACTTTTTTTGCTTCTTACCTTTAGCCCTTTCCCCCTCCCCAATCTGAAAAGTGTTTACACAAACTTAATTAAATTGCTATGTGCCTTTAACATAGTAACTGGCATTTGCTGTGATGTAAGCTTCAGACAAGTTGTTGATTTTTGCAAATCACATTGAAATAAGCTACCAGCATACAATGTCATAAACACAGCACCATTGTGTTTGAAAACGTGGTTATCATAGTGAGATCCAGTCTGAAATTCAGGTCTGCCTTCCCCCACACCAGCCTGCCCACCAGTATCCTTCTCACTAATATATAATCTCTGGAGCACAAAATTGAGGACCTAAGGGCAAGACTTCTGTTCCAGAGGAAGTTGAGGAACTGCTGTGTACTCAACTTCACAGAGCCATAACTTACCCCAACTATCTGGACTTGGCCCTACCATTCACAGGTTTCTCCCGACATCAAATGGACTGGAGTGTACTTGAGTAATGAAAGAGGTAGCTGCTCCATGGTTAACTCTTCATGGTGCTCAAATAAGATGATACCAGATCCCATCCTATTCACAAAACCATTTTTATTTATTTGTATGTATGAAGTTCTACATGTGTATAGTTTGTCTGGATGTGCGTTATGTCTGGTTGTGTATCTGCGTGTTTTGCACCGAGGACCAGAGAATGCTGTTTAGTTGGGTTGTACTTGTACAGTCAGATGACAATAAACTTGACTTGACCCTTCCTATGACTGCTTCCCTCATCTGAAACATCTCATGCCAAAGTGCTGACAACTTACCTCCTAAGTGAACTCGCTTCAGTTGTCCTGACTGCAGTCTTCACCCCTCCAGAGGCAGATGTTTAGCTTACACGTGACAGATTGTTATATTTTATTTTGTATATAGATATGTTTTAAAGGACATCAATTGTGTTTTTTTAGTGTAGGTCACAAACAAACATAAACACTTCACAACACAGATCTCATTTAAAATGCCAGAGCTCTGCTCAAGCCAGACTGTCCAGGCTCCCAGTGCCTTGGTAAAGACAATGGAAACTGCTTTGCTGAAGGACTTCACAAGTAGGTTTTAATTGGACATGCTGTGGAGTAATGGATTATTATTTTAGAAAGCAATAGATGAACAGACTCAGAAGATTGGGTCCGATGCCACAATCTGTCTGAAGATAGTTTGCTGTTTTAGGAAGATCATGTGATTTTTGCAAGCAGGGAGAGTCAAACAGGCTTTTCTCTGAGTGTGACAGAGAGAGAGAGAGAGAGAGAGAGACTGCTGGTTTTCTGCAGTGGCTTTTAGAAGCTTGTTTGAAACCCTATTTTGAAGATAGATTGTGAGTTCTGACTTCAGCCTGTTCAAAGCCTTTGTGGTCCACACAAGAAGAGATGGCTGGCTGTATAATGTTTTGCCTGAGATAAGGGAAACAGAAAAAGAACTCTGTGGTGACCTGAAAGAAAGGTTATCATCTGGAAAACCCTGATGGTGCAAGTTTCTTCACCAAGTCACTGAAGTAGCTGATTGGAAGGAATCAGTTTGTGTGTGTCCAACAAGCAACAAATCTCACTGAAAACCAACAAGAATCTTCCTGGGCAGTAACAATTTACCCTTCAAGCACCAAAGCCTGTTGAAGATTCATAAATGTTAAATTCTATACACAGTATAAGATTTGCCCAAAACCGATGAACCTGGAGGAGTGAGAAGTGAGATTGGACTGTGAATCAAAGAACTTTTCTGAACTTATATGTACATTTTTGGTTAATTAACCATTTGTATTGGTGAATTTCTATTGCTGCTGGGTTTTGGGGTCCTCTGGGTCCATCACACACTGGAGCATTAAAATGCTGCGATGAACTAATATATATATCAGCTATTCTCAAAGGGTTCCTTCCTACTGCTTATCTGGGGGGCACTGCATATTTAAGTAAAAGCCTTGTTTTCTTTCCCCAATATTACATCAATAATTTTTGTGTTTTAATATAGTTAGTTGGAGAGAAGTACAAAAGAAACCAAAACTTAACTGCTTCACATTTCCCATAAGCTTTGAAGAGTCCAGTGTGGGTGGAGGTGGAGGTGAATAGGTGTAAAAGGTTGAAAATGGATGATATTGAGAATCATGTCTTCTCAGTCATTGCTATGGACTTCAATCAGGCCAGCTTAAAAAATGTATTAACAAATTACACCAGCATATCTCCTTCCACACTTAGGAAATGAACACTTGTAACCACTACTGCATTATCATCAAGGATACCTACTGCTTCATTACATCCCCACTCTTTGTAAAGTCGGTTTTCTTGCTGTGCTTCTCCTTCCTGGCTATTGGCAGAAATGGGAGAGCATAGTACTAGTAGAGATGGTCTGGTGAGGCAGAAGAGTAGCTTTGTAACTTTTTGGAATCGATAGACTAGGCCACGTTCAAGGACTCTGCAGCGAATCTGAATGAATATGCCGTTGTTTACCTATTTTAGCAAGAGATGCGTTGACGAGTGTGTCCCTGTTAAGACTATCTAGGTGTGTAGAAAACAGAAGTCATGGATGAACCAAGAGATCTGATAACTATTGGAAGACCAGATAGGTGATGTTCAGATCAGGCGTTTCAGAAATGTGCATAAAGACCAGGTACAACCTCAACCAACATAAACAGATAATTCTGGTCTAAGCTGCAGACTCAGATGGATGCTTGGAAGCTGTGGCAGGGCTTGCATGTCATCACATCCTATAAATGTATCCTCATGAACCTCCAGAGTTCCCTGCATCTCTGTGCTCCAATTTTAACAAGCTGACATGAAAAGAACCTTTAGAAGGGTGAATCTTCAGAAAGCGTTTAGCCAGATAGTGTACCTGGATGTGCCCTTAAAACCTTTGTGAACCAAATGGCTGGAATTTTTGTAGACATTTTCAATCTCTAGCTGCTATGGTCTGTTGTCCCCACCTGCTTCAAAAGAATATCCATTATTCCATTACCTAATAAGAGCAAGGTCAATGGCTGTCAACCAACGACACGTGTGTCTGCTGTGATAAAGTTCTTTAATGGAACAAATCGACTCCTGTCTCAGGAACAACCTGGATCTATTTCAATTTGCAACAGGTTAAAGGTAGATGCCACCTCACTGGCTCTTCACACTGTTATATTCCCTGAACCTGAAGTACACTTACATCAGACTGTTTTGCATTGACGACAACTCAGCATTCAAAACTATCATACCATCAAAATCTACGTTCAAACTAAGGGATCAGGGACTAATTCATTCTTCTGCAACTGGATCCTTAACATTATCAGCACACTCCATCAGTACAGATCAGTAACATCTCTTCCTTGGTGACCATCAATATCGGGTTACTTGAAAGGTGTGTGCTTTATCCCCTGCTCTAATCCTTTCCACTCATGACTGTCTTTCTAAGGTCTGCTCAACCCAATTTATGAATTTTGTGATGGCACCACTCTTGCTGGTATGAATAATTGGAAAGGATGTCAGAATATAGGATAGAGATTGAAAATCTGGTTGGACGCTGCTGAGTCAACAATCTTGCTCTCAACGTCACCAAGGCTTTGGAGTTTATTGTTGATTTTAAGAAGGGGAGGCTGAGGACCACACACTTGTCTGCATTAATGGCATGGAGGTGAAGAGGTTTACTTCCTTCTAGTTTCTGGGTGTCTATCTAGACCTCTTCTGGAGCCAACACATAAGGCAACAGTGAAGAAGGCACACCAAAGCCTCGACTTTCTAAAGAATATTAGGAGATTTGGCATGTTATTGGATACTCTATCAAACTTCTACAAGTGCACTTTGGAAAGTATACTGTCTGGCTGAATTACAGCCTGGTTTGGTAATTAAAATGCCCAAGAATGCAGAAAGCTGCATAAAGAAGCAGACATAGCCAGGTCCATCAAAGGCTCTGACCTCCCATCCACTGCAGGTATCAGTGTGAGGCATTGCCTCAAGAAGGGCCCTCATCATCTGGTTTATAATCTCTTTTAACTGCTACCTTCAGGTAGAAGGTACAGAAACCTGAAAAGCAGCACTTATAGGTTCAAAAACAGTTCCTTTCCAATAGTGATCAGACTTAAACTTGGTACACTAATCATAGACTGCTCTGAGAGCACAAAAAGACTCTGCAGTACTGTAGGTCATTGTTTTGCAATAGGATAACTGTGAATATTTATTACCTTTTATAATTATTATCTCTTTTAATTTAATTCAATTAGTTTACTATTGTAGATTGTCTTTATAAATTACTTGTTTGGCTGAAGCATGAAAGAATTTTAGTGCTCGTGTACTTTGTACAATGTATGTGACAATAAACTCATTATCGTATTTTTTTAAATTATTGCATCTCCAAGTAAACTTAAATTACATCTTCAAAAGAATACCCATTATACTTTACTCCAACTTTACTTTTGTGGCTTCCTGGTGTATTCAAATAATTTTTACCCTAAAATTGAATATGCCACTTTTTTATTCCCTCCAGCTACGAGAGCTATGAAGAAACTGAAATGAAGTCAAATACTCGTGATACAACCTTTAGCAGTGGAGGATGTGATTATGAATTGTCGGAAGAGGATGACGACGATGAACAGAGGCATGGGCCAAGTGTTCTTAATGAGGTTCAACTGAGTGAAGATGAGGAGGATAGTGAAGAATTTCATTCCATTGGAGGGGACAGTGATGTGGACTCAGATATAGAGACTTAATCATTTCATTTTACGACCTATTGGCCAAAGTAAGACGTATCAACTCTAGTGTCAATATTAAAATGGAGAATTTAGTGATGAAAATCAATTTGACATCTCTTGAGAATATGTGAGCAATTATTTGCTATATTCCTACAATAAAGTTTGACTATGGATCAGAATATTTTGTAAAATTGTGAAGAAATACAAAGTTGATTAAGAAATTGTTCTCCCAAAACGCATTAAACCTTATCTGTAAGGTGATTCCCGGTACCTGTACAAAGATTGTATGTAAAAAGTGTGTGGAATTTTTATTCAATGTTCATGAGGTAGCCCAAAAGAATCTTCCCTGTCAGTGAATATGTATCATAGAATATATATGTATTATAGACTTCAATATTAGTGCTTTGAAAGGCTGCATTCAACAGATTTAAAAACTAAAAAGAATCCTATTACTCTAGCAGGAAATATTATTTGTAACTAGGAAATGATGATCCTGTTATGGTGATCCTCCATGCAGTTGTATTTGTTTTTAATATCTGTTTTTATTTAGTTCATTTTTATTTGCTGTTTCTACAATATTGAAAACATGAACAACTAAAAATAAGCTGAATTCCAGGGTGAACAGCATACTGCACATTTATCTGGTGAACCTGTGGATGGATTAAGACTCCAAGCTCATGCAAATGTTGGATACTTGTCTCCCTTTGTTATTTAATTCAAGGGTGCAGCCAAGGAGAAAATGGAAAACAAATGAAAATGGAAAATCTGCGAGATGCAAAAATAAAACTCTTAACTGTCCCTCACAGATTCAAAATACAAAGAACTGTTGGTAATGAAGTAAAAAGACTCAAGATCATTTATAATTTTTAAGTTGTGAAAATATACCCATACAGTGAAAATTTTGACAACCATTCTCTAACTGGTTATCTGAGGATATGTGTTTGGAAATATGTTGATAATTCCTGTACAAATGTGTTTTTTAACTTTGATTTATATTTATCATGATTGTACCCAAGTGATCTAATAAAAGTATTACCTCTGCAATACTAAACCTTAACAAGTGGTTGACACCATTATCTTTCATCAATGTATTGTTTGGCTGATTCAATATTTTAAACTTGGAATTCCAGTTCTTAATCATAAGTCAATGAGCCAACCGAAATCTCTGTGGCTTCTTTCTAAGAACTTGCTTGACTTTGAGAACTATTGTAGTGTAAGACCTGTGAGCATCTGCCCACTTGGTTGTTTTGCAGGACAAAAGAGTTCATGCCTTCAGTTTTTTTTAAAAAGTACTGTACATCATTTATGGTCAAACAAAAATATTAACTGCTGGTTGCATTTTATGCTGTACTTGTTGCAATTTTGTAAAATCCTCCATTGTAAATAACCAACTTAAACTACTGTTTGAAATGCAGTTTTCCATTGAAATGTCAGCATTTGGAGAAATGTACTTTTACTCAAATGGAACCTGTGAGTTAACATCTCATGTAAAGTTATACTTGCATTTTTTTTAAATTTTGGTTTGAATTTGTCTTTCAGAAACAAGTAACATATACATTTTAAAATCTAGACATACAGCACGGTAACAGGTCATTTCAACCTACGAGCCCATGCTGCTTAATTACACCCAATTAACCTAAAACCCCCGGTACGTTTTGAACGGTGGGAGGAAACCGGAGCCCCTGTTCCACACAGATACAGGGAGAACATGGGATTTGAACTTGGTCCTGATTGCTGGCACTGCAATGGCCTTACACTAACCACGACGCCTACTATGCTGCCCATCATAATCTCAACAATTAATTCTCTCGATACAGATCATTTTTATTTGGGGGAAGAATTTTTAAGTTTCTAAATTAAACCTCAGTCATTGTTGGACACAAATTTTGCTTTTTTTTAGTAGATAGATAATTGATTTAAATATTTAACTTTTCTAAACCAAGTGAATATACATCTGTTTTTCCAGCAGTGTCATCACACTAGTTTTTAAACTAATTTATGCAGGATATAGTTTTAAAAATGCAGTAGGGTAATCAAAAACAGTGAAGGTGTCTATCCTCTTGAATTTGTTTATTGTTTTTACTTCCATTTTCTTTTGTGTTAGAGGCTTAAGGTAATGAGGAAAAATGTTACCTGTTAAATCTTGTGCAACTAATAAAGATCAGATTCAGAGGAATTGGGCGGAGACCAAGACAATGGGGGTGAGTGCAAGGAAAAAAAAATTAGAAGGACAAAGAAACAACTTTGCTATAGATTGCAGCATCTGCAGTCTTGTGACCTTTGGATGTTAAGGCATTCAACCAAAAGTACGAAGCTGAACAATGTTGCTAGTCCAGTTTTGGAAAATGTTCAGTGTATTGATGATATGAAACATTGAATGAGTTATTGCCAATCACTGTACACTGAACTGGATTAGAATCCAGCACTGACTGTAAGGACTTTGTACATTCTCTTGGGGTTTCCCCAGGGTGCTCCAGTTTCTTCCCACCCTCCAAAAACGTACAGGGTTTGTAGGTTAGTTGGTGTATTTGAATGGTTGAGGTCCATTACCATGCTGTAACATTCAACTGAAAATGAAGTGAGAAAAATGATTAATTGGGGCCATTTGGGATGAGATAAATCATAAATAAGTTAATATTTGGTTGCTTGTACATTAGTTTGCAGTTTTGCAAAGTCGAGAATGATGATGCGAGACAGAATAAGAAGGGGAGATTTGGAATAACTGAAAAGGTTTTGAGTACATATGAAAGAGCTTTAGAATTGTCAATAGCAAGTGTAAGAGGTCAGAAAATTTATTATCCAGGGCAGAGAAAGAAGTGAATTACAATGGGAAAGGGACAACTCAGTTTGGGATCAAATAATTAGCTGAACAATGGCTCTTTGCCTTCAGGTAATCCAATTATTAGCAAGTTATACTGTGATGTATATAAACATACAGTGATGCAGAGGTACATGAATATCTTTTCAGTCCTTAACTGTTGGAAACCAATTCATACATTGAACTGTTTATTATCACGTATACTGAGATACAGTAAAAGGCATTGTTTTGCATGCGTTCAGGTAAGTCCACTTGTGTAGCAGGTAGCTCATTAATAAATAAATACACTGGTGTAGGGAGTCGTGTTACATTGTCAAATAGTGCAGGGTATAGAGAATAATACAAAAACTGCAGTATATAGGGAAATAGTGCAAGAGCAACATTTGTGAGTGATAGATCCATTTATGAGTCTAATCATAGCAGGAAAGAAAATGCCCTTGAATCTGGAGATTTGTGTTTTTAAGCATGTGTATCTTCTGCCCTACAAAGCAAGGAGAAGAAAATATGATTGAGGTGGATGCTTTAATATGATAGCAGCTTTTGCAAGAATGGAGAAGGTATGGATAGTGGAAGTGAGGTTGGTTTGTGTGATGGCCTGAATTGTGTTTACAACTCTTTGCAGTTCCTTGCAATCTTGGGCACAGCAGTTCTACCAAGATGTGATGCATCCAGACAAGATACTGTACTTTCTGTGGTGAATTTGCGAATGATAGGAAGAAACTGAAAACAAACAATTCCAATAACAAAATACGAAAGGTGGATTTTAGTGATAGAATCTATGGAAGGTGGCTGTGTCCGATGCTTCTAAGACACTAAGGTAGAGGCCTAGGTTGAATCCTTAAGAAAATCCAGACTGTCCACATGTGACCAAGCTTCCAAAACCCTGTCACCATAATTTTTAATTCCCATTTTTATACTCCATTCTGAAGAAGCTCAAGATATAGCTGACCAGGATACATTATAGTTTCTGGGAACATGGAATTCAGCAATTTCAGAGAATCAGCTATTCGAGTTTTTATACGACAGTATTATTGTCACTCAAGATTTATCTGAAGATATTATTCGTTAAATATTTACATCTGCTCCAGAGTATATTTTGTGTTCATATGTTGTTACTACTTTACATCTGGATCTGTTGCGACTTTTGTTGTTTTTCTGTTCTACTCTTGTTCTCTGCATAATAAAACTGATTTTTCTAACTTTATCTTGAATTGAAGGATTATTGACTAATATTAACTGTGCTGAAAAAAAATCTGCATGCCATGGTGAGTATTTAAATGTTGAATTTCAAGTCAATAATTTCCAAATGTTTAGATCAGCACCTTTCTTAAGTACTCGTCCCAATGCCTTTCAAATGTTTTAATTGTATTTGCCTCCACCAGTAGCTTGTTCCAGATGTTCAACCACCACCCTCTGTGTGAAGAACTTTGCATGTAAGATAATACCAAAGAGTCAGATCTGTTCACAGAGGCATCATTCTTTGCAGATTAACTGGAAGGTGAAATACGAAAACTGCAGAAGTCAGAATCTTGAATGAACAAAGAAAAACTGGAGTGACTCAATGGACGAGCAGCATCTTATGAATAGGAATGGTTGATTGACCTTTTGGGTCTGGATACAAGATTCCTGTGTCATGTACTTAATACACAAAATTTGTGAACTTTTGTTTGCTATAAAGGGACACAAAGGCACTACATCAACTAGGGAAAAAGTAAAAGAGTCCCTTCAGAGACACAGAGTGGCCGTGGATTCACCTCCATAATCTTTGTAGCTATGTGGCCTCCTGTTTGTTCCAGCAATGAACCCAAACATGATTCTGAAGCTATTTACACCTGAGGCCGAGCAGTGTATTAATTCGACCTGAGGCCCTTTCAGCCCTTTTCGCCTTTGGCACCCTCATTAATGTATATTCCGACACAGAGTTCTCATCAACCCACTGCCTGGTATGAGTCTTTCGGCTTCACTGGTCTGATGCCAAGTTCTCCTTCCCTGTAGAATCCATTCCCAGGCCTTTCCCCTCAGTGGGATGGTGCTTTTTCACTCTGGTGCCCATTACTAGTCTGTAGTGCTCATGGTCTGCCAAGCATGGGTGTTGCCATCTTGGCCACAGATCTTTGTAGGTTCTCTAAGGTGGAAAAAACATTGTGGACCCTTCTACAGGCTATTATGGAGTTGTTGACAACAACTAAGTTGTAGAACCTGGTTTTCCCAGATCTGCATCAACAACAGCACTGCCATTTAAAAAAAAAATCAGTCTTCATGTGCCTCCAGCTTCTCTCTGTTAACCAGAAGGTTCCTCGTATTTCTCTTTCCACAGTTGCTGCCTGACCAGCTGAGTGTAGAATTTTCTGTTTTGAGTTCAAATATGTTAAATAGTCTGCTTTGATCCATCTTTGCCTAACATGGTATCATTCAAGAAATATTTGCAATACGTCAGGATAGGGTTCAGTGGTTGTAAGCTAAATATTTGTTCTTCTATTATACTGGGGAACTTTTCAGATTTTTAGAGCTCTTAATTCCAGGTCTTTGCTTGACACTAAAGTTGGAGGAATTTGGTGGGCCTGAAAATGCTCGTGGAGGGAAATGGCCAGTCAACGTTTTGAGTCAGTAATCTAAAGTTAACAGGGGAGATATTGAGTTCATTAAGAGAGATGTATACTAGTGATGCAAGAAGACCTCGGGGATGGGGAGCAGAGTTGGAGAATCAGGCAGGTTGAGGGAGAGACCATGGAGATGGTAGGAGATGATGAAAGATAAAAGTGAGGAGTAGGGTGAGACGGAAAGTAGATACAGATGCTCCTCTACCTATGATGGGATTACGTTCTGACAAACCCATTGTAAGTGGAAAAATGATAAATTGAAAAAATAATACAGTACCTGGTTTTGGTGGGGCTGCTCATTGATAAAGTGTTACGTTGTATGGGTGCTCACTATTAACACACACAGCCTAAAGCACACTGAGCCTGAAGAATTTATGAAGCATTAAACTAAAATTAATTGCCAGATGTTAAAGCAACAGGGTCATCAATTTCTTTTGATGATTCTCAAGAACAGCTTGTAGAATGCACCGGGACATCGACACTTGTTGATGGTTTTACAGGCATAGTCTTCTTCAGGAGGATATCAATTTTGGACTGAACAGTTTGTTTCTTCTTTTCATTCCAAATTTCTCTTTTGCAAGCAAGAGCATCCGATATCTGTCTGTCGGCTCTTGTAAATCTCTCATAATTGACTTCCATTTCTTCTAACATCCATATGCCACTTTTGATAGAGGAAGGGCTTCAGCCAGTCTCTTTGGTATGAACTTTATTGGTGCCTCAGATATAACTTCTGATTCTTCTGCTTCAGTTTCTTTATTTCTTACTTCCTTCAGTTCAATCAACTCCTCATTGGAAAGTTCTTCAGCCTCAATACCAGCAAGCTTCATCCATTTCCAATTCTAGCTGTTTCCAATGCACTAATATCTTGCTATTTATTTCAAGCAGAATCTTTGTTCAAGCCTTTGAAAGTGTTCACAAATTCCTCACTGCTAACCTTCACGTTATTTAATTCTTTACGCCTTTTGGAGCGATGGAAGCACCAATGACTTGCTGTAAACGTATGCACGTACGTAGGATCATCAGCACACTTTTTAAGCGTATTGAAAAGACTTCTTGCCTTATCATCAGTAGGCTAAGTGGTATCCACGTTTGTATTTGATATTTCATCCATGTGATAAGTAATCTTTCCATAACATGAATTGGCCCAGCTCTTTTGTTTATGATGACGGTGGAATTCACCGATGCTAACGATTTCACTGCATCACTGATTCAATTCTTATCCTTTAAGATCGTTGAGATCATCGATTGCAAAAGTCCTAACTCGTACTATAGCCATTACCGGCTTGCCGCCTTCATGCTGAGCAAGTATCTTGAGTTTTGTCGCCAGAGTAATAGTTTTTCTCTTTTTCTTCTAACCAGAAGCAGGAGACGCACATGGGTGCTTTAGTAGACATGATGGGATGCCAAAACAAAATTTTTAGAAGAACCCTGTTTTCAACATTGTTTACACTCATTTGCGTGATTGCTTGAGACTGCACGTGTCGTTGAATGGATGCTGCAGCTTGCTGCCAAAGCCCAGCATGGTGAGAGAGTATTTACATGTGCAGGAACAGATCAAAATTCAAAATTTCAAGTACGGAGTCTACTGAATGCATATTGTTTTCCTTTATATCATCGTAACTGCGAAAAATCGTAAGTCGGGCAAGCAAACTTTGGAGTTGGGTACAAGTAGGCCATGTTGGGCGACAAGCCGAGCTTGACTACATGCCTCTCTTGCTGCATTCATTCATTTTTGAAACAATTTATTCTAAAATCACAAGTGCCTTTATCTATAAAATCAGGTCGCGATAATTTTCCGTTATCCTGTCTCTCCTAAACTAGGCCAGAGTCAGCAGCCTTCGTCACAACATGGCGACCGCCGCAGCACCGGACGATTCACGCAGATGTTCTGGACCTTTCCACGGAAAACACACAATCGCCTTTCATTGCGCATGCGATTCCCACCACGTCGCATTGCTGCCGCGGAGGTACACGGTCGAGTGAAGGCGTGAGTGGGTGGCGTGACGTTTCAATATTTGGCCCTTCCGCGAACATTTTATGAAATTTGAAATAAATTGACAGGGTTCGGGGAGGAAGAATTGCATCGTGTGAATGCTCAATAGTGAATGTAAATTCTTCAACGGCACGAAGGAGACGAGGCTGTTATTTTGGGTGGCCTCTTTTCTGCGAAAGTAGTCCGGACGGAAAGTTCTCATTGCGGCCGCCATCTCTGCGCGAAGTGAGGGTGGACGAAGAGCGCGGCGCGTGCACGGCAATGGCAGGCAGCATCTGGCCGGTGCGCCGCGTGTAGGGGAAAGTGGCCGAAAACCGGCTATGGGCTTCGCATAGCGGAGTGTCGGGAGGACAGCGATCATCTCTAGTATCTGGGGTTTGGGCCTCGGGCGGATCCTGGGTTCGGGACAGGAAGTCATCGGCGGAGTGGCAGCGGCAGGGTGAGGGGGAGAGAGCCCGAGCGAGAACATGGCGACGTCGGTCGGCGGGGTGGCCGACAGCACAGGTGAGAAAGTCCGTCGGCCTCGTTTGAACGATATAAAGTTTCTTCCCCCTCCCCTCCCCTCCCCGAGTGCACTTTCTGAATGTGGTGAAATAATCGGGAGAAGCTTCAAATCAGCAGGTCCTTTCAATGGTGGAGAAGTTGTACTAACCTTGAAGGTGGGGATGGGAGGGGGGGGGGGGGAAGGGGAGAGTCGTGCAAGGAATCGCCCTCGAGATTGAAACTAACGTGATGTGTCTGCATGTGTGGAAACTACCTGGAAAAAGTTCTGGGTTCCTTCATTTCCAAGCGTGTTAGTACGTAAATGATACAAAATCTAATGGGCCAGCTGGTGAACAAGGCGAGGTCCCATAAAACTGTAGAGATGCACAGCCCAGAACAGTGTAATTATATTTGTTGATGTGTTTTGGAAAATACGGTCTTTTACTGGAGGAGTTTTTACATACCGTAAGCATTTCCGATCTCCATTCCAATAGATGGGGATAAAATAAAGGGAATTGATGTGGTACTCTGAAGAAGCTGTTTTAAGTATTTTTGGACTGGGAAGGGAAGAAACCCTAACCCTAACCCTTGCCCTGTAAAGGCTAATGTGGGAACTTTGGATGTTGCTGCTGTTGGATGGTATGGCCTCTATGCACAAGTTATGAGTTCGTATGGATCGCTCGGCTCTTGGAGCGTGCTGTAAATTCAGTAATGTTGTTTGATCTGATTTTAATTTCATCAGCAATCCTGTCACTCTCTACCCCCTCCAGTAATCTTTCATCTTGACGTTTATCAAGATCTATCTCTGCCATAAAAATGTTCAAAGTCTGTGCGGGATGTTGTTCAGAGATAGTGTGTTCTGAAACCTGAGAACCCCCCCCCAGATAAAATTTGTACTGCAACTCCCAGAGTACACCATTTATACTTTGGTGTATAAACGTTAGAAAGGGATGGGATTGCCAGTTTTTCTTTTAAATATGTTGTCTTTGATATTGGAATAATTGAGTGTTGATGCAATAAATGTTGGTGGTAAATGGAGGGGGCGGGGGGATGCAAGTTTTAGCAACGACACAAACGACTTACAAGCTCATTTTGGTTGAGCAGTCTGATGGTAGAAGGGTCCTAGTTGTTTCTAAACCTGGTGGTGTGAGTCTTGTGACATCTATGCCTCTTGATGGCAGCTGCGAGAACAGAGTGTCTTCTGGGTGTTGTGGTCTTTGATGATTGCTGCTGCCCTCTACCAGCAACGTTCCCTGTACATCTACTCAGTAGTGGGGAAGGTTTTGTCTGTGATGTCCTGGGCTGTGCCAACTGCCTTTTGGAGGGCTATGTGCTCAAAGGTATTGGGATGCCCATACCAGACTGTGATGCAGCTGGTCAGCACACTTTCCACCACACCTCTGTAGAAATTTGCCAGGGTTTCTGGTGTCGTTCCAAACCTCTGCGAACTCCTGGGAAGTAGAGGTGCCGATGTGCTTTCTTCACGATGATATTCGTGTGTTTGGTCCAGGAAAAATCCTGAGTTGGTGATTCGTAAGAACTTAAATTTGCTCACCGTCTCCACCTCTGACTCCTCCAATGATTGCTGGATTATATACTTCTAGCTTTCCTTTCCTGGTCAACAATCAGCTCCTTAGATTTGGTGACATTGAGTGCAAGGTTACTGTTGGTGCACCATTCAGCAAGTTTTCATTCTCTATCCTGTCTGTTGCGCTCATCCCCTACCTTTACACAACCTATTACCACGGTATTGTTGGCAAATTTGTGGATGATGTTATTGTCATACTGAGCGACACAGTTGTAGGTGTAAAGTGATTAGAGCAAGGTGCTTAAGAACACAGTCCTGTGATGCTCTGGTACTAATGGAAATTGTGGAGGAAAAGTTCTTACCAATCTTCACTGATTGTGGTCTGGAGTTGAGGAATTCCATGATCCATTTACACAGTGGGTGTTAACTCCCAGCTCTTGGAAGTTTGCTGATCAGTTTTAAATGTCAAAGTGTAGTCGATTGCTGTCCAGGTGTTCCGGTGCTCTTGGTAGAGCCAGAGAGATGGCATCTCCCATAGACCTGTTTTTATGATAGGCAAACTGGAATGGATCCATGTCGTGGATGATGCCCTGCACTGTTTCTGTATTTTTCTGTATACCATGCCCTTTGTCTTTATAAAGCTATGCGTGGCAATGTTCAATCTATTGTTACAAATCTTGTGGTATTATATTATTTGGATCGCACGGATGGCAATCTCTTCAATCTGAGGCGCCTGCAAGCTCACACCAAGACACAAGAGCAACTTGTCCGTGAACTACTCTTTGCTTTAGTTGCCCATTCAGTGCCAGCTCTTCAGCGCTTGACGTCCTGCTTTGCGGAAACTGCCAAAATGTTTGGCCTGGAAGTCAGCCTGAAGAAAACTGAGGTCCTCCATCAGCCAGCTTCCCACCATGACTACCAGCCCCCCCCCCACATCTCCATCAGGCGCACAAAACTCAAAACGGTCAACCAGTTTACCTATCTCGGCTGCACCATTTCATCGGATGCAAGGATCGACAACGAGATAGACAACAGACTCGCCAAGGCAAATAGCGCCTTTGGAAGACTACACAAAAGAGTCTGGAAAAACAACCAACTGAAAAACCTCACAAAGATTAGCGTATACAGAGCCGTTGTCATACCCACACTCCTGTTCGGCTCCGAATCATGGGTCCTATACTGGCATCACCTACGGCTCCTAGAACGCTTCCACCAGCGTTGTCTCCGCTCCATCCTCAACATTCATTGGAGCGATTTCATCACCAATATCGAAGTACTCGAGATGGCAGAGGCCGATAGCATCGAATCCACGCTGCTGAAGATTCAACTGCGCTGGGTAGGTCACGTCTCCAGAATGGAGGACCATCGCCTTCCCAAGATCGTGTTAAATGGCGAGCTCTCCACTGGCCACCGAGACAGAGGTGCACCAAAGAAGAGGTACAAGGACTGCCACATTGACCACCGCCAGTGGGCTGATATTGCCTCAAACCGTGCATCTTGGCGCCTCACAGTTCGGCGGGCAGCAATCTCCTTTGAAGAAGACCGCAGAGCCCACCTCACTGACAAAAGACAAAGGAGGAAAAACCCAACCCCAACCAACCAATTTTCCCTTGCAACCGCTACAACCGTGTCTGCCTGTCCCGCATCGGACTTGTCAGCCACAAACGAGCCTGCAGCTGATGTGGACATTACCCTTCCATAAATCTTCGTCCGCGAAGCCAAGCCAAAGAAAAACCATCTGTTGTTATGGCTTGACTTGCCTAAATACCACACACAGTAAAGCTTTTCAATGTCTCAGTATGCATGACAATAAACAATTTAGTTCAAGGGCGAAATGGACTCAGAACTGATGGTAAATGCACTGTTGGAGGAACTCAGCAGGCTGAGCAATGTCAATGGGAGATCAAAAAGGATCAACCTTTCAGGTTATGAGCTTTCATCCCTGAAGCAGCATTTATTTTTTTTCCCTCCCACTGTTGTTGTTTGACCTGATGTGTTCTTCTAGCAGAGAATGTTCGGCTTCAGATTTCAGCATTTGTGGTCTCCTGTATGTCTTCAGAAGTTAAGGATTTATTTTTGTCCCCAAGTAATCTGGCCATTGGAGACTTGGCTAAGTGTGGAATTTTCCTTTTAACAAAGTATAGTAAAACTGATGGAATTGGTTGATGCTGGATAAGCTTATTTTTGGTTGCTTGACTCACTTTTACAAAACCTAATTTACCTCTTTTAAGAAGAAACAGTTTAAAAGATAAAAATACTATACCGTACTTGCACTAAACAAACTGAATATATAAACTTTAAAACATTTAAAAGCCTACATCTGCAGGGTCTTCCCCTTCCATGGAGTTACCTGAAAGATGAACTATAGAAAATTATTGAGTTACTTCAGGAAACATTTACTTTTACAATTCTAAACTTTTATTTTAAGTTTTAATTTATGTTTATTCACTCTAATATTTATTTTCTTTGATGGTTTTGCTGGTTGCTTGAATTTTGCATTACTGGTTTTACTATATTACATGCATTCTCTTGGGGTTTTGTGATAATAGTAATATCAAGTTAATGTTAATTTTAGATATTTTGCCCTAAAAAAATTTTAAATATTATTTGGCTGGTCAGATGAATTATGATTGATATACCAAAATTCCATGAATTTTAATTTTGAAAAAATGCTTTTTTTTAAAAAGGTCTCAGTGTGATTTGGCAGTGATTATGGTTTAATGCTACAGGTAGTCCTCAATTTACAATAATAATTAGGACTGAAGGATTGGTCATAACTTGGATTGGTCGTATGTCAGATTTATATGTCTTAATGAAGTGTTAAAGCAATTTAAAAAAAACATCAACAAATGAATGTTTAATGAAAAATCTCAGCATATGTACAGTTTTTTTTGTATGTTGGTGTATGTCTATGTGGATGTAACTTGTGTAGGTCGTAAGTTGAGGACTACTTGTATACCACAAACACACACACACACTTGATCTGTTCTGGTGAGTTCACTGCTTCTTTGTTGTTTACCTCTTGAAGACTACCTGAATATCCTCCTGTCACCTTTATGCTGCTTTTTTTAGGCCAAAGTATTATCATATTTTCAAGTATAGAGCACGTAAAAAATAATAAATTGTGTAAAAATATTTTTGTATTACGCACACATGCATATACTGACAAAAGCATTTTGCATTTAAATGGGACATGTGACAAAGCACATACCAGAATCTGGCATTAACCCACAATTAATACCCAATCAACTAAGCCCAGAGGTGTCAATTGCCCATTATATAGATAATAACCTGCTGCAACACATGAACAAATTTTGGAGAGGAACCAATGAAATAGTTTGAAGACAGTTAAAAGGGTTTTAATTCTTAAAGCAAGCTGTCTCAAATCTGAGGCACATGATATGTTAATCTCCTTCCTCGGTTGGGGGGGGAAGAGTCCCGGTCTGGGCAATAACATTGATATAGTGCAGTGCCCCAGCCAGAATGTCCTATTTATAGGAATACCATGGCATTCAGAACAGAGAAATTCCCAAGATCAAAATTTCCCATGCCTACTATAAATTGTGCACATTCTTTCATTGGTGCTATTGTATTCTCATGTTGACTGTAACATTCCCATTCTTGCTATATATTGCATCTTTTCCATGGCTGCTATGGATTGTGCACAATTTTTCATTGCCACTATTATAACGCATGCATTATATGCATAAAAAAACCCGCTATTTTCTTTGGATTAGGCTATCCTGACAACACCAAATAAAGCTTTCTAAAATTTTGGGTTAAAATAACTTTTAGTCTTTGTACAGCTTGTGTGTCACTTGTAGACCAATTCACATCACTTTCTGGTGTTGGTAATTTTTTATCCAAGTTTTTTAAAAGAATCTTTGGTGTTCAACCAGATCATCATAGTTGTGCAAAATACTGATTTTATCACTTTCTTGGGATGATACAAGGAGCTGACGTCCACACTGTTGCGGTCATTAACAAAAACAAGGATGAAACCAATCTCTCCAATCCAGGTTTGGAAATTTGAATGGTCAATATTGGAAGGAAAGCATTCACCCAATGGTGACTCTATGGACCTTGCATCATAGTAGTTGTATCCCTCATTTCTTTTGGAAACTTGGTTCCCTTTTGTCTGATGCATAGCGAGTTGCTACATTAGAAAGCAGAAGAATGACACATACTCAATGCGATTATAGACAAGACTGGCTTATTGCACTCTCTGCCCCTGTTTATATAGGCCCGGTTTTCCCACCTTTGTTGGCGAAAGTGATGTCAGCAGCATTCCAGTTGCTGATTGGTCGATGTTTCCGCCCCATGTCAGTTGACCGAGGAGAAAGGCCATTAACCTGTGCGGGCCTTGTGCGATCGCCGTGTTTGACCACAATTCAACTTTGCTTCTTCTCGGTGATATTGCTTCCTTGTGGTTGTCCTTTTGAACTAATTGAAATCTACCTTTTCTGCAAATCTCCATCATCGTGTTTTTAGCAACTTTTGGTTTGAAATTGCAGGACCTGTGATCCCTTCAGCTTCATTTTCCTCTGACTGTACATATACAACCTAATGAAACAGCAGATCATGGTGCACAGAAAAAGCAGACTTTAATGATAGCATAGATATTTGGGATGATTTTCATGGTTATGGGATACTGTTCAGTCTCACAGCCTGTGGGAAGAAAATATTCCCCAGCCTGGCAGTCCTTATTTTGATGGTCCTGTCATGGCTTAGCTTTGTGAATGAAATTTAGGAAGGATTGTAGACGTGGGCATGTCCTTCGAGCCTGCACAATGGATTTTTTAGGTGGAGTGTAGTGTGTGCAGTATTAGCCCCACCCTTAATACCAGGGGTTTATCTGCCACGGCCCAGCGCGCTGGGATGATAATAGCTCGGTCCTTGGGTTGTCGGTATTACGTTGGAGTGATCTTTTCTTGATGGATGGCCTGATGAGGTTAACAAGCCCCATCTGCCTGGGTATGAAATGTTTTCCTTCTCTTTGTCTGGCTGCCAACCAAGGCAAACAAGCCCAGCCTACCCATTTACTTATACTGCCGGTTATTGACTCGGTGCAGGACCAATGGGACTAGGCAAAATAATATTTTGGCACAGAGTGGAAGGGCAGAGGGTCCTGTGTTCTGTGCTGAAATGTTCCATGGTTCTGATTTAATTTACCTCGGTAGAATGAACTGAAGGTGGGAAGCATGTATCTGTTACTGTAGATTCCGGCCATTTTTGCTATTCCAAGAAACAGAATATTTTGGCTAGGGCACTGTTCCTTATCAATGTTGATTGCCCAGACCCATCCCCAGAGGAAGGAAATAAAAGTGCCTCTGATTTGAGACAATATTAGGATGATTTTGCCCTATGGTATCTGTTTAATCATCCTTATTGCATCAAATCAAACCATAAATTTCTCAATTGC
Source organism: Narcine bancroftii (assembly GCF_036971445.1). Classification (NCBI taxonomy): domain Eukaryota; kingdom Metazoa; phylum Chordata; class Chondrichthyes; order Torpediniformes; family Narcinidae; genus Narcine; species Narcine bancroftii. The sequence goes on along the minus strand of NC_091476.1, from coordinate 20,897,179 downwards.
ACACAATTTTTAACAAGATGCAGTTTCTTTTAAAGAAAGGCTTTTTAAATAATGACAATTAAAATCCTAAACTCTGAAGTCTGTCTTCGATTTATTCAATTGATTCATCTCCAAAGCTTTGTTAATATCTTGCAGGATGATATCTATATAATGAGCGATTGACACCTCTGGGGGATGTTGAATGGTATAAATTGTGGGAAATTAACTGGCAGTTAGTGGGACTATGGAATCAGTTTTGTCTCCTATCCCAAGTAAATGCAAAATGCTCGTGAGTTGAAGTTTAAAATACGACACCTGCGCGGAATGTGCGTGTGTGCACTATACAAAAATTTTTTGACTCAATTTATGATTTTCTGCATGTTATTTGCATGTGCAATTATATGAGTAAAGTATGGAATATAGACTGGACTAAGTCCATGGGTACAGTATGGACACCAGTATGGTTGGGTTTAAAACCCAGAAGGATGCTCAGTATATGAGCATGTTGGTAGTACCTGGGAACAGGGTCAGAGTCCAAAGGGTTAAATTTTATTTAAAAAGCACCTTTTCATTTCTCAGAAGTGTACGATTTAGCTCATTGTATGTGTGGTTGATGCTGTTTGAAGCTTGACAAGCAATTGTATAGTAGCTGAATGTGGTGAACGTCTCTATTCTGTTGGTAGTTGTTAACTTGTTCTCTTGCTTTATTTTTATCTTATCTAGTTTTATGGCTCCCTGCCTTCATTTGAGTTATTTTCATTTTGAATCCATATGCTAATAACACTGAGTTAATAATAGTTTATCAACAAGACTAGTGTACATTCTGCTGCCATGGCATGAAGTTGGACAGCAAGAGCATTTTGTGCATTTGATGTGATAACATTAAAAATGCTGGCATTGCTTGAATGGTGTAACCTTGAGAGTAATTGGAGCTGCATCTATTCAGATAAATACAAAGTGTACTATAATGCTTCTGAGAACAGTCTTCAAGATGATGGGAAGCTTTGGGATGCCATAAAGTGAGTCATTTGTCACTGAATAGCCAGCTTCTGATCAGAGTGCATGGCCACAACATTTATGACTGATCTGGTTTGATGCATGATTAATAGCGGCCCTCATAATGTTGGTGGATGGTGGAGAAACTTAATGATGGTAGAGGTGATATTTTAAAGGTAGTTGGTTGAGTCATCCTGTTAAGTCAAGCTAGGCACATGGATAACATGTTATGTACCACCTTTTGAGTCTAAACCTTTGTGGTTCACTCTTAATTTGTGCCACTTCAATTATTTTGTTCACTGAAGATTTGCAAATGGACCTGAATATTTTCACTTCTTGTGGAAGAAAAATCATTGTTGAAGCAGTTAGGTCGTGTCTTTTGTGCAAGGTATGTCTCCCATTGTCAGGCTATTTTATTTTCCCTTTCATGTCCATTTACCAGTTTTATTGGGCGAAATGTGTCTGACTTGGGTCAAAACTTGCCTTGATGTGAAGAGCATCTTTGATCAAGTTTACAAGGTGTGTAACTTGGTAGTCCTGATGAAATAACAAATGTTATCTAGTTTGCATTAAGAGGAATTGCCTCTTCAGGGTACTGACAGTAGGCCCTTTCAAGGTGCCATGTAAAATGGGGTTAACAGGGCAATTTGCTTGGTTGACGACCCAGGTGGTCAGGGGACCAAGTAAAACTTACCCGGGTGCCCTGTTCCGGCAAATTGAAAGGAGAAATAGCAGACCTGGTGACATCAGTGCTTGCATGCATCACAGGGAAACCCCTGGTTGAAGTGCCGCTGTCACGAACGGTGAGGGGTGCCGCGATATGCCACTGCGGCGACGGCTCAATGTGGGAGCCATGGCTGTCTTCCTTACCCATAATTCCTCATGCTGCTGGAACTGCACTGGCATGACTTGGTGGCTGATATTGCAATGGGTTGTTATGGGTGAAATGGGATCTACAAACACTCTGTTGTCATGACAATTTCTCTATCGAGTTTACTGGAACTGTTCGGTTAGATAGAATGGCTGCTTCTGGTAGAGCTTGGTACCCTGGAATCCTTATTTCATGAAAAGTACTATACAAGTCCTGGTTTGATTTTGTAGATCCATTGTTAATCATTGCAGTAAAGAGTTTTTACTCAGGTCAGATACAGCAATGAGCTCTCTGAACCCTTCTCCATTAACAATGGCGTGAAGCAAGGCTGTGTTCTGGCACCAACCCTCTTTTCAATCTTCTTCAGCATGATGCTGAACCAAGCCATGAAAGACCCCAACAATGAAGACGCTGTTTACATCCGGTACCGCACGGATGGCAGTCTCTTCAATCTGAGGCGCCTGCAAGCTCACACCAAGACACAAGAGAAACTTGTCCGTGAACTACTCTTTGCAGACGATGCCGCTTTAGTTGCCCATTCAGAGCCAGCTCTTCAGCGCTTGACGTCCTGCTTTGCGGAAACTGCCAAAATGTTTGGCCTGGAAGTCAGCCTGAAGAAAACTGAGGTCCTCCATCAGCCAGCTCCCCACCATAATTACCAGCCCCCCCACATCTCCATCGGGCACACAAAACTCAAAACGGTCAACCAGTTTACCTATCTCGGCTGCACCATTTCATCAGATGCAAGGATCGACAATGAGATAGACAACAGACTCACCAAGGCAAATAGCGCCTTTGGAAGACTACACAAAAGAGTCTGGAAAAACAACCAACTGAAAAACCTCACAAAGATAAGCGTATACAGAGCCGTTGTCATACCCACACTCCTGTTCGGCTCCGAATCATGGGTCCTCTACCGGCACCACCTACGGCTCCTAGAACGCTTCCACCAGCGTTGTCTCCGCTCCATCCTCAACATCCATTGGAGCGCTTACATCCCTAACGTCGAAGTACTCGAGGTGGCAGAGGTCGACAGCATCGAGTCCACGCTGCTGAAGATCCAGCTGCGCTGGATGGGTCACGTCTCCAAAATGGAGGACCATCGCCTTCCCAAGATCGTGTTATATGGCGAGCTCTCCACTGGCCACCGTGACAGAGGTGCACCAAAGAAAAGGTACAAGGACTGCCTAAAGAAATCTCTTGGTGCCTGCCACATTGACCACCGCCAGTGGGCTGATAACGCCTCAAACCGTGCATCTTGGCGCCTCACAGTTTGGCGGGCAGCAACCTCCTTTGAAGAAGACCGCAGAGCCTACCTCACTGACAAAAGGCAAAGGAGGAAAAACCCAACACCCAACCCCAACCAACCAATTTTCCCCTGCAACCGCTGCAATCGTGTCTGCCTGTCCCGCATCGGACTTGTCAGCCACAAACGAGCCTGCAGCTGACGTGGACTTTATACCCCCTCCATAAATCTTCGTCCGCGAAGCCAAGCCAAAGAAAGAAAGAGTTTTTATAATTCTCTGACATTTCATGTACATTCAACTCTTTTCTCCTCTTTAACCCACTTTCTTCTCCCCCCCCCCCCCTAACATGTGCAAAATTTAAGCAATCCCCTTCTTTCTCCTTTTTTATGCTAGTCTTGCCAGAGCTAATAAAGCATGTGATTTCATTTCAGGGCTGGCAGAATTGGCACATCGTGAATACCAAGCAGGTGATTTTGAGGCTGCTGAGAGGCACTGTATGCAGCTTTGGAGACAAGAACCTGACAATACTGGTGTGTTGCTGCTGCTCTCTTCAATCCATTTCCAGTGTCGTAGACTGGACAGGTAATATGCAGAATGCATATCCATTTCATTAGCCCTTCAGGACCTTCCTCAATTGAGAATGTTGCACAAAATATTAGAACAAATGAGTGATACAGTTAAAGTAAGGTTAGCGCATTTGTACTTTTAGATAAACTTGATATGGTTAATCTATACAGCAGCTATATTTGATGGGAGGGACTGAGTGTAATTACAAATAAGACTTTGTTTTACCAGAATTTTTTCATTTTTAGGTCTGCTCATTTCAGTACTCTGGCTATTAAACAAAACCCTATGTTGGCTGAAGCCTACTCCAACTTGGGGAATGTCTATAAAGAGCGTGGCCAACTTCAGGAGGCTATTGAGCATTATCGACACGCCCTCAGGCTAAAACCTGACTTCATCGATGGATACATCAATCTGGCAGCAGCATTGGTTGCAGCAGGTGACATGGAGGGAGCTGTACAAGCCTATGTATCTGCTTTGCAGTACAATCCTGTAAGCACATGCTTTTGGTCATGCTGTAACAATCATTTCATTTATAATGCAATATAGAAAGCTGCCATAAAAAGTAAGCAATTAGCTCATGGTATACTCTGCATATGTACCATGACCTAACCCAACCCTAACCCTGTTCAACCTAATCTGTTCAAAAAGATGGCTGCTACTTTCAACTATTTCCTGATGTCTGTTGATTCTTGCATTTCTGTAACTCATCTGATTATATTCAATGTTTCTGCCTCCACAGCTATCTGGCTTATAAAATTGAAGAGGTTCAAGGCCCCCTCAGAAAAGAAATGCTTTCTGAAGCTTTCACACCCTAGTTCTGCATGCCCCTATTAGGGATAATGCTCTCTTAGCATTCACCCTATGAATCTTGTGCTCCAATACCATCTTTCATTCTTCCAAACTTATTTATTTGTACTTGGTCCATGTTTTGACATCAGCAATCAACATTGTGAATCTCCTGAGTACTGTCTCCAAACTAAGCCCATGGGTCCTTCAGTATGGATATTCAAAATGAAAATCATTCACTACTTAAGGTGCAGCTTCACTTCCACCCTTTGAAATTGCAATGAAGACAACATTGCAGCAACCTCATTGAGGTGTGTATTATGGGATAATTAGATGAGAATGAAAGTAAAGACCACAAGACATAGCAGCAGAAATAAGCAGTACAGCCCACTGAAGTTTGCCCTGCCATTAAATCATGAGCTGATTGCTTTTCCTACTCGGCCCCATTGTCTGGCCTTCCCTCCATAACCTATGATGCCCTGGTTAATCAAGAGCCTCTTAATCTCTCTTAAATACACCCAATCACTTGGCCTCTACAACATCCTCGGGCAGCATATTCCACAGATTCACCACTACCTGGTCAAAGGAATTCCTCTGTATCTGTTCTAAGTGGATGCCCTTCAATCCTGAAATTGTGTCCTCTTGTGCTAGACTCTCCCACTGTGGGGAAACAACCTTTCTACATCTACTCTGTCCATGTCTGTCAACATTTAAAATGTTTCAATGAGATTCTCCTCATTCTCCTAACTTCTGGGTTCAGGCCAAGAGGTGTCAAACACTATTCATATGATGATCCTTTCATTCTCTGAACCCTCTCCAATGTTAGCACATCATTTCTTAAATGAGGAGCCAAAACTGCTCACAGTTTTTCATTCCATAATCTAAATCATGGAATGAATAAAAAGAAACAGTCCCAACACCAAACACCATTAGCAACTAATAACCAACCAGAATGTGATACCCATATTCTAACTCTGCTTCCTGCAAATCAGCCAATACTAGTATGTTTTCTGTTATACCATGGGCTCTTGTTTTGTTAAGTAGCTCCATGTGCAGAACCACGTCAAAGGCCTTTCAAAACATTCACTGTCTAGCCTGCTTGTCACTTCTTCAAAGAATTCTAATAGGTTTGTCAAGCAAGATTTTCCCTTAAGACTGCCTCTCTCCCTTCTTGAATAGTGGGGTGACATTTGTGATTTTTGCAGTCCTCTGGGACCATTGATTCCTGAAGGATCATTACCAATGCCTCCACAATCACTTCAGCTACTTCTTGCAGAACCTGAGGTTGCAATCCATCTTGGTCTGGGAGGCCTATCTACCCATAGACCATTCAGCCTTCTGAGCACCTTCTCCCTTGAAGTAGTAACTGCGCTCTCTTCCCTTCTCTGATATCCTTGGACAGATGGCACACTGCTGATGTATTCCACAGTGAAGACTGATGCAAAATACTCATTTAGTTCCTCTGCCATCTCCTTGTCCCCAATTAATTATTTCTCCAGCGTCATTTTGTAGTGGTCCTGTTTCTATTCTCACCTCTCTCACTCTTTATATACTTGAAGAAGCTTTTTGTATCCTCTGGTAGTATTGTAATACCCACCAGGGATTGAAGGTGATTACATCCTACAAGGTGAGGCTGAACACCATAAATGGCTATGATGCTTCACTACCCAATGAGCTGAACACCTTTTATGTTCACTTTGAAAAGAATTCAACAGTAACAACACTGTCTCTGAGGCCAACGTCAGAGCATACTTCGTGAGGGTAACTCTTACAAGGCATCAGGCCTTATGGTGTACCTGGCAGGGCTAAAATTCTGTGCCGACATTGTGCAGTTGGAGGTTCCCTCCTGCTTTAGAATGGATCATTTATCTTGGTGCCCAAGAAGAGCAGTGTGAGCTGCCTCAAGTGTATCGGCCAGTGGTACTCACATCTACTGTGGTGAAATCATCTGCTGCCACAATCTCTCCATAGCAGATGCAATCTCACTGGCTCTCCACTCAGCCCTGGATAACATCAACACGTACATCAGGCTACTTATGGACAACAGCTCAGTTTTCAACACCCATCATATCCTCCGTCCTGGTCAACAAGTTCCAAACCCTGGGCCCCTGCAACTGGATCCTTGACTTCCTCATCAGAAGACCACAGTCACTACAAATCAGAAACAACATTTATCCTTGCTGACAATCAACACCTCAAGGATGCTTGCTTAGCCCACTGCCCTACTCACTCTATGTCCACTGTGTGGTTAGGCCATCTACAAATTTGCTGATAAAACCACACTCGTCTACAGAATCACAGGTGGCAATGAGGAAGCGTACAGGAGTGAGAGAGATCAACTCGTTGAGTTGTGTCAAAACGACCTTGCACTCAACGTTGGCAAAACTAGAACTGATTGTGGACTTCAGATGGGTGCCCACATCTCTGAAGATCTATTCTGGGCCCTCCATGTTTTTTAAAAAAATTCTTTATTTATCGCACTATGAAGCATATCAATACATTTACAGATATTCTTTAAATATTCACAGTGACATTTTCTCTTTTTTTTCCTCCCATCCCTCCTTTCCCCCTTCCCACCCCCCTCCAAAAACAGTAAATATTGAACATATAAAATACAATAAAACAATATCTTTATACAAAAGGAATACAAACAATAAAGACGTATCATCTACTTATTCACATTAAATCTGATCGTGTTTATCTTCTTATCATTTTAGGTAGTGGTGATCTGAGGCCTGTTCTTTCTGTTATGTTCCATATATGGCTCCCAGGTTTTTTCAAACATTGTGATTTTTTTTTTCCAATGGGATACACTTAAACTTGGTTATATATTCCGTTAATGTTTATAGTCATATAGTCCACCGTGGCCATCTTGTATCTTTATTTTCATTTCTTTTCTGCCTCTTCACCACCTCCATCCCTTTTTTACATTACTGTTTTTTAAGTTTTCGTTTTTAATCTCAATATATGACAACACACTTAAGACATGAAATACCCCAACATTCCCCACAAGCAATAACCCTCTAATCCCAAATGAACCTCCCCTCCTTGGATTGCCCCTTGTCCCTTGATGGCAACCACAACTCCCCTTTCCATTCGGTTTGCGAACTTGCTAGTAAGCGTCAACCGATTTCGCAGTGACCATTATTCTCCCACCCCCAGCCCCCCTCAGAGAACACTTCCTATACTTGTAACAAAGCTCTTTTTTTTCCTTCTTCCCCTTCTCCTTCTCTTATCCATCTTTAAAAAAATATGTTAAAAAAAAATATTTATGTTATCTTTACTTTATATTTTTACATATTTTTGTATATTTTCTTGCCGGTCATCCTTCTTGTCAGTCCTCCTCCTCTCTTCTCCTGTCCTGCAAATGTTCAGCAAATTCTTGGGCTTTCTTTGGGTCTGAGAACAGTATATTCCGTTCCCCAGGAATAAATACTTTGAGTACTGCTGATATCTTAATATAAAGTTATACCCTTTCTTCTATAAGATTGTTTTTGCCGTTTTGAATTCCTTCCTCTTCCCTAAAAGTTTAAAGCTTATGTTCTGGTAAAAAAAAAATAATTTTTTTGTCCCTTATATTCCAACTGCTTATTGTCTTCTCTAACCTTCTTTCTTGCCTGCTCCAGTATGTTTTCTCTTGTCGTACATCTTAGAAATTTTACCAATATAGATCTCGGTTTTTGATGTGGTGACGGTTTCGGTACTAGCTCTCTATGCGCCCTTTCGATTTCTATTTCTTCATGTGAACCTGTCGTTCCCAGCACCTTCAGGATCCATCCTTTTATAAATTCCTTCATATCTGACCCTCCTTTGCCTTCTTTCAGGCCCACTATTTTTGTTGTTTCGCCTACTGTAGTTTTCAAATACGTCAATTTTTTTGTGACAATAAATCTTGTGTCTCTAATTTTTTTTCGCTCTCTTCCAACTTCCCTCTTAAATCATTTATCTCCATTTCTACAGCAGCTTCTCATTCCTCCACGTTTTCTATTCTTTTCCCTATTTCAGTCATGACCAACTCTAAGCTTTGCATTCTGTCTTCAGCTCTTTTCATTTTTCTTTTGATTGAACTAAATTCTAATGATATCCATTCTTTTAATGACCTTTTAGCCCGCCTTCTTTCTTCTCCAGTGATTTTCCTTCTTCCCTTTTCTCTGTTATTCTTACTTTTTCTCTTTTAGGTGCCATCTTCTGTCTCTTTGTATCTTTCTCTTCCTGTATTTTATGTTTATTGAGCTCTGTTTTTTGTACACTTTTTTTCTTTTCTCTGAAGAGGGCTGGTTCCACTCGACCAGCCACTACTCCCATCACGTGACTCTCCCTGGGCCCTCCATGTTGATGCAATCACGAAGAGGGATTGATTGTCAGTGGCTATACTTTGTGAAGAGTTTGAAGAGATTTGGTATGTCACCAAAGAACATTCTGACTGGTTGCATCACTGTCTGGAATGGAAGTACCATTACAGGAAAAGAATAGAGTTGTGAATTTGGCCAGAATCTTTATGGGCATCAGTCTTCACTCCATTAAGGACCTCTACTGTCTTAAGAAAGCAGCATTTATCCTCCAGGACCCTGCCCACCCAGGCCATCTCCTCTTCACACTGCTGCCATCAGGAAGGAGGTATAGGAGCCTGAAGGACAAAAATAGCCTCTCCACCTCTGCTATCATGTTTCTGAAAGGATAATGAACCACAGACACTACCTCATTTTCTCTTCTTTTGCACCTATATTACTGCAAAAGACCAAATTTTGACAATAAATTCTGATGCTACATCTTTCCTTTAGTTTCCTTCTGCAAGCTTTAAAAAACCCCAATCCTTTTTCTTCCCACTTTTATCTTCCTTCTATGCCATCTCTTTTGCATTTGTGTTAAGGGTTTGTTAGCCACAGTTGTGAAATTTTTCCTTTCAAAAATTTCCTCTTTATTTGGTATATATTTTTCCTTCACCATCCTCATTTCTTGCTGAATCTCCATCTATTACTGTTACACCATTTTCCATCTTGTGCCCTCTTCCAATCTACTTTGGCCACTTGCCCTCCCATGCCACTAATTCCCTTTATTACGATGAAATACTGATGCATTTAACTTTAGTTTTTCCTTGTTATGTATTCACTGACTCCTAATGGTTCATTTACTCTAAGCTTTCAGATTGCCTCTGGTGCATTATATAACACTCAGTCTGGTACAGCTGATTCCCTAGTGGGTCCGCCAACAAGCTGCCCAGAAAGCCATCTTGTAGGCATTCTACGTATTCTCTCTGGAGATCCAGTCCCAACCTGCTTTTCACAATCTGCTTGCACATTAAAATCCCCCGTGACTACTATAACAAAGCCCTTCTGACACATCTTTTCTATTTGCTGGTGTCATTTATTGTCCACTTATGCCTTTTACCCATGCCATTTCTTAACTCCACTGACAATGATTCTATATCTTCTGATCCTATGTCACCTCTTTCTAATGAATTAATATTATTGCTTACCAGTGGAGCCATGCCACCGCCTCTGCTTGTCCTTTTGAGACACTGTATACTTGGACATTTAGGTTTCGATGACATCCATCCTTTTGCCATGACTGATGGCCTCAGCTGTTGGCTCTATTACAAGGTCATCCACCTTATTTTTTGTGCACTATCTAAATAAAACCTTAGGCCTGTATTTGTTACTTTTTTTTGGTCCCAGTTGCATTGTAACTCATCTCTTTGGCTGCAATTTTGCCCCATCTGCCTGCCTTCCACACACACTTCGTCTGCCTCTTCACTTTGGTTCCTACCCACCTGCGAATCTAGTTTAAACTTCTTCCCCAACTGCATTTGCAAACCTCCCTGGCGGGAAATTGGGTTCCCACCATGATCCCACCATTCAAAAAAAAATTAATGGGGTGTAAATGGGATGGCACAGACTTGTGAACTGAAATGGTATGTTTCCGTGCTTTGTCTAAATTTAAAACAAAAACCTCCAACTCTGTACATTTTGGAGGGTGGGAGGAAATCCACACAGAAGTGCTGAAAATGTATCAGTACCGATATGAACCCAGGTCGCTGGTGCTGTTATAGTTAACCACGCTAACCACAGATATATCTGTGGTGGATATGTGAGGAAGGGGAAATGGAACTGAGTAACAGAGTTGGGTGGGGTTGGAAAGAATGGTGTGTATGAAAGAACCTTTGTGGATGAGAAGCAAGAAAGGGACCAAGGTGGAGCTGGTGACTTAAACTAGAGAGGGTAATGTTAAAGGTGCTGGGTTGTATGACGTACTTTCTTCAGATTTGTGTTTGGTCTTGCCTTGGCAGTAGAGGAGACAAAGGACAGACAAGTATGAGAAAGGAAGGGGAATTAATATGGCTTGCCTATGGGATCTTCAGCTAAGGTGCAAGCGAGCAGTATGGACTCTGTAAAGTGGTTGGCTAGACTGAGGTTAGTCATAGTAAAGTAGAGGAGGTCAAAATTGAATGTAAACCTAATATTTTTTAATGGGATCATGGTGAAGTAATGTGAGAAATTTATTAAAAGCTGGGGATCTGACTTAAAAAAATGCAGTTCCTGTTCTAATGTAATAAGCTTATTTATTTATTTATCTATCTATCTATCTATATATATATATATCTTCGTCCGCGAAGCCAAGCCAAAGAAGAAGATATTATTTATATAACTATATATATATATATATATATATATATAGATATATATATAAAGCCATTTTGTCATTATAATAAAGTTCATGCTGTAATTCAATCCCATTCGTAGGCCAAATAGCTAAATTATTTGTCCTTTTAGTAAAATAGGATTTTTTTGCCCAGATTCCAAATACTTGATCCTTGAAGAAGCTAAATTGACATGTGTTGGATGTCCTACAGTTTTATATCTTGTAATTGGGTCCAACCAAAGTAGGTCAATTCAATGAGATATTTTGAATTTAAAAGCATTGCTTTTATTCTCGAACTCAAAGTGAGTGTTCTGGGTGAAAGAATGCAAGCATATTTTGGTGGCAACCTGGTTGAATGGCAGAGGAAAAATTGGAAAATGGAATAAAAGAACATGATTTGGGTGAGTTTCATAAGTTAGGGTGGCTTTGGTTGTGATTTCCATGAAATATGAACAAGCCTATTGTTTTCTCTTGCAGGATTTGTATTGTGTTCGTAGTGACCTAGGGAATCTTCTCAAAGCCCTTGGTCGCTTAGAAGAAGCCAAGGTAAGTGTTATTGTTGCTAAATGGACCATATTGTGAAGAGAAACCTCCACGATTCATGATAGCAATCCATTATTTTGACTGGTTAGATATATTGACTGGATAGTAACCAAGAAAAATGATCAGATGTAAACTTAGCACAGATGACCAGAACATTCTGACTGAACAAGTATAGGAAGGAAATAAGACTCCCCTGGCTAACGGAAGATGATTGCTGAAAAAAGATTGGCTGGAATAGTCTGACTTAGATTGGTGCATCTTATTTTTTTTTAGTCCTGTCTCTGTTACAGGCATAGATGTTATCTATTTTATATCCAGCCCTGGTGCAGACCATCAATGTGAATGGGAAGAAAGGCTGCATTAGCATTTCCTGAAGTTACAAACCAAGGCCCCAAATTTTTAGTTCATAGTTTTTCCTTCACTGCTGGTTTGGTCTTCAAAAGTGAACCGATGTACCAGATTTGCTCAGTTAATAAGGTGGCTTCTAGCAGTTGAATTTTTTTCTGATACGATTTAGTTGTGGGTTCAAAGTGGTGTTCATCACCCATGTTTCAAAGTCTCATTGATGTATGTGTATACAGATATGTGTAAATTTTATCCATATGTATGTGTGTATACATGCATTGTTCCAACCTTTTTCTGGAGCGTTATAAGCCACCTTATGAAAAGCCACTGAGGGGCAAAGAATGCGAGGACAAAAGGACCTTGTCGAGAGTCCCTCGACCTATCATTCTGAGTCCCGCGCGCTTGCAAAGTGGAGTGTCTGCGCAGCGTAGCTGTCCATTTGACTTTGTGTATGTGTGCTTATGGGGGGGATGAGGGAGGGTGGTACACAGAGGATGAAAGATCACTGGGGTAAAGAGAATCTCAGCCCACAGGCCGTTGAATGGAGAGCTAACATTCAGTGCATTCCACTGCAGCTTCAATCTGTATAAAGTGAGACTGCGCTTGCTCCTGGATGCTGACTTCTTTATTTCAGCGGTAGAAGGTGATAGTTAGCAGTTTTGTTCGATAAAGTATAATATGAGATTTAATTTCAAGGTCTGATCGGTACATTTAAAAGACAAAACCAGCAGATTAATAGAATAGCTCAGTTCTAAATTAGGATGAACATTTTAAATTTATGATGGCCCTTTCTTCCTTGAATTTGAGGTTGTCTGGCACATAAAGGGATCTATACTTAACCAACATGGACTTTTAAGTCTGGGTGTGTTTACAATTTGGATAGGCAAAATTTATTTGCAGTCTTTAAAGGGAAAAGATGAAACTGTACTTTTTTTAATTTACTCGATTTTTGTTGGGTGACCAGAAGTTATCAAGGGGAATGTTGACTCCTATCATGTTTCATGAAGTTGGTACTATGATAATGTCATTATCAGATGCAGTTGTACATTGCAACACTTCACTTGCATGAACTGAATCTGAACTCTTAGACAACATTTAAGTATAAATGTGAAATTGCATCTGTTTCTTTTCTTTCAGAAGATTGCATTTTAGAACAAATCCAGGAATATGTTATTGGATTCTTTACTAACTATTTTGTCTTTCTTATTTGTCTTTTTCGTTTTCATGATTGATATTATACATAGAAGGTTTCAGGCGGGTGAAAGCTCTCCCCTGTAGGTGCCTCGCTGACCGGAGCTCGAGGCCTGGATCTAGGGGTGACACCGTCTGCTCTTCCCACCATCGACTACCTTGAAAATGAGATGAAATAATGGTAACGGGTTTGTAGCACTGCCACAACCAATTTGCCTCCATGCCTGAGTTCTTCTGTCTCGTGGCTTCCAAAAAGTGTCTAAATAATTAAGTATTTTATATTTACTTTTTTTAAAATGGGAAAAAATGTAATTTGGAAGAAAGAATTTTCAACTTGATACATATTTTTAAAGTAGCCACTGTCATAGAGAAAAGTAGTTTAAAAAGTAAAATTGGCAATAGCTCTACAAAGTACCAGTAATGCTTCTAACTACTGATTTTGTTAATTTCTTTCCTCTTTGTTTGGTTTGCAGCATTCTGCTCTACTGATCATGCGCTGTGAGCCTGCAGTAACGCATAGGCTGTGCGGCGATGCGCCTGCGTGCGCCAGCGTTATTCAGTGGATGGCTGGCTGAGTGTTTGCCTTAGATAGTTTTTAATGAAATGTCCAGGTTGTTCTTGGCCCCAGTTAATCCTGATGAGAATCGATAGAATCATGTCTGTAGCATGCCAAAATGAAGTGGTGTACCTTTTGTTTTAATTTTGTACATCTTCTGTGAGCTAGCTCAAGTTTTGTGTTAATGTATTGAAATGGTAACGTTTAGTATAATATTTGGATTTTATGTTGATTTATTTGTTTTGGGTTCAATAAAATTGGAGTTTTGTAGTCCACTTACTGCCTGGGCAAGTTAGTACCTGTATCTCTAGTGATCCTTTGTTGCTATGCCGGAGGTAAGAGGTGCTGCGGACTACCTATGGTAAAATCTCAGTTAGCTATTTACCTCTGCAGTTTTGCGCCTGCGCATGCGGTGCGCTGTGCTGCATTTTCTTTTTTTAATTTTTTTTTTTCAAATATGCGCCTGCGAACTGCTGATGTCGCCGCTGCAACTTGTTGCAGAGCCGTGCTTGGCGCATTGGCAAGAGCGCTTTGCATTACAGGGACCTTTATCCTCATCCTGCACTGTCATTTGAGGTTGTGCACTTTGTTCTACAATAGATTATTACAGATGCTGGTGAAGCCTTTGTGTTCCCTGCCTCACTTGGTTATTATTGTGTTTGATCTAAACCTTTCAAAATCCTTGGTAAAACAAATCATATTTTCAGTAAAGTTTGTTAAAAGTTCTCAAATTTGTAAAGATGATATCTCTACAAAAATGCTACGTAAATTCATTGGGTGCAAAAGTGCTGAAATTCAGCAGTTTAATAAGTTTAGAACTGACTTATGCAAGGAACTGTACCAAAAAGTTATCTTAAATATCTGATTGTGGAAGTTGAAGTGATTAGAGCCATGTGTCACTCAACACTACATAACTGAAAAATGGCTGGCTGTATGTGGGTTGAGGTTTTTTTGCGCATGCTCTCATGGGGCCAGTGAGCGAATTCAGCGCTAGCCTTTGCTGCAGGTTCACTTTTGTCTGGTTTAAAAACGAATACTAATAAATTTCTTTTCCCTCTTTTCAATCTTTGTTACAAATTTCCCATCCCATCTTTCTGGTTCCCCTCCCACCCTTGCCCTTGTTTCAATTAAACTAACTAAGGCTTGTTACCTGAAAGCGATTGAAACTCAGCCCAACTTCGCTGTTGCCTGGAGTAATCTCGGGTGTGTGTTTAATGCCCAAGGAGAAATCTGGCTAGCTATACACCACTTTGAAAAGGTAAGTGATTACATTTTGTCATAACACAATAATATATTCCCAGAGAGAAGAAACAAGTGTGTTTTGGACACCCTTTGAGCTGGTTGCATGTGATGATTCTTTTTTAAATTTGAAAAATAGGGACAGATGGGTAGTTCCGTTTGGTCATCTAGCTTGTACTTTGTGGAGACTTGCACCATTGCAGTTCTGCGCTGTTGCGATTCTTGTCATTCAATGTTATTCATAGGATTTATGATTGTGCAAGTAAGTGACATTGGAATTTTTACATTTCTCTCTTTGGTGAACGAAGTTCAAGCTGGGCCACTTGCTCATAAATTCAATGCAAGTGCCATCTTGTTTCTGGAAAGCTCGTGCAAGAGAAATTTGTCTGATTTCTTCCCAATCCAATATCTGTCCTGAGCCCAAATATTTGGACAACAGGAGGATATGATTTGGTATTTAGTGTTTTACGGTAGAATTCCATTTTACGAATATAATTTGATGTACTATTCTTGTACTTTACTTAAAACAATAGATTTAAGTTCTTTTAACTTCAGTTTCACAAAATATTTTTCCCAACATTGAGTATCCAGAAGCGCACATCTGTCAAAATTTTTATTCATTGGGTTTGTTAATTAAATTCCAGGCTGTTACCTTGGATCCAAACTTCTTGGACGCTTACATCAACTTGGGCAATGTCTTAAAGGAGGCACGTATTTTTGATAGGTGAGCAAAAAAAAAACCTACATTTTAAATATTTTTTTATCCTGAAGGTAATGGCAAGCAGTGATATTTGTTATTTCTTTTGGTATGCTGTCCAACTGTTGATTAATGGTACTTTGAAAGTAACTTGACATTTAGCTTTCCCTCTTCCTATCCAGTGATTTATTGTTCATTCTTGCTGCCACCCAAATCCCCATCAGTTTCACTGCTGAACAAAAACAAGTTTTAAATGTGTGCTGGAAGCCTCCATGCCAAAATATGTTTTCACAAAAGATTTATTTGAAATTGAGTGTCAGTGTCATTTGGGAGGGGTTTAGCTACTTAAGCCAATGTTCTAACATATAGAGATACTTTGGATAACACGGTTTTGATATATCACGATTTACAATTTTAATAAAATACTAACCAAAATTGTTAAATTTTATTAATATTGCATTTCCAACAGTGGCGCAATTATGTCCGCAACAATGCTCACTGTTTGGCTACAGTCATTCAACTTCATTATTGCTTGTTTAGTATTGCTCTTGACTCTGAGCAGGAAGGTTGTTTCTGCTCTAATATTTGAATTGTGTTGTATAAAAGTGCACCCTTACAAACAATATGAGCAGAAAAAAGGAAATGTGGTGAAAGTGATACACTTTATCACATTGGAAAAGAAACTGGAAATTATTAAGCAACATGAAGGTGGCACATCATTTGCTGAAATAGCATGAGACAAAGGCAAGAATAAAGATAAAATTAAAGAACCTGGAATGGCAACAGCATCTTGAATGACTAAAGTGATTGTTAGATATAGAAGTTCTCTAATGGAAAATATGAATGCCTTTTAATGATCTGGATTGAAGATTGTAACCAGAAAATAATTCTATTAAGTCATATGACAATTTAAGCTAAAGCAACAAGCCTCTATTGGACATTTTTAAAAAAAATGGAAATGAAGGGGAAACTTTTTCAGCAAGCTGTGGTTGATTTTACAACTTCAAAAACTGCACTGGGTTCCATCATGTTTGAATTACCAGCAAATCTGCAAGTGCTGATGTTGATGCATCTGCAAGCTTTCTGTCTAAGCTAAAAGAAGAGATTGACAAAGATGAGCAAATTTTTAATGTTGACAAAACTGGATTATTTTGGAAAAAGACACCAATTTTATATATCCCTTTTAAATATTTTATGCATGCTTGCATAAGAGTTCAAGGTAAAGAATAAATAATTATAGGGTTGAGTACCTGATAATAATGTTCTAAACAGTGCGGTTTTCCAAAACACTGAACTTGTTTGGAACGTATTAACTGTTACACGAGGTATCCCTGTAACTGCCCTTTTAGAAATGTAAATTTGCATCCAGTGCCATACATTGCATCACGAAACCTGTGAAATATAATTCCTCGTTCTCTTGGGAATACTAATTATTTTTCTTTTTTTTGTTTCATTAATATTTGAGACTGATTCTCTTTTCAGTCCATTTGGTGGCTTTGGTCTACTACTTGTGTCTTAAAGATGTGTGTCTGAGTTACCAGAAATGGCCAGTAGTTCTTTGAGGAAATGCAAATATTTATTTGAAGTTACCACCAAGGTAGGGTTTTGAGCATACAAGGTGATTCTTCATCTACATTTTGAACCCCACGATGCACTTGGGCTCCTTGTCCAATGATGAAGTGCAAATCTGTGACATTTCCTTAGCTGATGTAGGGAGGGATGAATGGAGAGCAAAGTCTTGGAGGAGCACAGTTAATATTGGGTATTTCCACCCCCCCCCCCCCACCCCAAAACACCATTTTAGATATTCCTGAATTTTTAATTCTTCAATCACTTTTGATGTACAAACTGGATGCATAGTGAGCCATTCTGCCCTTTTGTCCATTCCTGTTTAAGAAGCATAACCAATCAGATTCTTATTTGAACTGGCATTTATCTGTGATAACTTTCATCCTTGTAAAGAATCCATCCACCTCTGCCTTGAAACGTTCAAAGATAATGCTTCCAAATGCAGCCGTGGCATTTTAAAACTTTCCTCAGGACAGCATCCCGTATTTGTAATCAGTATAATAAATTTATAAAAACTGTTTCTAAAACTTGCATCTTTTAAATAAGATGATCAATACTGTGTATAGTACACAAGATTTGGTCTCAATAATGTCTATATAACTCTTCTGCATTCTGCTCCCTCAACTATAAATGATTGTATGTTTTTAAAATTTATTTTTATTGAGTTTAATATATAAACTTAAATACAAAATTTGAAAAAAAAGACAACCAGTCATCTCATGAATATACAGGTATATAAAAAGCAACCTGATAGAACTACATTAGTCAATTCCTCGATCCACTTAAGAAATAAGTAATTAATTAATCTATAATAACCATGTTAAACCCATGTTTACCAAGTTAAACTAAATTTAAAAAAAATTATAAAAATGAAAAGAAAAAAAACAAAAAAAGCCAAAAAACTAAATCTTACCTACCTCCTTCCTCTAATCAAGATTACCTTATATTTTTTAAAAATAAATTGTGGATCTGTTGGCGACCTCCAGACTTTGGACAGAGAATCTCCGGAATATTCAAAAGTCTTAAATTCTTCCAATCGTGATCGTGTTCTATGAATGGGTCCCGTATCTTTATAAATTGAAACGTTCTATCTTTAATGTATCTAATTTTCTCCAAGCTTAAATAGGACATTACATCATGTGTATGGGTAGGTGGAGAGTCTTCTTTCCACTTAAGTAAAATTGCTTGCCTATCAGCGTGGTAAAAACTAAAACTTTCTCTTGAGATTCAGACAAAAGTATATCTGGCTCGTGTGATAAAACCAAACAAAGCAATAGACATAGTTTTATATTATTCATAAAAATTGTTGATAAAGTTTGGAAAATGTTTTTCCAAAATCTTACTAAATTTGGACATTCCTAAAACAATGAATCAGTGAAGTTTCAAAAATTTTATGCTTCTCACATAGTGGATCAGTATCTGCATAAAAACAAGATAATTGAAGTTTGGACATTTTTTTTCCTATGTACAACCTTAAATTGTAATAAGCAATGCCTTGCACAAAATGAAGAATTGTTAATCAAGCTAAGAGTAGAATACCAATCTTCATCTGAAAAAGTTCTATTCAAATCTCGTTGACAGTCATTCTTAATCCTAGCCTTAGAGGCTTATCGTAAATCCAATTAATCATTATAAATGTATGATCTACCATGGAGGGGGGGGAAGCAAGTTTAAAAAAAAATACATCAAGAATATTAGTATTTAACGTTTGAGGAAAATCAGAAAGCTTGGACTGAACAAAATGTCTAATGTAAAAAGTCTGTTTGAAAGATTAAATTTGGCTGATAATTGTTCAAAAGAGACAAAAATATCTCTAATAAAAAGATAATTTTAACTTTGGATAACTAACCCATACCATTCCTTAAAACCTACATATAGCAGAGATAGCTGAAAAAGATGATTATCTACAATGGGACTAACCAGAAAAAAAACAATTAAACTCAAAGAATTTTCTAAATTGATCCTATTTCTCATTAACATATTGCATGTCAATTTAGAGAAGGAAAATGATAGAAAAGATCTTAAAATTGCCAACATAGACTTTTTTTCGGGAAAATTTCAATTATTTTTCTACGCTACAGGAATGATTAACTGACTTATCCAAATGCCAGAATAAAAATAAATACGAATGTTAATTGCCCAATAATAAAATCTAAAATCTGGAAGTGATAATCCTCCATTCCTTGTAGTCTTTGAAGATGGGGTTTATTTATACATTTTTTTCACCCTGCCATATACAAGTAGAAATAACCAAATCTAATGAGCTAAAAAAGGATTGAGGAATAAAAATTGGCGATTTTCAAAAAGATACAGAAATTTAGGTAAAATGTTCATTTTAATTGAATTAATCATTGAAATAGATAATGGTGACCATCTCAATAAAGATATATTTTGTGACAAAAGTATAACTAGATGTGGAATTGAACAGAGGACAAAAGCTAATGGTTCTAGAACTATATCAAAAAGCAAAGGTAATGATGAGCAACCTTCCCTTGTTCCCCTATTAATATTAAACATTTTTGATTGTAAATTATAGCAAATTGAAGCAATAGGGCTTGAATACAATAATTCATTTAATAAAGTCTGGACCAAAATTAAATTTTCTGAAGATAGCATACTTCCATTCCACCTGATCAAACACTTTGTCAGCATCTCATGAAAGAACACATTCTATTACTGGGGTGGAGGGTAAATATAGAATATTCAATAGTGCATGTCTTTCATTGTAAGAATAATGATTTTTAATAAAACCAGTTTGGTCAGAATCTATAATTATTGATAGAATATTTTCTAATTTAAGTGCCAAAACCTTAGAACCTTCATTATGTTAAGTAATAAGTCTACAAAATGTCCATTCTGTTGACGCTCCCTTTTTTTAAGAATAAGAGAAATACAAGCCTCGTTAAATGATAAAGGAAGCTTCTCATCTTTAAATGAGTCTGCCAACACAACATTTAAGTGGGGGACAAGCCATTTGAAGAAAGATTTTTGTGAGTCATGTATCAGGGCTCTTCCATATTTCATCATTTAGATAATTTAACCAAAATGCAGTGTTTCACATTTTGCTGTACTGTACAGCATTTCTATACAATAAATTTCAGATGTCAATGACGGGAGCTTTAAGAGTAATGGATCCTGGGGTTCAAGTCTACATTTCCCTGAAAGTGGATTGGGTGGTAAAGAAAGCCTGTGACATACTTGTCTTTGTCAGTATAAAAGTTAGAAAGTTATGTGGCAGCTGCAGAAAACTATGCTGTATTTGAAATATTGTGGGCAGTTCTGATTACTACATGACAAAGTATTTGGAATTTTTGGAAAGGGTACAGAAAAATTAACCAGGATGTTGCCTGGATTAGAGAGTATTGCATGTAAGGAGGGGTTGGACAAACCTGGTATTGTTTTCTCAGGAATGTTGGAGGTTGAGAGGTAACCTTATAGAATTATTTAAATTTATGAGAGACATGACAAATACAGGCTGTAACTCTTCAATATGGCGACATTGAGACTTGGCCATTGCCGGACCACAGAAAAACCCAGAAAGCAGAAATTGACCCCTAAGTAAACCCCCCAGTCTTGCCAGCTCATTCCACATGTGTATTGCTGTGTTATCAAAATTTAAAATGGGAAATAATACAACAATTAATGCTTCCAAACAAGATTTTTATTGTTTCATTTAGTTTTAGATGTTCAGACACACGATATGGTAACAGGCCATCCATGTGAATATTCACAGTCTAGCTTTAGTTCTCTATAGAAAAACTTGATAAGCATCTTCCCAGAAATGCTTACACCTTTAATGTGCATTGTCTAATTCTGTACTCCTCGCACCTTTCAAAGTTTTCTGAAATTTTAAACTTTTGGCTTTCATTTTCTGCAAAACAAAAATCTGCTCCTTTTGTTTAAGTTATACACAGTTGATGGTCCGATCCCATAGTCCTCACACAAAGTCTTTACAGAAGTTACTTTATCTAATTTTTTCAGTAACTCCAACTTTTAAAGCATAGATAATATACGATTGTGCTTATTAGCTCTAGCACCATCTTCTGCACTGCTTCGACTCCTTGGATGACATCCTGAAGGGCTAAAATATAACTGAATAGAAGAAATTAACAGAATTGTATTACCAAAACACTTGGCTGCACTGTAAACAGATTTTGTGGCTGATCCAAAAACTAATGGCAGCAGATTCAAAACGTGCCAGACCACTGGATTAGAGAAGTACAACCTGTACTAGAAAATGTAAGTTTGAGGAACTGTCCTGATGATGTTTCAAACACCAAGTTCTGTTCACTGGCTTCAGCCCAGAGGCTGGTGGAGAAGCTGTCATTGATCGGACTCAACTCCTTTCTCTGTAACTGAATTCTGGACTTCCTAACTGAAAGACCACAGTCTTTCCGGATTAGTAGCAAAACATTGAGCGCCATTGCACTGAGCACTGGTGGATTTCAGGGCTGTGTGCTCAGTCACACTCCTGACCCATGACTGCAAAGCCAGATCCAGTTTCAACAGGAATCATGTTTGCTAATGTCATGACAGTAACAATGATGAATCAAAATACAGAGCAGAGTAGAAAAATCTCATTAAATGGCACGCGAATAACAATCTGAGTCTCACCGTGGACAGGACAAAGGCAATGATTGTGGGCTTCAGGCGGACCAGAGACAAAAACCCCCCACTTTACATGAATTGTTTAGTGGAGGGCACCAACTTCCTTGGAGTCAACTTAAGAAGTGACCTATCATGGATTCAAAACTTCTCACTTGTCAGGAAGGCACAACAGTGATTTGCATTTCTTGAGAAGACTGAGGAGGGCAAGGCTACTGACCACCATTTTGTCTACTTTCTGCAGGAGCTCAATTGAGTGTCATGGCTGGCTGCCTCACAGTATGGTATGGTTGCTGGACTGGAGGTCATTCCACAGAACTGAGGTTTCCTTTCCACCCCTGCCACTGCCCCCCCCCCACCCCCCAATCATCATTGAGGTGATTTGCCGAGATTGTTGTTAAAAGAGCTAGCAAAATCTGTAAAGACCCCCCTAACAGTCTGCGCTCTGCATCTTCCAGCTACTCCTGCTGAGAAACAGATATAAAAATCTTGGAGCCACATCCACCAGGTTGAGATACAGCATCTTCCCATGGGCAGCAAGACTATTGAACTGCTAAACAACTCCCTGTGACTTTACTGTTTATTAATACTATTTATTTTTAATTTATGACATGTATAGTTTTTTTCCTGGCCATGGACCGGTGAACACTGTTTCATTGGGTTGTAATATTAAAATTGGATGATAAACTTGAAATGAACTTTAAGGTAAGAGGAGGAAGTTTAAAGGAGATTTGCAATGCAAATTTTGATTTTACATAGGGAACAGTAGGTGCCTGCATTGCACTGCCAGATGAGAGCATCTTGTGTCAGGCAAGGAATGGACAACTGTACAGACAATTGGGATTAGTTAGATTGACATATTCATTGATGCTGGACAAAGGGCCTATTCCTGTACTGTTCTGTGTACTTCATGTGCTAGATCTTTGCTCACTCGTTCACTCAAAGGGATATACCTTTATGGCTTAGTTCTCTTCTCAGCTTGCTTTCCTGGTTATCACAGTGTTATCAGCATTTTTGTAATGATGTCTCTCCACCTTCATTCGGAAGTACAAGTATATATAAATTTTGAGAAATACATGTCCTAGCAATATTCCCTGTTGCATATGTTGCCATGTAAAAGTAACATTTTCTGAATGTTGGGGACATTCAGAAGTTGACAATATTTGGACTGTCAACTGAGCTGAATGCTCAGTTTGTGAATTTACAATGGTTTTGTGGAAATAAGCAATTATGCCACCTGCATGTGACCATATAAGATTTTGCAAGGTGCTGCCTCTATGGACCATGTAAATAATGAGAATCTGATTGATAATTGCCACCAAGTTGATGAATGAAAAGGTGAATGATTTCTTTGCGAAGTTGGTGATTATGGGTAGCTAGTTGTTTTCAAATTTTGATTCTGTATATCCTTCATCCAGTTTCTGTTTGGTGTCACTGGAACATTTAAATTGAAGATTTGCTTCTAACACTCCAGTTTCTGTTTATCGTGTTCTTTTCTATTACTAGGGCTGTGGCTGCATACTTGCGTGCTCTTAGTCTGAGTCCAAATCATGCAGTTGTCCATGGAAACTTGGCTTGTGTCTATTATGAACAAGGACTGATTGATCTTGCTATTGATACATACCGAAGAGCCATTGAGCTGCAGCCTCACTTTCCAGATGCCTACTGCAATCTAGCAAATGCATTGAAGGAGAAGGGAAATGTAAGCATTTAAGAGAAGAGTTGCATTGCAAATATTTTACATAAACATTTGTCAGCAAATTTTGATCATAAATTGAGTTTCCCTATTTGGATGCAAATGCCATGTGTAATGAAATCAGCAAGTTGGATACATTTTCTGGAAGTGAGCAAAAATGGGTTAAGATACATGGGAAAGCTACATTTAAGGAGTGATTTTGGGATCATGAAACGTTATCTTGGATCTACACTCAGTTTTGCTCCATATGCATGTTTAAGTATACTCTCCCTTTCAATAAGATCATAGATAATCTGATCATTGATTTCAACTTCAGTTTTCCACCCAGCTTAAATATATCATTAATTTTTCAAAAGTTATTCTGATAAGCCTTGATGGTACTTGATAATCCTTCACTCTCTAGGCTTGTAAAATTTTAAGACGCGGCTCAATGAGAGCAAAGACCTCTGTTGGTAATCTTAAATAACCTAGCCCCTTGGTATTATGACTCACCTTCTCCAACCACTTAATCAAAAGGGGAGGCATCTTTGCAAACTTTGTATTTGATAGAAAATTTGTCTTTGTTTTATTTTGATCTATTTGCACAATCTGCAACAAGCTAGTCATCCAAGAATCAACTACGTTGACCTTTATTGTATTTTTTTTGGTGGGGGGGGGGAAACACAACTTTTCTTGAGGTGACCAAAACTAAGCAATACCATAGATGTATATGGTCTGGCCATAACCCTGATATAGGTGGTATTCTTCAACTTTATATGCTTGCACAAGAAGGATCCCCATTTCTTTGTAAACACATATATTTTTCTTTAATCTTCAATCAAAAGTGGATAATTTCACATTTCCTTTATTCTCTATCTGTTATCCTTTGTGGACTCTGTCCTTGCAGCTCACTTTTTTATTTATTATCATTTGCAACATGAAGTACATGAAAATTATTAGGTTATAGCTGAGGCATCTTGTATAATGCCTTTTGGAAATCCAAAGACTTTTTTACTCGCTCCCTTGTATATTTTGATAATTGCATAAAAGGAAACCAAGTTAAATGTATTGTTTTCATAAAAATCTTATTAACTGCAAAACCACTTTGGTCTTTTATGCCTTCATTTAAATTGTAGCACTTTCCCCAAAACCTTTCCTTGCTGATCTGTTCTTCTGTGGCAGGTTGCTGAGGCAGAAGAATGCTACAACACTGCCTTGCGACTGTGTCCTACCCATGCGGACTCTCTGAACAATTTAGCAAACATCAAAAGGGAACAGGGAAATATTGAGGAGGCTGTACGGCTTTATCGAAAAGCTCTTGAGGTAAGATAGAAAATATGCATTCAGTAGGAAGTATTTGTTATCTTTGTACAGGTGCCTAACCTTTTATCTGGGATCATCGGGACTGGACACCTGCCTTTGTTCGGAATCTTCTGCATTTTTGAATCATTTTAAAATGGTAGTCCCTTTAAATACATGCATTGTTTTAAAATCACACAAAACTGGACACAGGATGGATTAAGAGCCCATGGTACTGGAGAAAATGTATTAAAATGGATTGAAATCTCTCACAGAAAACAGAGTTGGAACAAATGGGGCCTTTTCAGGCTGAAAGGAGATAACTGGTGAAATTCAGCAGGGATCATTTTTTAGCCAGCTTTTGTTAACCATTTACACTAAATGACTGGAGAAAGGAACAATATACATGCATTTCTGATGATACAAAAATAGGTAGAAAAGACCTCGTGAAAGGGATATTGAGATGCTGCAACAGGTTATACATAGTGAATACTAAATAGACTGGCGGTTTTGAGTTTTAATGTGGGGAAAGTGCACATTCATGTACTTCAGAAAGAAATCAAAAGTTCAGATTACCTAAATGGAAAAAGACTACAAATGAATGAAGTTCAGAGAGGTCACAAAAAGCTGAAATGCAGTTCTAATATGTAGTTAAGAAGTTAAACAGCATTGCAAAATAGTTGGAGTTTAAAAGAAAATGTTGTTACAATCGCATCAACATTTACAAGGCCTTGCCTAAAATACTACATTCAATTTGTTGGCCCTACTTAAGTTACTTTTTTCAACTTGCTAATTATTTTGAATTTGATTGTTTTATATATGCACCATTATAATTTTTATTACTGCTTAAATGAAAACTGAGTCTTCAGGATACCTTGGGTGTTGCAGGTATTTCCCGAGTTTGCAGCTGCCCATTCAAACCTTGCCAGTGTACTGCAGCAGCAAGGAAAACTACAGGAAGCATTGATGCACTATAAAGAGGCTATCAGGTAACTGGCCATTTGTTTGTATATGATGTCCTGCATGACATAGCATATCTATGTTTACACAATTTGTATTGTCTGAATTAATAAATTAAGAATATGTGGTATTATACTAGATTTGTCAACATTTGATGTGAGAAACAGGATTATAGGGCAACGTGCAGACATGTTGAGAACTTCTGATTTTGTGGAGTTAATTTATTGCATGTCTGAGGAGAATATTCTAAACTACATCATTCTATTCAAATAGGAGATGGACATTGTTAATGCACAAGAAATATGGGAGAAGGTGGGAAAGGGTGGTTAATGAGCAATATCCTGTTGAATGGTGAGCCAGGCTGAATGGCTGTTTTCAGCTCCTATTTCTCTTTCCATGAATTCTGTAGCAAGGTTGGTGGAAGAAGTTTTTGGAATGATTATTTAAGGCTTAAAATTTGGTCGAATTACAGTTCAAAATGCATAATTGCAAATTAAAACTTTGATAGAAGTATTGTTATCATGCTTCCAGTAATTGAGAAATTCCCGTTGTTGTCATGCAATATGACACAAAATATTTGGGTGGCACTGTTAGCGTTGGGGTTAGTTCAACGTCTTTATAGTGCCAGTGATCAGGACTGGTTAGAAATCCACGCTGTTTGTAAGGAGATTGTACATTCTCCCCATGTCTGCGTGGGTTTTCCCTGGGACTCTGGTTTCTTTCCACCGTTCAAAATGGGTGTAAATTGGGCTGCATGGACTTGGGGGCCAAAATGGCCCATCATTGTGCTGTATGTCTAAATTTAAAATTGTCTTCTGCTGTAAGACAGTCGCCATACTGTTGTCCAGCACCCCAAAAGAGAGTCCCGAGTCAGAGTATCTGTGGATTTGCCTCTAGCGCTTCTACACCCTTACACATATTCCTATTCTATCCATTGGCAACCCTTGCTCCAGATCCAAACCTTTGACACAATCAGGAAGCCTTTACCACCTTCAGGAGCATTACTTGTCCTCGTCTCCCTCTTGAATCCTGGCTCCTATGTCTGATTCCCAAGATGCAGCCCGCAGCCACGTAGGGTCCCCACAACTTGTCTTCTTCTAAAAGCAAGATCTTTGAATCATTTATGATTTTCAAATTTCTAGAGGTCTTAATTTATATATTTGAAGCCTGTTTTCATCTATTTGCTGTGAGTGAGCTGCTGGTAATATTGTGTTAACTGCCATCTTTAATTTTTTTTTAGAATCAGTCCAACTTTTGCGGATGCTTACTCAAACATGGGGAACACGCTGAAGGAAATGCAAGATGTACAGGGCGCTCTGCAATGCTATACGCGTGCGATACAGATAAATCCTGCATTTGCTGATGCTCACAGCAACCTGGCTTCTATTCATAAGGTAGGACTTGGTATTAAGATCGAGGAAATTTGGAACATTCTAACCTGACCTAGTCCACAGACTAGGTGAATGATCCTTCATATCAAAAGCAAGTTGAGGCGATTCAACAATGAGAATTTATGATTGCATAGGAACTGTTCATTATGAATGTGAATTATGCTCTTAGCATTTCAACACGCGTTTCCCTTTATATTTCAGGATTCGGGAAATATTCCAGAAGCCATTGCTTCTTATAGAACTGCCTTGAAGCTGAAGCCAGACTTCCCAGATGCCTATTGCAATCTGGCACACTGCTTGCAGGTAACAGGTAGCCCATAGCCCCTTTAATACTGCCAACCCTCCTAGGAAGAGGGTAAATTTACCAGACATGCTGGACGCAGGGAGCCTTTCCTACTGCACCATGATTTATCTGCTTCATCGGGAACCCGGGATTTTAAGGGGGTGTCTTTCCTCCAGTGGTGACATCGTGATTGAAGTATTATATGTGGCGCTCTGACAGCCCTGCTGACTGCATTTATATTTCACGATGGGAGTCGGTGGGGCTATCAGAGCGCGGCCGGCCACACTGTGAAATATAACTGCCAGACTGATGCAAGAACGCAGGCACTAAGTCACCAATGGTATGCGGTAAGTCGAGTAGACCATTCACACCGCCACAGAGTTATTAATGAGTTAACTTGGCTGGGCTCTGAACTTTCCCACCAATAGTCAGTACCCAGTTGATTTTTACTCACCCTGCCTGGTTGGGTTCACATGGCCAGATTACTTGCTATGTCCCACCAAGTTGGCTGATTCAACACACATCTTGATGGTGTGATCTCTCTCTCTCTCTCTCTCTCTCTCTCCCTCTCTTTCAGATCTCTTCCCACCCCCACCCCAACCTCACTGCCTGCCCAGCTGCGTTCCTCCAGCAGCTCATTGCTTGCCCAGTTTCCAGCATTTAAAGTCTTAAAAGTTACTTTATTTGTTTAAGTGGAATGTGTGAATGTCATTTGTTGATTTAATAACAGCAAGATAAATGATCAGTTAGCTGTTTCTGTATGGTCTCATTTTTATTGGAGGAAGTGTTGTCCAGAAAATGCTGGAAATATAACAAATAGAATGCTGCAAGCACAACATAAGTCAGGAATAAAGTTGACATTTCAAGGCAATTGTTAAAATTGAGGAAAGCTGTATTTTAAAAAATGTTAGATGCAATCGTATTGGACATTGATAGTATAGACTCTTGTGGCAAAGGAAGACCAGTTGTGGAGAACAAGAGCCAGTTTTGAACTGTAATTAAAGAGGACAATAAAAAATGTGAAGACAGACGATGATCCAAAATACATGGAGCTTGGAGAAAGCAAAATGTTGGTTACCCTTTGCTTCCAGTAGATGCGTGACCGGCTGAGTTTCTCTGGCACTTTTGTTTATTCTTAAATTATGTTACATGTGATTTTTGTTTTCATTTAATGGTTCTAATTGTTGATAGGAAGCTTCACTTGGAGAAACAAAGATAGCACAAAGGAATTTATTCAAATTGGTATGTGAATTGCTGCTGGAGTGGATGAGAGAAAGTAAAATCAGGCTTTCTTGTATTCATGATTTCATAGTTTAAAATGTAAACTTGCATATTAATTTCAACTATTTTCTTACAGATTGTCTGTGACTGGACAGATTATGATGAGCGAATGAAGAAGCTTGTCAGTATTGTTGCTGATCAGCTGGAGAAAAATAGATTGCCATCTGTGCATCCACACCACAGCATGTTGTACCCACTTTCCCACGCCTTTCGCAAAGCGATAGCTGAGCGACATGGAAATCTTTGTCTTGACAAGGTAACCTTTTAATGATGTTATTCAATATAACTGCATAGAATTGCATCTTGCATTGGAATTTGTTTGATTTGTATATTACATATTGTAATATGACAAAATGGCTTTAATTAATTGAAAATGGTAACTGATAATGTTTGGACACACTTGGTCACTCTTATTTGTGTTGATCTGCCCCCCTCCCCCCCCACCCCCATCCCTTGTATACTGAATGTATGTGTCTCCACGTTAGTAATCAAGGTAATTTATTTGGCAGTTACTATAAGGAATACGAGTAAAATTAATAGCAAGTGTGAGAAGATTTCAACTCCCACTGCTCAAATTGAACTAAATATAATTGTGGTTATTGGCCATCTTGGGAGGTTCCCAGCTCAGTGACCTAGTGTCAAGAAATGGGTGTTTACTGAAACTTGAAACGTCTGAGTTACTGAATCAACGGTGCTCACATCCAGCAAAATGTGATGTTCATACTTGGGTAAATATGAAAATGTGCAGCTATTGGGGTTGTGCAACATACAAACCTGCTGGAGAAATTCAGCAGGTTGCACAAAATCCATAGAAAGTTAAGGCAATCGGTAGACCATTTCATGTCAGGCCTCTGCTTGGAGGCCGCTACAAGAGCGGATCGAAAACTTAAAACTTGCCTTTCAGACAGCAGCCCTAAAAGGCTGTTCCAGTGTCACATTTGTATTGAGAGGTGCCTCATAGCGCCCTCTGGATCCGATGGAGGTGGGGCGACTGGTGCCATAGTGCTACCCGTCATAAATTCGCAGCAGAGCAATGGCCGTCTTCCCTATCCATAATCCCCCACGCAGCTGGAACGGCTCTGGTTCCCAGAACCGTTCCAGCTGCATGGGAGATTATGGGTAGGGAAGACAGCCATTGCTCTGCCACGTTTTGAGCCTCAGAGAGAGGCCCCGAAGGCTGAAGCGGCCCGGGGAGGATGTCACAGCCCACACCGGCCACCCGACAGGTTCTGCTGCCCCAACAGTTCCCACCGCCTGACGACTGCCCTTGTCTTGAGGGGGTCATGGAGGGGGAGAGGGGAGATGGATTGTGGGCTGACAATATCATCAACCTACCCCTAACTAGCTGGCTGTATATTCAGGTCAGGTGGTGGAGTGCTGCGCTCTGCCAATTATTCTTCCCTGAGAAGGGTTGGAATCAGTGCCTTGGAGCCGGCCATGGTGCATTCAGAAAGGTAACTCTTCAGTCATAAGGGCGAAGAACCTCCGCCATTACCGATGGGTGTTTTCCCTGCTTGAAAGTGTCTAATGGCCTGAGTCCATTGGCAGGAATGTAGAAAAACAGGTCAACATCTGAAAAAAAAGGTGGGAGGGGAAATGGGCCCTTTTGGCTCACCTCATCAATGTTGAACATGATGCCAATCTGAGCTAATCCCATTTGCCCTCATTAGGCCTGTATCTGTCCTAGGTATTTATTTAGTTATGTTTTAACCTGACTGCTTGAACTTTTTTCTTAATAATTATTTATTCTGGTGAATTTTGACTAAGTCAATACATTTTTATGATCAATTAATGTAACTTGCTAAGTTAATATCTCAGAACGGGTTGTATGTTACATTTGCATACAAACTACTTTACAATAGACAAAGGTTGCAATAGAGTGATTAAATGCTTGTCAATTTTTGGTTTAGGATTATAATGTAGGGAACTGAAACAAGCCATTTGAAATCTACAGTGATCAAATTGGAGACCTTTTGTATTCAAAGGGTTTTAATCTGCACTTTTTTTTTATTGGTGTTGACAAAATTGACAAACCCCTGAGAACAGAACATGGAACATTACATCACAGTACAGGCCCTTCAGCTCTCAACATTGTGTCAACCTATGTAAACCTACCCTACAACAATCTAATTTTTCCCCTCACTTCTCCCATAATCCTCCTCTTTCTTACATCAACATGCCTATCTACGTGTCTTTTGAATGTCCTATTGCACCATGCCTCCAATACGTTCCAGGCATCTACTACACTTTTTTTAAAATAAAATTACCTCTGACATCTCTCAAACTTGTCTCCACTCACCTGAAACAGAAGTCCTCTGGTACTCGCTATTGTCACTCCAGGAAATAAAAGATGCTGCTTATCCATCCTCTCTAAGCCCATCATAATCGTGTGCACTTCTATTCAGTTGCACCTCATTCTTTGCTCCAAAGAGAGAACCCCTCTCTCTGTCAACCCTGTTTCATTTTTGCATGTTCTCCGATCCAGGCAACATCCTGGTCAATCTTCTTTGCACCCGCTCCAAAGCATCTACATCCATCCTGTAATGAGGTGACGAGAGCTGAACTCAATATTCTTAAGTGTGGTGTAACCAGAGTTTTGTAGAGTTGCAAGATTACCTCATGGCTCTTGAATTTAATACCCTAACAACTTGCTAGTGTCACATGAGTCCTTGCTTCCAATGCTGTGAGAAAATCAAGTATCGTTGATTTCAATAGAGTCCATGTTCAAATTTAAAATGTGACCACGAGAAATGTAATGATTAGTCATGTTAATACAAGTGACAGCCAGATGGAGTTGACTTCATCTCTTGGAATCATTTATCGTAGCCATTCTCAACCTATTTTTGGCTGTGGCCCCCTTGAGGCTCTGCTCAAAGTTTATGGGTCCCCTTCCCTATGAAGCAATCAAGTTTTGGTTTCTTCTGTACTTTTACCGACTTGCTTAAAAAAAAATTAAAAATCTGTAACATGAAAAGACTTTTACTTAAATCTGATGTGACCCCTTGGTTTGGGGTGGGGGAGGTGGTGGTGATTGGATAGGGCCCCATATTGAGAATGGAGGGCCCCTATTGAGAATGGATGATTTTATTGTCATAGTTTGAGCTGCTTTTAGATTTTGTGACATTTGCATGAGAAACGAATGTTCTCTATTCTCTCACCCCACCTCAAAGAAAAACATTACAGTGATGCCAATGGAAATATTTATATACATAAATTAGTTGTGTCTTATCTTTGCAGATTAATGTGCTTCACAAACCGCCATATGAACATCCAAAAGATTTGAAGTCCAGTAATGGGCGTCTGAAAATTGGTTTTGTGAGCTCAGATTTTGGGAACCATCCTACATCTCATCTCATGCAGTCAATCCCCGGGATGCATAATTCTGAAAAATTTGAGGTAAATTGAATTCCTGAAAAATGTGTAATTCCAAATTTGTAAAATAAAAAGCTTTGAAATACTGTTTGAAATTTACTATAATTTGACTGTACATACAACCCAATAAAATGATCTTTCTCTGGATCTTGTGTATATACACACAATACACAGTACATGATAATCACAGATGTACATAAAATAAATGTATTTAAAATGAATATATTTAAATATTTTGGGATTAATTACTCAGTTACAGGATACTGTGTGGACGATTTGGCCCATGGAATTTTTAAGCAGTTCTGATACAGTTAAATAACATTGTTTTTGAACCTTGAGCAAGCATTCTGAAATGCTGATATGCATTTAATCTTTAATGTGTGTGTTCCAACAGATGTTTGTTACATTAAAAAGAGATTATTCCAGGTATTAACATTATGGATAATTTGAAAATGCATCTTTTTGTCAGAATTTCAAGATGCTTGGATTTGATGCATCATGTCCATCTTCCTGAAATGATTTTGATAAAATCTCCCTGGTTTTATATTGGAGAAGAGGGAATTTTGTGATGACTTGTTTGAAACCAAATCTATTTTCTTTGTTGAGGTGCTACTCTGAACTGGATAGTTAGGATGATGAGTTTGAAGATGGTGGAACGGTGGATAAAGCCAAATATTTTTAAATGTTAGGAAACTGTCTTTTTGAATCAGATGATCCAAGTATGGTAATCACTCAAATGTAAATTGAACTGAATATTTTGTAAATGACCATAATTGGAAACATCAGTATAGATATCTTTGACAGTAAACCTGTCATATTGTCTTGTCATTGGACGAGAATTCTTGTTCTTTTTGTGAAGATTTCCAAAATACATCAATTTCATGTGGCTGTAATTTTTTTAAGACTTCCTACCCCTGCTGAAATGGAATCTTAATCATGTTGGTTCTAGTTCATATCTTGACTTCAATTGGATTATTGCTTAATCTTCAAAATTAATGTTTGTGTGAATTTTTTTCTTGTAATTCTGGAGTCAGTGTATCATGTTGGTAAATCTGTGCTGCGTTTCTTCTAATATCATTTTTGCTGACTCGCAGAGCTCCAGCTGTGTCTCATCAACACAATGTGTTTTCATTTAATGATGTATACAACATAGGGTCTGTCTTCCACATGGTTTTTTAAATGTTCACATTTATATACTTGGCTTTTTCCACTTTAAATCATTAAAACCTTTGTAATCTTTTGGCTTCTTAAACAATTCAATTGAGTAGCTATGATCTTTGCTTTTGCAAATTAATCAAGTGAAAATATTCAATATGGTCACTCAGTCTGTCTTTAATTATAAGGCTGAGTAATTCCCCAACAGCAGAAGTTAGGCTAATTAGTCTATAATTCCACTTTAGCTGTATAAGTTTAATTGCTTTAATCTGAAAATAGTTTCTGATTTGAGAACTTTGGAATTATAACTGACTGAAAATATTCCAAATACCCAACTTCTGCAATCGCTCTGATTGGAAATGTTGGGTCATGTGTTTGCAGTCTTTTTTTGCTCGTTAATGTTAATTTACTGTAGGCCATTTTGGCATGGCAGGAAGCTGATTTAAACTCTGGCCTTGCAACTCGTTAAGTAATTAACTGCTCATAAGCTTGTCAGGGTTGCATATCAGGCATACATAGTCACAAAATTAGTTTGCTGCAGCCTTTCTTCAAGTAGGATGTATTTGTGCATTAATTTAATTTTGTCTCTCTCCACTGGATAGGTTTTTTGCTATGCACTGAGTTCTGATGATGGCACTAATTTTCGTGTGAAGGTGGTTGCTGAAGCAAATCATTTTGTGGATCTATCCCAGGTAAGAGCTAGTGGAACATACAGACAGTTGGTATGTAGGAATTTCAACATTCCAAAATATTCCAAACTTCTTGTTTGCCTTGACATATCTATCTTCAGCTTTTAGTCTCTAAACACAATGTGACTTTAACCTTTGTCACCCATGTCAAATCATTTTTGTTGTTAATTTCACATCAGCCATTTAACCACAATTAATGTACCTTGTGACAGAGAAGAACATGCTGCCAATTAACCACATACCACTTGTGTTGGAGACTGGTTAATTTGCACTAATTTGGAATGAAGTTTAATGTGATGAATGTTCGCTTTGTGACTTTGGTAGTTCTGAAATAAGACAACCAGCATATAGTTACAAAAATATAAATAGTTATAGTAAAAACACAATGCTGGATAAACTCAGCTGGTCAGATGGTATCCTTTATGCAGCAAAAGTAAAAATACATATCTGATGTGACGGGATTGAGCCCTTCGTCAGGGTATGAAAAATGTTGGTAGGCATGTTCTTCGGTTTGTATCTCACCTTTCCACATTTACTCTCACCCCATCATAATTTTAAACACCTAACAAATCTCCCCTCATTCTTCCATGCTCCATGAAATAAAGTCCTAACCTGGTTGATCTTTCCCTGTAACTCAGTTTCTGAATTCCAGACAATGTCTCAGTAAATCTTGTTTGCACTTCTTCAATCTTATTTATATCCTTCCTTTTGTTAGGTGACCAAAATTTCATACAATACTCCAAATTTGGCCTAACCAAAGTCTTATACAACTTTAACATAACATCCCAGCTTCTATGCTCAATAATTTAGGACTGCCAATTTACAACCCTTTGTACCTGTGATGCCATTTTCAGGGAATTATGTATTTGTATTCCCAGGTCCCTTTGTTTCTCTGCACTCCTCAGTGCCCTACCATTCACCGTGTACGTCCTTTCTTGGTTCGTCCTTCCAAACTGCAATACCTCACACTTGTCTCCATTAAATTTCGTCTGCCATTTATCAGTCCATTTTTCCAGCTGGTCCAATCTCTGCAAGCTTTGAAAACATTCTTTGCTGTCCACAACACCTCTAATTCTAGTGTCATCTGCAAACTTCCTGATCAAATTTACCACATCATTATCCAGATCATTGATATAGATGACAAACAACAATGCTCCTACCACCGATTCCTGAGGCTCACCATTTGTCAAAGGTCTCAAGTCTTCGGTACAACCATCTACCACTATGTTCCAAATCTGCAACAATATGGTTGACTTGTACACTTTGATACCCTTGTACCTTTTGCAAATTGCTTGATTTCACCAAGTTGTTAGGTTAAATAGAAAAAAAAACTAATTCAGTCCATCTGGGCTACACTTTTCCAACACTTGTTAGCCTACAGTTTCCTTACAAAGATTGGTGTTGGAATCTGCAATGAGGGAAACAAGCTCACACACTGTTGTATCTTATTACCATGACGTTCTGTTTCACTGAAAGGATTGACCCACCAGACAAGTTGCACAATGTTACACTGCCATTGTGGTAGTTTTCAACATTGATCAAATTTTTTTAAGTTTAATTATATCAGATCACATGGGCAAGGTGACTAGTTAACTGCGTTCAGCAGAGAATCAGTTGGGATAACATTTGGGAGGGGAGTTGAAAGCACAATGTACATACCCATCGAGTGGTTTGGCAGTACCAACACTAAGTGGAGAAAAAAAAAACCTAGAAATCAGAAATAACAAAATATTGAATGTAGGTCGGGCATCAACCATGAAAAGAGAAACAAGAGTTCACATTTCAGGATGAAAACAGTATCTCATAGAGTCAGAGTTTGACAGCAAAGAAAAGGGTTCATTAGCCCAATTTGTGGCTGACCAAGCTAATTCAATTTCCCTCCTTTTGGCCCATATTCCTCTCAGTCTTTCCATGTACCCATCTAAATATCTTAGAAACCACTTTTTCTGAAGGGTTTTTCCATATATACCATTCTGTGTATAAAAAGGTTACCCTCCCAGTGGTCCCTTGTAAATTTTCCCTTTCACCTAAAATCTATGTCCTCTATTTTTAGATTCCTCTACCCTGGGAAATGAGTGTTTAACTCATCTAAGCCCTTCATGATTTTATAAGTCTCCGTCTTGCATGTTCCAAGACTGTTACTTTTCTCTTTCTACAAATGTTGCTTGACTCGTGGAGAGCATCCAGCATTTTCTACTTTTAACAGCATATAATAGTTTGGCCTAAGATTTAATTACCGACCATCCACTGTTTGAATCACCAACTTGTGGACACTTGAACATGTAAATAAGCTCCTGTAAAATTTATGAATTCAAAGGTCTGATGTATGCACATTCTTCCAAATGGCAGAAATTCTTTCCCTCCATTTCAATTATTCTTTCTCATCAGGTCTGTATGACTTTGATGCCATTCATTGGAATACTGAGGAAGGAAGCATGGTTATCATATTTGATCAGATTTTTGTGTATCTTCTGTATTATAGGCATTCAATTTGTGCACAAGCCAACAATGAACCCATTCTATACAGGACATTTTGTTCAATAATTTGAGTGTCTCTCAAATATTTCAAGTGCAGTAAGCCATTTAGTGGTTTGTTGTTATTGGAAATCATCATTGAGCATCATTTTGACTTTCCTGTTCATTTTATTTATTGTATTTTACAGATCCCATGCAATGGCAAAGCAGCAGATCGCATTCATCAGGATGGAGTTCACATTCTTGTTAACATGAATGGATACACTAAAGGAGCCCGAAATGAACTTTTTGCTTTACGGCCAGCTCCTATACAGGTTTGAGAGTTTTATATTTTTGCTTTTACTTATTCCCTCAAAATTCTTGAGCTCGTGTCCTTTTTGGGTCATATTGTAATTTGTGCTTGAATGTACCATTTAACATCAAACCTGTTATGACCCCAGAGGACCCCAAAACACAGCAGCAATAGATATTCACCAAGGACAAATGGTTACTTACAAGTTGCACTTAATTATCTTTAAACATGAAAATAGGATCACACTTTAACTTATCACTATTAACTAATCTAACTTAATCCCCTTCTAACTCTAAGCGCACGTGTATGTAATGTGTGTATAAGTTTAGAAAATTCTTTAATTTACAGTCCAGTCTCACTTCTTATTTCTCCAAGTTCACTGGTTACAGGCAATTCTTATACTGTGCACAGAATTTAACATTTATGAAGTTCACCAGGCTTTTGTGCTTGAAAGGTAAAAGGTTACCGCTGAAGAAGGTTTTTGTCAGTTTTCAGAGAGAGATTTGTTGATCCTGGACACAAACTGATCCCTTTTAATCAGCCATGTTAGTGTCTTGTCTAAGACCCTATCAGGGTTTTCCAGATGATAACCTCTTTCTTTCAGGTCACCACAGAGTTCCTTTTTGTTTCTCTTATTTCAAGTGAAACATTAGGCCGCAAGTCCTCTCCTCTTTTATGGATCGCAAGGTCCTTGACTAGGATGAACTCAGCACTCACAACCCATCTTCAAAATGGGGTTTCCACAAGTTTACCACCTTGTCCTGTTCCAGTCCCAGCTGCTGCTGCTGAACTCTAGCACTGCAGAACTGAATTCTCTCTCTCTGAGAAAAGCCTGTTTGACTCTCTATGCTTGCAGAACCACATGACCCCCCACCTTAGAACAGCAAGCAGCACTTAGTTAGCCTGCTGGCCATAATTGTCTGAGTTCTTTCATCTGTTGCTTTTCAAAGCAACAATCCATTAGTGAAGTCCCTTGGGCATTCTCTTTTTTTTTAAGTGCACATTCCAGAGTTTATTCAAGGTTATTTGTAGACATCTTAGCTCAACCAGGCAGAAGTTACAGTCCTTTTAATGCCTCATTTCAGGGCACCATAATATTTGGGACATTTGCCTTCACAGGTGTTTGTTTGTGGGTCCTCAGGTATCTTTTTTTTAAAATTTTTATTTTTCACACCATAAATCACATTAGCCATGATATACACTATTTCTTTTTCACACATATACAGTGACTTTTTCTCCCCCCCCCCCCCCCCTCCTCCCAAGCCACCCCCCCACCCCCCCCTCATCCATTTTAGGTATACAATCTAGGTTGCATTATCTTGGGCATTCTCCAAAGCTTTTGCAAAGGTATTCGGAGCCGGACGTCTAGCTTGAGCAGAACTCCAGTATTTTAAATTAGTCTGTTTTCAAGTGTTTGTATGTGATCTACACTTTTAGAAAAAAAACTTGCCACACTTTATCTCCCAAAATCGTATCTTTATACAATATAAAACACAAGATATTCTGTCACACCCCCAGCACTATTTTGCTGGTCTGTGTATGCTTAATCATTTATGATTGAGATGGATTTTGGACACATGGAATTGATGGATTTGCAAAGTCAGTGGGAAAATTAATGAACTGGAGGATCAGCCATGATTTTATAGAGGACTGTATATCCTCCTATCCTTAACGATGATAGAATCTGATTCTTCAAAGTCGAAGCTGTAATTTTAACACAAGCCATATACTGATTTTATTAGTATTCCTGGTGATTGCTATGCTAAATTGTCTATGTTAAATTCTACCATGTATGCAATTGTTTTTTTTCTCTTTTGCGATGTACTGAAAGTTTGCTGCGGAAAAAATGTTTTAAAGGTGTGATTTATGTAGATAGGAGTAATTTTTTGTTACTTTATTAAAAAAAATAGCAAAAACTGCTTCATGAGCTAATGCAGTAACAACCTAAATCGATAGAGAAATTTATTTTGTATCGGTAATCTTTCAGAGCAGATGAAAGGACATTGATGTTTTTCTTCATAAATGCTAGATTTTAAAAATTATTTTAAATCCAATAACATAACATTAATTACGGTATATTAATACAAACATATCATGATTAAATAAAAAAAAAACAACCTCCCTCAATCACCCCACTAATACTCTCCCTTCTCCCTTTCCCACCTACAAAGAAAAAGATCATCAGTAAATACAAGCATATTCAAACTTTTCAGCTGCGGAAACAGAGACATCCACCGAAGTGGACCAAGAGATCAAATTTTAACACTAATAGCTCTAAAATGTGGGCTCTAGACTTTAACAAAGATTATATGTTATCTTTTCTAAAGGGATACAAGCTTTCATCTCAATATGCCATCATTTCATACTTAAAACCAAATCAGACTTCCATGTCATAGCTAAACATTTTTTAGAAACAGCCAGAGCCAAAGGTAAAAATTCAATTTGATATGTAGTC
Source organism: Narcine bancroftii (assembly GCF_036971445.1). Classification (NCBI taxonomy): domain Eukaryota; kingdom Metazoa; phylum Chordata; class Chondrichthyes; order Torpediniformes; family Narcinidae; genus Narcine; species Narcine bancroftii. The sequence goes on along the minus strand of NC_091476.1, from coordinate 20,858,022 downwards.
AATCTCAACCCTAAAGCAATCAACTTAATATCCCCTAATAAAATTAGCAATGGATCAAATGGTAAATTCACTTTTAATGCCTGCTCTAAAAACAATTTAATTTTTAACCAAAAACTTTTAAACTTAGGACAAGTCTAAGTCGAATGAAAAAAGGTACCTATATCTTGACCACACCTAAAACACAAATCTGAAGAACTAAGTTGAATTCTTTTAAATTTCTGAGGGATTAAGTACAATTGATGTTTAAAAAAATTATATTGCACCAGCCTATATCGTTCATTTATGACCTTAGTCATACTATCTTTACAAAAATTTCTCCAAACACTTTCATCTATCTTTCTATCCAAATTCAGTTCCCATTTCATTCTAGACTTATGGACATCTAACTTGGACATTTTATTTTGTACACCTCAGAAATAAATTTACTTGAATCTTCCTTTGTAAGTAATAATTCTAAAGAAGATTGTCAAGGTAATTTTAAACTATGACCTAATTCTTCCGATAAAATTTTTTTTAAAAACCTGATAATAACAGAAAAAAGTATTCGAATGGATTTGATACTTCTCTTTCATGCGATCAAAGGATAAAAAATCTCCCTGCTTCAAAACAATCTTCAAATTTTTAAATCCCCATTTGACTCCATATTTTCAAAAAATGATTATGCACAGTAAAAGGAAAAAGTTTATTCTGATATAGAGGCATTTTCACTGAAACCTTCCCTTTCTCACCTATCTGATAATTAATTTTATTCCATAGTTAATTAAGTGTTTTAAAATTGGTGGATCTACTCCAATTAACAATTTTGAATTCCATTTATAAATAATTAAATTCAGCCATAAACTTCTCGTCAATTTTATCCAACTCTATTTTAGTCCAAATAAATGCGAGATTTGTTGTGTCTAGCATTTTCTGTGAACAAGGTTTCCAGAATCCAGTTTTTTTAATATGTTCTAACTTTAGCGCTTTCTTCAAGCTTATTGAATTTGGAGCCTCGTAGTTCGATAATTTTTAGATTTCTTGTGAATTCATTTTATGCAAAGGACAGTAATGGATTTAAGGGCATTATTTTTTTCTCCAGGCAATGTGGCTTGGCTATCCTGGAACAAGTGGAGCTCCATTTATGGATTACATTATCACTGACAAGGAAACATCACCACTTGATCTAGCAGAGCAGTACTCTGAAAAGTTGGCTTACATGCCGAATACGTTCTTTATTGGAGATCATGCTAATATGTTTCCACACCTTAAGGTATGCATTATGTCAACTTTCTTTGATCACCAGTCGTGCTCTGGTCAACTCTCGTGCAAGAAGTAGGTGGTGGCTTTGTGGTCAATTGAATCGATGATGGCAAGTGAAAAGGCAACCTTTTAATTTACTGAGTAACCAATCCTGCATTTCTATCAACTCCCCCAATGTACCACCAAAGATTAAGGGTAATTTACTGTTGCCAATTAAACTATGCACCCAAATATCTTTTGAGATATTTGGAAATTGGAGTACACATGACCATGGAGGACATGCAAGCTCCACACAGTAACACAGATCAGGATTGAACCCACTTCACTGGAATTGTGAGGCATACCTGTTCTACTATGTCATCCCAGAAGATCAAAGGCTATTTATTGGTTTTCTGTCTGGAATCATTTTGAGTTGAAAGTTTTTAAAGTTTTCACATCATCTTACTTTAATACTGTCTTTGCTTTTACTGGTTAATTTGTATTTTGGAAGATCATAATCAAAGCCATACAGCACACAAACAAATTGTTTGACTTCCCATATTTATGCAGCCATCAACTAACAGCCTACATTTATTCTGTTTTGCCTTTTGATCCCCATCAACACTTGCGACCTTTAATTATCCTGGCCACCACCTAAATTTTAACCAATGATCAGGTGCTTTAAATGAGCAGGGCAACACTAATTGTTACTTCATCTGCCTTACAGCAGGTAGAAGGCAATTCAGTGTAAAATTACAGGTTCTACACGGTTACATTACAATAAAAGGATCTTGAATCTTAATAAAGCTTTTCTTCTTTGTTTAGAAAAAGGCTGTAATTGACTTCAAGTCCAATGGACACATATATGATAATAGGATTGTCCTTAATGGTATTGACCTAAAGGCATTTCTGGACAGCCTACCTGATGTGAAAGTAGTCAAGGTAAGAACTTGGAAATACAATCCATGCAGCACAATCTTTATTTATTCTTTATTATCGAATTAAGCACATTGGGAATATAACTTGTAGGAGATGAGCAGAATTACCCCATTTGACAGTCTGCTCTGTCATTCAAATTGCAGCTGATGTATTTTTCCTTTTGATGCCATTTTTTTTGATTCCTCCCATAACCATTGACAGACACCCTTACTAATCAAGAACCTATCAATCTCCACTTTAAATATACCCAATTACTTGGCCTCCATAGCTGTCTGTGGCAATAAATTCCACAGATCCACTACCCTCTGGTTGATGACATTTCTCCTGTTTTCATTTTGAGGCTGTCCCTAGGGTCTTAGACTCTTCCATTCCTGCAACCATTTCCATATCCACTCTGATCAGCCCTTTCAATATTGAACATGTTTCAATGAGACCATCACCCACCATTCTTCTAAACTATAGTGATTACAGGTCCAGAACCATCAGGCACTCATGTTAATGCTCTCATCCCGGGGATCATTCTCATTAACCTCCTCTGGACCCTCTGTAAAGCCAGCACATCTATCATTGGATATGGGGCCCAAAACTGCTCACAATACTTCATGTGGTCTGACCAATGCCTTGTAAATCCTCAGTATTTGCATCTTTGCTTTTATCTTCTAGTTGTCTCAAAATGAATGCTAACATTACATTTGCTTTCCTTATTGCTGACTCAAGCTGAAAGTTAGCTGTCAGGGAATCCTGCATGAGGACTCTGAAGTCCCTTTGGGCCTATGCTTTCTGAATTCCCTACCCATTTAGAAAATAGTCCACTTTATTCCTCCTACTAAAGTGCACAACTTATTCTCCCCTACATTGTATTCCACTTGTTATTTCTTTGCCCATTTTCCAACCTGTCCAAGACCCTCTGCAGAGTCCATACTTCCTCGACACTACCTGCCAAACCCCCTGGCATACCTATAGATCGTTCACAATTCTGGTGATTAATATCATTTATGTGCAGCATGAAAAATAGACCCAACATTGGCACCTGGAGAACACCACTAATCACTGTCAGCCCGCAGAAAAGGTCCCCTTTATTCCCACTCTTTGCCTTATTCCAGTCAGCGAATTTTCTATCCACATGAGAACCCAGTACCAGGTGCTCCTATCTTGTGCAGCATCTTGTCAAAGGCCTGCTGAAAGTCATCTGTCCTGCTCATTACTTCCTTAAATTCCAACAGATTTGTGAAGCAAGATTTCTCCTGAAGGAAACTGCTGACTTTGACCTTTTTTATTTTCTGCATTCAAGTTCCCTGCAACCTCATAGAATCTAGAATTGTGCCTACCACGAAAGTCAGGCCAACAGGTTAATAGTTTCCTATCTTTGACTCTCCCTTAAAGAGTGGAGTGACATTTTCAACTCCTCTGGAACCAATCTCGACTTCAGTGATTCTTGAAAGGTCACTACTAATGTGTTCACAATCTTTTCAGCTACCTCTTCTAGAGATTTGATAGAGGTTTTTAAAATTATGAAGGGGATAGATAAAGTAAGTGTAGATAGGCTTTTTCCACTGAGAGCATGTGAGATACAAACCAGAGGACATGGCTTAAAGGTGAAAGGGGAAAAGTTTAGGGGGAACATGAGGAGAAACTTCATCACACAGTGACTGGTGGGAGTGTGGAATGTGAATTTGGACATGTATATGGATGGGAGAGGTATGGAGGGCTATAGGCTGGGCACAGGTCACTGGGACTAAGCAAAAAAAGTGCTTTGGCACAGACTAGAAGGGCCAAAGGGATCTTTGTTTCCTGATGGAAAAATTTAAGTTGGTGTGAAATTCAGAAATTAAAGGGTTCATTTTGAAGTAAGCTTAAGAATTGAAACTGGTTCTGTTTCATGTCCACATTTTGAGCAGAAAAAAATTTACAATATTTGACATATTCAAATAAATCAATTCTATGTCCATTTGATTCACCAGGCAAGTTTGTTTCCAATCTGATTGAAACTCCTTACATTTATACTTGTCATTTAGTTGGAAAGAAATAAACAAGCCCTGTTGAGTTTTTAAATTTACCAGAATTATATAAATTTGCATTAGGCTATGGCACACAGCATTATAAACTTCGATGATAATACATCTTGACATGATGTTCTTATCAATTCTGAATCATTGTTAATGAAAGTAGCAGATCCTTGTTTTTCGCCTGCTTTTCACAAACTCTTCTTCCACTTTGTATTTTTTATTTCCTCCCTTTTTGCAAATTAACCTACTTTAATGCCTCCTTCATTTTATTTCCTGTGTCTGGTCCTCAGCAGTGTACTGTTTGAATGTCAGATCCCTATTCTACTTCTACAATAGGGTTGTCTGTTGCCTTTCATTCCTTGAAACGAGGCTCAACCAGTCCACTTCCAGCACCACCCCTCATCTAGTTGAACTGTTCTTGCATTGAACAACTTCTCTTTCAACTTCATTATCTTCTCTCTCTCTCTCACACAAATATGTAGCTATGGGGAGCATGCAAAGTCCCATACTCTGTAAGCTTCTTCATTGGATACTCAGATACTCGGATAGACCTTGATTAAATCTTATTCAGGCTTTCTTGCTCAACCTCTTTTTCAGTTATATTGATGCTATTGCATGTGCAGACTTCATATTTTCTTTGCTGCCAGCATAAAACCTATCCTCTTTTTGTATGTGGTCTCTTCCCTTTTGATATCTCAATATGTTTTTGGAAATAGCTTAAATACCATATTCATGACAAACACATCGACTCCTCATAGTTACCTTAGCTACACCACCTCTCTTCCTGCTGTCAGAACTCCATTCCATTCTTCACTTAGGGCGGCATGGTTGGTGTAGTGGTTAGCGCAATGTCTTTACGATGGTAGTGATTGGGACTATGGTTTGAATATTTGCGTTATCTGTAAGGTGTTTGTATGTTCTCCCCATGTCTGTGAGTTTTTCTTGGGGATTCCAGTTTCCTCCCACCATTTGAAACATCCCGGGGATGAAGGTTAATTGGGTGTAAATTTGGCGGCACAGACTTGTGGGCAGAAATGGCCTGTTACCTACTGTATGTCTAATTTTTTTTTTAAAATAGTGTCCCTCTTTGCTTAACCTTGGCTTATTCACTACCATAGTTGGGAAGGCTTTTGATCTTGTTGCCTCTATGTCTTGTGGTGCTCTTACTACCTCCAAGCTAGAGCAAATGTAAGTTTTCCCTTTTGAACTCACCTTTCACCTTATCAGCCCCCATAGACAACTAATCAACCTCCAGTGTTTTTCTCCATTTTCAATGGTATTTCTCCACAAGTTCTTCTCTCCCTTCATTGCATAACTTCTAAATGGAGTTGAGCTTCCTAGTTCTTTGTTCTCAATGCACTTTCCCATTTAAGAACCAGAAATGTAGGAAGATCCTTTTTTTAATTTTATTTTTCATTTGCATCACTACATATCAATCATATAACAATACCAATGTAATAAAAATGATATATAATTTTCTTTTTCTTTTTACCCCCCCTCACTCTCCCTTCCCCAAAAGTAAAAGAGACAAAAAAGAAAAAAACTTTAATTTATTTATCATTCACTATTCATATATTCCTAACATTATTCTATCCTGTACATATTAATTTGAAGGAGTAGGTTTTATGGACTATGTGGATGGACTCTTACTGATAAAATCTGTATATGGTTTCCAAATCATGTAAAAATTCTCAGGTTGAAATTCCTTAAATTACAAGTACTCTTTTCCAATGGTATACAATTTTGAATTTCTGTATGCCATCTATCCAATCATGTAAAATCATCTGACTTCCATGTTCCATTTCCATACCACCGCTATTGTGACACTCAAATTTTCAGTGATATTTGTCTAACTTCATATAAATCACCAAGCAAAAATATTCTGGGTCCTTTTAATATCTATCTTCATAATTTGTCCCAATTATATATTCAGGTCTTTCCAAAATTTTCCTACTTTTTCACAAGACCAAACTGCATGTAATAAGGTTCCTGTTTCTTTGTTACATCTGAAACATTTGTCAGAACAATTGAATTAAGTCCATGTAATTTATACGGGCCTTTTCATGAGTATATTATAATTGATGTAAAAAAAAAATTATATTGTACTATTTAATATCTAACATTAATTCTATTAATTACACTCTCCTGGCACAATCTTGACCAGGCCTCATCATGAATTTGTATATTTAATATGTGGCAAAATCCTTGTTAAAATTTTTTTCTCTTTTCCCTCCTGTGGCTGCTGGTTTCTAAACTAATTGTTGCCATGATAACTTTGATCTGTGCCCTATCAAAGACATAGCCTTGATTCTCTTCACTTTTTAACTCTGCAACTTCATGTATACTTGTTTTCTCACTTTTTCACCTCTAATGAAAATGTGTCTTGAAATGTTGATTTAAGTTTCTCTCCTCATATATGCTGCTTGATCTTCTGAGTGCTTTCAAACATTTTGTTATTTTTGGATTTCAATTGCCTGTGATTTTTTTTTTTGCCCCAAGAACCCACTATGCTCACTTGTTCATTTTCCCAATCCAACTGACAGCTGAAGTGTCCTGATGGTGGGGACAACTCCGATACAAACTCTGCACTTTCAATGCCTGTTGTTCCAATGAACACTGCAGCTGAAGCTATTATCAACATGATCAACCAAGGGCAAATCCAGGTTACAATCAATAACTTTACAGTCAGCAACGGACTGGCAACAACACAAGTAAGTGACAATAAGGTCTTTTTGGAGTGGGGGGAGTGGTGAGATAACCTTTCCAAACAGTTATAATCTGATATTTAGTGGTGGAGGAAGCCTAAAAGAAACTGCATTTGTCACTCATACAGACTATGACTTTAGTCCAGGGGTGGGGGTGATGAACATGAGTTTCTGTTTAATTTTAATGGAACTGGTAAATGAATTGGTGATTTTGTTTTTATTCAATGGGATTATTGCACTGTTAACAGGTGTGCTTTGAGGTTTTCCTGGTTATGGTAGTACCATTCTAAATTAAACTAACTTTTTGCTTTTAGTTAACAATAATTCAATCTTTCATTAGATTAACAACAAGGCAGCAACTGGAGAGGAGGTTCCACGTACAATTATTGTTACAACACGATCACAGTATGGTCTACCTGAGGATTCTATTGTTTATTGTAACTTCAATCAGCTGTATAAGATTGATCCATCTACCCTTCAAATGTGGGCCAGTGTAAGTATTACTTCCTTAATCGTCATTGGTTTACTCTGTTCTAGTTGTAAAATTTTCACTGATTTTGTGCTTGAGGGAATATTAAATTATGGAGCAGTGAAGGATAATTGTAATGTGGGCATGCAAATTGGGTATTTTTCAAAAGTGGCCAAATATGCAACTTTTTGGAATAGCATATTGATGCATGAGCTTCAGTCAGTAATGAGATAGTTGAACTTGTACATGAATCCATATTTTATACTGCTGCCTTATTTCTTGATTCTCTTCATGTCCTAAAATTGATATCTCTGTAGATTATATACGGCACTTGAGCAGCTGAGGCCTACTGAGGTAGAAAATTGCAAATATTAATTTACCTTGATTAAAGAAACCTTATTTCCCTTCTAAATCATCGACTATTTATATTGGCCTTTAGTATTAGGCTTCACACCAGAGGGTTGGTGGGGGGACAGGACAATGAGCTTCTATTTAAGTTGGCATTGAACTACCATGAACAAAATTGAGCATTTGATTCCTAATTGGATTTTGATTATTATTTATTCTATTGATGACATTTTGAAAGAACTGTTTTACAGATCTTGTTGCTGGATGTTCTATCCAGTGAAGGTTAAAATTCTTTGATTGATTAGTCCCTCTAAAACAGTTGTCTGATGTAAATTATAGATAATTCTCTCTCTGCCTCTGAAAAGCAAAATTTTTCTTCAATTTTCTCATGTCCAGCAAACAATTTTTCATTGTTCAATGGGTTATTCTGTGACTTGCAATTAATATTTTCTAAATATTTGTTTTGGCTTTGCTTATTCAGCAAATCTCCAGAAGTTGACACTCAGAACATTTTAGTCTGAGGGAATCTTTTTGAGATGGCTCATTTTGGTTTTGTCATTTTGGTTTTATTCGCAATAGATGCCAATCATAAATGGATGCTAACATAAAATAGCTTTTTTAAAAAAACTTGAACAAGCAGGATGTAAGGATTTGTAAATGTTTGTTAATTTTGAGAGCAACTTTGTCACTTACAAAAGACTTTTTAAATGATTTCTTGCCATGCAGATTCTTAAGCGAGTTCCTAACAGTGTATTGTGGCTCCTAAGATTCCCTGCGGTTGGTGAACCTAATATTCAGCAATATGCCCAGAACATGGGTCTGTCTGCAAACCGTATTATCTTTTCTCCTGTTGCTCCAAAAGAAGAACATGTTAGACGAGGACAGCTGGCTGATGTGTGCCTGGACACTCCACTTTGTAATGGACACACCACTGGAATGGATGTTTTGTGGGCTGGAACACCAATGGTGACTATGCCAGGTACGTGGAATGGTGAGAAATTTTTTTATTTATTTATATTAGAACAGAAGTATATCAGTAAATTGGAACTGTCAATAGAATGGTAGTCATCTGGAGCTTTCTGACGGAGACTGGGAATTCTTGATGATGAATGGAGACCAGGGAGGAAGTTTTTTAAATTGTGAAGAGCATGTATCCTCGAATATAGGTGGGAAGCAACTGGCGGAGGGGGGGCTTGGAGAAAATAAGATAGAATGAAGATATGAGGCAATGTTCAGTGGGGCAAGTCTAGACAAAAAGAATGGTTCAACCAGGCTAATCCTAATTGTGAATCTTGGCAATGGATTGTGGTTGCTCACTGTTGAGAAGTGATCCCCTGAAGTGACGAGATCTTGGATGGAATGGGAAATGGATGTGTCATTGGTTGAATCATGGTCCAGGGATAGGTTGCTAGAGGTCTCTGAGTGCTGATGTTTAGCTTTTGCACAGTAGAGTCCAGACCATCAAACCACAGTGGCATTTTTCTTGTCTGTGGGTGTGATTAAAAAAAAGTTGGGATTGATGTGGAGTGAGCAGAGAGCTATATGTTTGGTGGTGGTGGGGGGAGAATGAGATCATACTTGTTGAGGGATTAGAGAAATCTTGGCAGTTGATGTCGCATTGACCTTTACACTTCCAAATGCCATTTGAGATTTAAGATAACACCTTGCTGGACAAACTCAGCAGGTCAGTGTCCTTTATATAGTAAAGGTAAAAAATACATAACCAACGTTTCGGGCTTGACCCCTTTATTAAGGTTTCAAAAACTGTTGGCAAGGCGTCTGAGCAAAAGAGTAAGAGGGTTGTGTGGTGGCAAAGACAGCAAGTGTTAGGTGGAGACAGGAGGGAGGAGACGGCAGCGATCAAGGGGAGGAGGGATGGCTAGATGAAGGGAGGGGTAAGGGAGGGAGAACTGAAAAGGGGGAAGGAGAGGATGGAGGGGGAAGAGAAGGGCAGGCTAGCAGAAACCAGAAAAGTTGATGTTAGTATCAACTGGTTGGAGAGTGCCTGGATGGAAAATCAGGTGTTGTTCCTCCAATTTGTGGGTGGTCTTGGTGGGATAATACACAAGACCATGGACAGAAATGTTAAATATAGGAGTGTGACACAACTGAAATGGTTGGCAACAGGGAAGTCTCTGTCACTGTTGCGAACAGACTGAAGATGCTTAGAAAAGTGATCTCCTAATCTGCACCCGGTCTTTCCAACATAAAGAAGGCAATAAAGCGAGCCCCAGATGCAATAATTCAATCTTGCGGATACATGTGAAGTGTTGCTTCACTTGAAAGGCCTTTTTGGGACCCCGGACCACGGCAAGGGAGGAGGTGTTGGCACAAGTGTGTTACCTCCCCCAGTCACAGTGGAAGGTGCTGGGGAGATGGGAGGGGAGGGAGCAGACCCTACAGAGGGGAAGATGCATCTGGTAGTGGGATCCTGTTGTAGGTGCTGGAAATTTTGGAGGATAATTGTTGGATACAGAGGCTGATAGGTGAGGATAAGGGGGACTCTTGTTTGTGGCATTTGGGGGCAGGGAAGGGGGGGGTAGATGAGCAGGAAATGGAGGAGATGAGTGTGAGGGCTGAGTTGATGGTGGTGGAGGGGAAGCCATGTTTGTGGAAGAAGATGGTCATTTCAAAAGATCTGGACTGGAAGACCTTGTCTTGGGAACAGATACGACGGTGGCTGAGAAATTGAGAGAAGGGGACAGAATCCTTGCAGGGGACAGGGTATGAGGAAGTGTTGTCAAGGTAATTGTGGGAGTTGATGGGCTTGTAAAAGTTTAGTTGGCCATGGCATTTTAAGACTCTTCATTTAGCACAAATTGAGTTGGAGAAAAAATGTTGCATGTTTCAGGAAGGCTGGGTGAGGGATACTACCAAATGGCTTGTGTAAAACCAGCTGAAGGGAAGCTAGAAAAAGTTGATTAGTTAATGCTTGGTGCAACTGAGTTTCTTGTTCAGGATTGATCAAGACCCATGTTGTCCAATATTTTTGGGGAAATAACCCTAAAGGCTTGTTTCTGACTACATCTCTATGGAGAGTTATTTGAAAGGGGGAGGGGCACAAAATTGGATGCAGACTTTTGACCTGCTTTTGAATAAGGCACAGTATTGATTAGTAAATTCTAGTGGTTATCATTGGGAGCATTATCTTTTCACTGTGTCACATTATGCAGATCGAAGAAAACTTGCATTGAAATTTTGTTGAGAAGAATAAGGAAATGGAAATCGAGCAGTGCAAGTATGATGTTGGTTTGAAGACTCCTTGTAGTAATACTATTATTGTCAGTCACAAAGGTCAAGCTTCAGGATAAAGGTTTCGTTCTACTTGCGTCTTACCTCTTGGTGCACATCTTTTTACAAATTAATCATATGACTATGATTTTTGGATCTTAATCTGCAAATTGTGCCTCAGGTTGGGGGAATAGCTTTTCAACAGATTGTCAGTCTTGTGCTGTAGTTAAGCCTTGTTTCAGACTTGGCTAGTTGACAAAATATATAAATATCTGAAATACAGGAATATCAGAAAAACAATTGAACGAACAATGTACAGGTATTTGAATATTTTTAAAAATAAGTCAATCTCCTGAAAGCAATTAAAACACTAAAGTAAATGTATAAAAACCAGTAATAACCCTGCAGCTGTATATCTTCTTTACCTGAATGGAATAAGTGAACCTTTCTCAAATCTAAGAGCTGTTGGACAGTTTGGGGATCTTGCATGTGTACTTCAATACATTTTGTTTTGAGGAATGATGACATTTCCACACAAAATCATCTGCATTTCTTGTGGGCGTAAGTCTGACCAAAAGATTCCCTAGTAATAAAACACCTTGTTTCTTAATGCAAGCATGAATTAAAAAAAGAACAAAATCCTGATTTTCATATGTATTGACATCTGGTCTAATTTAATGCACCTATTAAATTAGTCATTCCATTTTACAGGGGAAACACTTGCATCTCGTGTTGCTGCCTCTCAGCTGATGTGCTTGGGATGTCCAGAATTGATAGCAAAGACCAGACAAGAGTATGAGGATGTTGCTGTCATGTTGGGCACAGATATGGAGTAGTATGTACTAATTTTGTCTAAAAACTTTTATTTTATTTGCATGCATCTCTCCTGTCAGAATTTGTTACTTTAAATGGACAATTTGGAGAATGCATACTTGCAATTTGTACTAACAAATCAGTCCACTGATTTTAGTATTGTCACTTTTCATTGAGGTTGATTAAGTATACAAAGTACACGTGACTGCTCTCAATGTTTGGTGATTTGAACATGTAAATAAAATTTATTTTTAAACAGCCAAATCCTAGAAATGGGGATGTATATTGGTTTACATCTGATGAAGAGGAACTCTGGTGTCTTTGTTAAAGTAATCCTATATGAAAAAAAATGTTGGGGACAATTGCTTTTATGGACTGCAAATGATTTTCAGAAATGGACAAAATCAAGTCTTTTAAATTTGACTTTGTTTACATATGACGGCAACCAGCTGAGGAAAGCAGTGTTTGAGGAAATAAGAGTATCTTGGTTGGTTAATTTTGCAAGAAATCTGAAAATATCTGTTTGAATTTTTGTCATTGACTTTGAGGCAATTTTAAGGGTCATATGTTTGAAAATATTTTTTTGTAGAGGTATTGCAGGAAAAGTCCAAAAATGTGGATTCCAGAAATCCCAGACCACTTGAGAATCTGGACTTTTCAAACTCTCAAACCTTTTTAATTCAGTGGGCTTTTGTGTGGATGTATAAGCGTCACAGATGCACAGCGGCAAAAGAGACCATGCTTGTTGACTTTATTTTTCGTTAAAACTACTTTTTAAAAAATAAATAAAAGATGCTGTTTTTGCTCCTGAATAAACTATCAAAATGTATCTGTTCATCTCTTTATTCCTCCATAGATTTAAATTCTAAAAATACTGCCCGAGAATCTAGACTGATCCAATCTCCAAGCAGTCTGGATTTTCAGATTTCGCCTGTATATTGAGGAATACTTTCATATTATGTATTAAAGCGTAGATGCACAAACTTGCATTAGCGAGTGTTAAATAAGACTTGTAAAGCAGCTGTGACTTGGAAATTTCATATTTAAAAAAAAGAGGCCTCCAGCTATTGCACTATTAGTTGACAAATCTGGATGAGATGTTAATTTCTTTAAAACTGTATTTTGCTCAAAAATGTAAGATACCTCTGGAACCAATAGGATGACTATCAATAGAGAAGGCTGGCATTTTGTCACAAGATTTTTCTATGTCTTTGGACTACTTTGATTGTTTAGCTGCCAAGGAGAATAGATATAAGAAACATTTGGCAGACTTCGCTCACTGCAGTGTTTCAAAGCAGTGGGTTTTAATTCTTTATTTGTGAGCTTGACACAATTTTAATTTTTTTTAATACAGTCTGAAGAAGATTCGTGGAAAGGTGTGGAAACAAAGAGTGAGCAGCCCATTGTTCAACACCAAGCAATATACTATGGATTTGGAGCGTCTGTACATGCAGATGTGGGAGTATTATGCAACAGGCAATAAACCAGACCATGTGATCAAACCACTTAAAGCTATGGAAACAAATGAAACTGCCTAAATGTGCTCTATAGGTCAAATATGGCAATTTGAGAAGATTTATCTGCATCCTTGGCTCCAAGGCTTGTATCACAATGATTGTTTTGGGTTTTTAAATTGAGAGAATCTGGCAATAACACAATTACATACCAGCCCAGAGTGATCATGAAGATTGGAGCCAGTCATTTCAAGAATCTGTCTTTGTTACAAACTAGACTCTGGAAAGAGAATTGGCCCAAGCAGACCTACACTTATTTAAATTGGGTCACGGATTTCCAATGGATGAAAATATTTGTAATATTTAACCAGGACTTCACATTTATGATTTGATGTTAAGTCTGCTATCAGCAACTCATTGCTTTTCAAATGGCAGAGGCTTCCTTTTGAATGTCAGAAGGCCTGATGGTCTATATTAACACTTCAAAGAGGTGGCATTATGTTTTTACTTGTATGTCAAATTATTTTTATAAATCAGAGGTTCACTTTTGTGGTAGCCATTTTCCTCCTTGCCTTTTTGGCCTTTTAGTTGCAAAGTTTTCAACGTAAAATTTTGCCTTCCTTATGAAAAGGAAGTGTGCCAAATGGACAATTTATCCTTTTTGCTCCAGTTCAAATTTTGCAGCAGAATTACCAGTTGTCCTCTGTTGGCTCAAATAATGTATTTGGATGAGTTTCATTGAGTCAGAAACAAACTCTAGTGATTTCCTTATCTGTCCCATAAATTTGAATGAAGCTGTAGTATGCATTTCTTTGCATGACCATACAGGTGTTATAATTGTACGGAGTAGCAGTGCTACAGCTGTTGCTGAGGTCTGGAATGAAGTTTTGAAGACTGACCTGGTGCTGGACCATTTGGAATAATTAAAAGCAGTTAATCGGGAGAGTGGTTGTTGTTCTGCCTCACTGAATGGACTCATTTGATTTTTGTAGGATCATTTGTGGAGGGCTATGGATTCTCTCTTTAGCCCCAGGTAAGTATTTCATCTGTTGTTAATATTATGTAGATTTAGCAATATTCTACAGTTGTAACACAATACTTAATCATATTGCCAGTCGTGCAAAAGTTTTGTGGTGTACTTGGAAGATTTTCTTTTGCTGTCAGTCTACATGCTCTCAGTATAACATTTTTTTGGAGTTTATTCTCAGGTCTGCATCGAGTCGCTTCAACTTGATTCCTCATCACTTCAACTTGATGGTTAATTGATTGGTTGGGAGAAGCCATGATTGTAAATATTAACCTTAGTTTCTCCCTCTTTTCACTCATCCAGAAGTATTGTGAAGTTGTATTGAAGTCCAGTTTAATATATAATGAAATAGATTATTTGCAGCTGGAATTCCCAAGCACCTTTTGTGGGGAAAGGGCTACTGTCTGGTTCATAATGTTTAGTCAATTAATTTTTTTATTTAAAAAATAAACAGAAGGTGATATGGTTTGTACAGAAGCTCAGAGATGGCAACATATATGGGTGAGCATATTCTGAAAAATCTCATTTTCTTGGGTACGGTGGTAATAATACATTATAAGAGGTGAATTCTTAAGGTTTTTTGTTATTCTTTTGATTATCAGCTATTTTAACATTCATATTTTGTTGCTGTAGAAGACTTCTAATTTTGGAATTGTCTGGATTTCGGGGTGTTTTAAGTATGAAGCTGTAAATACATGTGAATGAGAATCTAATCTAATGTACCTGTACAATAATAAAGCAGCTGGATGCTTCTATGGATGCCTTATTTTGAGTCCTATTTTTGTGGTTTTTGTCAGTTTTTGAATTGGTCTTTATTTAATGTTTACACCTCAATACCCTTCTATTTGGAAAATGTTCTGATAGCACATTTTGCAGCTGAAATGGCAGAAACCTCCTGAGATGACATTCCATATAAAATTCTTAATAATAGAGTTCATGAGTACACAGACTAGTGACCAATGTAAATTTATTATACAAGTTCTTATAAAAAGAGAAAGTCTCTATTGCTGTTGAACAATTCGTAATCAGAAAACAAGTGCACTTAGAAATTCATCAAGTTGATTATGACACAAATACAAATTAAATGATTTTGTTGGACAGTTGCCATGGAATGATCAGGTGTTTGTGATGGGGAGTAAAAGTGAAAACTTGGGTGTTTTTGATGTTTGGAGGAGATTTCTGTTGAAATCATCTCTGAATGTACAATATTCTATTGTGACAGGGAAGATAAGTAAGTACATGAGTGTCAAAAAAAATCTAGCTGGCAGAAGTGAAAATATTGAACTGCCAATTGATCAATAATTATGCCAATTATTGATACTAAGAATCTTGAGCCAACAAACTTCGAACCACATGTGGACATTGGTCCCAGTTTACTATATCAATTTCTGTCTGAAACCTGTGTAAACTGAGTGATAACTCAGTACAAGCAAGAGTAACTGAACTCTTGTACTTTTTCACTCCCACTGGTATAACTGAAGCTGAATAAACATGCTGCTAAGTTGAAGTGGCTTTGCTATTTTCTGCTGTTTTCTTGCATGGGCTGCTCTACCTGTCCACTTTGTTTTTCTTGCCCTTCTCTTTTTTGGGCATCAGCCAATCCTCTGCCTCTACCTTTCATCAAAGCCATATAGCACCCCATCACACCTTTTCCACACCACCCTCAGTCTCGATAAGATGCTTTGGCTAGAAATGTCAACCATTCTTTTCCTTACATTGATATTTATTAATTGACCCACTGTGCACCTCCACTATCTATGTATGTTCAGTTCAACACTTGAGGTAATGGATTTGGGGATGAGGTTAAAAAAGCTCTGAGGGGCACCTTATACACTCTGGTCAGTATGTGGAATGATCTACCAGAGGTAGAAGCAGGTACATAGATAGGAAAGGTTCAAAATGATAGGGGCCAAATTGAAACAAATGTCAGCCCTGAATGCATGATGTTAGAGTTGATTGCCTCCACCTGCATCTTTTGTTTTTGTTCTCAGGTTATCAGCTTTCATACTTTCCTGATCCTCAGTGACATTTAACGAAGACCACAGTGGTTCTCCGATGTATAAACACAAGATGCTGGAGAAGCTTAGCAGGTCAAACTGTCCTTTGTGACTGGGCATAAAGATGGCATTAACATTAGGAAGTTCTAAGCTGCAGCACCTGGGTTGCCCTCCAGGAACCCAGGTGCTTCCAGCACCTTTTAGGCTGCAGGGGGATTGACGCATTAAATCGCCAACTTGGTGATTTTTATGGGGGGATCCCGCCCCACCACCGGCTGTCAGTCGCACAGTCACATGTTGAACTCCTTGACCGTAATCCCACATATGCAAACAGCAGGTACCCAGATGAACGGGTGTCCACTGTGTCTGTGACTTGGCAATCCCCCACATCTCCTAATGTGGGACAAGATAAAAAATCAATCGGGTCCCAATACTGGAGGAGGAGGAAGATACGACATGCCTTGGTGTGGAGGATGATGAAATAAGAACGAAGGAGATCTGGTTGTGTATGTCATAGTGTGGGGGGATTCTGAAAATGAAACCCTCCTGTGAACCTGCCGTGTGAAAAGGTCGGCCCAGGAAATTTAAACGTGTTCGTGCTGCTGCCCTGGGAAATTTTCCTGGACCACCCTCTCTCTGCAGTGTGAAAAGGCAAATGGCCAAGTCGGAGAAGCCTCGTGACGGCAGCACACGTGATTAAACTTAAAAGTTACAGACTCCGGACAACAGCAGCCGCTTCGGTGCATCGCGACAGCAGCACCATGTGGGATGAATGGATTTCCCACAGCAGTCTCAGCTGCGTGACGGATTATGGGAAACGAAGTCGGCCATTCATCCCGCATTGCATCGTCGTCATGACGTGCCGATGGACGGGAGGGAGGGCAATTTAGGACTGCAGTGTGAAAGACTCGGGAGGTCCTGCGATGTGAAAATGGCTCCATGAGAACTAAGGGATCCAGTCCTGAACCAAAACCGAGTAGTCTTGTAATGTGTTGCTTGATACTGCTATGTTTTTGAAGGAGAGAGGAATGTAATATTACAAAGTTATTCTTAATTGTTCTAAATAATTCTAACGGTAAACTGAGTAAAGCTGCCACCATGTCAGAGCAGTACATAAGCAACGTTTCGGGTTTGAGGCCTTCATCACCTTCCCGTTGCTGGATTTCCCGGCTACACCAACCAGAATGCTGTCAGTCGCGCTGGCGGACAGCGGCCGTCCATTCAGGGGTGAAACACGACGTCCTGCACACGCTCTCATCGTGGGAGATGCTGGAGTAACTCAGCCGGGGCTCAGGCCCGAGGCGTCCCTCCCTTGCCTTGCCGACCCTCCCCCTTCACTCCAGAACTGTCGGAGGTGAAGCGAAGCCACCGCCCCTTCATTGTCCCGCCCCCCAGAGGATATGACGTCTTCCGTCGGGCGCCTCGATCGGCGCCACAATTCAAACTTCCACCTCGCCGTTTCCGGATCCAGCTCCAGCACCGGCTCCGGCTTCGTTCAACCTCTGGGGCGGGGTATTCGGACCGAAGCAGCGGGTAAGCGTGAGGTGGTCCTGGGCCGGAGTCGGGGGGAGAGCTCCGGAGACCTTGACTTACTGCGAGGTTGCGCCCCCGCCCCCCCCCCCCACCCCCGTGTCAAAGAGAAGCCTGCGGACCCCACCGTGGTTGATATTAAAACACCAACTTGTATAAAACTTATTAAAACGGATAGAATTTATGTATAAAATCTTATTTTTATATCATTTATGAAATGCAATGTTTAACCTGCTGAGTTTTTCCACCGTTGTGTTTTTATTCCAACTTTTTCGGTTTTCATTCAGCTTTTTGGCACTTGCTTTCTTAATTTTTTTAAAAATCGAAGTAATCGCTGTTCAGGTTTTGATTTGGTGTCTCGTCCCCTTGTCCTCGTATAGTCGTGGGCTGGACACCAGCCTTGAGCAGGAGCAGCATCATCCCTGATCTCGTCACCATCCCTGATATTGTCTGAGCAATCCTCCTGATTGCAAGTTACGAGTTTGTCCTATCTCTTCAGACAGTGAATATCATTATTTACTTATATAATACCGTTTCATATTGTGGCTGAAACTGGCCAGATTTCCAGAAAAAAAGTTACATTTTAAAATTTGAACAGCTGGGACTGCATTCTGTTTTGCACCTCACTTATGTAAAAATGTTAGTGATTTCTGATTTTTAATCATGGATGTTACAGCTGACCATTCAGTTGGAATGGATGAAACCAGCAGATTGTTCCAGTGCCTAGCTGATCGACTTGGATGGTCTAAATATGATGATCTGGATGTTCTTGAAATGGAGGTAAAACCAAAGTCAAAATTGCTTTGCATGTGATTCCTTATCCAATATTTATTAGATCTCTTGGAGTCAAGGGCAGTTACAATCTGTTAATTTAAAAATTGTGAGTATATAGTGCCCTCCATAATGCTTGGGACAAAGATGCATTTTTTTCCTTTATTTGCCCCTGTTACAAGCCAAAACCCAGCAGCAATAGATATTCACCAAGACAAATGGGTACTTGAACAAAAGTTGCTTTTAATTTTCTTTAAACATGAAAACAGGATCACACTTTAACTTATCTCTATTAACTAACCTAACTTAACCCCCTTCTAATTCTAAGCACACGTATATGTAAGTTTAGAAAAGTTATTTGATTCATAGTCCAATCTCACTTCTCATTCTTCCAAGTTCACTGGTTGCAGGCAATTCCTATTACTGTTCACAGAATTTAATATTTATGAAGTTCACCAGCCTTTGGTGAAAATGTTTACCACTCAGGAAGGTTCTTGTCAGTTTTCAGAGAGATTTGTTGTTTGCTGGACACCCACAACTGATCCCGTTTAATTAGCCACTTCAGTGTCTTGCCCCCTCAGGGTTCTCCAGATGATGACCTCTTAATTTCAGATCACCACAGAATTCCTTTTTGTTTCTCTTATTTCAAATGAAACATTAGGCAGCCAGTCCTTTCCTCTGTATGAACCATAAGGGCTTCGACAAGGCTGATCTAAGCAGTCACAACCCATCTTCCAAATGGTGTTTTCCACAAGCTTGCCAGCTTGTCCTGTTCCAGTCCCAGCTGCTGCTGCTGACTGTAAAACTGCAGAACTGAATTCTCTCTCTCTGAGAGAAAGCCTGTTTTACTCTATCTGCTTGCAAAACCACATGACACTCTTAGAACAGCAAGTTCCACTCCAGACAGCCTGCGGTTCAGACGAGTTCTTTCATCTGTTGCCTTTTTGTAAACAACAGTCCATTAGTGAAGTCTCTTGGGCACTCTCCAAAGCTCTGATTTAAAGTCTATTATAAGCCAATGTCACTTGGACTGTGGGTAAGTATTAAAAATGATTAATATACATATCATTGATATGTCTCAAAAAGTGCTGTAATTTCTACATGGTCAAACCAAAATGTATACAAATAGCCTTCAATAAAATCTGGAATGTGCACTTAAATTTTATGTGAATTGTTTGATTACAAATTTAAAACTGAAGCATGGGCAAATAAAGGGGAAAAAAGTGTTTTTGTTCTAAACATTATGGAGAGCACTGTATCAGAATAGAAGTCAGTAATGTTAAGAAATTTGTTAGCACCACCCCCTCCCCTCACTTCTCCAATACAATCTTTAGTCTAAATTAGTACAACATTTTTACCAAAAAACTAACAAAAAGAGCAATGGAAATCTGGAAACACTATTTCCGCCAGGTTTAAAAAAAAAATTCCAAAGCAAGATCAATTAGACCGTTTCTGTTTTTTGTCAGATGTTACAAAATTACATGTACAGTCTGCATGTGGTTTCACCAGGCAGGACATAATTCCATTAAGATGGCTTTACTGTTTGTTTGAACTGGGACACTTTAATTCCTTGTCCAAATGATTGATAATAATTGTTATCAACTTCAGTACCCAGCATTTGAAAAATGCAGCACTCCCAATGTTCAAGCCCCTTGGCTTGAAAATCAATTTTAATCCAAAACTCAACCAATTTTGTTCAGCAATTTTGTGTGGTACATTATCAATGTCCTTCTGAAATCTGTAACATCCACAAATTTTTTTCCCCTCTTCTGTTAGTTGCAGCTTCTGACAGATTTGTCAAGCCTGGTTTTCAATGTCAACTCTGCCAAAAACTTGTATTGTTTTACATGCAACCCTGTTGTCATTTCTTCTCTGATAGAGACAAGCATTTCCAGTAATAACATCAGGCATGCTGATTTTTTTTAGATAAGAAATTGGAGGAGGAGTAGGCCATCTGGCCCATTGAGACTGCTCCACCATTTAATAAAATCATGGCTGATCTGATAATTGACTCTGCTCCCTCCACCTATTTGTTTCCCTCCTCTGAAAAAAAATCTCTTTTAAATGAGGCACCCTCCCCTTTTTTGAGGCAGAGAATTCCACAGATTTGCTACTCTGAGGAAAAGAAGTTCCTCCATGCATCCATCCTCAAGCCAGTCCCTGGAATCTTGGGGCTATGTCCCCTCATTCTTGTATTTTCTCTCTTTAATCATGGGGTTACATTTACTACTTTCCAACCTGGAGAACCAATCTTGAAATTTTGGAAGAGGACACCATCCTTCAAAACTTTGAAATGCAGGTCTTAAGTCCCTGAGGATTTATTGATGTTCACCCTCATTAATTTTTCCAAAATTATTTTTGTAACTGATGCTCATTTCATTCGTTCTCGACCAGTTTTCAACTTTTTCCAGGGGTTTTCTTTCACAAAGTGTTTAATTTCTCTTTGACCCACTCTTCATTTTCCTTTGTAAAATATTTAATGGAACAGGTGATCAAGTAGATTTCATTTTACCTAAGATTATTGTACATCAGATATAAAAAGTAGAAGAATAAATTGTTTAATTTGTAATGGTATCCATAGACATTGGAGCACAGAAACAGGCCCCTCTGGCCCATCTAGTCTGTGCTGAACCATTTTTTTTGGCTAGTCCCACTGACCTGCACCCAGTCCATAGCTCTCCATATTGCTCCCATCCATGTAACTGTCCAAATTCTTCTTAAATTTTAAAATTAAGCCTGCATTCACCACCTCAGTGGCAGCTCGTTCCACTCTCCCACAACACTCTATGTGAAGAAGTTCCCCCTAAACTTTTCCCCTTTCACATTTAACCCATGTCCTCTGGTTTGTATTTTACCTACCCTCAGTGAAAAAAGCCTATCTACATTTACTCTATCCTCCTCATAATTTTAAATACATCTGTTAAATCTCCCCTCATTCTTCTACATTCCACGGAATAAAGTTTTAACCTGTTTAATCTTTCCCTACAAATCAGTTCCTGAAGTCTGGGTAAATCTTCTCTGCACTCTTTCTATCTTATTAATATATTTCCTTTAATTCTGCTGCTGTTACATGGTGGAGATTTGCTGCCTGTTGTGACAAAGTGTGTTTTCAGGTTTTCATATAAAATTCTTCATATTGCTAGTCATTGAATCACAGCAGTTTAATTAAGTGCAACGTGGTGCCATGTTTGTTAATATTCTTTTGTTTAATTTCATTATTTCAATAAAGAATCTAGAAAAATTAAGTGGATCTCATTTTCCTTGTAGATAATGCAGTTAGTGTCACTTGAGTCATAGCTGAATTCCATTCAGGAACTTGCTATGTGGCAGATTTTTCTTTGTTTGGAGAGTTTAAAAAAAAATCTCCCCTGCTAGTGTCTGATGTCTTTATCTCTGCCTTGTATATATTCTACTCAAACTTCACCTTTTCCTCTCTATGTCTGATTCTAAACATGTTTCTAGAAAACTTCTAAATTCATGGAGTAGCAGCAAGACCTTCAGCCCAACATTTTTATGCCAAACAAGATGCCTATCTAATCTATTCTCATTTGCCTGTGTTTGGTCCTTGTCTCTCTAAACCTTTCCTTAACGTGTCCCTCTCCAAATCTTTTTTAAATGTTGTACCTGCTTCTCTATCTCCTCTGGAAGGTCGCTCCCAACACCTACTACCTCTGCAGAAAAACATTTGCCTCATATCTTTCAGTCTTTCGCCTTTCAGCTTAAAACCTATGCCATATAACTTCTCTATCCTCTGAAAAAGACAGCAAATATCTATACCCTCAATGCTACTCATAATTTTGTAAACCTCCCTGGTCACAACTTGGCCTACTTTGCTGAAGGAAAAACCTGGTTAGTTGGATACAGTTTTCTATTTGGTCTGCTTATAGAGACTACTGTTCAGCTATAAACATAAAAATGAAATTTGGTAGGGAGCTCCAAACACGTGATTTATGTCACAGATTTCTGAGCCTCTGCTCTGTTTTGCTTGTCCACAGCTTCAGCAAAAAATCGATGAATCCAAGAAGCAGCAAGATCCTTGTGAATACATTACAAAATCTACGGAGAGCCAAAATACTTGTGATTCATGTGTTTGCAAGCTGCTACCCTCCAGCTCAGAGGATGAGGTTGAATCATGCTCAAAAGTTACTCTGAATAATAGACAAAAAAAACATGGTAAATGCGTAGCAACAAGGAAAATAGTTGAATATCCTCAAATCAACAGTGGAAGTGAAGCTGTCTCAGACTCCAGTGATGACATTTTTGAGCTTTGTAAGCATGAAGTTGTGGCTCAGTGCTATTTTCTGTTTGACTATAATTCTAATATGCCTTTTGGTGACGTATTCAGAAACCCAAAATGTTATGCAACATTTAAAATCTTGAACACAGTTGCTATTAAGTTTTTATTTTTTGAAGATGCAATTGCATGTCTTTAAGTTTCTTGTCACATGAACCAATATTCAGAGATAAAGTTCATGCAGGTGTTAAAAATGTGAACATCAGTTTCATAAATTCCTAAATCACAAATTGTGCACTCCAGTTAATTTAACTCGCTGGCTGAAATCTTTCTTCTGTCACCATTTTATTTTTTTTGTGTGCAATGCCACAGGAGATGATTAATGGAAGCACTAGTTCATTACTTCTTAAATTCATTAAGGTATTATTTCTGCCACCCATTGTGTTCCCCCCAACCACTCCCATCCTGATCTTATTTGAATTGATTGTTATGTAGCTGATTTTTATGCATGTATGAACAAATGACCATGCACACAGGGTGATGGGTCTCAATTGTGACACATCTTTGGTGCACAGCAGCCATTCTCAACTTTTTTTGGCTATGGCCCCCTTTGTACTCTGTTCAAAGTTTCTAGGCCTCCTTCCCTCTGAAGCAATAAAGTTTAGTTGGCTTCTTCCACACTTCTATTGACTGGAGGAAAAAAAAACGATGATTTCAGTCCATGGCCCCCCTTTCAATGTGCTGTGGCTGTTGTGGACAATATTGTTGTCTGTGAGTTTAAAGAGGGTATATTTGTGTGGGAAATGTTTTAACTGTAGAACTATGGAGTTAAATGGAGTATATTGCACATTGGACATGGGAACATAATTCTCAATCAGCTATTACCTTCCTATTCCTTGCTCTTCTATCCATTCAGCCTACCCACTGGATGTGTAAGCTAATTCCCATCAAGGCACATTGTATATTTTAAGGCAGGTGTTTCTAGATGCATTGCTAAATGTCCAATATTATTTGTTTACTCAGAAATTCTGAACAATGTTTATATTTTTGCATTATTTCTCTTAGCTTTAACCCATAAGAAGATTTTAAATTCAGACTTCACTGTAAAAGGTGCCCCAAGATTGCAGAATAAAAGGTATGTATTTACTGAAAACTGCTTCAATAAAACATGGAAAGATAAATAATACAAATACTTAAAATGAGAGGATGACGAGGGAGAGGATAGGACCACAAGAACAAAGCCGCAAATTTGTGCTTAGGGAAAGTGGACCAGGTACTAAATGAGTACTTTGCATTAGTATTTACCTGGGAGAAGCATGTAGAGAGTGACTGGGAACATAATGTGGAGGGTACTCCAATGGCAAGCCATGGTTGTCAGAATTCTGGCATGGAGTCTAGCCCTGTGACTAAGAAAGGAAAGGATGAGAAGAGGTAAGCTGTAGTGATAGGGGATTCAGTAGTGAGGAGAATGAGGTTCTGTGGAAGAGATTGAGAATTTGGATGGTATGTTGCCTTTCAAGTGCCAATGTCTGGGATCTCTCTGATCGAGTTCACGGCATCAAGAGGGAGGGAGAGCAGCTAAATGCCACAGTCCATAGAGGCACAAATGATGTGGGTAGGAATGGTCCTGAGGTCCTGTACAAAAACGTTCAAGCAGTTAGGTGTGAAGTTGAAAGTCTGGTTTTCCAGGGTTCTGATCTCAGGATTGCTATCTGTGCCACATGCTGGTGAGGTTAGAAATGGAGGATAATGCAGCTTAGTACGTGGCTAAAGAGATGGTGCAAGAGGGAGGGCTTCAGGTTTCTGGATCATTGGATTTTCTTCCAGTGAAGGTGGGACCTGTATTGGTGGGATGGTTCGCATCTGAACTGGAGGAGGACTATTATCCTTGAGGGAAGGTTTGCTCATGCTGCTTCAGGAGATTTTAATGAGATTGTGGGGTGGGGGGAGAGCCAGAGTACCAGATCAGATTGTGGAGAAGGAAAAGGATGATGTTGAGATTGCACAGAAATCAAATGGTTGTGTATGGCGAAAATAATGTTCTAGTGCATATTTTCAATGCAAAGAGTATTGTAGGAAAGGCAGATGAACATTGAGCATGGATTGTGACATGTTGCAGGAGGGACAGGACTGACAGCTGAATGTTCTGGGGTTCCTTTGTTTTAGATGCGATAGAGTTGGAGGGATGAAAAGAGGAGTGGCAGCGTTGGAGGGATGAAAAGACGAGTGGCAGCATTGTTCGCCAGGAATAATATCACAGCTGTGCTCAGACAGGACAGTCAAGAGCTACTGAGGCTATACGAGTTAAGCTGAGGACATTAATATGGGATTGTACTATAGGCAATCCAATAGCCAGTGAGAATTGGAGGATCAAATCTGCAGGGAGATAGTATACAGCTGCAGAAAACAAAAAGTTGTGATGGTAGCTGATTTTTAATTTTCCACATATTGTAAAAGGGGTGGATGGCTTAGAGTTTGTCAAATGTTTTCTGGGCAGTGAGGCAAGCAAGCAGTAACGTAATGGAACCTCTAGAGCAGTGATTCTCAACCTTATTTTTGCCCAAGGGCCCACTTTAATTAAAAAAAATAAACGTACGCCCCACCATTAGTGAAAAAAAGTTATATTCAGAAGTTTTAATTAAATCATTTACTGCAAGTGTATTTCAATGCAATTAAGTTCAGGAATACACTGGAACACATATTTTGTATTCAACTACTACTTCGATAAGTCAGCCATCTCAAACACACATTCAACAATTGTCATCATTTCAGTGGGAACCTTGCCCCTGATGCTGGCTGCAGATTTTTTTGATTCGACGGACTAATTTTGTTAGTTTCAACCTTAAATCTGCACGTTTTGTAATTTCCAGTCAGTTTCTCTTAGCTTGTAGCAAATCTCTAATAATACTGAAGCCACATTCTACTAACAGATAAATCAAAATTATATTATATCTTAGAATTGAAAAATGTAATAAAAGTAATGATTAAATCAAAGGAAGAATACCGACCCTAAAAAAAACACTAGTGTGCTTTCTGACATTTTTTTTCTCGCAGAGAGTGCATCAAAACTGTGCTAGCCTCATGCTTTACTTTCTGGGGACCCTTTTTTTTCTGATTGTTGGCATTCCCCTCAGGCTGGCACCTGGGGCAGACCCCTACTCCCACCCCCCATCAATATGCTAGATACATACAAAGATACATACAGATCTCACTCACTACTGAACTGGAAAAGTAAAGGGGAATGGACAGAGACATGATTAGTCTTATTATCATCCATTCCAAATTATCTCAACAATCATAAAAAATAAAATTAAAATGTTAACCAAGGATAACAACAGTTAAAATAAGAGAAACATTAGAAGAGTAAAAACACATGAAAATAAAAAGAACAAAGTGATTTTACTTGAAAGTTACCACAATTGAGCTGTACTGAGAGTGTTGCCAAGTTACATTTTTCACACCAGCATAATGAGTTTATTTTTTTCAAACCAACTTTTTAATTATTTCCCAAAATATTCCTATGCCCCTCCTTGAGAATCTATGTTCTACAGATTAAAGAGAATAAAGGTGGATAAATTCCCAGGGCCTGACGATGTTTTCCCTTGGACCTTGAGAGATGCTATTGCAGAAATTGCAGGGGCCCTGGCAGAGGTGCCAGAGGATTGGAAGGTACCTTGTATTGTTCCATTGTTTTAAAAAAACTCCAAAAGTAACCAAAATGGCGTCACAGGTAGGTAGGGTGAAAAAGAGAGCTTTTGGCACATTGGGCTTCATAAATCAAAGAATTGAGTTTTGGAATGTTATGATAAAGTTGTATAATATATTGGTGAGGTCAAATGTGGAGTATTATCTGAAGTTTTGGTCACCTAACTACAGGAAAAGTATCAGTAAGATAGAGAATGCAGATTTACTAGGATGTTGCCTGGACTTGAGGTACTGAGTTACAGGGAAAGGTTAAACAGGTTAGGACTTTATTCCCTGGAGCATAGAAAAATAAGACGAGATTAGATAGAGGTGTACAAAATTATGATTGGTATAGATAGACTCAATGCACAGACATGTGGTCCGCAGGCTTGTTCCTGTACAACAGTAGTATTCTATACTCTAAAATAGAAGGTGTTGGAAATGCTGAACCTGACAGGCAGCTTCTATGAAGATCACAATTGAGTTGATGTTTCATCAGAATTGGGAAAAGTTGAAGATCACAGGATTTTTGATGAAATTTGGGAAGGGAAGGAAGGGCACAAGGATCAAGGGATTTGGGAAGGGATAGAAAGGATATATCAAATATTAAAAGGAATAATGGTACAAGGTAAAAGGGTGACAATTGATTAGAAACAAAATATTAGGCTGGAGGAGATGGAATGGAAGAATCCTGGTCATTTGCAATGTTCGCCGGAAATTAGTACAGGATGTGCTGTTTATATGAAAAGTTGAACTCTGTACACAATATAAATATGCCTAATTGAAATTGTATTTTCAGCTCCTAATTTCCTGTCCTTTGAGGAAACTGTGCAGATTGATTATTTTGCAAAACCCTATTCAGATTGAAACCATAACTTTTAAACTTCCGGCCTGTTCACTTAAATTTTCTTACTTGCTTTGATCTCCTTATTCTCAGGCCACAATGTGAGCGAGAGGAATAGAGCTTCATCTTTTGGTTGATTTCAGTCCAGTTTTACAGACTGGATGCTGGGCTTGAAGTTCTCTCTGGTGATTTAAAAATAATTGGTCTCTCTTCACACCATGGCCAAACTGACAGTTTTATTCCCTTCCTTCTCTCATTTCCACTTGTCATTTTGTATTCATACCTGTTTTTGTGATGTAATGTTTGCACATTTCTATTCTATCATAGACTTTGTTCTGCTCCCCATCCATTCCCCCACTCATTTTTTCTGTATTTTAAAACACATTTGATCTAACAATTCCTAGTTCTGATACAAGAAATGTTAGTTATTTCTTTGCCCACGAATATTGATTAAAGAGCTGACTATGTCCAGCTCTTTATTTCACTTCACTCAATTGATCCTGTGATGTACAGATTGGCTTCTTTGAACTGTTTCACTGATGATTTAATAAATGCACATTACCATGCACTAATTTTTATTTTAAAAAAAAAGCTCATCCTGCAAGGAGTGCCAGATTTTTTGAATTTCCTTTAAAATATTGTAACTTGATTTGGCCATGGAAAAGGTACAGTGATTGTCTGTGTGGCTGGAGATATTTAAAAATTTGACCTCCTCTATTTGGATGGAAAAGGATAATGGGGGTGGGCACAAGAGGGGATTTATTGGTGCTGTTTGGTGTGACATTTTATTTTAAGGGCATTAGAATAATATTTTGTTTTTATTTTATCATTAGATCTGACAATACCCTTCTACTGAGCACTGATTCCAGTGGTGATGAAGATTTTGAGAAATGTGAGCGACATCTTTATTTAACTTTTCTCTTCAAATGACTGAAAATTTGCATATATTTACACTTACTATGGCATAAATTATTTTTATGGATTGAAATGTCCTTGAGCAACGTTTCTTAATCCAAGCCTCAAAGGTATACGCTTGGCTGCTCAGTGATTTTACCAGTTCCTGTGTTCTTTTGTGTATAATGACAATTTGGCATTAAAACTTGTGCATAGGAAATATAAATTTAGCCTCAAAATGGTGATCTCAGACAGCTATCAAGAGAGATTTAAGGTACTTAAGGGATGTATAGTTTGATTTAATAACTTGAATAGGGTGAAGGACATCAAGTTGTACAACAATATTGG
The DNA here is from genome assembly GCF_036971445.1 of Narcine bancroftii. Lineage (NCBI taxonomy): Eukaryota > Metazoa > Chordata > Chondrichthyes > Torpediniformes > Narcinidae > Narcine > Narcine bancroftii. The sequence goes on along the minus strand of NC_091476.1, from coordinate 20,829,510 downwards.
ATTGATTGAAAAGTTTTTAATGGAGCAAATTAAAAATAGTATTTTCTGTGCACCACATGTTACTGTAGAAGTCCACCTGCAGACTGGTTGTTCATAAGTAGATCTTTTAGTCATTGGGTTATGTTGGCTTCCACTGATGCTTGGATATGTCCATGTTAGCTGCAATAAGGATTTTACACGACGTTTGAATATTTTGTTTTCAGAATGTCAGGAAATGTACTTTAACAAACTTGCTCTCTCCATCAGTTCTTACATTGGTAAAGAAACCATATTTGAAATCACAGAAGTACAGATCTTCAAAGAAAAATGATAACTGGTAAGTGCCTGAAAGTTGAAAATAGAAATTTCAAATCACATAGTTGTAGAATATCCAGCTGAGACTAGAGAACATCTTATTTTACAGATAGCAAAATTGTCTCTAATAGAAATGGATGCACTCCATTCTTGAATGATATCCAGATATGTTGTCACTGATCAATTCCGCCACCCCCCCCCCCCCGCCCCCCCCCCACAAAGAGTTGGTCAGTGATGAATTATATGATTTTGCTGGTAAGAGTGAGGTGGTAATATGAACAGAAGTTAAAATGATCTCCGAGCACTGAGCAGTTGTTAAACAATATTTGTCACAGAGCCACAAAGGTGCTCAGCAGATGAGCCTTTGTCGATGGTCTTGTTTACTGCCATAAATTGGAACAACACCTTGTAATCCGTCTCAGCAGACTCCAACCAGACACCATCACTATCGACTTCTCCAATTTCTATTAACACTCTTCACTTATTGCTCTCTTCCTCTCATCCCTCCAGCTCCCCACGCACTTTCCTTGATTCACCTATCACAATGCTATCTATCTAAGCCTTCTGGCCCTTCTCCTATCACTTCTCAGTTTTCTTTTCCACTGTCCTGTAGGCCTATGTTCCTCTCCCCTCACCATTTGGCCACCTGTGCCACCCCTACCTTTTTATTCAAACGTCTGTCTGATTTTTGACACTTTTTTTCCGAGTCAGGATTCAGGCCCAAAATGTTTACTTCCTTTTTGGGGGGGTTGGGAAGAATTTTTTAAAATTGTAGCATTTTGTATGATTTATTATAATTACTGTTTTATTGAATTTATAGTTTGTATTGATGCAAATGATAATTTTTTTTGAAATCAGAGATTTAGATGTTCCATTTATGGCAGGAGAAGTTAGTGATGTATTGAGTTCATTACATAGTGGTAAATCACTGGGGGAGAATGGTTTTCCACCTGAATTTTATGAAATTTAAGGATCTTTTAATACCCCCTTTAATGGAGGTGTTGAAGCAAGCAGCATAACCCCATTTTCTACTGGAATCTTTCTCAAATGCAATTATTAATGTCATACCTAAAAGATAGAGATCAGTTAAAAACCAAATCTTATAGGCCAATATTTTTGTTAAATGCTGATTATAAAATTATTCCTAAAATTTTAGCAAATGGAGAAGCCAGATATTTAACAAATTTATTTCATGTGGATTAAACAGGGTTTGTCAAAAAGCAACAATCTGCTGAAAATGTTTCTAGATTGATTAGTTTAATTCATTTAACTCAAAAGAAGGGTGATTTAATGTGGCAGTAATTTTCAATCTTCTTCAGCATGATGCTGAACCAAGCCATGAAAGACCCCAACAATGAAGACGCTGTTTACATCCGGTACTGCACGGATGGCAGTCTCTTCAATCTGAGGCGCCTGCAAGCTCACACCAAGACATAAGAGAAACTTGTCCGTGAACTACACTTTGCAGACGATGCCGCTTTAGTTGCCCGTTCAGAGCCAGCTCTTCAGCGCTTGACGTCCTGCTTTGCGGAAACTGCCAAAATGTTTGGCCTGGAGGTCAGCCTGAAGAAAACTGAGGTCCTCCATCAGCCAGCTCCCCACCATGACTACCAGCCCCCCCACATCTCCATCGGGCACACAAAACTCAAAACGGTCAACCAGTTTACCTATCTCGGCTGCACCATTTCATCAGATGCAAGGATCGACAATGAGATAGACAACAGACTCTCCAAGGCAAATAGCGCCTTTGGAAGACTACACAAAAGAGTCTGGAAAAACAACCAACTGAAAAACCTCACAAAGATAAGCGTATACAGAGCCGTTGTCATACCCACACTCCTGTTCGGCTCCGAATCATGGGTCCTCTACCGGCACCACCTACGGCTCCTAGAACGCTTCCACCAGCGTTGTCTCCGCTCCATCCTCAACATCCATTGGAGCGCTTTCATCCCTAACGTCGAAGTACTCGAGATGGCAGAGGTCGACAGCATCGAGTCCACGCTGCTGAAGATCCAGCTGCGCTGGATGGGTCACGTCTCCAGAATGGAGGACCATCGCCTTCCCAAGATCGTGTTATATGGCGAGCTCTCCACTGGCCACCGTGACAGAGGTGCACCAAAGAAAAGGTACAAGGACTGCCTAAAGAAATCTCTTGGTGCCTGCCACATTGACCACCGCCAGTGGGCTGATAACGCCTCAAACCGTGCATCTTGGCGCCTCACAATTTGGCGGGCAGCAACCTCCTTTGAAGAAGACCGCAGAGCCCACCTCACTGACAAAAGGCAAAGGAGGAAAAACCCAACACCCAACCCCAACCAACCAATTTTCCCCTGCAACCGCTGCAACCGTGTCTGCCTGTCCCGCATCGGACTTGTCAGCCACAAACGAGCCTGCAGCTGACGTGGACTTTTTACCCCCTCCATAAATCTTCGTCCGCGAAGCCAAGCCAAAGAAGAACTTATGATGCTGAGAAGACCTTTGATAGGCTAGAATTGAATTATTTAAAGTATTAGAAAAGTTTGGTTTCAAACCCATATTTATTAATGGGGTTAAAGCTTTATATAAAATTCATCTGCTAAAGTAGTAACTAATGGACAAATTTCTTCTGCTTTTCAGTTAACTAAATTAAGTAGACAAGTATGTCCTTTATCATCAGCTTTGTTTATTTTAATAATAAAACCTTTAGCAGAGTTGGTAAGACAAGAGGATGGAATTAAGTATTTGGGGATTAAAGTTGATAATGATATAAATTTTATAAATTGAACTATTTACTTAATAAAATTAAATAGGATTTGAAAAGGTGGATAACTTGCCTATAACTTTAGTAGGTAGAGTTAATTGTATAAAAATGAATATTTTTTCCAAGAGTACAATTTTTTTTTCAGTTGATTCCTCAATTTTTTTAGGGAATTACATTTGAGAGTTAGAAAGTTTTTATGGAAAGGTAAATAGCAAGGATTTCTTTGGTAAAAATTGACTTGGAAGTTTGAATTGGGAGGTTTACAACTTCTCCATTTAAAAAAAAATATTATAAGGCAGCTCAACTGAAATTTATTCACGTAATGTTTGATGTAAATAAAATTCCAGTTTGGTCAATATAGAACTTAGTAAACGAGGAGAAAGTAATACACAGGATTTTATTTATGTGGAATTCAAAATTGTTAGTAAGAAGTAGGGATACTCCTGTTTTGAAATATTTGATTGAAATATGGAATAAAATAGATTATGAAATAGGTGGAAAAGGTTTAATTTCTCAAAAAATGCCTTTAGGTCAAAATAGACTTCTTCCATTTTCTATGGAAAATCAACTTTTGTGAACCAGGAGCAGGATGGATATTAAGAAAATAGAAAGATGGTTTTGAAACTGGCAGATTTATTATGTTTAAATGGATGAAGAATAAATTTAATGTCCCAAATAAAAACTTTTTGTTCTTGATTGATAAATTAGTTCCTAGTTTGATATTATCTGGACAGAATGAATTAGAACTATTGATTTGTAATGGTAGTGTGAATAAGTTTATTTCCGTGATGTATAAATTACTTCAAAAGGAAGCTCCTAAATTAGGAGTGCATAAATTGAGATTAAGATGGGAAGTTGATTTAAATAGACAAATAGATAAGCATGATTGGATGCAATTATATAAAGAAAATATGACAAAAAATATTAATGTTTGGTACAGATTGGTTCAATATAATTTTTTGCATCAATTATACTTAATTCCTCAAAATTTTAAAAATTGAATGCTACATTATCAGATTTATATTTTAGATGTTTTCAGGAAGTTGGATTTTTTTTTTGCATTCTACTTGAACGTGTTCCAAGGTTGAACCTTTTTGGTTACCAGTTGGAAATTTTTTGAGAAAATAATAAAGGTTAGGCTCACACAGGATCCCAAGGTTAAACTTTTTTAGTTAGAAGTTGGGTAATAAAGCGATGAGACCTAAATTGAGGTTAACCATGTATCAATTCAAATTGAATTTTTACAAGTTGCTTTAGCTGTTTCCAGGAAGTGCAAAGCCATTACTTGGAAATCAGATTAGGGATGGAGAGATGGCATGCCGAACTTTGTAGTTGTATTCCGCTTGAGAGGATAACTTATAATTTGCGTAATTAATATCAGTTATTTTGGAAAATATGGTGCCAATATTTGCAATATGTGGGTTTGAAAATTTAATGGACTCTCTGAAGACCCCCATTATTAATATTTTATGATGTATATTTTGTTTTTTTGACATTCTCCAGTCTTATCCTTTTTCTCTTTTTTGGGTATATTCTGAGGGGGGAGGATGGGATGGGGGTTATTTATGGATCCCACATGTATAATCTTAAAAGTTTTATTGAAAATGTATTCATTGATATGGTTTTAAAATTCTTAAATAAAATATTCAAAAAATATTTTTTCTTAGTTATCGTCTGAAAATAAAATAAAAGCAAATTGAGCTTGCTGTCAAAGTGATGAGTTAATATGATGGTTAACAGTCTAATTGATTGTTTGAATATTTCCTTAAGTTTTTGTTTCTTCAAGGATTATCAAGGTGAGAAATTTCAATAAAAGTCGAACAGATGAGAATTTGCATACTTTATCAGGAATATCAGAGACCAAAGAACAGATGAGTGTGGAAGTCAAATGGATGTTTTTTTTCTGGTTCCTTTTCAGTGCCAAATGATATCTGATGAGTAATTATCAATTATCAAAATTCAATATTATATTCTGACTTTAGGGTACCTGACTTCAGGTTTAGTAACTTGATTTTATTTCCCTTGATTTCTGTGTAATAGTAAGATTTTTTATACAGCCTTCAAGATTTTATAGTGAGTGACTCCTCTCTGGATGAATTGGATATAAAGGCAATTATGGATTCTGAACGTAATGCTGATTCTGGTAAGTACCTTTTTGCACTAGTAATATTTTGCCATTTAAAGAATTAGAGATATTTAGTCTCTTGTCAGATATTATTGAAAGGTTTACTAAAAAATAAAATTGGAGGGCAGTATACTTCTACTGTAATTTTTTTAATACTTATCCACTCACAGAGAAAGATACAATATAGAAACAAGCTTTTCAGTTTCCCAATTTGAACGGACAATTGGCCACCCGTTTACACAAATCTGAAAATAATCCTATTTTTAAAAAAAATTCTCTGCACATTCTCACCCACTGTTATCCCAGATTATACAAGCATCTGCAGATGAGATCATTTACACTGGGCAATTAATCCACTAACATGCAAGTCTTTGAATGTAATTACGCAGTCACAGGGAGAACATGCAAAATCCACATAGCACCCAAGAGCAGGGTGCTCGACTTGTTTAGTTACTATTTAATGTATTTTCTTTTAATTCCTTTTTTTCCTCTTTATCCATTTCTCACAATTAATTCGTCCTTCAATCAAGTATTGTTGCCTTCATTTGATTGAAGCTACTGTTTGATCTCATTTTTCTATCTTGGGAGGTTATCCGCTCTCGTGTTCACTGTACTACTGTACAATATTGACAAGAAAATAGTTTGCTTAGTCAATTGACTTCAATTAAATAATTGAGCAAGTATCTCAAATTTGATTCTGTAGAGTCTCAAAAAAACCCCTTTTGGAAGGGAATGTTGGTAGCAAAGAGGAAATGGTAGTGTTTGCAATTAGAAAAATATTGGATCTTTGTTTTTGAAAGGCTTGTTTTTAATTCATTGTGAAAAGTATTTCAACAATGTTTTATGGATTTTAAAAGTTTGAATACATTTTGCATTTTCTTTTATTAGAAATGGTCTTTTATTTAATGTATGCATTTTAATTACTCCTAGAACTGCATGAACCAGCAAGAACATTTACCAGGGCGCAAATATGTAGTACATATCCTAGAGCAAGAACAACATCAATGTCGAACAGCTCAGCTGATTTTCGCATTAAAAATACACAGAGAAGTCCAACTCCAGAAGAACGGACAAATAAATCTGAGCTGCCCATTTCTCCCACTTGGGTGAAAAAGCCTCTGAGATCAAATGGTAATTCCTTGTACTACTCCGTGCACTCCAGGAGATTGACTCAAATCTCAAATTCGTCAGATGCATCCAGTGATGAGTTTGAGTCTTTAATTGAAAGAATAAAGTGCAAAACTTCAGCTGCAACTTCCAGTAAATTGAATGAAAAGAGAATGGCTGTTACAGGTGAGCTTTGTCATTTGTTTCAATTTCTTACCAGCTGGCCACTGACCAACATCATACCAAAAAAATGGAACATGTATTGGCCGACTACATATTCTGAATTTTTACACATGAAAATAGAATCATAGAAAATGTATATTGCAGAAGGAGACCATTCAGGCTATTGTCTGCACCATTTGTAAAGGTGTACTGATCTAATCTGATTCTCGAGCTCCAGAGCTCTGTGGGTCACTTTTTAAAAAATCTTTCTATCTTTTATAAAATTTCTTTAGCTACATCAATGGCCCTTCTGCCAACATGGGCTCCTGGTACAGTGATTGTCAGGTGATTTTGAAAAGAATGAATGGGATAAGGTTTGAACTCATGAGCTGCTGCCTGAGGAATGAGCAGCCACTGAGCTAACAACAATTTAAACTACTGTATTTGATAACCATCTTAATTAGAATTTGTCTATCAACATTGAAATTAAAAAAGGCAGAAAATACAGTGGTGTGAGAACCTGTGGTGAACAGTTAATATTTCACAATTGTACATGCTGTTGTAACAATGGAAACAAACTTAGTACCAATGAAGCATGAGATCTTTGGAATCTGTTCAGCACAATACTTCACTGCTGTGGTCAAACCTGGCAGCACTGCACCTGCTTCTATTAGGAATACTCATTGGTTTTTGCTTGAGGACTGAAATATACCCTCACTCGGTTATTGCATGATACACAGCAGATTTGCAAAAGTGCTTTTATGAAATGAGTATTTTTGGCTTTACCACACTTTTAGCCAGAAAGTGCCATATCTTTTTCATCCTCTGGATGAAAAGCTCTTCTTTCATCCCTGCTGCTGTAATCCTTTCCATAACAATATTTTTCGCAAAATCCTTGACTCAATTTTTGACCTTTCTGTTAAGGACCTGTCTATATCCCCAAATCTCTTATTAAATTAATTTTTAAAAAAAATTTAGACATATAGCATGATAACAGGCCCTTTCAGCCTACGAGTCCATGCTGCTGAATTACACCCGATTGACTTACAATCCCCGGTGCGTTTTGAATGGTGGGAGGAGACGAGCCCCTGGGGAAAACCCACGCAGGTATGGGGAGTTTAGTCATAAATCTACTTTGAACTTTCTCCAGTGCAATTACATCTTTCTTGTAATGTAACAAGACTGTACTCAAATATTCAATTTGTGGTGTTGTTTGTAGTTCTTGCAAAACCTGCCTTTTCAAATATTTTGTACCTTGACAAGAAAAGGAGAGACATCTGTTTGCTTTTATACTCATTTTTAGTGACTTTTCATGTTATATTTTAAGGAGTCTGTGGACATGCACTCCCAAGAGTTCTTTTGTTTATCCACAGCAACCCCTCTTCCTTCCTGTTACATTTTTATGTAGCTTTGGTTTTTGCTTGTCTTTCTCTCTCATTGCTATTCAATGGATCCATCCATATAAAGAGCAATCGTATAACGAGCATCCATATAACGAGCAATCAATCTCTAATTTGTGTGTGTGTATTGCTTTGAGGCTATTCTGGCTAAAATATTGTTTTGAGGCAAATTGCACAAACTGAAGACCATTTTGACATGTCATATTCTTTTTAACATTCTGCGGAATAGAAGAGCTAAAAGTTTATATTAATAAATCTAGCATTAGAATTTAGTAGTGTATATTTAAGATTTTCAGACTATATTTAAGTTCATTATTGATGGCTTTGATTCTGTTTTGTATGTTCTGCCTTGTATCACCATCCTGACTTGTAGAGCTATCCAAGCATGTGAATTGTTTACTTCTGCATTAGATATAGAATTAATTTCTCATTGATCTGGAAATTATAAGGCAGAATTAGATGTCATGAGATCTGTTTGGCTGCAGTTAATTTTCAGTACAATTGGCTGCATTAATAATATGAAGTTGGGTTGTTCTTGGGTATAATTCAAGAACATGGTGTCCAACAAAGTCAAATCAAGGGGCAAGAAAGATGTCCAATTTATGCTCCTAACATAGAAACTGGAAATTGAGCCTATGTAATCTGTGTTAAACTATTTATTCTGCCTCATCCCATCAACCTGAACCACAGACCTCCGTATCCCTCCCTGTCTCCCTTGTAAACATGAGACAGACTTTTCAAAGTTGATTGGGTAGGGAGTGCCTATTATCTGAATTCATTGCCTAGGTTGATGCCAGGTGATCTTGATTTCTCAGTTTGAAAGAGGCAGAAATGCCATGCCAGGTCATTTTGGAGAGTTTTTAAGTGTTGACCTCATGGGATTGATCTCAGTTGGGATCTGTTTTAGGCTTGGGGCTGGTTTGTTTAAAAATGCTGAGTAAACAGTTTTATATTCTAAATACTGCAAAAGATCCAAATTGTATGGGTAGAAGTTGTTTATTTTGTTTGTATAATTCATGTTCATTGTGCTTTTGTTTAGAACCAGTGAAACAAAAAACAAGAAGTAGAATTCGGGGAATTAAACACAAACCTGAAGACAAAAGTGTTGTACCGGTCTTTGTCCAGACAACTAATCCAAAAAAAAGTGTTCCATCTGACTCCAGTTCAGTGAGCCACATACCAGACTTTAAACCTTCAAGTCTTTCTAAGCCACAATCCCAGTGTGGAGTTCGGCGACTGTAAGTATCAAGATAAACACGTTTTGGTCTGATCAGTTATCTTCTTCCTTTCAGTTTGTAATGCAAATAAAAGCTCTCGTGACTGGAGGGAGAACAAACGCTTTTATTAGTTTATAACTATGGGTAGGGTTTCACAGTAGTCTTCTGGTTCTGGGTTTAGGCAGGAAACCAGGGTTATATGTGAGCAAATGGGGACAGAGCCGGGAGGCAAGGCCAGCCATCAGCACAACACACTCCCAGTTGATCCCAGTTCACTGTATTCACCCCTTCCTGTAGAATTTAGGGTCTGTAAATGAAGACAGAACATGGATTCATTTAAAAAAAGGTTGAAAAATAGTGTTGAACGTGCATAGAACGCGAATGATATGGATTGTGCAACAATACAATCTAAAGACGTATCATCCTTCCAATCATTCCCGTTCTACGCATGTTCAACACTATTTTTCAACTTTTTTTTTAATGAAACTTTCAGTAGAGCCTGTGTTGATTAGGCATTTAGTGGAATGTCTGTTTACCATCACAGTCACTATGGAGCTGGTGAGGTCTGTCCTTTGGAGACTCCATCCTCCTCACTCGAGTGACCCCCACCATCCTAGATTGCCCTAGGATGGGTAAGATGGCTTCAACCTTGTGGCGGAAAGATGGCTGCCCTCCTTCCTGTTCTGACGATGATAGCCCACTTGGACTGTTCAGAGCCTTTCCCTGCCCCTACATTACAGTGCCTGAGGCGCCCCCGCAAAGACGTTCTCCCAAAGAAACTGCAATTCTGGGGAGTGTGGTGTAGTGGGCTGGATATGACGGGCTGAATTGCCATAACGAACAGCCAGCGCGACAGAGCACGGGGCTTTCCCCCAACCGTGCAGAAGTTCCAGGCTGCAAGAGCGTGTTGCCAGGGGAACGGCCAGGCCTCACAACAGCTTTATGACATCACTCCCATGAGCCTGTCACCTCCCCTAAAAAGGAACACACGTGGTTTGAATAAGCGGTAGTTACTGATTTACTTGCTTGGTGTTGACTACATTTATTTCAGCCGCTCTGCCTTTAGCAGTGCTACACATACAAGGAAGAAAAAAATTAGTGAGAAGTTAAAGGGCTGGGAAGTTTTTAAAAGTGTACAGAAGAAAACAAAGGAAACGGAGAGGCTGCAGAGATGATTGGATTAGGAGAATGGTCAAAGAAGTTGAAATGAAATACACTGTTGGAAAGTGTACAGTCATGCACTTTGGTAGAAGGAATAAAAAGGCAGACTATTATTTGGATGGGGAGAAAATTCAAAATTCAGAGGTGCAAAGGAACTTGGGAGTCCTTGTGTAGGATACCTTGAAGGTTAACCCCTAGGTTGAGTTGGTGGTGATGAAGGCAAATGCAATGTTGGCATTTGTATCTAGAGGAATATGGTATGTGATGTTGAGGCTTTCTAAGGTACTGGTGAGACCTCATTTGGAGTACGGGGTACAGTTTTGGGTTCACTATTTAAGAAAGATGTGATGCATTGGAGGGTTCAGAAAAGATTCACAAGAATGATTCTTGGAATGAAAGGATTAGCATTGGAGGAAAGTTTGACAACTCTTGAACTGTACTCCTTGGAGTTTGGAAAAATGAGTGGGGACCTCCTAGATGCATTTTGAATGTTGAAAGGCCTGGACAGAGTAACTGTGGCAAAAGTTGTTCCCCGTGGTAGGAGAATCAAGGACAGTGGTTTTCAAACATTTTATTTCTACTCGCATACCACCTGAATTAATTCCTATGCCATTAGTGCTCTCTAATTTGTAAGGGATTACTGAAAGTGGTATGTGAGTGTAAAGAAAAAGTTTGAAAACCACTGTTTAATCGTACCTAATTGACTTGTTATGTGCACGCTTTCATAATTCCAAAGGAAATGGGCCAATGACAATTTTTCTCAAGAAAATATTTCAGTAACCATTGGGTCTAGAACAGTGGTTCTCAGCCTTTTTTCCCCCCCCCCCCCATTCACATACCACTTTAAATAATCCCTTACTAATCACAGAAGGTTTACTTAAAGCGGTATGTGAGTGGATAGAAACATTTGAAAACCACTGGTCTCGGACAAGATGGCATAATTTCAGGATTAAAAGGCGCCCATTTAAAACAGACATTCGGAGGAATTTCTGTAGCCAGAGAGTGGTAAATCTCTGGAATTTGCTACCTCAGACAGCTTTGGAGGCCAGGTTGTTGGATGTATTTGAGGCAGAAATTGATAGGTCTGAATAGTCAGTGTATCTAAGGTTAATGGGCTGAGTGGAAGAATGGATTAGTTCATGATGGAATTGTGGAGCGGACTTGATGGGCCGAATAGCCTAGTTCTACTCCTCCAACTTGTGGTGTTAAAGAACATCTTTGGTAGAACTCTTGGCACTGACTTATTCTACCTGATTAAATTCCTGAAAATATCTCTTCTTATCAGCTGCACAACACCTGGATGTTTCCTTCAGGATTTGCTTCTGAGTTCATCAAAATATGTAAAAAAATTCAAGGAGAATCGGGAGGAATTGACACAAGAGCTCTATGATTTGTATAATAAGACTGTCTTTCAACAGAAGGTACAAACCTTGTTAATCAATATTGACTGGCCATATACTGTAATATTGTGGAACCAAAAATGATTGCTTTCTGTCATACAACTTGCAGCTTCCAAAGAAATTGGAAATCACGTGGAATAAAAAAATGCGGAAAACGGCTGGATATTGCGTTACTGGGCAGAAGCGGGATGATGCTTTGCAACGCTATGCTAGAATTGAATTATCAGAGAAAGTGTGTGATTCAGCTGGTGAGAATAAAATACAAATATGTCCTTTTTTTTGTGTTTGGTTAACATTGTATTCTGCTGCACAGAAAACCTATATAATGGAATCCCCATTATCTAGCGTCTACGGGGATCACAAATGTTGGATGTGCAAATTTTTAGATTGACTAAGACTCGCTCTTCCACTGCTCAACTAATGCACCTGCATTAAGAGTACACCATTTAAAAGACAAAAAAAAGTGCAAAATAAATTTTAAAAAAACTTTATTTAAAATAAAACCACTTAGCAAACCGCATACAATATTTCAAACTTAATCCAAATACTGTGGTATTTTATAGAAAAGATGAGAGTAAAGAAATACAAAAGAAAGAAAAAACTCCTATTGATCCTTCCCAATCCCCTACAAACTAAAAATAAAAGGACAAGAAAACCACAACAGGTGTACTTTACTTTCCAATATCTTTAAATATATAAATATTTATAGAAACCTATAAGAGAAAGGGAATGTTCGAGATTCATTAAAATTTTAATACCAACAGTTTGTAAATTTGGACTTCATATTTTCCAAAATGTATAATTATCTTTTAAATTATAGTAATTTTCTCAAGTGTAATACCACACTGAACTTCTGCATGCCATCCATCTATTCCCAAATCAATATTAGACTTCCAAGTTATAGCAATACATTTTCTAGCTATTGCCAAAGTAATTTGAACAAATTTTACTTGATACATGTTCAATTCTAATTTAGGTTGCCAATAAAAAGCAAAAATAAAAACTGAAATCTAAAAAGCACAGAAAGGCAGTAGAAAGGGATTGGTCAAATTATGGAACTGTGAATAGAATAGTTTATGGATTCATAAATTAAGACTTCTTGAAGAAAAGCAATTCTTCAGAATAAAGTTCACTTTCTAGATGACACTGAGTTTTTCTTCCCCAATTTCCATTGAATTTGCATTCAATGTCAATAAAATCACAGTAGAAACTCCATTATCCAACTAATTAATGTTTCCCAGTAAAAATAACATTGGATCCTGTGGGAATTTAACTCTAGTTATTCATTCTAATAAATTACCCATTTAAAACTAAAAAGATTTAATTGTGGAACACTGCCAAGTCGTCATTGCTCGAGTTGGTTGCAGGGGCTTCAGAACTTGATAGGCTGCTCTTCTTCAGTTTTCTTAGTATCTTTACTTAGAATTTTCTTATCTCTTCCTGCTTTCCTTTCACTGGCTGCCATATCCAACAGCTTCTAGGTAGGTTCTGAAGGATTTTAATATATCTTAAATTTAAAATCAATTTTTAATTCAGGCTTTATATTTTAAACCCCCAGTAGAGTTGTAAGTCCACCTCCTTCCCTGATGCCATTTCGCTCCAACCCCCAAATGTAAAGTATTTTGAAATAAAATCAATATTATAGTCTTTAATTATGTAAAGTTTACTTTAATCAGGTAATTCATGTCACTTGCAAAATTTGAATTCTAACCCTGGTCGCTGGCGCTGTAACACTGTTGCACTAGCGACTACACTAAACTCGCTTCCGTCATAATTAACCTCCTGTTTCCCCCAAGTTCACTGAAAAAGCCTTTCTAATATACTTAATAATATACCAAAAAAGATATAGACTCTAACCAGGCAGAGTTAGGGGACACTTTGGGAGAGTTGCCCCAGCGGCAAGCAGCATCAGCCAGCTCTTCATTCCTGAGTGCTGCCCTTTCATTCCAATGCAACTTTATTGAAACAGCTGCTGCTCCTGGCACATGACTGGGGCACTCTGCTATTTAAATCTTTGCTCCCATCTTCACTAAATGGTTGTGTGTTGCTTCAAAGAATATTTACTTTTACATGAGCACCTTCCTCGAGCTGACAACCCGACTCACCTCCACACAAGTGACAGCGAAAAGAATGCACACACATTGAGGGGCATTGCTAGTTCAGTGAAGCAAACCTGCATGTGTCCAATGAAGTCTCAGTGCTTCCCTGTGTGGTCCATCTCCTCTCTCCCCCCCACCCCCACCCCACCCAAGTCTTATTTGTTTGAAGTTCATTTATTTATTTATTCATCATTTTGTAACATTTTTGCCAGTTTGAATTTCCAGTTGGATAATGGAGTTTCTACTGTGATTTTATTGACATTGAATGCAAATTCAATGGAAATTGGGGAAGAAAAACTCAGTGTCATCTAGAAAGTGAACTTTATTCTGAAGAATTGCTTTTCTTCAAGAAGTCTTAATTTATGAATCTATAAACTACTCTATTCACAGTTCCATAATTTGACCAATCCCTTTCTACTGCCTTTCTGTGCTTTTTAGATTTCAGTTTTTATTTTTGCTTTTTATTGGCAGCATCTGTGAAACGAATGCATGTGTGTAACTAATATATTTGTACTGTATTAAATTTGATTTTCCCCACTCCCCCTTTATCGGTTGATTCCTTTTACTGTTTGCTTTGATGGACCTTGGTAGCAATTTTACTTACTTTTTCAAAAATATGTTAATTAACAAAAATAACTGGAATCCAACCTGCACTGTTAAAATGAGGTTAAACAAGAAAATCTGCTGATGCTGGGGTTGAGTGAAATACGCAAAAGTGCTGGAGAAACTCAGCGGATCGAGCTTGAGTGCAGTGGGGATAATGGGGAGCAGATAGAGACTCTCACAGAACTCCCTTCAAAGACATGAGGGGAACTTCTTCAGGGTAGACAACCCTCGAAGTGCCTTTGCAATGGAGTGGCCAAGTAGAGTTGAGAAATCTCTCAAGCTGCACTGTCTCCCCTCTGTGATCTCTGCTGATATCAAGCTCTATGGTCTCTCACTGCTTTCTGTCTATTATTCCCACTACTATCAAGCTCTATGAACTCTAGCATCTGCAGATTTTCTTTTTTATTTGGCTGCTCCAGTGCAGTCCGTTCAAGGGATGTCTACCTTGAAGTTGTGCAGTCTTCGAAGAGTTCTGTAAGAGTTTTTCCTCACTGCTCCTCTATTATCACTGCTGTTCTATGGTGTGACCTGTCCAGTTACTCCAGCCCTTCTTGTAATGCACAGGTATAATTAAGCACCTTTTTGCACTGGGAGATTGTTGCTATTAAAAACCCTTCATTTGGCATTTTATTGCCTTTTAATTTTTTTTTTATCTACCCTGCTTTTGTTTTAGCTGACTGCAAGAAATATTGAGCAGAGATTAATGCTTTGCCACAAGGAAGAAGAAAATATTTGAGGCAAATTGATACCATGCCTGCTGCTTCATATTTTCAGATGGTTACAAATGGGTCATTCTAAGTTATTGGTAGGATCAGTTCCTTTGAGAACGGGGAAGAGCTGGCGGTGTGAATTAGAGTTCTGCTTGTTGCTTCTCCCCACATCCTTCTATCATTTTTAAACAATAAATTTTGCAGAAATATTTTTAGGAGTAAGCTTGTCAGGCTACATTTACCTTTACTAAATTATCCTGGGTGAAGGTCAAAGGAAAACATTGGTCATTGTTCCATATTGCAACCAGTTAGCCTGTGGTGCGCAAATTTTCACTGTTAGGCCTTAAAGGATATTCGTGTGTATAAATAAATTTTAAAAAAAAAACCCCAACCAACCACTTTTCCCTTGCAACCACTGCAACCGTGTCTGCCTGTCCTGCATCGGACTTGTCAGCCACAAACGAGCCTGCAGCTGACGTGGACATTACCCCTCCATAAATCTTCGTCCGCGAAGCCAAGCCAAAGAAAGAAAGATAGATAATAAGAAATTTCGTTGCTGGATCATTTTTTCACTTGCCTGAATGCTTTCAAACTTTCAATTGTAATTAAACATTCGAATTGGAAATAACTTGAAGCAATATATTTTAATTCACCAGAAAAATTAATTTTGCTTTGCAGAACGTCTGAGGGATACACTAATTCATGAACTGTGCCATGCTGCTACCTGGCTTATTAATAATGTTCGTGATGGGCATGGACCAATATGGAAATTTTATGCACAGAAGTCAATATTGATCCATCCTGAGTTACCGATAGTAAAACGGTGTCATACTTATGAAATAAATTACAAATACAACTACCAGTGTAGCAGGTGTAAAACTATGTGAGTATGAAAAAAAAATTGTTTCCTTTAAATATTTTAATAGTCGCTAAATTTCAAAGATTAGTACCTGATATCCAAATGATCATTGATAAATACTAGATTGAACACTTTTGTTGTGAAAAAAGTGTCAGGTTCGGTGTGTTCAAAGAGAGACTAGTCTGGACATAAGGGTTTGCAATCAAGCATAACTTTATTAACACAACTACTAAAAGAGCATGGGAACATTTTG
Organism: Narcine bancroftii; assembly: GCF_036971445.1. Lineage (NCBI taxonomy): Eukaryota > Metazoa > Chordata > Chondrichthyes > Torpediniformes > Narcinidae > Narcine > Narcine bancroftii. Next base: position 20,813,377 of record NC_091476.1, on the reverse strand, counting down.
CACAATTTATAAGGGAACATGGGAGCATATGTGCACAATTTATAAGAACGTAGGGAAAAAATCCTAACCGAAATAAAATGCGCTCAATTAATAATGTGGGAAAATTTGTAATGGGAAATAAATGTGAGAACGTTAATCAATACACATTTATTAATTCATGTAGGCGATGTAGACATGCACACACCTCCCGGACCCCTGAATAAGAAGAGGTGGATCTGGTACCACTGTACCCACAGGAGTATATGCATGCTCTCAGAACCTTGATCAGTTAAGAGCAGTGGCTCTACTGCCAGTATTGATCTATAGCAATGAGCTATAGTAATATCACTGCTCAGCTTCAGTGCAGTGTGCACCTCACCTGCGGCCCTTCCGAGCGACCTCTGCAGTAGCGGCCTGGCATGGAGAGGTGTCCGGGGCTATCACTATAAGGCAGAGAAAGCGAGTGTCCTCTGTGCTGTTGCGAAATACAGGGCTTGAGCCAGTAAGGATGTGAGATGAGTTGAATCAGCCAATGGCAAGGTGTGCACTGACCAGTGGTCTGAGTCTAATCTTAACTGACACTCCACCTGGAAACCATAACTTTGTCTATCATTTTGTAACTTGGAGTGAAACAAAAAGTACACCTCGTCATGAGAGATGATGTGACTTCAGAATGAGTTTCAGACAAGGAGAGCACGCTTCCTCTCCACACAACAAACACATAGCACAGTTCCAGATTTCAGTTAATTTCTTGCTCATTAAAAGATCTTGTTTGAGACTGATTTTCAAAATATTTTGTGACCTGGATTGCTGCTTTAATAATTTTACCCAGTCCTGCAATCATCTTGTGGAAACTTTTATTATTGTTACAACTGTTGTGCCACCATTTGTAGTTGAACCTTAAACTGTTGAAACTCCAGATTCTGGAGTTTGCTCATTTTGCCTACTCTTTAAAACCTTTTGCCTATCTGGGCTCTTGGTCATTTCTCTAATATCTTGTGTATTATGTGGGATAATTTGCTATGTATATTTTGGCTGCGACAGTTCTGGGAACTAAATTTTGAGTTAAATGTAGGATCCCCCCCCCAATCTTAGTGTTTTGATGCACATGAGAAGCATTGGCAACCATTAGAGATGTTTATCATCCAAGGATAAGTTAGCATCCAGAGGGAAGAAGGAAAATGGCAATAACAATACTTGTGCTATGCACACACATTTACAATCTGCTTGAGGTTTTAACCATCATGGAAACCATTTTTAAATCAATTTGATTCATTTCATGTGATGTCTAGAAAGAGCACTGCATTATGCTAAAGGACTAGATAGTAACATGTTTTAAGATCTAATCCAGACCAAGCCATGCCTCAAGCCAATCTATTCTAGAACAGTTGGAACATTGGGTATCTACCTGACGATGCTGAGTGGGACAAACCCAATAAGCCGCCTTTCAATTTACAAAGTGATCAGAAATGTATTTGAGGAGGAGTGATAGGATGAACTGGTGGCCCAGTTTCTAATCCTTTGAGCCAAGATTTTGTTGAAGGGCAAATCAGCAAGAGAGACAGAATAGCTTCCTTCTGTCAATCTGTACATTTGTAACTAAGTTTCAGTGGTGATCTTGTGAGATGCATTAAAGGTGATATATTGGAACTACTAAATGTTGCAGTTGTGCTATCCAGACTCTTGTGTGTGGCAATAGTGTCAACTGAAGCATCAGCCAAAATTTAAATTTGCCTAAGTATTTCATGTGTGAAAAGATAATGCATTATTATCTAAGAGGTTGCAAATACATCTGAACATTTCAATCAATTTCAAATGTCTACATTTCCCAGCTTTTTATGATGGAGGTAAACTCATTGAAGCAAGATGGTCAGGTGTGGGATGCTGCTTGGGGTAAATCTGTGTGCTGGACTGAAATTAACATCCACCAATTATTAGCCATTTTTAATTAACCATTTCTTATTGATTATGAATCTGGCCAGTGGAGTTTTAATATCTTCCTCTGCAATCCCTATCCCTTTTATCTTATTAGTTGAACCCTTAATTCTACGCTGGTTAAATGTACAAATGCAGTCTCTCTTACTTGAATGCTCTGGTTCAGATGTAGCTGAGTGAAGTATCTGATAAGCAGACATCTTTTGATAGAATTATTCACCATAATTTTTCATCACTTTGCATTTTCTAGTATAATCTCACCTGTAAGCTATCATAAATATGGTTAGTCAGAATCCTACAATATGTAAACAGGCCACTTGGCCCTCCACATGCATGCCAACCACTGAACAGCCATTTGTAGTAAACCCATCTAACACCATTTGGGCTGTTGTCTTTTTATGCCCAAATGATTCATATGCTTGTTTAGGTAATACCATCAGTGACTCTGCTTCCTCCATTCTCCCAGGCAGTGTGTTCCAAGTACTTGCCAATTTCTAGATGAAAAAGATTTCCCTCAGATAACCTCTAAATTGCTTGCCACTTACCTTAAAACTATGTCTCTAGTTTTAACAATTAGTATGGGGGAAAAGTTTCCTGCAGTCTACTCTAGCTAAAACCCTCATAACTTTGTACACCTTGATCTGAAGCTCTTCTGCTTCAAGGAAAGCAGATCTGGTTTCTCCAGTAGCTGAAGCGCTCCATCCCAGATAATATTTTTTTGACTATCCTTTGCACCCTCTCTGCCACTGTCAATGTTTCAAATAGTTTAGTGACCACACTGCAGACTGATTATTTTATAAAGTTGGAGCATGATCTCTCTGGTCTTGCTTTCAGTGTCCGGCCTATTGAAGACCAATATCCAATACTTCTCCTTCACCACATTATTTACCAATGTTGCCATCTTTAAGAATCTTTGTATGAAAGTCAGAGTTCTTCAGATCCAAATATTCAGAAAGGTAATTAAAAATTGTAATGGAAAGGATACCTGACTAATTCGATAGTGTGTGTATCTTTATCTATCTTGTCAGACCATATATTGTGTGTATTGTCATCCTACATACATGAGATAGTTATATAAAAACACCCTGGCATTTAAAAGTGACAAGAAACTTCTTGGATCATACTTGAAGTATGTTTTACGCTTTTCTTGTATGTATAAAATTGAGGCATGGATAAAATAGGTAGAAGGGTGCCAAAAGCATGAAGGCATTGGTTTAAGGTGAGATTTATGAATTTTGAAGTGAATTTGACAGGAAAGATTTTTAAGTGTTTGATGTACAAAACTTCATGTTCGACTTGGAGGTGGATATGATTGCTAGGTATGTCATTTGGATAGACACTTAAATAAGTGATGCATAGAAAAATACTGACCTGATGTGGCCAAGAGACAGGGCAAAGGGTTTGGCATTAATGTGGTGGGTCAAAGAGCCTGTTTCTGTGCTGTACAGCTGTGTGACTGAGTAAATGTTGCAAATGAGAACCATTGCTATTTGTGCCACGTAATTACCTTTGAATTTCTTTGCAGGATTGGACGACACTCTAAGTCACTGGACACCCAGCGAGTTGTTTGCGCCATTTGTTTGGGACCTCTGGAGTTGTTGAATTCTATGAAGTACAGCACGCCTGCAAAAAGGCAGCTTGCACCATTTGCTCAGTTTGTGAAAGAAAACTATAGTTCAACCAAGAAGGAAAATAAAGGACTTAAACATGCTGAGGTTATGCAGAAATTAAGTGTAGACTTTGGTAAAAAGGCACAGATATGAGTTCTGAGACCTCCTTCGTAAATTAAGTAACATGCCATCTTTTTGTTGAAGGTTTTTTCCTAACACAATAATTAGAAATCTAGAAGTTACGTTGCTTTATTCTAATCCATCTTTTTATTGGGTATTATTTTTCCCGTCTATGGAGACAATGTTCTAATTAGAAATACTAAGGATTTCATCTCTAATGCAATGTCCTTGAAATTCACTACAAAGTCCAATTGAATTTTATTAGATGATGAGAATGAATTTCAGATATTTTGCATTATTGTTAATGTGACAGCCAAGGGATGGATAATTCGTAAATCTGTGAATAAAGGTTACTTGAGTGCCTCTTTTCTGGTATAAATTGAAGACACCTCACAGCTTTTGTTCTGGTATCAAGCAGTTCTAAATGAACTGGTGAAAGTAGTCTCTTTCTGCTGTGTTAAGAATCCACTCGAAAATGACTTGATTCTGGCCACTGCAAATGTTGTTGTAATTCTGCATAAATTGGTGTTTCTGTAGGCACAAATCTTGAATGTAAGAATATTTATTTGATGTGACAAAGGCACTTTCCCTGCACCAATGGATGATGAAAAGGAGAATATTGTGGGTAAGCTATTGGTTCCTAGTGCTGATCATGTTTATCTTTATCAAAACTGCCCCCCTCCCAAACACTTGAATACCTAATTTTACATTTGTGTGTCCTATATTTGCTTTAAAAAGTTCTTGTACTTTTTTTGAGGATTTTACTGTCCTGGGAGTTGTTATTCATCTTGCCTGGCCAGGTTAATTGGAGATTGTGAAAGGGCTTTTTAAAAAATATATATATAATAAAATGCACAAAAGTGAAGTATATTTATAAATCAGTACCCAAAAACTGCAATCCCTGTTCCTGCTTTGGCAAATAGCAGTAATTTGGTGCAGAGTAATGCACTATGATTTATCCATTACTTATGTTATACTGAACCAAATTTGTATTTTTCTTTTAGTTCTGCAAACATGACACCTGCTGATTATTTGTCTTTAATAAATCTTCTGTAAATGGTACAAAATATTAAATTTTACCCCTGTGAAAGCAAACTTTTAATCTTGTTCCTGTACAATGTAATTCACAGCTTCTTTTAAGACTGGTGCATGGATAGCAGCTTCCAAGGTATTAACATTTGATGAAAGTGTCCCCTTTTGGCACTTTATACAACAACAGCAATCTGACCAGTTATGTTAGTTCAGTATAAATAGCAGTTGTGGAGTAAAATTAAAGCATTTGAAACGATAGTACGTTTCTGTTAAAAAATGTAATGTCTTTAAGTGTTTACAAATATTGAGATCAAACTGATTATTTATGATCAAAATTGTAATAATTTCTGGGTGAACCCACCTGAAATGAGCAAGTGAAAATCAGTTTAGAAAATGTTGCAGAAGTTGGATTTGTGAACCCATGGCTTGAATTGGTGTATTGTAGAGAACTTCATTTTCCTGCAGATATTACTATGTGAGTATTCTTGAGCTGTCACAGTTTGTTTATTTCTTTGCTCAACTGCACTGGATCAAGTAAATAAAATATGAAGCAAAAAGTGACATTCGGTCAGTTGAAAGGATAAAAAAAACGAAGGAGTACTTTTGACTTGTGAGTGGCTCGGCTGGTAACTAGATTAGGTTTGAAAAAATACTAATGAATGATATTTCATCCATGCTAATTGCATTTTTATTGAAAGCTTTGTAATATGCTGCCTAGTTGTGTTAAATAAAGTTTGTCTACTGAGAATTCTGTTTTCTTTAGTGCCATTCATCTAAAAATTGGTTTGTTAATGACATCAAAATGAACACGAGCTTTATTTGTTGTTGAGATTAATGTCAACAGAATTGTTTCAAACTTAAATACTATTTTATAGACCACCAGACTATGGAGATTTGCATAAAGCTAAAAAATGCAGGTATTCAACATCTAAAAGAGTAAATATTGATTTCAATTTTCCAAAATTAAACTGGAATAAAAGATATTGTTATGCTTTAGATGGGAAATGTTTGCCCGACTGCTGTTGTTCAACAAAGAACATTGATCTTAGTTTTAGAAATTTTTATGGATAGTAAAATCAAGAAAGCCGAGAGTAAAATTTGGAAATTAGTGGGTGACAGTTTGGTGGAAAAATAACAGTGGGGGAAGAAATCTCAATGGGTGGCACATTTTAAGACTATAAATACTGTCAAAAAAAGGAGGCGTTTCATAAAATTTGAACTAACTCTATTTGGTTATAAAATATTTGTCATCGGGAGCTAAAATGCAGTTAGAATGGTAGAATACAGCCAAGGTTAGATGGTAGCATCTTGAAGTACAACACATTGGAGCTATTACAGTAAAAATCCATGTGTGCAAGGAGGACCATGACAACCAGTCAAAGGGAGAGAATGTTTTGTGTGTGTGCTGGTGGAAAGAGGAGGAACTAGTGCACATGTTCCAGTCAGCACCATAGGCAATTTGAAGTCATGCCAGAGATCCTGGCTGTCAAGTTTTTCGATCAACAGGTGTTTTGCTGGGGCTTTTGGGTGGGGGGGGGGAGGGGGAGTCAAATTTGCAACCCGTCTTGCTTATGCATTTACCATGTGTCGGCGGCTCGCCGTTTGTACCACGCAGAGAAACCCACCAACACTGGCGGTCATAAAAATGCACGATTTAACCCAAATGCGTGCCGGCTTCTTCACGTGAGGGGGGGGGGGGGGGGGGGGGTTGCGATCCTTGAAGCGCGGCAGCAGGTGAGCGCGAGAACGGCGGGTTCCGCGCTCTAAGGCGCGCGTGCGCGTTCGTCCCGGCTGGAGAGGAGCCCCGGAGCCCGGTGGGCGGGACCTCGGGCCAACGGTTCGGATCGAATTTACTCTCCTTCAGAGACATTTGGCTTTTCATGCCAAGTAGCTTCTTCAGTCTCATCGAACCTTTCAGTGGCCACACGTTGGAGCACTTCGGCTAAGGTGAAATTCAGAACTTTCGGCATCTCCTTTAAATATTGGACGAGAGAACCAGAGAGCTCGAGCCGTGTTTTAAAGGGCGTAATTAAAGGAGAACTGGGTCATTCTGTTCCTTGTACCTTTTATCTCAGCATCACTCTGCTCCTTGACCCCCCCCCCCCCCCCCATTCACCCACCTATTAATTACCCTCATATCCTAAAATACTGTAGCCACCATTGATTGATATCCTGGGTTAAGATTTACTTGGTGAAGAGAATTTCACCCCCTACCCCCACTCCCCTACCCCCACTCCCCTACCCCCACCCCCCTACCCCCACCCCCCTACCCCCACCCCCTACCCCCACTCCCCTACCCCCACCCCCCTACCCCCACCCCCCTACCCCCACCCCCCTACCCCCACCCCCTACCCCCACTCCCCTACCCCCACCCCCCTACCCCCACCCCCCTACCCCCACCCCCCTACCCCCACCCCCCTACCCCCACCCCCCTACCCCCACCCCCCTACCCCCACCCCCCTACCCCCACCCCCCTACCCCCACCCCCCTACCCCCACCCCCCTACCCCCACCCCCCTACCCCCACCCCCCTACCCCCACCCCCCTACCCCCACCCCCCTACCCCCACCCCCCTACCCCCACCCCCCTACCCCCACCCCCCTACCCCCACCCCTGGATAGAGAACCCCCTTATTTGCCTCGTCTGGACATCTCAGGGGCAATCTGGGTCTATCCTGTCCAAGACTGGGGGTCCTAGTCCATCTTGGGACCAGAATTTTGAAAAAGAGGTGAGTGTGGGTTTAATCCAAAAAAAAGGCAATTTAGTTCATTGGTGATTGGCTAATTATTTACTAAGTGGCGCAGCTGTCATACAGATGGGCCATTGTTAAGAGTGGGGAGCTGAGTCTGGCTCAGGGATTTGGACGTGAAGAGACTGAGGGGGTGAAAGTATCCCTCAAGGAGAAAAAGGCTTCAGTCAGAAAGCAACAGGTAAGTTTTTTTTTAGTGCAGCAGTCCTGAGAAGGAACGCAGAGTGAGGAGCGTTGAGGCTTTGTTTCGGAAGTAGAGTGTGAGCATAGGCAAAGGTGATCCAGGGCCCCTCTCTTTTATTGCATTGAGAGTGGGAATTGCAGCCAGGGTAGTGGTTGGCTCTGTAGGGTGCAGGAAATGCATTGCTGGTGACCTCACCCGTGAGAAGCCCATCTTGCTGTAGTTATTTATGGTCGACGTCAGAGAGCTGGATAAACTCTGGATCATTTGAGAGGCTGAGGGGGTGATAGGTGAGTTATAGGAGGCATTCACACCTGGGATTCAGGAGTGAAGCAACACTGGACGTTGCTTCATTGAACACCTTTGCTCTGTCTGCTGAAAGAGGAGTTTAAAATACTGTTTTTTTTAATGATGGAAATAAAAGGAAAATGTTTGAAATGTTGATGGGCTTTCAGTGAACACAGAAGTAAAATGTAACTTAATTGACTAACCAACACAATAATACCAAATCAGAAATGTTACCCATGTCCCATTGACTGCTTCAACATCTTTTTGGTGACTTAAATTAACTTAGTCATAATGAAACAGCAAAGAAAACGAACTCAGCTTTGCCTACCAAGTTGCCTGCATTTGACCCATATCCTTCTACACTTTTCCTCTAAATTTTGAATTTGTCTAAATGTCTTTTCAATGTTGTCATTGCATCTGCATCAACTGCTTCTTCCATCACCTTGTTCCATATACCCATTACCATGTATCTGGAAAAAGTTGCCCTCAGGTCCCTTTTCAATCTTTTCCCTAACTTAAATCCATATCCTTTGGTTTTAGATAACAGGTAACCCTTTATCTGGAATTTCGTAAACCGGCAACGTCCAAAAACCAGCAAATTTTTCGGTAGATGACATTACACGTAAGTAATGTTAATTTCTTGTAATAAATTCTCCATTTTCAGAGGGGACCCCCCCCCCCCATCCCTTTCTCCTATGGGCGCCCTCTTTTACCTTTGGTGGAAAGGTGACTCTCGGCCCCCAGCACCCTGTGGGAGAGAAGCAGGAGCTCGTTGGCTCAATGCAGGAGTAATGGCCTTCTTCCTTGCTCATAATCTCCCACACAGCTGGAACTGCTCTTTTGCTGGCATCGTGATCTGGTGCGGCACTCCATAAGTCCAGCCTTGGCAGCACTGCACCCATGTTGCCGTGTCGGGAGTTAGATGGGGGTGGTTAGTGATGGATGGCACTATGCTGCCGGGCTGTGCCCTTGAGCTGGCCCTTGAGCTGGTGGATGCCTAAAAGCTGCTGGCAATCGGCTCTACCACCCCCACGAGTGAGGGGGGGAGGGGGTAGAGGGGGTGGACAATGGGCCTAGGTGCGAGGCATTTGCTGAAAGGGACCAAAATTAAAATGATTCCAAAATCCAGAAGATTCCAAACAATGGCAGGTGTCTGGTCTCAATGATTTTGAATAAAAGGTTAGGCACCTGTACTCGTTTTATGCAAATTCGCTTTTATGAAGAAATTTGTTCACTTATACTAAAGGATTTTCGCTGTTACAAAAAAGTGGCTGACGGGGCTGTCGGTGAACAGCTGATCGGGTGATCGGTGGGGCAGTCTCAGAGCACCCGACAGGGCTGTCAGAACTTGCTGTCTTCCTGATTCTGGTAAGCGAAACTACACTGTACATACATTATTTCTACTTTACATAGGGTATGTATTTATATCATTCCTGATTCTACTATATGATAGTGTTATTTTAGGTTTTGTGTATTATTTGGTGGGTTATTTTGTGGGTGTGGGTACTCAAAATTTTTTCCCATATAAATTAATAGTAATTGCTTCTTTGCTTTACACCATTTTGGCTTAAGAAAGGTTTCATAGGAATACTTTACTCTCGGATAGTAGGATATCTCTGTATCCTATACTGGGGAAAAGACTGGCAAAACGATGGCACTGCCGGAATTACAATAGTGCTGCCGCTGGAGTGGTCCTGAGAGAGCTGAGACTCAGCGCTACACCGAAGGGTACAACCACTTGGTCCTAATGCTGGTGGCTCTGTTAGAGGAGCCAACGGTGTTTTTTTTTAATTAAAATTCTGCAACTATGGGCCTGGTCCGAAGATGAAAGCAGCCACGAGGGATTGCAGACTCTGGGAAGCAGCAAACAACAGAAATAAGGAGAATGCCTCTGTTGAGAAGGAGAAGCAGAGGAGGTGACCCAATAGAACAGTGACCACAGCAGCAGACCACCGAGAGGTCCACGCAGACTCCAAGCGATTTGCGATCAGGGGACAGGCTGCAGACTGGCTCATGGGAACCAGGTATCAGAACTGGGATTCGAGAGGGTGCTGGGGGAAAGAAAGGCTTGTGAAGGGTCTTTGGCATTGAAGGCTTCCTGATCATGATGGAGCTTTGGATCAGGAGTTGGGGTTGTCAACGAATCGAACAGGAGTCCCCAGCTACAGAGATTGTGTGAATGCTGGGGGTGAATCCACGGACACAGTGTCTCTGAAGAGACTCCTCTTCCTTGGACTAGAACGGCACCAAGGGATACCAATGATGACTCTTTGTTTGACAAAAGGCAATTTTGTGTAATATTACATGTTCTATACTATTACATTGCAATAAAGGAATCTTGAATCTTAACTTTCTATGCCCCTTATGATTTTATTTCCTGTTAGCTCACCCCTCAGGTCCTATAATCCAGAGAAAAAGGCTCCAGTCTATCTAGTCTCTCCTTACAATATGTCAACTAGTCCCAATAACATCCTTCTAAATCCTTTTCAGCTTCTTGACATTCTTCCTCTAGTAAGATGACCTGAACTCTACACAGTACTCCAAATGCAGTCTGACCAATGTACAGTTGTAACATGATGTCCTAACTCTTGTACTCAAGGTAAGCCTTCTTCACCACTTGTGTTACCACTTTCAGAGAATTACATTCTTGTACTTCTAGGTCTCTCTGTTCTACAACACTCCCCAGGGCTATGCTATCTACTGTAAATTCCCAAAACCTGTCATGTTACATTTATGTCCGTTAAATCCCATCTGCCATTCCTTGGCCTACTTTTCCAGTTAGTCCAGCTCTTTTAATCTTGGATATACTTCTTCACTGCCTATCTCAAACTGATTTGTTTGTTTTTCAGCTCTTCCACTTGAAATATTGACTTTTTTTTGCGCTGATGCTGTCAAAGTGTTTGCAGCATTTTCTGTTTTTAATTGGCAGTCAAAGTGGTGAAAGAAATCTACTTGAAAAAGCGCCGATTCTTCTCATCCATTGGTTCCTGAAACAATCATGTTTTTTTTTTGTTTATTTCATGATAACTTATGAGCGACTTCAACGCTCGCGTCGGCAAAGACTCAGAAACCTGGCCAGGAATCCTGGGCAAGCACGGTGTCGGCAAGTGCAACGACAATGGGCGCCTCCTGTTGGAGCTCTGTGCAGAACAGCGGCTTGTCATTACAAACACCCTTTTTCAGCAGAGGGACAGCCTGAAGACTACCTGGATGCATCCCCGATCCAAACACTGGCACCTCCTGGACTACGTCCTGGTGCGAGAAGGAGACAAACGAGATGTGCTCCACACCAGGGTCATGCCCAGCGCGGAATGCCACACTGACCAATGGCTGGTTCGCTGCAAGCTCAACCTTCACTTCAAGCCAAAGTCCAAGAACGGTAAAGGCCCCCAGAAAGAGGTTCAATGTTGGAAACCTGCAGTCAGACGAAGTAAGAGGAAACTTCCAGGCAAACCTCAAAGCAAAGCTCGAGGATGTAATCCGCCTCACGGACTCGTCCCATGAAACCCTTTGGGATCAGCTGAAGACTACCATACTGCAATCCACTGAAGAGGTACTGGCTTCTCCTCCAGGAAAAACAAGGACTGATTTGACGAAAACAGCCAGGAAATCCAGGAGCTGCTGGCAAAGAAGCGAGCTGCCCACCAGGCTCACCTTACAAAGCCGTCCTGGCCAGAGAAGAAACAAGCCTTTCGTCGCGCATGCAGCCATCTTCAGCGCAAACTCCGGGAGATCCAAAATGAGTGGTGGACTAGCCTCGCCAAACGAACCCAGCTCAGTGCGGACGTTGGCGACTTCAGAGGTTTTTACAAGGCTGTGTACGGCCCCTCACCCCAAGTCCAAAGCCCGCTGCGCAGCTCAGTTGGCAAAGTCCTCAGCGACAAGATCTCCATCCTCAACCGATGGTCAGAACACTTCCGATCTCTTTTCAGTGCCAACCGCTCAGTCCAAGAATCCGCCCTGCTCCAGCTCCCTCAACAGCCCCTAAGACTAGAGCTGGATGAGGTCCTCACCTGGGAAGAGACATATAAGGCAATTGAACAACTGAAAAGTGGCAAAGCAGCAGGTATGGATGGAATCCCCCCCTGAGGTCTGGAAGGCTGGCAGCAAAACTCTGCATGCCAAATTGCATGAGTTTTTCAAGCTCTGCTGGGACCAAGGAAAGCTGCCTCAGGACCTTCGTGATGCCATCATCATCACCCTGTACAAAAACAAAGGCGAGAAATCAGACTGCTCAAACTACAGGGGAATCACGCTGCTCTCCATTGCAGGCAAAATCTTCGCTAGGATTCTCCTAATTAGAATAATACCGAGTGTCGACGAGAATGTTCTCCCAGAATCGCAGTGCGGCTTTCGCGCAAACAGAGGAACTACTGACATGGTCTTTGCCCTCAGACAGCTCCAAGAAAAGTGCAGAGAACAAAACAAAGGACACTACATCACCTTTGTTGACCTCACCAAAGCCTTCGACACCGTGAGCAGGAAAGGGCTTTGGCAAATACTAGAACGCCTCGGATGCCCCCCAAAGTTCCTCAACATGGTTATCCCACTGCACGAAAACCAACAAGGTCGGGTCAGATACAACAATGAGCTCTCTGAACCCTTCTCCATTAACAATGGCGTGAAGCAAGGCTGCGTTCTCGCACCAACCCTCTTTTCAATCTTCTTCAGCATGATTCTGAACCAAGCCATGAAAGACCTCAACAATGAAGACGCTGTTTACATCCGGTACCACACGGATGGCAGTCTCTTCAATCTGAGGTGCCTGCAAGCTCACACCAAGACACAAGAGCAACTTGTCCGTGAACTACTCTTTGCAGACGATGCCGCTTTAGTTGCCCATTCAGAGCCAGCTATTCAGCGCTTGACGTCCTGTTTTGAGGAAACTGCCAAAATGTTTGGCCTGGAAGTCAGCCTGAAGAAAACTGAGGTCCTCCATCAGCCAGCCCCCCCACATCTCCATCGGGCACACAAAACTCAAAATGGTCAACCAGTTTACCTATCTCGGCTGCACCATTTCATCTGATGCAAGGATCGACAACGAGATAGACAACAGACTCGCCAAGGCAAATAGCGCCTTTGGAAGACTACACAAAAGAGTCTGGAAAAACAACCAACTGAAAAACCTCACAAAAATTAGCGTATACAGAGCCGTTGTCATACCCACACTCCTGTTCGGCTCCGAATCATGGGTCCTCTACCGGCATCACCTACGGCTCCTAGAATGCTTCCACCAGCGTTGTCTCCGCTCCATCCTCAACATTCATTGGAGTGACTTCATCCCTAACATCGAAGTACTCGGGATGGCAGAGGCCAACAGCATCGAATCCACGTTGCTGAAGATCCAGCTGCGCTGGGTAGGTCACGTCTCCAGAATGGAGGACCATCGCCTTCCCAAGATCATGTTATATGGCGAGCTCTCCACTGGCCACCGTGACAGAGGTGCACCAAAGAAGAGGTACAAGGACTGCCTAAAGAAATCTCTTTGTGCCTGCCACATTGACCACCGCCAGTGGGCTGATATCGCCTTAAACCGTGCATCTTGGAGCCTCACAGTTTGGAGGGCAGCAACCTCCTTTGAAGAAGACCGCAGAGCCCACCTCACTGACAAAAGACAAAGGAGGAAAAACTCAACACCCAATCCCAACCAAACAATTTTCCCTTGCAACCGCTGCAACCGTGTCTGCCTGTTCCGCATCGGACTTGTCAGCCACAAACGAGCCTGCAGCTGACGTGGACATTTACCCCTCCATAAATCTTCGTCCGCGAAGCCAAGCCAAAGAAAGAAAAAGAAGATGAGGACAAGAGATTACAGGTGGTGAAATTGCATTGTTGGAGGAATCCAGCAGGTTAGCAGCATTTGTGGATTCAAGGATGCAGTTAACATGTTCAGTTGATGCAACTATTCCCTTGACTGACTTGCTGAGTTTCTGCGGCATTGTTTCTTATTTCTTACTTGTGCCTGATATCCACAAAAGATGAAACTGGTCAAACTGACTGATGTACTTACCCTAATTAAAAATGATGTGTGTTTTCTTTTTAAATTTATTGAATTGTCTCTAAAATTGCCAATTAACATGATGCTTGTTTTGCATTGTAAATAATATATTTTTCTTCTCAGAAAGGAATGGATATAAAGTTAATTTTCACAGAGATAAAAGGTAAAATATTTAATGTTTGTATTTTTTTGTTTCAGGCCTCCTTTTATTTTCATCTATCTGTATCATGTGAGTGGTATCTGAGCATAATGATTTGTAATGAAAGGTGGATAATATGGAACAACTGTTCCTTTAATTACTTTGGTTAATCAATGGGTTGGTTCTTTTGTACAAGTTCTAAAAATGGTTTCTCGCTCAATTTATAAAACAAATGCTCTGTTTTTATTTGCTTTACAGTGGGCATTGATTTGCTTCACAGGTTTCAGCCTATTTAGTTAGGCCTCGGGAACTGCGTTTTTGATGCATTATAATTTGTGTTTGATGTGCTGTTGACATTCATCTTATATTTTGACACCTTGAGTCTTGATCATTTTAAAGGTTCTCTGGACATCTTCCCATTATATATGCTTGAATGTATCCAAAATACTGCCTTGTTGCGACGGCTACTCTGCTTACTGAATAACTCCACAGTGAAGCGGATTGAGTTCAGTGAGCAAAACTGATTTAGTCTTATGCTCCCAGCCTGGACCTGGCTGAGAACTGTGCCATGGGCCCTGACGCTGCCAGGGCTTCTAAACCTGGTACCAAGGTCGGGAAGAAACCTGCGACGGCGCCATTTTGGCCGGCTGCCCCGCCGCATGCGTGACATGTGAGGCCAGTTCGTCTGCCTAATGGTGTGCTGCCACACAGCCTCCCCCCCCAGAACCGGTGCCAATGTCCTTTTTTGCCCGGTGGCCTTGCTTCTTGGGCTGGGCTGCGACCATTGGCTTGTTGGGGTTGAGGCATGCTGGCTTTAATCTGTCCACAGTAAACAGTTCCCTCTTACCACCGATGTCCAGTGTGATGGTGGATCCTGTATGCTGGATGACTGTACGGTCTTTGAAGGGGTGCTGTGGACGGGCCTCACCTGATAAAAGCATATTCTGCGGAATACAGGTTACTGAGGACATAGGAGGCTTTGGGTGTTGAGCGGATGCCCACCCAGTCGGGGCTGGTGAGGTGGGCCATAAGTTCCAACTTAAGGTGGCGGAGCAATCACTCGACCAGTCCATTGGCCTGTGGCTTATAGGCTGTTGTGTGATGCAGCTCGATTTCCACCCTGTTGGTGAGCTGTGCCCAGAGCACGGAGGTGAACTGTGCGCCTCGGTCACTGATGAGGTGGGTCGGGACGCCGAATGGGGCAACCCAACCGGTCAAAAGTGCTTGGGAGCAGGAGTCTGTGGAGGCACCTGGCATCGGAATCAGCTCAGCCCAGCGAGTGGTGCGGTCTACCACCGTGAAAAGGTAACGGTTACCTTGAGAAATGGGTAAGGGGCAGACAATGTCCACATGTATGTGGCTGAACCATTCTTGGACGTGTTCAAAATCCTGCACGGCCACTCAGGTTTGCTTGTGTACCTTGGAAAGCTGGCAATGGGTGCAGGTCCTGGCCTAGTCTGCAATCTGCTTTTGAAGCCTGTGCCAGAGGAAGCGTTCTGCCACCATACGAACCATGGACCTGATGGAAGAGTGGGAAAGGTTGTGGATATGGTGGAAGACATTTCTGCACCACTGCTGGGGAACCACTGGTCACGAGTGCCCATGGAGACATCGCACAGGATGGTATCGTCACCAAGAGGAGTCGGGAGGTCCTGGAACCGCAGGCTCGTAATGGCAGTCCTGAAGGTCTGCGTCTCTTCCTCGGACTTCTGGTCCCGGGCAAGCTGGTTGTAGTCTAAGCCAGGTGTCAGCGAACAAATGGCTGGTCGGGAGAGTACATCGGCGACCACGTTGTCTTTCCCCGCCTTGTGCCGAATGTTGGTGGTGAACTCCGACACAAAGGACAGATAACGCTGTTGGTGGGCTGACCAGGGATCTCTAGCCATAGCGAGCGCCTGAGTGAGGGGTTTGTGGTTGGTAAAAGTGGTGAAAGGCCTCCCCTCCAAGAAATAGCGGAAATGATGCACAGCGAGGTAGATGCCCAACAACTCACGATCAAAAGCACTATACTTGCGCTCTGGCGGACGAAGAAGTCGGCTGAAGAATACCAGTGGTTTCCACTGATCATTAACCTGCTGCTCCAGGACAGCACTGACGGCAGGACAGCGGGTGGACGAGCAGGGTAGCATTTGTGAGGGCACCTGTCATGGCTTCGAATGCCCTGCTGGCCTCTGGAGTCCAGGCAAGCGTCTTGTCCTTAGCCGCGATGAGGCCGAAGAGTGTCTGCATGATGCGTGCAGCACCTGAAATAAATCAGTTATAGAAGTTGACCATACCCGCGAACTCTTGTAACCCCTTGAAGTTGTCTGGGCGTGGGAACTCCTGATTGCGGCGACCTTTGTAGCAGCTGGTGTAGCTCCTTTGGCTGTGATGGTATGGCCCAGGAACTGCATGGACTCTTTCTCAAACTGGCATTTGGTCGGGTTGATCATTATGTCGAAGTCGACCAGTTGGGAGAAGAGGGTGCACAGGTGAGACTTGTGTTGTGCCTGGTCTCTACTGGCAACAAGAATATCATCCAGATAAATTAACAAAAAGTTCAAATCCCTGCCCATCATATCCATGAGGTGCTGGAAGGTCTGGGCTGCGTTCTTGAGCCCGAAAGGCATTTGTATAAATTTTAACAAGCCGAAGGGGGTGATGATGGCCATTTTGGGGATGTCCTCGGGGTCCACCAGGATTTGATGATACCCACGCATCAGGTCAACCTTGGAGAACACCCTCGCACCATGCAGGTTGGCTGTAAAGTCCTGAATGTGAGGGATCGGTTAATAGTCAGGCACTGTCGCGTCGTTAAGCCGTCGATAATTTCTACAAGGGCGCCAGTCACCAGAAGCTTTTAGGACCAGGTGGAGCGGCAAGGCTCAAGGTCTTTCGGAGCGTCGAATGATCCCCAGCTCCTGCAGATGGGAGAACTCCTCTTTCGCTATCTGGAGCTCATCCGGCAGGAGCTTGCGTGCCTTGGCATGGACAGGTGGGCCTTGGGTGGGGATATAATGAAACACCCCATGGCATGGTGAGGCAGCAGAGAACTGCGGCTTGAGGAGGGACGGGAACTCGTCCTTGGGTGCGCTGACCATGGCCATCTGCAGCTGCTCAGTGCGGGAGTCATTGAGGCAAATGGATTGAAGGTACGGGCATCGACAAGTCGCCTACCTTGGGGTCGACCAGGAAGTCGACACCCAGGATCGAGGTTCGGAGGGACGAAACGGTGAACCTCCACGAGAACGTCCGCTGGCCGAGCTTGATCTTGACGTTCTTGTTACCATACATTTGGATCTCCATCGAAATGGCTGCACGTGTCACATTTGTGGCCCGAAATGTGAAGTTAATAAAACATTAAACACAAGTTTTATCAGGTAAACTTCTCAGTGGCTTTATTTACCCGTTTCCTTTGTTCTCCTGCTTGTGTTCTTATCTCTCCCTCATACCACGTGACTTCCGGTACATCACATACATATTCATTATCATGACATCCCTCCTTTAATCAGAAATAAACTTTACCTTCACTTACCAATATCCCTCGGAAACCTACAAACATCGTAACTAATGGTAATACTATAACTCAACTACATAAAATTTACTTCCTACAGCACTCATATATGCACTTTATGATATAAGATTAAAATACTGTCCCAAAGTTCTTATTAAAACTATGGCACAAAGTCTTCGTATCGTTTGGGCACTTTCCGGTTTTGTTTCGGCCTGCCTGCGATATTGTCGTCGCTTCTCGGTTGTTCACTCTCGGCGTCGGAAATCCTGCTCGCCACGGCTTCGGGTGTTTCTGGCGTTCTAGTCACTTCATCAGGAGTGCTGGTAACTGCCTCTGGAACATCATCAGGTCTCTCAGTTTCAACATCTCATATTGGCCTTTCAACCTCTTCGCTCGATGTATCTCTGGACTGGTACCTTTTTAGAGTCTGGAAAAACAACCAACTGAAAAACCTCACAAAGATAAGCGTATACAGAGCCACTGTCATACCCACACTCCTGTTCGGCTCCGAATCATGGGTCCTCTACCGGCATCACCTACGGCTCCTAGAACGCTTCCACCAGCGATGTCTCCGCTCCATCCTCAACATCCATTGGAGCACTTTCATCCCTAACGTCGAAGTACTCGAGATGGCAGAGGTCGACAGCATCGAGTCCACGCTGCTGAAGATCCAGCTGCGCTGGGTGGGTCACGTCTCCAGAATGGAGGACCATCGCCTTCCCAAGATCATGTTATATGGCGAGCTCTCCACTGGCCACCGTGACAGTGGTGCACCAAAGAAAAGGTACAAGGACTGCCTAAATAAATCTCTTGGTGCCTGCCACATTGACCACCGCCAGTGGGCTGATATCGCCTCAAACTGTGCATCTTGGCGCCTCACAGTTTGGCGGGCAGCAACCTCCTTTGAAGAAGACCGCAGAGCCCACCTCACTGACAAAAGGCAAAGGAGGAAAAACCCAACACCCAACCCCAACCAACCAATTTTCCCCTGCAGCCGCTGCAACCGTGTCTGCCTGTCCCGCATCGGACTTGTCAGCCACAAACGAGCCTGCAGCTGACGTGGACTTTTACCCCCTCCATAAATCTTCGTCCGTGGAGCCAAGCCAAAGACACCTGATACATTTCTCTTATACAGGACTCCAGCCGGATACTTGATTGTCACCATACTGCCACTTCTGGATACGACAGTATAGGGTTGATGGTAATAAGGTGTGTCTAGCTTACCACCAGTTTTATGCATCACTAGAACATTATCTCCTGGCAAGATGTCTGAGTACTTGGATCCACGTTTCGAATCTGTGTACAGCTTTGCTGCACCTTTCTTTTCAGCATCGTGGTCCCTCATCTCCTGGTCGTCTCGGATTTCCTTTATTTCTGGCATTTTTGTGCGGATTTTACTCCCAAAAAATGCTTCAGCAGGACTTTTTCCAGTGGTTGCATGAGTCGTTGCTCGATAGACAGCCACATAAGATAGCAATGCTTCTCGCCAATTTTGTCCTTCTGCGTGTGTAATCCTCAATCGTTATTCAATGGATTGATTTTGTCTCTCTACTTCTCCGTTGGCTTGCGGCCATTTCGGAGTTACTTTATGATGGTGGATACCTGTGGTCCTCATGTATTCCGCAAATGTCTCTGAAATGAATTGTGGACCATTGTCAGAGTATAATGTAACAGGTAATCCATATCTTGCGAATATCTCTGCTAATGCTTGTATTGTTTTTTCAGTGGTTGTGGACTTCAACACCACGTACTCATAGTATCTGCTGTAGTAATCTATCACTACCATAATTGATTCACCCGTCGGTAAAGGTCGCTACGTCGATCCATGGTCCTGTCGGAAGTTGCGTACTCTGGATCGGCTCTGGCGGATTACTCCTACTTGTGATTTGACATCTGTAACAAGTTTTAACAAATCTCTCTGCGTCTTTATCACAACCTGGCCACCATACCTTGGTCCTGAGGTTTTGCTTGGTACCAACAATACCTAGGTGTCCTTCATGCGCTAAGGATACGATCTTCGGTCTCAATCTTTCTGGTATCACCAATCTGCAACCTCTTAATACACACTGTCCGATGCAACAAAGTTCGTCTCTAATGGGAATGTAAACCCTGTGAGTCCACTTGTCCCATTGTCCACTCTGTATGCATTCTCTTACTTCCATGAGTTCTGGATCACGTTCGGATTCTCTCTCGACTTCCTTTGTAGTCACAGCTTTCGGTGTCGCCTGAATAGCTATGAAGCGTACAAAGCTCTCTGTTTCTGTTCCCAATTCTGACTTGGATTGTGGACATCCATCCTTCACCAATCTGGACAGCGGATCAGCAATGTTTGTTTTCCCTGCAATGTGGATTACTTTATATTTGTAGGGTTGTAGTCTGAGTACCCATCTCTCTATTCTGGCACATGGTTTGGATCTAGGTGCATAGATCACCTCTAATGGCTTATGATCTGTGATGAGTTCAAATTCAATGCCGTATAAATATGCATGGAACCTCTCACAGGCCCATACAAGTCTGAGTGCTTCTTTCTCTGTCTGAGAGTATTTTCTCTCCACATCTGATAACGATCTGCTGGCATAGGCAATGATTCTTGGTCCTCCACATTCATCTGGACCAACACAGCTCCTAAACCAACTGGGCTGGCATTCGCTATGACTTTGGTTGATGCCGCCGGATCGTAATATCCAAGAGTTTTCTTCTGCTCAGATCCAAAATGAAATGGTACTCCTTTCCTGGTTAGTTTCCTTAGTGGTTCTGCCACTGTAGCGAAATTAGGAATGAACTTTGCACAAAAATTGACCAATCCCAGGAAACTCCTCACCTCTGTTGCGTTCTGAGGTGCACGTGCCTCTGCAATAGCTTTCACCTTGGCCTCTGCAGGGTTTAGTCCTTCCCGTGTAAGTATGTGTCCCATAAAGTCCATTTCTGACACACCGAACTGTCACTTGTTTCCATTCACGGTAAGGCCTGCCTCCTGTAGTCTAGATAGTACACACCTCAACCGTTTGCCATGCTCTTCCTTCGTTGGTGCATGGACTATGATGTCGTCAGAAATGTTGGCAACTCCAGGAATTCCTTGAATCACTCGACGGATTTCATACTGGTAGATCTCCGAAGCTGCATTAATTCCAAATGATAGTCTCTTGTAACAATACAATCCACAGTGAGTCACAAATGTTGTTACATCTCGGGAACCTGGATCCAGCTCTAATTGATGATAGCCCCATTTCAGATCAATTTTTGAGAATACCTTGCTGGTAGTTAGTTCTTGAAGTATTTCCTCCACCGTTGGTATAGGGTGTCGTTCTCTAATTATAGCTTCATTGGCCATTCTCATGTCAACACATAGTCTCATGTCACCCTTTGGTTTGGGCACAATCACTACTGGGCTGACCCATTGCGTCGAATGTTCCACAGGTTCAATAATGTCTTGTTCGATCAATTCTTTAATTTTGACTTCGACTTTCCCACTAAGTCCAAACTGAGTTCGGCGCATTGGTTGTGCCTTGGGTTTGACCGTTTCATCTACCGCTAGCTTCAATTGTTGACCTTTCAGCTTTCCTACTCCTTGGAAGACTGCGGGGAATTCTTGCTTCATATCCTCATATGACTGAATTGAATTGACACAAGCTCCAATATGAAGTATTGCCAGATCTTGCGCTGTGCTTCTACTCAGCAATGGTTCTCCCCTCTCTTCTATGACCATAAACTCTGCTTTGGTGTACTTATCTCCAGCTTCAACAGTTGCAGTAAAACATCCAATGGTCTGCAATGGCTTGGTTGCTGTGTATGGATACAGTTTCTTGGAACACTTCTTTGAGGTACAGATGATCTTTTTCCTTTTCAACTTCTCCCATAAATGTCGATCAATCACATTACTGTCACTGCCTGAGTCTACAATGACCTGCACTGTCACTCCACCAATGATCACTGGGACCTTCTCATGATGTACTTCATTCAACGTAAATTGGTAACAACTCTGTTCCTCCTGGGTATCTTCATCATCACCGTCTATCTGGCAAATGGTATCTTTTTTTCCAGGATACTTTCCTTTCCCCCAGGCTTTGCCTTTGGAAGTTGTACTCTTCCTCTTCTGGTCTGCATTGGACTTGCTTTTGCACTTCTTTGCAAAGTGGTCCTTACCTCCACACTTTCTGCAAACTTTGCCTTTGGCCGGGCAATATGGGTCTTTTCCAAAGTGACCTCGGTATCCACATCGATAACACTCCACGTCCTGCGTCGACGTATATCTTGGCTGATTATGGCGATGTGAGAGCCTCTTAATTTGATGGCTTGAGTTGTCTTTCAGGGTCATGGTATGAAATTGCCCTTCAAAAGCCTCTAATGCAGCAGCAATGGTTAAAGCATCGGAGAGTTCTAACTCACTCCCTCTTTCCAGTAGACGTCTGATCTGCAGTGCTGTACATGCCCAAATTGCATGTACTGTTGTTTCCATTTCCTTCTTACAGTGAAAACATCTATCTGATACTGTTGGGTCCCATTTATTTAACTTTTGGGTAGTGATATATAGCTTGTGTAACCAATTACATTGTGTCATGCGTAACCTTGTGTTTATTGTATTTCTCATAGTTCCGGAGCATAGCTTTTCCCATTTTTCATTTTTTATCTTTATGTTTAGATCTTGTTCCCACTTTTTGGGTTTACAGGTTATTTCCTCGTTCTCTTTCTCTTGCAGCTTGATGTACATGTTTGTTATAAATCTTTTAATTATCACTGTGTCTGTAATCACATATTCAAAGCTGCTTCCTTCTGGTAACCTCAGCCTGCTTCCCAATTTGTCCTTTAAGTAGGTTTTCAGTTGGTGGTATGCAAACATTGTACCGTGAGTTATACCATATTTGTACTTCATTTGTTCAAAAGGTAATAAATTATTTCCCAAAAAACAATTCTCTATTCTTTTGATCCCTTTTCTCGCCCATTCTCTAAAGGAAAGGTTATCTATTGTGAAAGGGATTAGTTGATTTTGCGTCAATAATAATTTTGGTAGTTGGTAATTTGTTTTTTTTTCCCTTTCTATGTGAATCTTCTTCCAAATGTTGAGCAGATGGTGCAGTATTGGTGAACTTCTAAATTGCACCAGTTTTTCCATCCTACTTACAAAGTATTTGTGATAGAGCACATACATGACATCACATAAAACTCTGAAATTCTTTTTCTGCAGACCAAGCAGAATTTCTAATTACCAGTAACTAAACTGTAGTCAAAGAAAGAATTGTACACAAACTGTGCAAAAGCAGAGGTATCAAAAAACAACAAAAAAAAAATGACCGAAGTATGAGTCCTTAAATCAGTCTGATGGTTGAGGGGTAGTCAATATTTCTGAACCTGGTAGTGACATCTGTACCTCTTTCCTGATGGCAGCAGTGAGAACAAAGCATATCCTGGGTGGTGTGGATCTTTGATAGTTGCTACTGCTTTCCAGCAGCAATGTTGCATGGTGGGGAGAATTTTGCATGTAATGTACTGGCTGAGTCTGAAATATGATCCGAGAGCTTGCTCTCCTATTCGGTAAGATCATGATCGATATGACTGTATTCTCAATTCTGCATTTCAGACGATCTCAGTAATACATCTCCCCTACAATGTTGAGAACCTAATGTTATTTAAAGACTCCTCTCTCACTGCTAGTTGAGGAGAGAGTTGCAAAGAATTGCAACCTTCTTAGCGAAACCTTTATCGCCTATATTTTCAATGAGTGTGTAGCGAGGTTGCTACGATTATAGCTCGAGGTAGAAAGAAGACACACACCAAGGTAGTGTTATTGACACTGACTTTATCGGGCTGCAGCTCCGCATTTTATAGGCAGCTGGCCGTGTCACCAGTGGGGCGCGGCTTGAGTGAGACTAGCTGCTGATTAGTTGGCTTGGATGCGCGGTCCCTGATTGGTCCCCCTGCGATCCACTGGCTGAGATTGGCTGATTTGACTACTATTCCTGTGGCCTATGGGAGTGGACGTCTCATCCTGAGTGCTGTCTGCCCAATCATTGTGTTCGACGACTGTTTGCTGAGTCGGCCTGTTGAGTGGGCCACTACATGCTTGGCATTGAGTATGTTCTGGCCCACTGAGTGACCTCTTTACAGAGGCTGTACCAGACATAGCTGTTGGCCACCATTCTAACTATAGTCCTGATAGTGGAGTGAGCCAAATTGTGGACTGAATCGAAAACTCGCCTCCCCCATGCGACCAGAATGACGGGGAGCGGTTTACCATTTGAGATATCGTGAAGCAGCGTGTGGTTTCCTGGGGTGATTGGATGTCCTCCAGTTGCAAGCTGGTAAGTGCTGTCTGGTACGCCGGTATGTCAGGGTCAGCTTGCTGCGCATCTGCCGGGGCTGTATAGTCTTGATAATAATAAAATCATATAAATTCTAGAATATGAATCATGTCTATTAGAATAAAATGAATAGTTCCTTTCTCTAGGATGTATCCTTCTCCAAATATCAACCAAATTCAGGTCCTGCATTAGTGACAAAGTTATTTAGGCTACCTTAGATTTTAACACACTCTTTGTAGATCCATCCAATAAAGGGTCAAAACAAAAATTAAAATCTCTTTCCACTAAAATATTTGCATTAGCTTCCCCCATATTTAAAAGGGTTTCTTATGTAAATTTACCATAATCCCCATTTGGTGCATAAATATCCGTTAATGTCCATTGTTCAGAAAAAAATTGACAATTTATCAATACAAACTGACCAATTAGGTCTAAACTGTATTTTGTATTTTTTGGAAGCTTTTTATTTATCAAAATTGCTGCTAATCTAGCTTTTTTTGTTAAAATGTGATGCAACTACCGTTCCAATGCAATCCCTTTTTAATTTTTGATGCTCCTTTTCAATTAAATGTGTTTCTTGTAGAAAAGGAATATTTACTTTTTTTTTAAACATATGTCAAAACTCTTTCTCTTTATAGGGTTTTGAAGCCCATTTACATTTGATTTTAATCTTTTACTCATTGTAAAAATTTTGAAATTCTTTTATTTTCCCCTTTTCCTGCTTCCCCTTCATCTGTCTCTAGCTCTTCACCAACCGCTTAAAAACAAACAAAAAAACCCAAATCCGGTTTAAAAAAAAAAGATAGTACTTGATTGAAGACTTAAAGAAAGAGAAATAGAAAAGAGAACCCCCCCCCCCCCTTAAGCATTGTTATAAAGCCCCCTGACAATACTACCAGCCTCCATTTTTAAGGTTGTGACTAGAGTTGCAAAATAATGTCCACGGTTTGGCATGAACCAGTCAGCATATCTCCGGCTCCTCGGAGTATATTAAACTCATCTCTGCAGTATTTCAAAGCGTTTTCAGATTTCTTTCACCATAATATAACTTTCCATTTTCAAGTGTCCACTCTTTGGATCAATTCTTGACACATGTCCGGCAAACTTTCTGCATATTCTTGCACATGTTCCAGATTAATTAAAAAAATCTACTTGAACCTCTGAGCAAATACTTTCAGTTGCAGGAAAATGCAGATTAAAAGTATTTCCCTTCTTCCACAGTATATTTTTAACTGGATTAAAATTCTTCCTTTTCTTCAATAATTCAAAGCTCATATCAGGAAAAAAGACAATCTTGTTCCCTCCAAATTTCAATGGTGTTTTTCTTTCTTTAGGCTGTTTGGCTGCTAATTCCAAGATTTTTTTTCCCTCACTTGCTAACGAAGAAATTTGACCAAAATAGTCCTCGACTTTTGATCCGGCTGAGGTTTAGGTCAAAGGGCTCTATGAGCTTTGCTCAATCTGAATATCTCTTTAAAATGCTCTTGTCCAAAAGTCTGAAAAATCCAATGCTGTAAAAGTTGAATAATATCTTCTTCCTCTCCTTTCTGGTCAATAATCTTAATATCATTTCTATGACTAAAATTTTCTAATGAATCTACTTTTTCAGACAATGGCTTGTTCATCACTAATCCTTCATCCACTTTATCTGCTTTTACTTGAAGAAATTGATTTTCCAAATTAATGCTTTGAATTTTTTCTTCCACTTCCTGATTTTTTTTGCATCTCTAACAAATTCACATGCTTTATTAACTTTAGCCTCTGATCTCTTAATATCATGTCTTATTAACTTTAAATCTTCCATAATCATAACCTGTGTGTCTTGACATTTAGGGATAACTAACTTTCTTACCCTTTCTTCTTCCAACAATTCCTCTGAGTTTTGTTCTTTTTCCTCTTCGCTCCTTTTTCTTCCAACTCCAATAATTTTCCCTCCTCAGACAGCTGTTTGGACTGTCTGGGAGCCTGTCTAGAGGACTTAGTAAGCCATTCTGACAGGGCTTCCTGTTGCTGCCAACTGCTCAAGCGCGACTCCTTGTGCATGCGCAGTCGGGTTGTTCCTTTCCCTGACTCACCTGGATGTCCCTGTTGTTGCAGGGATGCCACAACTCGCTGGGATGTGAGTTGGGAGGCCCCCTTTTATCAGAGAATAGGCTTCCCTACAGGTCCCGACGACTTCTTCAAGGTAGGCCTTTCCATTTCGTCTTTTTTTGCCCATCTTCTCTATAATTTCTTCTGCTTCTTTGTTTTTCTTTGGCAGCATTGCTTTTTTTTCTCTTTGACTATTTACAATTTATTCAGATGAATTTCAAATTTTTCACTTTTTTCTACCTTTTAACTTTTTCTTGGATGAGCCAGATACTCTGTCCTGGCTCTACGTCATCACGTGACTCCCTTTCTCCTTTCCCCCCCCCAGGCCGCATAATCGATATCCGGGACAGGGTCGTGCTCTGCTGGGACAGCCGAACTGGATAGGGCATCAGCTACCACATTGGACTTGCCAGCGAAATGTTCATTGTCCATCAAAAATTCAGATATGTAGGACAGGTGCCGCCGTTGCCTGGCTGACCACGGATCTGACACCTTGTTTGTGTAAATTTTGAACTTCCTGCCCTCCAGGAAGTTATGGAAATGCTAATTTGCCAGGTATAATGCTAACTGCTCCCTGTCAAAATCACTGTACTTGAGCTCTGGTGGTCTGAGCTGTTTACTGATGAAGGCCAGTGGCTGCTCCTGTCCGTTAGCCAGT
Organism: Narcine bancroftii; assembly: GCF_036971445.1. Lineage (NCBI taxonomy): Eukaryota > Metazoa > Chordata > Chondrichthyes > Torpediniformes > Narcinidae > Narcine > Narcine bancroftii. The sequence goes on along the minus strand of NC_091476.1, from coordinate 20,786,809 downwards.
TGCTCAAGTACACCCCTGACTACTGTGGTGGAGGCATCTACCGTGAGGGCGGTTGTGGCATCTGTCCTGTGATGCACAAGGAGGGTGGCTTTGGTCAGGGTGTCTTTGGTTGCTTGGAAAGCTTCGGTTGCCTCCTGTGTCCATTGAATGTCTTTTCTGGGCCATGCTATGAGGGGAAATAGTGTACTCATGATGCAAGCCACTGCAGGTCTAAAACAATGATTTAAAATTGACCACACTTGCAAACTTTTGCAGTCCTTTCACAGTCATTGGTCTTGGTAAAGAATAAATAGTGTCCATTTTGGTGGGTAACAGCCTGGCCCCAAGTAGGTCAATGCGATGGCCCTACATGACATTTGGCTGGATTGTTAGTTCTACCAAACTCACTTAGCCTGGAGAACAATAATCTTAAAGTGAGCAACGTGCTCAGTGCAGGTGTGGCTGACTATTAAAATGACATTGAGGTAGATGAAGGTGAAGTGCAGATCCATGCCCACTTTGTCCATCAATCTTTGGAAAGTCTGAGCTGCATTTTTCAGCCTGAATGGCATGCAGAGGAATTCGAACAACCCAAAGGGGGTTGTGATGGCAGTTTGGGGAATATCATTGGGATGAACGGGATCTGATGATAACTCCTGATGTGTTCCACCTTAGAGAATATCTGTTCCCCTTGTAGATTAGTGGTGAAGTCCTACATATGGAGCACGGGAAATCCATCGGGCGTGGTGGCCTCATTAAGGCAGCGATAGTCTCCGTACGGCCTCCAACCTCCAGCTGCCTTGGGTACCATGTGGAGGGGGAAGGCCCAAGTGCTATTGCAGCGCCACACAATGCCTAGTTTTCCAATCTTTCAAAACTCTTCTCTAGCCAGGTTGTGTTTCTTGGGGGGAAGATGCCATGTCCTGGCATGGAGGGGAGGGCCCTCCGTAATTGCTGTCTCACCCCATGTTTGGGTTCCATTGCGTTGAAATGGGGCATGGTGCTGGAAGGGAATTCTGCTAAGACTCTACCGAATTTGTTGTCAGCGGTACTCACTGAGTACAGATGGGGGTTAGTAAGTTCAATGTCCTTGAGCAAGTGTGTCTGAAATGTCCGGGTGTGTACCAGCTGACACTCCTTAATGTCCACCAGATGCGAGTTGGCTTTCAAGAAATCAGCACCCTGTAATGGTTGTTGTACAGTCGCCACCGAAAACTTCCAGGTTTATTGTCTGTCCTCAAAGTGGAGGGGAATTGTACAGGTGCCAAAGTCCGAATGTTGAAGCTCTCGGCCCACCTTGCTGCTGCGGGCTTCTCAGCTAGACGGGGAAGGATGCTGTACTGTGCCCTGGTATCCACCAAGAAATGTTGGCCCGACAGGGAGTCTTGGATGTGGAGGAGGCTATGCAGTTGGCCAGTTATCTCAGCCATCAATGATGGCCAGCCTTGGCATTTCCATGGAATGTGGAGGGAGAGTGACATTGACGGGCCTCAGTATCCCACCAATGATGATAGAAACAGTACTTCACACCAGTGGGGTGCGTTGATTGGATGGTTGGTCGACGGGCTTCCTGGCTGGGCTTTGCTGATGAGGTGCTCTCATCTGTTCAAGTGAAACTCAGGCATTCCTCTTCCCCACCCATAGTACGTCTACTTGGGCAGCCACTCTTCTAGGGTCATTGAAGTCTTCCTCCGTAATGAGCAGCCGGATGTCTTCAGCCAGCTGCTCCAGAAAGATCTGCTAGAATAGCAGGCAAGAGGTGTGGCCATCATTGAGAGCGAGCATGTCGCTCATGAGGGTGGAAGGGGTCTGTCACATTTGTGGCCCGAAATGTGAAGTTAATAAAACATCAAACACAAGTTTTATCAAGTAAACTTCTCAGTGGCTTTATTTTCCAGTTTCATTTGTTCTCCTGCTTGTGCTCCTATCTCCCTCTCATACCACGTGACTTCCGGTACATCTCATACATATTCATTATCATGACATCCCTCCTTTAATCAGAAATAAACTTTACCTTCACTTACCAATATCCCTCGGAAACATACAAACATCGTAACTAATGGTAATACTATAACTTAACTACATAAAATTTACTTCCTACAGCACTCTATCGTGCACTTTATGATATAAGATTAAATACTGTCCCAAAGTTCTTATTAAAACTATGGCACAAAGTCTTCGTATCATTTGGGCACTTTCCGGTTTTGTTTCGGCCTGCCTGCGATATTGTCGTCGCTTCTCGGTTGTTCACTCTCAGCGTCGGAAATCCTGTTCGCCACGGCTTCGGGTGTTTCTGGCGCTCTAGTCACTTCATCAGGAGTGCTGGTAATTGCCTCTGGAACATCATCAGATCTCTCAGTTTCAACATCTCGTATTGGCCTTTCAACCTCTTCGCTCGATGTATCTCTGGACTGGTACCTTTTTACACTTGATACATTTCTCTTATACAGGACTCCAGTCGGAGACTTGACTGTCACCATACTGCCACTTCTGGATACGACAGTATAGGGTTGATGGTAATAAGGTGTGTCTAGCTTACCACCAGTTTCATGCCTCACTAGAACATTATCTCCTGGCATGATGTCTGAGTACTTGGCTCCACGTTTCGAATCTGTGTACAGCTTTGCTGCACCTTTCTTTTCAGCATCGTGGTCCCTCATCTCCTGGTCGTCTCGGATTTCCTTTATTTCTAGCATTTTTGTGCGGATTTTTCTCCCAAAAAAATGCTTCTGCAGGACTTTTTCCAGTGGTTGCATGAGACGTTGCTCGATAGACAGCCACATAAGATAGCAATGCTTCTCGCCAATTTTGTCCTTCTGCGTGTGTAATCCTCAATCGTTTTTCAATGGACTGATTTTGTCTCTCTACTTCTCCGTTGGCTTGCGGCCATTTCGGAGTTACTTTATGATGGTGGATACCTGTGATCCTCATGTATTCCGCAAATGTCTCTGAAATGAATTGTGGACCATTGTCAGAGTATAATGTAACAGGTAATCCATATCTTGCGAATATCTCTGCTAATGCTTATATTGTTTTTTCAGTGGTTGTGGACCTCAACACCACGTACTCATAGTATCTGCTGTAGTAATCTATCACTACCATAATTGATTCACCCGTCGGTAAAGGTCCAAGAAAATCAACAGCTACGTCGATCCATGGTCCTGTCGGGAGTTGCGTACTCCGGATCGGTTCTGGCGGATTACTCCTACTTGTGATTTGACATCCATGACAAGTTTTAACAAATTTCTCTGCGTCTTTATCACAACCTGGCCACCATACCTTGGTCCTGAGGTTTTGCTTGGTACCAACAATACCTAGGTGTCCTTCATGCGCTAAGGATACGATCTTCGATCTCAATCTTTGCGGTATCACCAATCTGCAACCTCTTAATACACACTGTCCGATGCAACAAAGTTCGTCTCTAATGGGAATGTAAGCCTTGTGAGTACACTTGTCCCATTGTCCACTCTGTATGCATTTTCTTACTTCCGTGAGTTCTGGATCACGTTCGGATTCTCTCTCGACTTCCTTCGTAGTCACAGCTTTCGGTGTCACCTGAATAGCACGAAGCGTACAAAGCTCTCTGTTTCTGTTCCCAATTCTGACTTGGATTGTGGACCACTATCCTTCACCAATCTGGACAGCGGATCTGCAATGTTTGTTTTCCCTGCAATGTGGATTACTTTATATTTGTAGGGTTGTAGTCTGAGTACCCATCTCTCTATTCTGGCACATGGTTTGGATCTAGGTGCATATATCACTTCTAATGGCTTATGATCTGTGATGAGTTCAAATTCAGTGCCGTATAAATATGCATGGAACCTCTCACAGGCCCATACAAGTCCGAGTGCTTCTTTCTCTGTCTGAGAGTATCTTCTTTCCACATCTGATAACGATCTGCTGGCATAGGCAATGATTCTTGGTCCTCCATCATGCATCTGGACCAACACGGCTCCTGAACCAACCGGGCTGGCATCCGCTATGACTTTGGTTGATGTCGCCGGATCATAATATCCAAGAGTTTTTGCATCTGTCAGGCTTTGCTTGAGTGCTGTGAACGCTTTCTTCTGCTCAGATCCAAAATGAAATGGTACACCTTTCCTGGTTAGTTTTCTTAGTGGTTCTGACACTGTAGCGAAATTAGGAATGAACTTTTCAAAAAAATTGACCAATCCCAGGAAACTCCTCACCTCTGTTGCATTCTGAGGTGCACGTGCCTCTGCAATAGCTTTCACCTTGGCCTCTGCAGGGTTTAGTCCTTCCCGTGTAAGTCTGTGTCTCATGAAGTCCATTTCTGACACACCGAACTGGCACTTGTCTCCATTCACGGTAAGGCCTGCCTCCTGTAGTCTAGATAGTACACGCCTCAACCGTTTGTCATGCTCTTCCTTCGTTGGTGCATGGACTATGATGTCGTCAGAAATGTTGGCAACTCCAGGAATGCCTTGAATCACTCAATGGATTTCATACTGGTAGATCTCCGAAGCTGCATTAATTCCAAATGATAGTCTCTTGTAACGATACAATCCACAGTGAGTCACAAATGTTGTTACATCTCGGGAACCTGGATCCAGCTCTATTTGATGATAGCCCCATTTCAGATCAATTTTTGAGAATACCTTGCTGGTAGTTAGTTCTTGAATTATTTCCTCCACTGTTGGTATAGGGTGTCGTTCTCTAATTATAGCTTCATTGGCCATTCTCATGCCAACACATAGTCTTATGTCACCCTTTGGTTTGGACACAATCACTACGGGACTGACCCATTGTGTCGAATGTTCCACCGGTTCAATAATGTCTTGTTCGATCAATTCTTTAATTTTGGCTTCGACTTTCCCACGAAGTCCAAACGGAGTTCAGCGCATTGGTTGTGCCTTGGGTTTGACCGTTTCATCTACCGCTAGCTTCAATTGTTGACCTTTCAGCTTTCCTACTCCTTGGAAGACTGCGGGGAATTCTTGCTTCATATCCTCATATGACTGAATTGAATTGACACAAGCTCCAATATGAAGTATTGCCAGATCTTGCGCTGTGCTTCTACTCAGCAATGGTTCTCCCCTCTCTTCTATGACCATAAACTCTGCTTTGGTGTACTTATCTCCAGCTTCAACAGTTGCAGTAAAACATCCAATGGTCTGCAATGGCTTGGTTGCTGTGTATGGATACAGTTTCTTGGAACACTTCTTTGAGGTACAGATGATCTTTTTCCTTTTCAACTTCTCCCATAAATGTCGATCAATCACATTACTGTCACTGGCTGAGTCTACAATGACCTGCACTGTCACTCCACCAATGATCACTGGGACCTTCTCATGATGTACTTCATTCAACGTAAATTGGTAACAACTCTGTTCCTCCTGGGTATCATCATCGTCACCGTCTATCTGGCGAATGGTATTTTTTTTCCAGGATACTTTCCTTTCCCCCAGGCTTTGCCTTTGGAAGTTGTACTCTTCCTCTTCTGGTCTGCATTGGACTTGCTTTTGCACTTCTTTGCAAAGTGGTCCTTACCTCCACACTTTCTGCAAACTTTGCCTTTGGCCGGGCAATATGGGTCTTTTCCAAAGTGACCTCGGTTTCCACATCGATAACACTCCACGTCCTGTGTTGACGTATATCTTGGCTGGTTATGGCGATGAGAGCCTCTTAATTTGCTGGCTTGAGTTGTCTTTCAGGGTCATGGTATGAAATTGCCTCTCAACAGCCTCTAATGCAGCAGCAATGGCTAAAGCATCAGTGAGTTCCAACTCACTCCCTCTTTCCAGTAGATGTCTTCTGAGTTTATCTGATCTGCAGTGCTGTACGACTTGATCCAATAATTGGTTGTCCAAATCAGTTGGCATGTAATTGCATCCAACAGCTAGCTGGCGTAGTCTCGTCACGTACTGAGTAATTGTCTGGCCATCTTCTTGTCTCGTTCTCCGAAACAAATGGCGTTGAAATGTAGCATTCGGTGTCACTACATAGTGTGCATTTAATGCATCTACCGCTTTCCGGTACTCATCCTTTCTTCCAGTATTCAAAAGTGTCTTAAATGTTTCCCGAACTGCGGGACCAGCAGTGAAAAGAAGTAACGCCCTCCTCTGCGCTTTTTGTTCAACTGTACCGGTATCTAGAAATAGGCCACGACTGTCGGCGTAGGATTCAAATTCTTCCAGCCATGCCTTCCACTTCACACTTACAGTGCTTGCATCACCAGTCGGGTCAAAATGAGCAATTCCACTATGTGTTAGAAAGTCACCGTCTGCCCCAGCCATGAGGAAATATTCCAGCCCCAAAAGTACTGAGTCAAAGAGAAAATCCTTATCACCTTGAAGTTGTCTGTAATCCTCTGTGATCTTCTTTAGTCTTTAATTTTCTTCAAGCTTCTTTCATCCTCGTCGCCAATGTCACATTTGTGGCCCGAAATGTGAAGTTAATAAAACATCAAACACAAGTTTTATCAGGTAAACTTCTCAGTGTCTTTATTTTCCAGTTTCCTTTGTTCTCCTGCTTGTGCTCTTTTTTTTTTTCTTTGGCTTGGCTTCGCGGACGAAGATTTATGGAGGGGGTAAAAAGTCCACGTCAGCTGCAGGCTCGTTTGTGGCTGACAAGTCCGATGCGGGACAGGCAGACACGATTGCAGCGGTTGCAGGGGAAAATTGGTTGGTTGGGGTTGGGTGTTGGGTTTTTCCTCCTTTGCCTTTTGTCAGTGAGGTGGGCTCTGCGGTCTTCTTCAAAGGAGGTTGCTGCCCGCCAAACTGTGAGGCGCCAAGATGCACGGTTTGAGGCGTTATCAGCCCACTGGCGGTGGTCAATGTGGCAGGCACCAAGAGATTTCTTTAGGCAGTCCTTGTACCTTTTCTTTGGTGCACCTCTGTCACGGTGGCCAGTGGAGAGCTCGCCATATAACACGATCTTGTGAAGGCGATGGTCCTCCATTCTGGAGACGTGACCCATCCAGCGCAGCTGGATCTTCAGCAGCGTGGACTCGATGCTGTCGACCTCTGCCATCTCGAGTACTTCGACGTTAGGGATGTAAGCGCTCCAATGGATGTTGAGGATGGAGCGGAGACAACGCTGGTGGAAGCTTTCTAGGAGCCGTAGGTGGTGCCGGTATAGGACCCATGATTCGGAGCCGAACAGGAGTGTGGGTATGACAACGGCTCTGTATACGCTTAACTTTGTGAGGTTTTTCAGTTGGTTGTTTTTCCAGACTCTTTTGTGTAGTCTTCCAAAGGCGCTATTTGCCTTGGCGAGTCTGTTGTCTATCTCATTGTCGATCCTTGCATCTGATGAAATGGTGCAGCCGAGATAGGTAAACTGGTTGACCGTTTTGAGTTTTGTGTGCCCGATGGAGATGTGGGGGGGCTGGTAATCATGGTGGGGAGCTGGCTGATGGAGGACCTCAGTTTTCTTCAGGCTGACTTCCAGGCCAAACATTTTGGCAGTTTCCGCAAAGCAGGACGTCAAGCGCTGAAGAGCTGGCTCTGAATGGGCAACTAAAGCGGCATCGTATGCAAAGAGTAGTTCACGGACAAGTTTCTCTTGTGTCTTGGTGTGAGCTTGCAGGCGCCTTAGATTGAAGAGACTGCCATCCGTGCGGTACCGGATGTAAACAGCGTCTTCATTGTTGGGGTCTTTCATGGCTTGGTTCAGCATCATGCTGAAGAAGATTGAAAAGAGGGTTGGTGCGAGAACACAGCCTTGCTTCACGCCATTGTTAATGGAGAAGGGTTCAGAGAGCTCATTGCTGTATCTGACCCGACCTTGTTGGTTTTCGTGCAGTTGGATAATCATGTTGAGGAACTTTGGGGGACATCCGATGCGCTCTAGTATTTGCCAAAGCCCTTTCCTGCTCACGGTGTCGAAGGCTTTGGTGAGGTCAACAAAGGTGATGTAGAGTCCTTTGTTTTGTTCTCTGCACTTTTCTTGGAGCTGTCTGAGGGCAAAGACCATGTCAGTAGTTCCTCTGTTTGCGCGAAAGCCGCACTGTGATTCTGGGAGAATATTCTCGGCGACACTAGGTATTATTCTATTTAGTAGAATCCTAGCGAAGATTTTGCCTGCAATGGAGAGCAACGTGATTCCCCTGTAGTTTGAGCAGTCTGATTTCTCGCCTTTGTTTTTGTACAGGGTGATGATGATGGCATCACGAAGATCCTGAGGCAGTTTACCTTGGTCCCAACAAAGCTTGAAAAGCTCATGCAGTTTTGCATGCAGAGTTTTGCCGCCAGCCTTCCAGACTTCTGGGGGGATTCCATCCATACCTGCTGCTTTGCCACTTTTCAGTTGTTCGATTGCCTTATATGTCTCATCCAGGGTGGGAACCTCATCCAGCTCTAGCCTTAGGGGCTGTTGAGGGAGCTGGAGCAGGGCGGAATCTTGGACTGAGCGGTTGGCACTGAAAAGAGATTGGAAGTGTTCTGACCATCGGTTGAGGATGGAGATCTTGTCGCTGAGGAGGACTTTGCCGTCTGAGCTGCGCAGCGGGCTTTGGACTTGGGGTGAGGGGCCATACACAGCCTTTAGAGCCTCGTAGAAACCCCTGAAGTCGCCAATGTAAAGGGTGGGGCCAGTACTGCGCGCACTGCACTCCACCTAAAAGCTCCTTTGCGCAGGCCCGAGGACAGGTCCACGTCCTCCCCCTCCACGTCCTCCCCCTCCACGTCCTCCCCCTCCACGTCCTCCCCCTCCACGTCCTCCCCCTCCACGTCCTCCCCCTCCACGTCCTCCCCCTCCACGTCCTCCCCCTCAAAAGATGCTCACAAACTCAAGCTAGCATGCTGGAACATCAGAACCATGCTAGACAAGGCTGACAGGCACCGACCTGAACGTCGGTCTGCCCTCATTGCACATGAACTCCTCAGACTTGACATCGACATAGCCGCTCTCAGTGAAGTCCGCCTGGCAGATGTAGGCAGCCTCCAAGAACGCGGCGCGGGCTACACACTCTACTGGTCTGGCAAGCCTTCGGATGAACGACGCCTATCTGGTGTAGGCTTCATGGTCAAGAGCTTCATTGCCTCCAAACTCGAAAACCTTCCGACAGGCCTCTCGGACCGAATCATGTCCATGCGACTTCCCCTTCAAAACAAGCGTCACATCACCCTCATCAGTGTCTATGCTCCAACCGTCCAGGCGGAACCAGCAGAAAAGGACAAATTCTACACCGACCTGCGCAACCTCATCCAACGCACCCCTACAGCCGACAAGGTTGTCATTCTGGGCCACTTCAACGTTCGTGTCGGCAAAGACTCAGAAACCTGGCCAGGAATCCTAGGCAAGCATGGCGTCGGCAAGTGCAACGACAATGGGCGCCTCCTGTTGGAGCTCTGCGCAGAACAGCGGCTTGTCATTACAAACACCCTTTTTCAGCAGAGGGACAGCCTTAAGACCACCTGGATGCATCCCCGATCCAAACACTGGCACCTCCTGGACTACATCCTGGTGCGAGAAAGTGACAAACGAGATGTGCTCCACACCAGGGTCATGCCTAGCGCGGAATGCCACACTGACCACCGGCTGGTTTGCTGCAAGCTCAACCTTCACTTCAAGCCAAAGCCCAGGAACAATAAAGCCCCCAGAAAGAGGTTCAATGTTGGAAACCTGCAGTCAGACGAAGCGAGAGGAAACTTCCAGGCAAACCTCAAAGCAAAGCTCGACGATGCAACCCGCCTCATGGACCCGTCCCCTGAAACCCTCTGGGATCAGTTGAAGACTACCATACTGCAATCCACTGAAGAGGTACTGGGCTTCTCCTCCAGGAAAAACAAGGACTGGTTTGACGAAAACAGCCAGGAAATCCAGGAGCTGCTGGCAAAGAAGCGAGCTGCCCACCAGGCTCACCTTACAAAGCCGTCCTGTCCAGAGAAGAAACAAGCCTTCCGTCGCGCATGCAACCATCTTCAGCGCAAACTCCGGGAGATCCAAAGTGAGTGGTGGACTAGCCTCGCCAAACAAACCCAGCTCAGCGCGGACATTGGCTTGTGCTCTTATCTCCCTCTCATACCACGTGACTTCCGGTACATCTCATACATATTCATTATCATGACAGGGTCCTGTCCCCCAAACCATTGATATGCAAAGTTCAGGCTATGCGCTCAAATTTTGAGAGTCCGAAAGTGCGGGTTAATAGCTCCTTGATAGCCACATACTTCCCTTGCTCCAGGGACTGCTGGAGGAAGTTGATGATGCAGGCCGCTGTATCTTGATCGAGGGTGCTGACCACGTGGTAGTGGTACTTGTCATCTGCAGAGATCTGGCGAATGGCGAACTGCGCCTCGGCATGCTGGAACCACACCCGCGTTTGCAATGTCCAGAAGCCCAGTAGCTTCAACGCCACAGCATTGATTGTAGGCTGTTCCTCCATTGTTGGGTCCAAAGCGCCGTTTGGACCAGTCAGGGACACCACTGTGGCAGGGTCATTATGGTTATAGCTCAAGTTGTAGCTTGAGGTAGAAAGAAGATTTGCACACCAAGGGAGTGTAACTGACGCTGACTTTATTAGGCTGTAGCTCTGTCTTTTTTGGATGCTGGCATGGCTTGAGTGAGGCTGGCTGCTGATTGGTTGTCCTGGATGCGCGAGCCTGGATTGGACACCCTGCGATCCGCTGGCTGTGATGGGCCAATTTGACTGCTATTCCTGTGGCCTATGGGAGCGGATGTCTCGTCCTGCATGCTATCTGCCTGATTGTCGTGTTTGAGAACTGTTTGCTTTGTTGGCCTGTGGAGTGTGCTGCGGGCCACTACAAGTATTCCTTTATTTTGAAACAAAGACCTTTGATTCTAGAATCTTCCACAAGAGGAAACATCTGCACATCTCTCCCATTTTGGTTCTTTGTATGTTTCAAATCAAGTACTCTCTCGATCTTCTAAACTTTATGGGACACATGCTTAACCTTTAAACTTACCGCATAGTTCACTTAGTTTACTTAGTCTTCCCTGAACTGTTTGCTCTGCATTTACATAATTTCTTGAACAGAAAAATGATGACTGTGGATAATACTTGACTGATGTAACTGCAGCTTGATTTCCTAACTTTCGTGCTCAGTTCTGTTATGCACAGGTTTCAGACATGACACCCAGATACTTCTACATTTAAACTTGCAAGTATTCCCCACTAAGATATGCTTTCTTTTAATTTTCATTTCACATTCATCCATATGATAGTCAGATCTTTGCCTACCCCAAAACCTGTTTATAATCTCTTTGTAGTCTGCTTGTATCCAAATTTACTTTACAACCTATTATAGTGGCAACAACAAATTTAGCAATAATTGCAGTAGTTGGTATCACTTGTTTAAAAAATAAGGATACCTCAGCATCGATGTGGCAGATCATTTGTTGCCTCTTGATAAATGGAAAAAAAGTTAATTTATGTCATCTTTCTATTTTTTTGTTTGCGAAACGTTCTTTTGTCCATGGTAACATGTTGCTTTTGCAGCACACATTTTTATTTTCCTTTATTACAGAATCAGTATTTTGCTCTGGGCTCTCCTTTTAAATATGTGTGGTTGCAAGTTCAACCTGAGCTTTAATGCAAAAACTTGTGCAGTGCAGCACGTATGATGCACCGTTGAAGGTGTTGTTGTTTAGATGTGATCTTAAATTGAAAGTTGATTGGCTGGTTCAAGTTGACATAAAGGATTCTATTGCTCTTTCTTGCAAAGGGTGCATGAGAATCCTGGCTATTATTTATTTCTTAACCATCATTAAACTGAAAAAAGAAATGGTCTTTATTGCATTGTTATTTTGGGAACTTGCAATGCTGTCCCAATTCCTGCTGTACATATTTCAGAAGTACGGCAACTGGCCAAAAATAAATAAATACATTGAAATAAATAGCAATAATTTTAAAATTACATAAAAGTTTAGAATTGTACAAGTACATGTTCTCCGAAATGACACACAACCCCCAAGTAAAGATAGGAGCAAACATTCCTATCCTGCATGCCCTGCCTGCAGCAGCTGTTTGAATAAAGTTTTAATGTTTAAATAAAATGGTGTTGACCAATGTGAAAATCTGGCTGACGCTGCTCAGCACTAGGGCGACTCTCCCAAAGTCTTACCCTATCGCTGTCTAGTAAGAGTCTTAACCTTTATTTAGTATATTATGAATTATATTAGTAAGGCTTTATGTGCAAACTTTGGGAGGGGGGGTTAATTATGATGATGGCATGGTTAGTGCAATACTATTATAGCACCAGCGATCAGGGTTCGAATTTAAATTTTGTAAGTTATCGGAATTACTTGATTAAAGAGAACTTTACATAATTAAGGACTACAATACTGATATTTTTTCAAATTACTTTACAATTTGCACTGTTTTTTGTCTTTTAAAATGTTTATTCTTGATGCGGGCATTGTAAGAGTGTGTCTCAGGCAACCTGAAAATTTGCATATCACAGTGGGTGCCAGATACCAAGGATTTTACTGTACATTATTGATTGGGGAAAAAAGTTTGAGATGTCTCCAGAAAAGGCACATTATAACTGAAAGCCTTTTATTCTTACTTTTTTCTTCTAAAGGATTTGCTGAAGAGTTGTTAAGAAAGCAGTTAATTCAAAATGTAGAGGAAGTGATTGACGCACTCTTTGATAAAGTTGCAATTTTGGATGAAATGGAGAGAAATAAAATTAAGGATACACAGGTTTGTAAAAGCATTTGATATCTTTGCCAAGAACCTTCAATTGATTGCTTTTGGCTATGATCAAAATTCAGCATTTGCCCATGTTGCTTTTTGGGGGGAAGCATATGCCAGTTAATTTACAATCAGGCATTGTGGAACTAGTGCTAAATCTTGGAAAAAGGGAATGGAAGACATAACATCTGCACAAATGATAGAAGTGCCCTTTTCAACTTTTGATATTAATTTAAATTTAAGTTTATTATCATTCAGTTGTACAAGTACAGGGTTCTTTGGTCCTCTGTAAAAACATTTAAACATATATTGGCATAGCACACATATTTACAAACAATTTATATGCAGTATGTATATAAAATTAAATAAATATTGTTAAATAAATAGTAATCTCAGAGCTTGATGAGCAGTTCATCAAGCGTGCAGCAGTTCATCAAGCGTGAAGCTATTTCTCAGCCTGCTGGTTCTGATACTTGTGTATCTCTTGTCTGACGTGAGTTGTTAGAAGATGCTGTGTGCAGGGGGGTAGAGGTCCTTAATGATGTTACAAGTCGCTTCAGACAATATGCCCTTCCAAACTGCTGTGTAAAATAGGGTTAATCAGGCAATTTTGCGTGAAGCAAGGCTGTGTTCTCGCACCAACCTTCTTTCCAATCTTCTTCAGCATAAACCAAGCCATGAAAGACCCCAACAATGAAGACGCTGTTTACATCCGGTACCGCACGGATGGCAGTCTCTTCAATCTGAGGCGCCTGCAAGCTCACACCAAGACACAAGAGAAACTTGTCCGTGAACTACTCTTTGCAGACGATGCCGCTTTAGTTGCCCATTCAGAGCCAGCTCTTCAGCGCTTGACGTCCTGCTTTGCGGAAACTGCCAAAGTGTTTGGCCTGGAAGTCAGCCTGAAGAAAACTGAGGTCCTCCATCAGCCAGCTCCCCACCATGACTACCAGCCCCCCCACATCTCCATCGGGCACACAAAACTCAAAACGGTCAACCAGTTTACCTATCTCGGCTGCACCATATCATCAGATGCAAGGATCGACAATGAGATAGACAACAGACTCGCCAAGGCAAATAGCGCCTTTGGAAGACTACACAAAAGAGTCTGGAAAAACAACCAACTGAAAAATCTCACAAAGATAAGCGTATACAGAGCCGTTGTCATACCCACACTCCTGTTCGGCTCCGAATCATGGGTCCTCTACCGGCATCACCTACGGCTCCTAGAACGCTTCCACCAGCGTTGTCTCCGCTCCATCCTCAACATCCATTGGAGCGCTTTCATCCCTAACGTCGAAGTACTCGAGATGGCAGAGGTCGACAGCATCGAGTCCACGCTGCTGAAGATCCAGCTGCGCTGGGTGGGTAACGTCTCCAGAATGGAGGACCATCGCCTTCCCAAGATCGTGTTATATGGCGAGCTCTCCACTGGCCACCGTGACAGAGGTGCACCAAAGAAAAGGTACAAGGACTGCCTAAAGAAATCTCTTGGTGCCTGCCACATTGACCACCGCCAGTGGGCTGATATCGCCTCAAACCGTGCATCTTGGCGCCTCACAGTTTGGCGGGCAGCAACCTCCTTTGAAGAAGACCGCAGAGCCCACCTCACTGACAAAAGGCAAAGGAGGAAAAACCCAACACCCAACCCCAACCAACCATTTTTCCCCTGCAGCCGCTGCAACCGTGTCTGCCTGACCCGCATTGGACTTGTCAGCCACAAACGAGCCTGCAGCTGACGTGGACTTTTACCCCCTCCATAAATCTTCGTCCGCGAAGCCAAGCCAAAGAAAAGAAGAGTCAGGGAACCCAGTTAAACTTACTTAGGCCTTGTTCATGGCCGACTTGAACAGGAAAATGGCCAACCTGCTTATTCCGATTATGTCAGCTTGCGTGCGTGTGTCACTGGGCAGCTAGCTTCTGAACATCCGTCAGTACTTCTAGTGAGTATGTGACGTGTAATTGCGGGGGTGGGATCCCCCTTAAATCGCTGGATTGACGATTTAATGGTTTGATCTCCTTGTAATTTAAAAGGTGCTTCCAGCACTTTTTCCCCTAGTAATTGCACTCGAGTCCCAGGAGGGCTACCCAGGTGCTGCAGTTTAAAAGAGGCTAATGTTTCAGGTAGATCACATTGAAGGACAGGAGGGGGTAAGGAGACCCCAGTGATCCTCTATGTCACACTTATGGTCCTGTGGATTGACTTCCAATCCAATGCTCCATAAGAACCATACAACACTATGCTAGAGCTCCTGAAGAAAGTTGACAGAATGGTGGCCAGCCTCAGTCTTTTCAGGAAGTGCAGTTGCTCCTTCCTAACAATTGAGGAATGTATGTTCAGGTTAGGTCACTACATTAGTTGACTCCAAGGAACTAGTGCTCTCTACTCACTGCACTACAGTGTTATTGATATGTAATGGAGGGTGGTTATCCCTAGTCCTCCTGAAATCCACAATCATCTCATTTTCTTGTCTTTATTGAGGCTCGGGTTGCTATTCTCACACCATAACATGAGATTTTTCACCTCTTCTCTGTTCTTGTTGCTCATTGTTGTTGCCAAATACTGTTGTGTTATCTACAAATTTGATGACTCTTTTGGAGCTGGACAAGTTTTGCAGTCAAAGGTCAGTAGCATGAACAGGAGCTGAACACAGCCCTGAGGTGCGACAGTGCTCATCGTAACGGTGTTAAAAATTCTGCTACTGACCTGGACAGAATCCAGTTACAGAGAGAGATATTAAGTCCCAGAGAGAAGTGTTTCTCCAACAGCATCTGGGGAATTAAACACTGAGCTGAAGTCGATGAACAGCCTGACATGAGGTGTTATTCTCCAGGTGGGTCAGTACATTGTGGAGGGCCAAGGCTGTCGCGTCATCAGTGGAACAGTTCAGGTCCAGTATCTCTGGAAGCTGTGCTTTGATGTGTACCATCGTCAGATGCTCAAAGCATTTCATAATGGTGGAGGTCATTGCCACAGGGTGGTGGGCGTTAAGGCCTGTTACTATTGCCCTCTTTAGTAAAAGGATGATGGTGGCTGTCTAGAAAACCATGAGGATGATGGACTGCTGCAATGACGCGTTGATGATGTCCATAAGTACCTCCATCAGTCGGTCTGCACAGACCTTCACTCCCTGACCAGGCATGTTGTCTGGTCCCATTGTCTTCTGTGGGTTCACCTTGGCTACGTTATGCCGGGGGCCCATTCATCAGGTGGACACAGAGTACCAGTTTAATGAAAATAAAAATGAACTGATCATTATTGGAAGGGGAAGTCAAATTAAATATAAGCAGTATACATGTATGAAATGTTGATGTGGTTTCTTGTAGGACTAGGTTTTTATTTACAAAGAACAAGGGCATTGATGATGGTGAGATTTCAGAAGAGAATGTTGATGGGGCATATCGTTATTAAGGAGGAGAGGTTAGATGTTATTAAAAATATTAAGGTGGATAATATCCAGATGGGTGGATAATGCTGAGGCTTATTTATATCCAAGGTGCCAAAAGATGAGAGAATAGCCAGTGTTTTTCCTCTCTTTAAGAAGTGCAACTGGGACAAATAAGGAAATTATAGGCTAGCAAGCCTTCCCTCTGGTATGGAAGTCATTGGAGAAGATTCTTAGGGGCAGGATTGATTTATTTTAAAGGCATGTACTTTGTAACCAACATAGCTTTATGTGAGGAGATTCTATCTCTCAAATTTTTGTGGAAGTTACGATTGCTGTGACTGGGATAGCAGATATCTCTGTGGACATTATAAAGCATTTTACAAAGTCCCTCATGATTGGGTGGTCCAGAACATTAAGTCATATGGTAAGTTTGTAAATTGGATCCATAAGTGATTTAGACACAGAGGACAAAGAGGTCTTTTTCTGACTGTGGGTGTGAAATACGATATTCCACAAGGGTCAGTGCTGGAAAATCTGTTGGTTGTAATGTATATCAATTATTTGGATGAAAATGTTGGTGGTCTGATGAGTCAGTGTGTAGATGACACAAAAAAATTGATGGCATTGTGGATCACAAGGAAGGTTGCGAAAGGATATTTATCAGTTGAAAATTTGGGGAACAAATGGGAGAGAGTTCCATTAAGATAAATGTAAGATGATGCATTTTGCAGAAGGAAAGTGCACAGAAAAGTTATAAAATGTTTTGTTCAAAGATGGAAGAGTGTGCCATTAACCTTTGGAACTGGGCAGTAACCAGAAGACTGGAATCTTCAATTAATGAAGAGCAAAGAACAAAGTGTGAGTATTTGCTAAAAGTTTATTTTTCTGCAATTGACTAGCTGACCTGCACTCTCTTGTAAGCAAGTAAATTTTTATACATAAAATTTGATTTGTATTCAAACTTTTCAGCAGAAGTACTTTTGATTTTATAAATCTCCCTCTTTTCCCCCTCCTCCTCCCTGCCTGTGTAACTTAACTTACCTGTGACTGACGTTAAGCTCACTGGCCTGCAGTTCCCTATATTTTGGAACACTTGGTTATTTTGGTTCATTTAGATTTGAAATTTTGGTGATTGCCTACTGGAGTATCAACGAAAATGAAACGTTGGTGCAGTTTTACCATAGCTTGAAAACTGGAGCAGGACAAAAAAAAATGTTTGGACCTCAATGGGTCAGGCAGCATCCACGAAAGACAAGAGACAGTTTATTTCGTGTGTTGCTCCAATTTTCTAGCATCTGCAGTCATTTTTGTTTCCTTTGTAAAATGGGTAGTCCTGAAATGGAAAGGAGCTATTTAGTGCATGGTGTCTAACAATATGTATGTAAACCTTTTAATTTTCAGTGCGTCATGTAGCCTGCAAGCTGGTCTGTTTGAGCGATTGTACAGATCCCACTGAAGTGTCATTAAAAAGACAAATATTGGTGAGTTTGAAATATATTTGAAAATTCATTGGGTGCTTTATGTGATTTTATTTAGAGAATTTCAAAATGATTATTTACATTTTTATCTTGTGTATGCACTATAACCACAATTAGTTGCAATACATTTGCTAGAAATCAAACTCATTATATATTAAAGCAATTTGTTCTTTATCTGTCATTTGACAGACCGCGTGAATGCAAGTACCATAAATACTTATTCTTTACATCATGGAAATTTATTTTAAAATAATTGTGATGACATTTAATGTCACTTTCATGTGCTGTAATTTGAATGATTGCAAGTAAATACAAGTAAAAACATCTTTTCTCTCAGTTATCCTCCCTGCATCTGTCAAATAGCTGACCACTTATTCTGAGATTACGGCAAGCTCTCAACACTCTCTATGGAATTGTCAACTTTCATTTCCAATTAATTTTCCTAGTACCTGTATTCTTGTGCCCTTTTAGTTATCATTTAATTTTAATAGCCTTTCAGTTTTGAAGACTGATATCAATTACTTGTTGAACATCACTGCCCTTTCTTGATTTCTCAGAATTAATTTCCCTATCTATACTGCAAAAGAGACAGTTTTTTAAAAAAAAAAGAAAAACAACCATAGTTACAATAATACAATGATACAATATAATCCTAATTCTAACATGGTTTATATTTTTTAAAAACTAAAAAAGCTAAGAGAAAACCAAAACCCCTCCACCCCCACCCCTACAAATACATCCCACCCTCTAATCTTACCCCTATCCCTACCTAACCCCTAAAGAAGAAACAAAAAGAAAAAAGAGGCGAATACCAAGACACCAATTATTTTATCGTGGAATAAGGAAACCCCACTACAACCAGATCACCTTCTTCTAATTTTCCAATAGAAATAGTCCAAATATGGGCTCCAAATCTTTTTAAAAACATAATATTTATCCCACAAATTATATGTTATCTTCTCTAATGGGATACAAGACCTTAATTCTAAATGCCATTTCTGTAATTTAGGTTCCATCAGATCTTTACACGAAATAGCTATGCATTTCCTCGCCAATGACAATCTCAAAAAATCCATTTGAAATTTATCAAATTCATAAAACAAACAAAACTCACTAATATCCCCAATTTTTAAAATATTTTGGATGTAAAGAAAATTTTATTTTCAAAATATTCTGTAAACAATCCTTAACCCAACACCAAAAGGGTTTAACAAGACAATACTTAATGTAAAAACGTATCTTTCTGACCATTACATCGAAAATACAAATCAGAAAAACTCAAATTATATCTTTTCAAATGCTCCGGAGTCAAATATTATTGATGTATAAAGTTATGAGTTACAAGCCTATATGTAACATTTATAATTTATGTCATACTATCATTACAAATAATATTCCAATGATCTCTATCAAATCAACTCCCAAATCTTTCTCCAATTTAAGTCTTGATTTTTGCAGATCAATTTTATGCATTTTCTGTTGCAATAATTTATACATTTCAGAAATAAAACCTTTCTTCCCTCCATCACGAACCAATATTTCAAATTTCAACTCTTTAAGTAAAAACAAATTCTTCCCAGAATAATTATGTTAAGTTTATTTAATATGATAATAACAAAAAAGAGTCCGAGTTGGTATTTGATATCTTTCTTTCATTCTTTCAAATGACAGAAACTGACTTAATTCATAACAATTATTTATTATCTTAATCCCTTTGTGGTCCCAAATCTTAAAAAGGTAATTATCAACCATAAAAGGAAAAAGTTAATTCCAATACAAAGGAGTATATCTAGATATTTTACCTTGAGTACCAATTTTTTAATATATCTCATCAAATGAGATAAAATTAGCAATTTATAAAAACTCAATAATTTAACATTCCATTTATAAACTAATTCATCTCTTCTATCTTCACCAATTCTATTTAATTCTATATCTGCCCAAGTCAAAGGCCTATCCAAATCAAACATTCTATTAATAAATTTTAATTGGGTAGCCTTATAATCATTTTTTTAAAAATTGGAAGTTGTTTTCCTCCTAATTCATATTTCCATGTTAACCTATGAATAGAAACTCCTTGCTAATTTGTCCTTCCATAAAAATGTCCTAACGACTGTATTCAAATCTTTAAAAAACATTTTAGGAATATTACAAGGAATAGTTTGAAAAAAATACTGAAGTCTAGGAAATATATTCATTTTTATACAATTCACCCTACCAAATAAAGTTAACAGTAAATATTTCCATTTATTTAAATCCTCTTTGATTACAGAGATTAATGGAGAATAATTTAAATCATATAAATGATCTATATGTCTATTTATTTTAATACCTAAATACTTATTTTGATAAGTCCATTTAAAATGTACTACTCCTTTACAAACAGAATAATCAGCTTAAGACAATGGCATAAGTTCACTTTTATTCCAATTCACTTTATACCCTGATAATTCTCCATATTGTATTAAACTATCCTGTAACACTTTCAACGACTCCTGTAGTACAGTTAAGTAAATCAACACATCATCCGCAAATAAACTAATCTTAAATTCGTCCAATCCTGTTTTAATACCCTTCATATTCCTTTCCTGCCTTATTAATTGAGCTAATGGTTCAATCACCAATGCAAATAATGCTGGTGAAAGAGGGCAACGCTGTCTCGTGGATCTCTCTAAATTAAAATAATCAGATAGAAGGCCATTTGTCATAACTCTAGCTTTTGGTTGTTTATGTACTGCCTTATTCCAACTTATAAACGTTGGTCCAGACTGAAAATTTTCGAATACTTTAAATTAAAAAAAAAACCATTCCACCCTTTCAAATGCCTTTTTGGCATCCAATGATAAGACCATTGGTAAGATCATTGGTAAGTTGAATTTCTCCCATGAAATATTAATTAAACTAATTAATTTAAGTACTTTATCAGCAGAGCATCTTCCCTTTATAAAACCCATTTGATCAATATGAATCAACTTAGGTAAATATTGCACTAACCTATTAGCCAAAATCTTAGTCAAAAGCTTATAATCAACATTTAATAATGAAATTGGCCTATAAGACCCAGGATTCAAAGGATCTTCATCTTTAAGAATTACTGTTATAAGAGCCTGTGAAAAAGATTCTGGTACAGATTGTGTATCTCTAACTTGCTGTAAAACGTCAACAAACACTGAAAGCAACAATTTTTGAAATTTCTTATAAAATTCCACAGTAAAACCATCCTCTCGTGGAGATTTACCATTTGGCATTGAATTAAGAACCAACATAATTTCTTTCAAATCTATTGGCTTCTCCAATTGTTCCTTAGTCCAATCATTTAATATAGGTAACTGCAACTTATTTAAAAAAACATCTATTTCATTTTGGTTCTGTTGCACTTCAGAAGTATATAATTTTTTAATATAAAATTCCTTAAACTGTTCATCTTGTAAGAAATTTTTGAATTTTTTCTAACTGCCTTAATCGTTCTAAATATTTGATCAGATTTCAATTGTCACACCAAAACTTTGTGCCTTTTCCCCTAACTCAATAATTTTTGTTTAGATCTTTGCAATAAACATTCAACTCTAGGAGTTTGTAATGTTTACATTTCAGTTTCATAGAATCTAATTGAGCTTTTTTTTCTTTATCTAATGTACTCCTCTGTAACCCTTTTTCCAAAATATTTATATTTTTCTCTAACTTATCAACCAGCTAAATCTTGCTTTTTAAGTTTATCTGTAAAACTAATAATCTGACCCCTTAAAAATGCTTTTAAAGCATCCCATACTACAAACTTACTCAACACAGAATCTCTATTTATACTTTATAACTGTTGAATTTGTTCATTAATATATTTACAAAATTTAGCATTTTTCAACAGTAAGTAAGGGGGCGTGGCGTGATGATGTAGGAGAGAGACGTGGGTGGTCATCTCTCCCAACAGATTTGTATAAAAACGTCTATAAATGCCTTTTTAAATATATGAACTTGAACAGTGTATTATTGGAATAGTTGAAAATAATCATTAAAAAAAGAGAGCTCAAACTATTGAAAAAACTGATTTTGAAGCAATCGGTGAGCTTGGAAGAAGTTCGGCCTACCTTGGAGCTGGAACAGATAACTCGAGTAATGTTACTCGTTCCCAGCACTGACAACTGGCTACTCCGAGGGTAACGCTGGCGCCTGGGCTATCCCTGGTCAAGATGGCGCCAACGGGAAATGATGTTCTGTGGAAACAGAGTCTTCGCGCATGTGAAGTAACTGTAATGGAGGAAGAGGAAATGGGAGCTGGAGCAGCAGGAGCAGTGGAAGAATTCCAAGAATCCAGTTCAAAAGAAGAAATACAACTTAGTGAACAGGAAGAAATACAAGGGAAACCTGTTGCAGCCCAGGGTAGGCATTCATCTAGATATAAAGACTATTTTGAGTTACAATTCCAAGCAATGTCACAGCAGATTTCTTTGGGCTTTACATCTGTTAATAATAAGCTTTCAAATGTGATGGAAGATATTTCAACTGTTAAAGCTGATGTTGCAAAATATGCAAAAGTTGTGGATAAAGTTCAAGAGAAGGTTGAAAAGATGGAAGATAAGTTGGAAGATTGTGTTTGTGATATCGATCAGTGTCAACAAAAGTTGAATACTTTTGATGATTCTTTTACCGGATGGAGGATTGAGAAGAGTGATTTACTGAAGAAAATTGATTAATTGGAGAATCAGAGCCGGAGAAATAATGTGAAGATAGTGGGTTTACCAGAAGATTTTGAAGGCTCTGAACCAGTTAATTTTTTTCAAAAATCAATACCTGATGACTTGGGAGTGGAAATGTTTCCAAATGGACAGGAATTGGACCCATAGAGCACTGAGAAGGAAACCTTTTTTTTAAATTTGCCTGATCTGTTTTGATTAGGTGCTTATGGTATCAGGATAGGGAACTAATTTTAAGATTGGCAGTTCAAAATGCAGAGCAACATGGAATGGAGGTCCATTGATGGTCCAGAATAGAAGAGTTTTTTCTATGCGGTGTGATATAGATAAATATTGGGATCGTTTGGTGGAATTGGGGTAGGTTACATGCATTCACACATTTTGAGGCAGATCTTATTTGGAGTGCTGAGGAATTCGTATTCAGTGGGCATTGCAGAGACAGTGCTGTACACATTTCACAGATGGCTGCTGATTGAAATGATGTCATCGGGTGTGTCGACTGGAGATGGGTCATCTGTGTTGAGCATTTTTGCAAGGCTTCTGATCTTTCTGCAAATTGCGCGGAGGGGTCACTCTTGAGAAGTTTGTTTGCCTGGGGCAAGCGGATGGGAACAGAAGGATAGCTCCTGTTGTTTGCTGAAGAAGGTGGGGGTTTTTTTTGCAGGTGGGAGAGTCACATGGGCTTTCTGGCAGTTGGAGGATGAAGAGACCGAAGGACTGAGCGGTCACAGCTGAGGCAGGCGGGAGGCTTGTTGGAATTGAAACGCGGCTCCAGAGCGGCAGATGGCTGGATGTGCTATTTGTCTGATGTGTCTCTTGGAATAAATGGAGCAGAAAGGAAATCTGTGGTCGCCTGAAAAAAAGAGGTTATCATCTGGAGAACCCTGATGGGGAAAGTTTCATCAGGAAGACATTGAGGTGACCAATGGTGGTACCTCAGTTGTGGAAATCCTGGAACAACAAATCTCTCTCTGCAAACCTACAAAGAACCTTACTGAGCGGTAAACATTTACCTTTCGAGCACCAAAGCCTGGTGAACTTTATACATGTTAAATTCTGTGCACAGTATACGAATTGCCTGCAACCAATGAACTTGGAAGAATGTGAAGTGAGATTGAACTGTGAACCAAAGAACTTTTTAAAAAAAAATTACACACACATCATACACGTGCACTTAGATTTAGAAGGGAGTTAATTTGGATTAGTTAAGTTAATAGAGATAAGTTAAAGTTTGATTCTGTTTTCATGTTTAAAGATGATTTAAAAAAAACCAACTTTTTAAAGTAACTATTTGTCTTGGTTTTGGGGTCCTTTGGGCTCGTAACGGCGGATCTTAGCCAAAAGACGTAAAGAATTTAATTCGGTGAAAACAGTCATCTAGCAGAAGGGTTATAAATTTGCTTTTAGATTCCCTGCTATCTTAAAAGATTTTTTTATGGGGAATATGAATCAATTTTTTTTGAGGATGATGGAGATGCATTGATTTTTGCTAATTCTTTGGCTGATCTTAAGAAAGGTTGGTCTTCATCTTCTCAAGCACAAAAAAATGAATGGAGTTACTAAGAAGAATGGTAATGGGGTTTAGAAGGAGAAAAAGAAGAAAGTGCAGAAAGATTGATTGGAAGAGATGCAACAAAAGGAATCAAGTGATTTTGAAGAGATCTTGATTGAGGATGAGCAAAGTGAACAAAGATTTGGAAGAAGCTTATCATACGTGAGGTTATGGTTTTTTTTTGTTAATTCTGTTCAGGGGAGATGAAGAATCTCATTGTAGCTGAACCGACACTGTCACTCACTTAATGGCTTAGGCCACTATTCATGTTTAAAGAGAAGTAGTACTTAGAGACAATCATTTTTTTTGCCTTTGCATTTTCACATTTCAGAACCTCTTACAATTATACTTTTACATTCCACTATCTCCCTCGTTGTAAATCTTTCAATGATCCTTTACTGATTTCTAAAATATCTCCCCATCTTCAGGCCCACTGCTGTTATTTGCAACTTTGTAGATACTTTTAATAAAATTTAGTACCATCATTCTATTGTTGGTTATGAATGAGTCACATTTCTCATGGTCTTTATTTCTAAATGGAATATGAAGGTATTTCATGATTTATGAACATTCAGTTGACATACAATGCTTGTTTTTGTTGTAACAAACAATCCTTGGATAATTGTTCCTTTGTTGCCTAGCCCAATGAGTTTGAAATGTTTTGAGACTCCATTTTTGAAAAGTTTGTGGGGTCTATTCATGTTCATTTATCTTCCCTTGTTCTGCTCCAAGATATTGTTGAGGCTGAAGTGGGATTTGTTGGAATCACTGAGCTGCTGCAGGACACATAATTAATCAGAGAAGCTCTATTAAAGTAACAGTGTGGCTTAGTGTACAGGGCTAACTTTTAAATTTTTAAAATGTATTAATAATGATAAATCATACAATAAAAATACATACATGATGATTTTGCAAATATACCCCCTACAACCCCCTACCCTAACCCACCCACCCCTCCCCACCCCCCTCTAAACTACCCCAAAAAGAAAAATAAAGAAAAGAAAGGAGAGGAGATCACATAACATAAAACTCTCAATCAGTTGTTTGCCATGGTTTGTAGCAACACAATCAATACGTAGGAAGAAAATTAATAATTCAACCCCATTTATTCCAAATACAGGCTCCAAGTTTTAACAAAAAAAATTATGTAAATTGTTATTTTTTTCCAGTGCTGAATACTCAAATTAGTCTCATTCTTTCAAGTAATTGCCAAACATTTTCTAGCCACAGGTAAGGCTAATCTCAAAAAAGCAATTTGAAATGTATTTAATTTTAACTCAAAACTCAATTTCTTAATATAACCCAATAAAAATTCTAAAGGATCAAGTGGAATTTTCAATTTAAAAGTAGTTTCTAAGACTTTTTTAAGTCTACCCCAAAAAAGGTTTCACCATCTCACATAACCAAGTAGAATGTAAAACAGAACCAACTTCCTTATGACATCTATAAATTTATATTTCTTTAATTTCTCAGGGTGAAATATAATTAAAGAAAATTATAATGAACCAATCTGTACCTTACATTTACAATTTTAGTCATACTATCCTCACATAGATTCATCAAATCATCCTGAGAGATAGATATGGACAAATCTTTTTCCCACTTTAATTTAGATTTATAAACATCCGACTTAAGCATTTTATTCTGCAATAAAGCATATATCTCTGATATAAATCCTTTCTTGCCCCCATCAGTAAGTAAAATTTCAAATTTTAAACACCTGGGTAGCTGTAACATACGCTCAAAATTATCCAACAATAGGGCTTTAATTTCATAAACAATAAAAGAGTTCAAAGATATTTCATATTTTTCTCTCATTCTTTGGAGTCGAATAAAATATCTGCTTCATAACAATCTTCTACTAATTTAATCCCACAACTTCAAAAGTTGATTATTAAGTGTAAAAGAAAAAAGCTTATTTTGAAACAAAGGAGGTTTACCTGAAATTTTACCTTGAAGACCTATAATTTCATTTTTTTAAATTCCATAATTCCATTAAATGTTTCAACTCGGGCAAATTATAATTACTTAATAACTGAGAATCCCATCTATAAATAAACTGATCCATCTTCTTCTCACCAATCTAAGATAATTAAATATTAGCCCATATCAAAGGTTTATCCACTTCAAATATCCTGTTAATAAATTTCAACTGTGCTGATTCATAATAATTCTGAAAATTAGGAAGTTGCAAACCTCCTAATGCATACATCCAAGTTAATTACAGAGAACTAAACAACGATATTATGAGTTGGTGAGGGAACTCATAAAGTCTTAGCTTGGCATTTAAAAACAGAGCAAGCTTCTAGAACAATAAATGCTATTAGACATGATTCAATGATTACATATAAACCTCAAGAAATTAATGATGAGTATTGTAAATTTTATTAAAAATTGTATTCTTCTGAAGTGTTGGAAGATGAAGCCAAAATTAATTTTTAAAATCTGATTTAGCTTTACCTTTTTTGAAGGATAAGGATATCAAGGATTTAGATGCTTCCTTTACTGTAAAAGAAGTGATGGATGCACTTTGATCTATGCCTAGTGGGAAGTCTCCAGGAGATAATGGTTTTACTTCTGAATTTTATAAAGAATTTCAGGACTTATTAATTTCTTTATTGATGGATGTATTGAAACAGGCCATAGAGGTTTGTTCTTTTTCATATTCTTTTTCTAAAGCAATTATTATAGATTCTTAAGAAGGATAGGGACCCATTAAAAGAAGGGTCTTATAGACCTATTTCTTTATTGAATGTAGATTATGAAATTGTTGCCAAGATTCTAGCTAATAGATTAGCTAAATATTTACCAGATTTAATTCATGTAAATCAAGCAGGTATTATTAAAAATTGATATTCAGCAGGCAATATTGTAAAATTGATTTCTTTAATTAATGTTTCTCGGGAACAATCTGACCAACCAATGGTAATTCCTCTCGATGCAGAAAAGGCTTTTGATAGAGTGGAATGGAGTTTTTTATTTAAAGTTTTGGAGAAATTTAATTTTGGGTGTTTTTTTAATTGGTTGGATTAAGGCTTTCTATAGAAGACCTACTGCTAGAGTTGTGTCAAATGGACACATATCTTCACCTTTTATGTTATCCAGATCGACTAGGCAAGACTGCCCTTTGTCACCAGCTCTATTTGCATTAGTTACTGATTCTTTGGCTCAGATGATTTGACAAGATCGTAATATTAAAGGTATTAAGGTGAAAGCTGATGAATATCAAATAAATTTGTTTGCAGATGACATTTTGATATATTTAACAAGCTTTGAAATCTTTGGAGAGTCTGCATGATAGATTGAAGTAGTCCGGTGAAGTATTGGCTTCTCAAATTAACTTGGAAAAGAGTGAAATTATGACTTGATCTGAAATAGATTATTCTCAGTACAGGCATATTGTCAAATTTAAGTGGTCAGATTGGATTAAGTATTTAGGTATTAAGATAGATACTAATTTAATCATATGTATGAAGTTAATTACCTATCTTTACTGTCTAAAATTAATGATGATTTGAATCGGTGGAAAGATTTACCTATAACATTAATAGGACGTGTTAATAATATTAAAATGAATATATTTCCTAGAATTCAATATCTTATTCAGTCTATTCCTTGCAAGAAAACTGGCAGGATTGTCCTACATTTAAAACACCCTAGAAGCACCTGCCACTTTTCATATGGCTATTAATTGGCTCTGATACTATTCATTAATTTATATCGAGATCTTCATATTTTTCAATAAATCCTCTTTCTTAATTCAGTCTATATTGATTATTTTGTGTCTTGCTCCAACTAGATCCTCCTCTCCTACTTAATCTTCTTTTGCAGACCAAAGGGGTTGTTTTTAACCTGACATTGAACAGGCCACATGACCTATAGCAATGAATATTATTATGTGCAAGTCATGGGACCCAAATTTGCTCACTCATAGTACTCTCTATACATGGACAGGAATTTGGCCGTTCATTGAAAGGACCCAACCCTGTTGACTGGCTGGAACCCCAACATATACGAAGGTTTCAAATTCATTCCTGCCATCTTGGGATTGTTACTGATAGTTTTCCACCAGTTAGCCTCTAAAATCAACTGCCACACATTAATAAATGGTTCAGTAAAAATACATTTAATGTACAGACTGATTATGTTATGAATGATTCTTTTTATTCCAGATGTTTACAAAAACTGGACGAAGCTGGTTGGACTGTAGGAAGCCACTACTGGCTAATAGATTTCTGGATTTGGCTGTGACGGTACTTGTTATAGATTTGTTTTCTAAATGTAATTGATAACTTTGATTTTGTATACAACAGCCATTCAGTTAATCGTATATGCTCAAAACATCTTTTTGTAATTTACTTTTAAAAAGAGGAATATTAACTTGAAATAGCAGAGGACTGTATTTTCTAACTTGGATTTGTTCTGAGTTTTATTAAGAGATTTAAAAGAAAACTATCTGCTAGATACAATGTTGTGTTTACCAAAAGTTAAACTTGGGCTTAAAAAAAATAATAATTTGTGTGATAAAAGCTGGGAGAATTTATAGTTTAGTGACTCAAAAGCCATTGTGGTTAACTGTCATGGAGACGATGCCAGGTTACAGTTTAAGAACCATTATATTCCTTGCTGCTTGGAATTGAAATAATGATCAAATTGTCACACTTTAGTTTCAGATTTAGAATAATTCTGCAGCCTTGCAAAAACTTAAGCATGCCATTTAGGTGATAATAACAGGTGAAGAGAGATCGAGATTGATTTAATGGTTTGACTGGAGATAAGAAATTGTGTTTATTGGTATGTCACTTGCTGTTCCCAGCTCAAACTGGACAGGACAGTCCTCAGATCTTTTAATTGGAGTATCCTGAAATGATGTTAAATTTGGAAGTGACAGGAAATCTGAGGCAAACAGTGAGCAACCAAATGTGTTTGAGCTGCAGTGATGGGGAAGGTTGGCGAGAACTTCTGGAATATCTGTGATCAGGCCGAGATCTAGGTTGCACAGATGAAGCAATGGCTTTTGGTGCCTTCTTTGATTGGGATCAATCTGAAGTAGTGTAAATAAAGAAAAATCAGAGAGGGAAGTTGGAGAAGGAGGGGTGGGAAGGACAAAGTGATTGTAATAGAGTGAAGACCAAGGTGTGCAGGTGACTCAATTGCTTTCTGTGTCATTTAACAAAGGAATCAGTCTGAAGTGCCAAGTAAAGGAAGAAAAATTAGGGCAATTACAGAGGGGGAAAAAAAAATTGCTCAACAACGCTGGAACTGTGAAATGCAGAACACAGAGGTTTCTGGAAATCTGAAATAAAACAAGATGATGAAAATAGTGAGCAGGTCAATAAAGCTTCTGCTTTATTTGCCACATTTCTAATCTCTGTCCCTGCCTTTTCCTTCAAGCCAGAAGGAAAAGGTTTCCCTTCTATTAACCATCCATTCTATCTGCCTCTATAATTAAGCCAATTACAGATTCAAATTGCCCTGGATCTTACTGGCTCTTGCTACTTGATATTTTCTCATATGGAACCATTCAATCTCTCTCCATGATGCAACATAATGTGCTGGGTATCTTCAATGTTCTCCTTATTTCAGATTTCTTCCAATTGCTATATCTGCATTTCACAGTTCCAGTCTTTTTGATAGTATTTTTCTTTGTAGCTGTCTCGTTCATAGTTTCTAATCTATACCATTCTCCTTTTGTTTAAACCAGTGGTCTCAAACTTTTTCTTTCTACTCACATACCACCTTAAGTAATCCCTATGCCATAGGTGCTCTGTGATTACTAAAGGATTACTTAAAATGATATGGGGGGGGTGGGGGGGGGGAAGGTTGAGAACCACTGTTCTAGACCAAATTGTTACTGAAATAATTTGCTTTATTCTAGAATAAAAGTATTTTACTCAAGTTCTGGTGAACTTCACACTGTTGACTTGATTTGTGCTTTATTAACAACAGGTGGAAATGTGAAATCAGTACCATGCTAAGCTCGTGCATAAACTTGTGAGCTTTGACTACTCGGTGTTTTTAAAAAAAATATACATATCCCGTCACTTGAAAGGGAGATTGAAATCAGGTCTATATCTTGCTGCCCAGAAAAAAAAACAATTTCCCCTCAAGTTTCATTCCATAATCTGGTGCTGATACAGTTTTTTTTGAACTGTCAGGCAAATTCTATTTCACTTTTCAATTTTCATTCACTTTGATATTGACTGTTCTGTTTATGCTGATTAGTTTTAGTTAGTGGTTAAAAAAGCTTCCAGAAATTATTTTTAAGATTGGTGTGTAAATAAATGTATAGATATGAATTGCAGGTGCAATAATGAGAATTTCTTGTTTAAAAATTCAGCATTGTATGTGTTTTAAGACAGTTAATAACAGCATCTTTTTTTTCCCTTCTGTTCATACTTCCTACATAGAGTTTGGAAATGTTATATACAAAGCTCATGGCTGGAAAAGATGGAATTTCAGATCTAAATATCTTTAAGAATGATGTGGAAAAGGACCTTTTCAAAGTGCATTCCTATCAGGCAGAATCGGTAATTTAAAAAAAAATTTAGACATTCAGCCACAAGTCTGTGCTGCCCAATTTACACCTCATGAACCTACATCCATGTTGCGTTTTTGACCTGGAGCCCCCAGTGAAAACCCATACAGACATGGGGAGAACGTACAAATTCCTTACAGACAGTGTGGGGTTTGAGTCGTGTTCCGGTCCTGATTGTTGGCACTGCAAAGGTGTTGTGCTAACTGCTACACCAACCAAACATCTTGAGCTACAGATTATATATGTTATGATTATAATAATATGTCACTCTTTCCAGTGGAACTTTCTTATAATAGACATTCCCAGGTGGATTTGCTGGGACATAACATTCATTACTTTTTGAAGTGTGCCAGACAAACAACAATGGCTTTTGATCATTTTATTTTTGCGTCAATCTTGCTCAGTGCAGCATGACAAAATCCCCATGGTTTTGGCAAACTTTCTTTATAACAGTGTGCAATTATATCCCATTATGTTGAGCGAGTGCAGTTGTTAGAGCAGCAATCGGTTTTTAGTAGAGTCTCCACTGGTGCCATCTGCCAAAGGTTTTCTGTAGATTTAAGGCTGGGCAAGATAGAGTAGAATTTGTTCAAACCATTTTGAAGAATTCAAAGTGCCAAGCCTTTTGGCAATAAATAAGCTTGGAATAAAGTTCCTGAATTTAGTACAAAGTATTAGAAGCATTTTGCCAATAAGTGAACCTTGGGACAAAGTAACTGAATTTCTGTCAAGTTCTAGTGGGCTTAGAAGCATAATGTCAGATGAAGATAACAAATAAGAATAAAATATTGAGCCTTGAAAATCCTTGGCATTTAACTTCATAATATGGCTTTTCACTTGCTGAGACATCTTTTCCCATGCATTTTTTTTTAACTAAAATTCTTGATTATTGATTTTTGGATGCTCTTAAATTAACTAAAAATATCTTAAAAGAGAAAGTATGGCAAATATATGGAAGAAATCCAAACGATATGCAAGGCTTGTTAATATTTTGCAGATAGATATGTCTCTAGAAGGTCTTTCAATTTACACTTGCTTGGAAATACGAGTCTTAAAATGGATGTAAAGTATAGTTAGCTAAATTAGTGTTCAAGAAACCTGCTATTCCCATAGTGAAAGAAATGAAATTGTTTTTTTTTGGTAAAGATGCCACTTGTAATCCATTATTCAGGTGCACTGATTTTCTCAGCTAATTGGGTGTTTTGGTGCTGAATTTTTTTTTGCTAAAGGAGGAAAATTATTGAATTTATGATGATCAATCTGCAGAAGACCTTTTGGGGGGATCAGTGTTGTGTTTTGATAAATTTTGTTGATGTTTCTCTCTATATTAGGCTGTGATTCAGTGCGATCATAAGAATGCAGTGACTTTTATCCAACGCTGCGAAGATATGCTGCTCAGATTACCTAAAGAGGTTTGTTTATCTACATAGTTGATCTGTGTTTGGTCTGAGATATTTGTTAAATTAGATGATTAAAGAATGATAGTGGGAGGAAATGAAAAATATGAGGATTCAAAATGTATTTTTGGCTTAAACTCCAACAAAGCAAAGAAAATGGAATTTGCACCTGAAAAAAAGGTTTTTTAAATCTAAATTTCACTTTCTGTTTCTGCTTTTTTGTTTTAGAGAGGTTATTTGTCCCTGCTGTGTTACAATTTTGGAATAGAAACTTATCAGGAGAAGAAATATGAAGAAAGTGCTTTCTGGCTGAGGTAAATACATTTTATTTAATAATTTTTAATGGATCGCTAAACAAGACGTGATAAAGATATGAACTGAAACCTTTTTGTACAAATAACTAAAAAAAAACAGAAACAAGTGTAGACCAGTTAGTTTTGCTGACAGTAAGAATGTTGTCAAGCAACTGGATCCACTTCATTTTCTTGCTGTTTTATCCTTTGATTCTTCAGGATACCTGAAATCCATCAAGTTAAATCTTAAGCATTCTAGACAATTTCAAGGTCTTGGGCTTATTTAATTCCTAAATTGTTTCCAAGTAATGAGTTTGCTAAGATTGTCCAGCCATGGAAAGCTCACTCAAAATCTGTCCTTTAATTCTCTTTTAGAATCTATGAAATTTGCAATAATTTCACAATCTCATTAGTTTCAACTGTCCATACTAATACATCCAATAATTTTCATTTTGAATATTTACCTGGGAATAGGTAACATTTGTAAGTGCATTCAATTTAAAATGCATATGATTCTATTCCCCGATAAAGGGCTCAGGCCCGAAATATTGATTGCCTTTTATTTCCTATGGATGCTGCGTGACCTGAGTTTCTTTGGCATTTGTTTGTATTGCATGTGACCCTATTGCATGACCACAATCCTTTCACGTTTATTTTTTAACTTGAGATAACTCTTTGAGTTAATTTGCATAAAAGATCTTTCAATTAGAGCTGACCAAACATTTCTCGCTCAGATTCTTTGCAGTATTTCTTTCACCACAAGGTTACCTATGGCTGTGCAATGACATGCAAAATGGAGGAAAAGGTAATCCTTTTTGTTGTATTTAGTTAATTTAGCTAAGTGTGTCTTATACCATCAGCCGGAGCTATGACATTGGAAAAATGGATAAAAGATATTCCCCAGGTTCTCCTGTGCAGGTATGTACTATTTATGTGTTCTGTATATATAATGTTAAGAATCGCACGTAACAAACAGCAATAGGCAATGAACCAGGCAGTGTTTAATTTTAAACCACTAATTTTATTTCTTACTCTTAAGCTACAGTCTTAACTCTTAAACTATCCTTAACACTAAATCGATACCCAGCTATGCACAGGTGTCTAGTGCACGTGTGTGTGACATACCCAAACCATTACAGTCCAGGCCAAAATCCATAAAGTTACTTTAAAGTTCAGTCTTTAGAATTTAGTGTTGAAGCGTAGGCCTTTGAAATTTGATGCCCAGAATTAATGTTGAACTGATAAGAAGACTGGAGTTGTGGCTGCTACAGACTCACAAATTCTTGCATTGCTTTTGAAGAAATGTCCATTCACACGAGCTGTAGTCATAACACTCCTGGTCCTTTTGTAGGCAAGACTCGAACTGGGTGGCCTCCACGAAGCTTCCAAAACCCTGGCACTGGTCTCTCCAAGTAACTTCATTGCTAGTCACACTTAAAGTGAAGCACTTTGCTTCCTAAAAAGATCCTCCTGGCACAGGTCAATCCACCGAAAAGGTCCAGTCATTCACAGAGCATGCTTTGGTCTGAATTCCACAAAAAGCTGCTTTAAAAAGCTGCTTTCTCATCAGCAGCCAGAATGGTTCTCCCTTTGTAAAATCACAATGTACTTGCAAATGTGTCAAATTCTGGAACAGACTGAGGGAAAGTTTTTCCATTGTATTGAATTATCGCTGGGCTGTTACTTGTGCTTGTGTCAAATGTGACCTCCTGACTATACTATCCCTTAGAATGATAATGGGAGCTCATAATAAATAACAACATATGATGTAGGAGCTAAGTAGAGCTGACGTGATGTTGGTGGTTCTGACCATGATGCCCTTCAACATGAAGCTGGTCTATAGACATAAATATGAAGTTTCACTGAAACCAAATTAAGCTGTCGGATCTTAACCAGGTGGGCTGCGGCTGTACTCCACCTACAGAGATGCTGAAGGCGTCACACAGTTGTGCCTCCTTAACCATCTCCATCAGGAGTCTGAAGGAGCTGTCCTGTCTACTGTTGGCACTGCTGGATTGTCCAGCCCAATGAATAATACAGTTGAAGTCACCTGTCACAATAACTGGCCTGGATGTCACTAGTAACAGTGCAAGCTCCTGAAAGACAGCCAGTCTCACTGCATAGGTGAAGCATACACATTGATCAGCTGGTGTAGGGTGTTGCAGTACTTTAGATCCACCATAAGAAGATGGCCCCAACCACCTTCTTGACTTGGTGATTGCAAAGTTGCTTATGTCCAACACGTACAACAATAATTACCCCACCACCCATCCTTGCCTCCTGACCATACAGATAACCCATGGGACCACCATTGCAGCCACACTCCTGTCTAAAAGTCATATCTGTCTAGACTTTGGCAAGGTATTGCAAGGCAATACAACGTGTATTGACTCTGCACATGTTGAGAATTGCTATTTTAATCTCCATTGTTGTATATCAAAAGATTGTGTCTCAGTTATGTAAGCAGTGAACAAGTACATTCAAATCTGTTTTTCCATTCAATTAAATCATGACCAATGTTGTATTTCAAATTCCTTATCAGTACTTTTTCTATTCCATTCATTCAAACTCAACTTTAAAGTTTAATCAACAAAAGATGATGCCCACAATGTTGTCATGTGGAGAATTACAAATATTGTTCCATTCTTCTCTTCAAATAACTCCATCTAGTGAACTTTCATTCCAGAGCTTCATTCCAAATCTATCATTCTTTGGTTTGAGAGTCCAAAATTACAGACAGAATTTTAGTGCTACTAAGTGTAGTCTCATTAAACTTCGCAAAGCCTTTATTATTTTAGCATCCCTATCCCTCACCATTTAAGGTGAACCTGCTTTTTGTCCCACTACTGTAATTGTTTATGGTACCTGCATGTTAATTTGAGGCACGTTATCTTGAAACATCTTCAAACTTTGTCAATCATATAATGCTGTGTATGACCAAGGATCAAAGGATTTAAATTTATCTGGTGGATATCTGAATTAACAATACAATGTTTCAGCAGTTGGCTATTTGAGTCCTTTAAAATCATTAAACAGAAGGAACAAAATTTTGTAAGTGGACTACAAAGTGCAACTACTATAGTGTTACCCATTTAGTGAATTCACCTAAGATGAGAATCTGCTTGAATATATTAATATATGCAAGCAACATGGAGGTGTAATTTCTAACTAATTGATGTTTCTCTGTTTTAGGCAAAGATTTTGCGTTTATTAGCTAATGTTTATCTTGAGTGGGACATCAAGAAGCACCAAGAAAGAGCTCTCAATGCTGTTATTTTGGCAAATGAAGTAAGATGTGCAGTTCTGCAGATTTATTTACCATGAGTTATGCCTGTTAATTTGACACAATCATCTGTTTTCTTTCAACTGTGGCATCCTGTTCACTGCCTTTCACACAGAAGTATTTTTCTCCTTGAATGCTTTTTCTAGAGAGTGTATCTCATAATTATACTCGTGCTAACTTTTGGGAGTTTTGGAAACTAGAGAACATCAAAGTAGGGGAAACAGAATGTATTGTCACCAATATAAGACATAGCAAAAATAAAGTTTGTAATTGGAAAATAATGAGTTAGAGCCTAAGAGCAAAATCTTACTATTTTCTGATAGTGTTCTGGTTACTCAATCCAATAGGAAAATCCCCATCCAGCTGGACTCTTCTTAAAGATAAAAATCCTTTTAAGTTGTACTTTTCCTGATGAAGCTGTTTCTGCAGGTAAGAAGCAGAAATTTATTTGAACAGCATAAAAATTGTGACATCATGATGTTGAACACAGGCAATACAATATTGGTATCATAGTATTGGTGCAATGAAGTTATTCAAGCACTAGGAATAATTTCATTATGGCACTTTTTTCTAATTTAATGTTTTAAGACAAAAACATTGACTCCAGAGGGCACATCTGGTTACCACTACAGCTTAATGTGTGAAGAATATCACTTGAAGATTCAGTGCTGTTATTTCACAGAGAGTTGGAATTCTTTCTTGCAGAGTATATACTTCTAGATAGGGCCTCACCCTGTGCTTAAAATATTTCTGACCTTGCAGACCTCTCACAAGATGCAAGTCATGGCTTCTAGTTAACTTCTCTGTGGCTCACAGGATATGGAAGAAAAGACTCTATTTATAAATGCAGCTCAGAAGACTGAGAGTGTTTTTGATTTGTTTCTATAAATGAAACACCAAAGACACTGAAGAAGATTTAATTCATCAAGAATAAAGCAATCCCAAGACTTGTGATGTGGTCCAATACTTTACTATTGCCTGCATTGCGTACTCCTATGTGAATTGAATTGGATGACAATAATCTTTCAAAGCGCCCTTCTTGACAGGGAGCAAGGAATGTTTGATAAATTTAAACTGCATTAATTTTAATGGAAGAAATCTGCTTGGAAAGCCAGGTAAAGTCAGAGCATGGATATGGTCAATGGACTGGGATATTATGGTTATTACAGAAATTAGAGAGAACATCATGGGAGTACTTGGAGAGGATATTCCTGGGAAATTTTCCATTGAAGCGATATGTATCAGTACCAGACCACCACAGGGCTGCATTCTTAGTCATCCTGTTCTACTCACTATACACCTATAAATGTGTGGCTCAGTATGAGAACAAAGCCGTCGATAACGCAGTAGTGGGTTGTGTAAAATGGGGCGATGAGTAGCACAAAGCAGGGAGATTGAGAACTTGACTGAATGATACACCATTAACAATTTTGTACTCAGTGTCACCAATACCAAGGAGCTGATTATTGACTTCAGGAAGGGAAAACCCAGAGGTGTACAATCCAGTTATCATTGGGGGATCAGAGGTGGAGAGGGTGAGCAAATTTAATTTCTTGGGAGTCACTATGTTGGAGGATCTTTCTGGACCCAACCTACTAATGGCATTGTGAAGAAAGAACATTAGCGCCTCTACTTCCTTAGGAATTTGCAGAGGTTAGGTGTGACATCAGAAACATTGGGAAATTGAGGAGTCATGTGATGGAGTAGTGGCCGGTAGGGGAACTCCAGCCCTCTCCAGAAAAGTAAAAAAAAAAGAGAAAAAGCAAAGGCACAAACATAAAAACGAATACAAAGTGAAAGTAAAAGTGTGGAGAAAATGGCAGTGAAGAAAGAAAAACCAAAAACAACAGGAAGGAAAGATGTCGGAAGAAGAATGTGAAGGCCTTACCTGTACGAGGAGGCCCGTCGTGGAGAGAGAAGCCCGCTCCCTGAGGTCAGTCGAAGCCCTGAACTCGGGACTACAAAAATGGCTCACGGAGCCAAACAAAAGTGCACAACCGCGCATGCGCAAGACAAAAATAACACTGACAGGAGGGGGGACCAGCTGAGGAGTCGATCTCCACAGCTGAAACAGACAACTACAACACAACAGCAAGAGGAAAACATAGAAAATAACGAGAGCAAGAAAGAAGAGAGTAAAAATAAGAAATCAAAGAAACAACAGATGACCAACCCAGAGGAAGACGATCAACACCAAGACACATATAATAAAAATAAGAAGACCAAAAATACCCAACAAAATAAAACAAACAACCCAACAAGAAAACCAGAAGAGACAGAGGTAAAGGACACAGATCCTGGAGTGGACTCAGAAGAGGAAGAACACAGAAAAATGGAAGATGAAGGGAAGGGCAAGTACATGGATTTTTTTTTAAAGAATATATGGAAACAGTAAAAGAATGGCCGTCACAAGAATTCAGTGAAATAAAAAGAAGAATAAAAAGTACAGAAGAAAAAGTGAATAGATTAGAGATGATCATGACAGATATAGGAAAAAGAGTAGACAAGGTGGAAGAACGAGAAACAGCCATAGAAATGGAAGTAGATGACTTAAAAAAGAAATTAGAAGAATCTGATAAAAAAGTTAAAGAGACACAAGAGCTGTTAGCTCAGAAGATAGATATAATGGAAAATTATAATAGAAGAAACAATATAAAGATAGTGGGCCTTAAGGAAGATGAAGGTGGCAAAAATATGAAAGAATTTTTAAAAGAACGGATCCCCAGGGTCCTAGGAAGACCAGAATTACAGGAAGAAATGGAAATAGAAAGGGCACACAGAACATTAGCCCCTAAACCACAACCACAACAAAAATCAAGATCCATTCTAGTAAAATTCCTAAGATATACAACAAGAGAAAATATATTGGAGAAGGCAATGAAGAAAATAAGAGAAGACAAAAAACCACTGGAATGCAAGGGTCAAAAATTTTTTTTCTATCCAGATAAAAGTTTTGAACTCCTGAAGAAGAAAGAGTTTAATGCAGAAAAAACGACCCGATGGGAAAAAAAAAAGGTTATAAATTTATGTTAAAATACCCAGCAGTACTTAAATATTTATTCCGGGGCAGCAAAACAGACTATTCTCGGATCCGGAAGAAGCACGAAAATTTGCAGAACAACTACAAAACAGACAGAGAGATGAAGAGATGTAACAAGAACAAAAATGAAAACAAACTATATGTAT
This sequence comes from Narcine bancroftii, assembly GCF_036971445.1. Lineage (NCBI taxonomy): Eukaryota > Metazoa > Chordata > Chondrichthyes > Torpediniformes > Narcinidae > Narcine > Narcine bancroftii. The sequence continues at coordinate 20,748,404 of NC_091476.1, read as the reverse complement.
GTGTGTATGTATCTAAGAAGGGAAAGAAAGGAAGTAAGGAGGGAATTAAGAGAGTGACCTTTGTTATTTATGAAGATTAAAATCTTTTCTGGGGGGGCTGGGTGGGGAAGAATTACAGTCACTGTGAAATCCGTTGACACTTGCGAGTGAATTCACAAATCCAAACGGAGAGGGGAGATGTGGTTGCCCGACAAGGGACAAAGGGCAACTCAGAAAGGGGAGGGACTATTGGGGTTAAAGGAATTTTAGATATGAGAATAGTGGAAATATTTTATGTTTTAGAAATGTTGTCTTATAATGTTTTAAAAAAAGAAAGCAGAAATGGATAAGAAGGGGTGATGAGGAAACGGAAAGGAAAGATAAACAAAGTATGAAATGGCTATGTTGAACTATATAACTTTAAATATTAATGGAATACATAACCAAATCAAAAGGAAGAAACTTAAATTTACTGAAAAAAGAAAAAAATGATATAGCATTCGTACAAGAAACACATCTAACTGAAATGGAACACAAGAAATTAAAGAGAGATTGGATAGGACATGTAACAGCAGCATCATATAATTCAAAAGCCAGAGGAGTAGCTATATTAATAAATAAAAATGTACCAATCAAAATAGAAGAGGAAATAATAGATCCAGCAGGGAGATATGTAATGATAAAATGTCAGATATATTCAGAATTTTGGAATTTACTCAATGTATATTCACCTAATGAAGAAGATCAAAAATTTATGCAGACACGCAAGGGAACATACTAATAGGAGGGGATTTTAACCTTAATTTGGACTCAAACATGGATAAAACTGGAAAAAAAACTAACAGAAAGAACAAAGTAACCAAATTTATAATTAAATCGATGCAAGAAATGCAACTTTTGGATATATGGAGGAAACAACACCCAAAGGAAAAGGAATATTCATATTATTCGGGTAGACATAAAACATACTCAAGGATAGACCTATTCCTGTTATCAGCCCACATTCAAAGGAGAGTTAGGAAAACGGAATATAAAGCTAGACTATTATCGGACCACTCACCCCTGTTATTGGCAATAGAGCTCGAGGACATCCCACCAAGAATGTATAGATGATTAAACTCCATGCTACTTAAAAGACAGGATTTTAGAGAATTAATTGAATGACAAATTGAAATGTACTTTGAAATAAATACGGAATCAGTGAAAGATAAGTTTATACCATAGGACGCAATGAAAGTGTTCATCAGAGGGCAAATAATAAGTTATGTAACTAAGATGAAGAAGGACTACAATCGGGAAACAGAACAGTTGGAAAGGGAAATAACAAATACAGAAAAAGAATTAGCAATAAAGGAAGATGCAACTAAAAGAGAATTGGCAGACAAAAAATAAAATATGAAACACTACAAACATATAAAGTAGAGAAGAACATAATGAAGACAAAACAGAAATATGAGCTAGGAGGAAAAAACGCACAAAATTCTAGCATGGCAGCTTAAGACAGAACAAACTAAGAGAATGGTATTGACATCAAGGAAAAAAGACAAACAAATCACATATAATCCAACGGAGATTAATGAACACGTCAGAGAATTCTACAAACAATTATACCAAACTGAAAACGAAGGGAAAGAAGACAAAACAGATGAATTTTTAAACTAAAATTGAACTATCAAAATTACAAATAGAGGAACAAAATAAATTAACAGAACCATTTGAAATAGTAGAAATACAAAAGATAATAAAAAAAACTACCAAATAATAAAACACCAGGAGAGGATGGATTTTCAATAGAATTCTATAAAACATTTAAAGACTTATTAATTCCTCCCCTCCTGGAAGTAATCAACCAGATTGATAAAACATGAAACATACCAGATTCATGCAAAACAGCAATAATTACAGTAATACCAAAGACAGGGAAAGATCCACTAGCACCAGTGTCATATAGACCAATATCTCTACTTAACACAGATTATAAGACAATAGCTAAACTATTAGTAAGGAGATTGGCCGATTATGTACCAAAAAAAACTGGATTTATTAAAAAAAGACGAACAACGGACAATATCTGTAAATTTATTAACTTAATTCATGCAGTTGAAGGAAATAAAACACCAACAGTAGCGGTTGCTTTAGACGCAGAGAAAGCTTTTGACAGAGTAGAATGGAATTATTTATTCAAAGTACTACAAAAATTCAGCTTACCAGAGAAATATATTAATTGGATTAAAGCATTATATAAGGGGCCATTGGCGAAAGTGACAGTAAATGGATATATATCAAAACAATTTAACTTAAGCAGATCAACAAGGCAGGGATGTCCACTATCTCCCTCACTGTTCGCATTAGCTATAGAACCACTAGCAGAACTGATAAGAACAGAAAATAAAATAAAAGGGATAAAAATAAAGAGAAGGAATATAAAATCAGTCTATTTGCAGATGATGTTATAATATACTTAACAGAACCAGAAATATCAATAAAAGAATTATATAAGAAATTGAAGGAATATGGAGAAGTGTCGGGTTACAAGATTAACGTAAATAAAAGTGAAGCAATGCCAATGAATAATGCGGATTTCTCAAAATTTAAGAAAGAATCACCGTTCAGATGGCAAATGCAAGCAATAAGATACCTAGGTATACAACTAAATGAAAACCTCAACCATCTATATAAACTCAATTGCCATCCATTAATGAAAAAAATACAAGATAACTTAGAGCATTGGAAAGACTTACCACTAACACTGATAGGAAGGGTAAACTGTATTAAAATGAACATTTTCCCAAGGATACAATACCTATTTCAGTTATTACCAATACGCCTAACAGAGAAATTCTTCAACGAGTTAAAGAAAATAATAAGGAAATTTTTATGGAAAGGGGGGAAACTGAGGATAGCACTAGATAAATTAACAGAATGGTACAAACAAGGAGGCTTATAACTACCAAACTTTAAAAATTATTAGAGAGCCGCATAATTAAGATACCTATCGGATTTTTATCAAACAAGGGAAAAACCAGATTGGACCAGATTAGAACTAGATAAAATAGGGGAGAAGATATCTGAACATAAACTATATAAATGGGATGAAAAATTTGTACAACATAGGAATTCACTGGTATTGCATCATCTGCTCAACATTTGGAAGAAGATTCATGTAGAAAGGAATAAAACAAATTACCAACTACCAAAACTAATATTGACGCAAAATCAGCTAATCCCTTTTACAATAGATAATCTTTCCTTTAGAGAATGGGAGAGAAAAGGGATCAAAAGAATAGAAAATTGTTTTTCGGGAAATAAATTATTATCCTTTGAACAAATGAAGGATAAATATAATATAACTCACGATACAATGTTTGCATACTACCAACTGAAAACCTACTTGAAGGACAAATTGGGAAACAGTCTGAAGTTACCAGAAGGAAGCAATTTTGAATATGTGATTACAGATACAATGATAATCAAAAAATTTGTAACAAACATGTACATCAAACTGCAAGAAAAGGAGAACGAGGAAACAAATGGTAAACCTAAACAAAAATGGGAACAAGATCTAAACATAAAGATAAAGAATGAAACATGGGAGACGCTATGCTCCGGAACTATGAGAAATACAATAAACACGAGGTTACGCAAGATACAATATAATTGGATAGATAGGCTATACATCACACCTCAAAAGTTAAATAAATGGGACCCAACAGTATCAGATAGATGTTTTCGCTGTAAAAAGGAAACAGGAACAACAATTCATGCAATTTGGACATGTGAGAAAGTGGAAAAATTTTGGGAAGATCTAAACCAGATATTAAATAAAATCACAAAAAGCAATATACCAAAAAACCCAGAGATCTTCCTCCTAAGTAATATAAGAAACAAAAAATTTGGACTTGATTTGGATGGAGCACAAAAAAGATTTGTTATGATAGCCTTAGCTGTAGCAAAAAAATGTATTATGTCAACCTGGAAATTAGAAGACAACTTGAGAATACAACAATGGTATATAGAAATGAATAAATTAGAAAAAATAACATATAATTTAAGAAATAACATTACAATATTTAAACAAATATGGGAGCCATACATGAAACACAATAGAGAAATCCTACCGTGGACTTCCACCACCTAAAGTGACAGAAGGAGAAGATAACGAAAAGAACTGACTCAGTAAAATTTCTTGTTTATTTTTATTAAGTGACAATATTGTTTAACGGGTTTAATGTATCTTATAGTTTGAACTTTAAATAAATGGGAGAGGGAGGGAAGGGAGGGGGGTAAAAGGGGGAGAAATTGACACTGTATATATTTAAGAAGAAAAATGTCTGTATGTATCTTGGTCAATATGGTTTATAGTGTGAAAAGTAAAAAAATTTAAAAAAGAAACATTGGGAAATTTTTACAGATGTATAGTGGAAAGAATGCTGACTAGCTGCATCACAGTCTGTTATGGGGATACCAATGCTCCTGAGGGTAAAGCTCTCCAAAAGGTAGTGGACACAGCCTTGGGCATCACAGGCAAAACCATCCCCACCATTGACATCTATGTGGAACGCTTCTATTGGAGAGCAGCTGCAATAATCGAGGATCCATATGACGCAGCACACGCTCTGTTTTCACTGCTGCCATCAGGAAAGAGGTCTAGGTGCCACGAGACTTGCACCTCCTGGTTCAGGAACAGCTGCTACCTCTCCACCATCAGACTCCTCAACAACAAACTCAATCAGGGACTCATTTAAGGACTCTTTCCTATGCATTTTATTGGTTGTTTGTTTTGTTCCCTCTCTGTATTGCAGTTTTTTTTAACATTCATTATGTTTACAGTTTTTTATTTGTTTACATGTGTTTTTTGCACTACCAATAAGTAATAATTCTGCCTCACACACAGGATATAGAATGTCAGGGTTGTATGTGATGCCTTGTGTATGGTCTGCCAATAAATATGAATTCTGAAATCAATTCAGTGTCAAAATGAAATGCTGCACTCTGTCCCTGCATCCAAATCATGAATGTACATTTTGATCAGTTGCGGACTTGGAGCCTGTTTCAGTGATAGATAACTATAAAAGTTCAGCAGTTATCATATTATTTATAAGTCATCCACATGGATTCTAAGTCATGCACAATCTTTCCCTGGAGATGCATGTTCCTGTGATTGCTTACTCCTAATTTGGCATAATAGTTATTTCACAAAATAGTTCTGCAGTTGGCCTTGAAGATGGCTCTTTAGCATTTTTGATGGCATTTATGAGAAAGCAGTACCCATCACTTGCAATAAGTCCAAAGAACAAAATACTTAGGTGACTGTTCATGTATTGCCACCTCTGCTAATATTCATCTTGTTGCCTCTGCCCCAATGCAAAGTATGAAATCTGAACATTTACTACTTGTCAATTGAGAAGACGATCACTGAATCCTGAAGAGTAGAGTTTGCATAATGACAATGCTGGTTTTGGATGACAGGTTAAGGTGTAACAATGCACAGATGTACAGATTTTTCATTGGCTGTACTGGAAACTGAGAAATCTGTTTACTTATCTAATGTATTGTGTGACATCTAAATTAGGAAATATTTTGAGACCTCTGATGATTTCTGACTCTAATTGGTCTTTTTATCTGCCTTTTGGGATTTGTGTTAGCTGTGAGAGATCTTCTTGGAAAAGTGTCACTTCCTGTTTGTCTTGAAGCTGCAAAATTACTAATGGAGCATGACCGGTTAGTGAAATTCACTTGTTGCAAAGGACATTTGAGTAAATTATGCAGTCGGTGTTTCATTTGGATTTATGGGTATTGAGAATGAATGGGCTATAAAGAATATGAGTCATATCTCATTTCCATTAACTTTGGAAAAATCAATTCCATGTAAATATGCGTTTACTATTTGGAGGACTTGTTTATTATTACATTTTCTGATTAGATTTGGGAGAAGTGTTACCACTGAAAGTTGTTTGTTTTTCTATTTATTTATTTGTGCTCATATTTTGTGTGATCTTGAACCAGACATTTGTGATTTTTTTTTTCCCTTTCAGGGATTAAATTTGTAATGATCCAGGTGAACTTTTAAACAAATAATCAAAGTCAAAAGATTATACATTTTCAAAACCAAGGCATTATGTTTACTATATAAATGTAATGACATGGTTATCGTGGGGTGACATGGTTAGCACAATGCTATTACAGCACCAGCGACCTGGGTGCAAATGTGGCACTGTCTGTAAATAGTTTGTCTGCTCTTCCCGTGTGTGAGTGGTGTTTTTCTGGGTGCTTTGGTTTCCTTCCATGTTCCAAAGTCATACAGGGTTGATAGGTTTAATACATGGATGTATTTAGGTGATGCCAGCTTGTGGGTTGGGAGGGCCTGTTACTATGCTATATTAAAATGAAAAATTAAATATATTTTAATATAGCCATTCTTGTTGTATTTGCGTCCTTTTGCACACTTCCACAATCTGTGTTCCAAATTCTCTTCTTATAATTGCATTATTAGTTGTGCTGTGCCTGTGATATTATTCTTTGTTATAGTTATGCTGTGTCTATTGCATTGCTCATTATTCTTGTGCTGAAGTTCTAGATAATTACAGGATGAGTAAACTTGCAAGAGTTGACCCATCTTTGCCTCATTTTTGAAATGCTCTCTGAAGTTGTTAAAAGTAAATCAATGGGATCCATCTTTCAACACTGATGACAATTTTCTTGATTGACTTTATCTTTGGCCAGTTACCAGCATGGTGGTTAAGCAAAGTTCGCAAATTCTTGAGGAGTTCAGCTTGCTGCACTTCTCCAGCACTTCTGTGTATTGCTTTCGTCCTCCAGCATCTGTAGCATCCTTATTTACCTGGTCATTATGAGAGGTGCTTGGAATTAAAAGATGATTCAATTTTTAGATATTTTCTTGGTGGTAAGTGGAAATAACTTCAAGAAATATTTGACTGAAACTATGTATATATATATATATATATATATATATATATATACATATACACACACACATATATATATATATATATTTTTTTTTTGTATGTATATATACACATATATAATCCTCCATCAGCCAGCTCCCCACCATGACTACCAGCCCCCCCCCCCCACATCTCCATCGGGCACACAGAACTCAAAACGGTCAACCAGTTTACCTACCTCGGCTGCACCATTTCATCTGATGCAAGGATCGACAACGAGATAGACAACGACTCGCCAAGGCAAATAGCGCCTTTGGAAGACTACACAAAAGAGTCTGGAAAAACAACCACCTGAAGAAAAACACAAAGATCAGCATGTACAGAGCCGTTGTCATACCCACGCTCCTGTTCGGCTCCGGATCATGGGTCCTCTACCGGCATCACCTACGGCTCCTAGAAAGCTTCCATCAACGCTGTCTCCGCTCCATCCTCAACATTCATTGGAGTGACTTCATCACCAACATCGAAGTACTCGAGCTGGCAGAGTCCGCAAGCATTGAATCCACGCTGGTGAAGACCCAACTGCGCTGGATGGGTCACGTCTCCAGAATGGAGGACCATCGCCTTCCCAAGATCGTGTTATATGGCGAGCTTTCCACTGGCCACCGAGACAGAGGTGCACCAAAGAAGAGGTACAAGGACTGCTTAAAGAAATCTCTTGGTGCCTGTCACATCGACCACCGCCAGTGGGCTGATATCGCCTCCAACCGTGCATCTTGGCGCCTCACAGTTCGGTGGGCAGCAACCTCCTTTGAAGAAGACTGCAGAGCCCACATCTGACAAAAGACAAAGGAGGAAAACCCAACACCCAACCCCAACCAACCAATTTTCCCTTGCAACCGCTGCAACTGAGCCTGCCTGCCGAGCTGCATTGGACTTGTCAGTCACCAACGAGCCTGCAGCAGACATGGACATACCCCTCCATAAATCTTCGTCCGCGAAGCCAAGCCAAAGAAGATATAGATATATATATATATATATATATATATAATGCTGACCTAATAACTAATGCTTTACATTTCAGAGATGTGCTGTCCTTTGAGTTTCTGGCAATTCTGTCAAAGCATTTTGAAACTTCTCATGATATTGGGAAAATTTTGCTGTTGCATTTTATGCAATTTTTGAAGAGAGGCCACGAGCAACTTGCCAAGCAAAAAATAGAAGACATTATAGCAGGTAGGAAAATCAGTGTATTGTGAATCCTTGTAATATCTATGCTTGGGTAAGGTATTCCAAAACTATTCGGATTTCTATCTTGCTCTTTGTTCCACAATGAACCCATCACTTTTGGGCTGATCCTGTTAAATTTTGCATCAGGAAACAATGCATATTCCACCTTTAGTAAATTCAATTTAAATGTCACTTTGTCTTTTAATAAACTTCATAATGTATTTCTAATCAGAGTATGAAAGAAACACATTTTAAAAGAAGGCCGCTAGTATTCTGTAAAATGCTTACTAAAATTTAAGCATAGGCCACTTAGTCATACAATGGCTTTTGGAGAGAGGTGGTGGAGTGTGAGGAAGAATAGTAAGATCGGAGATAGGGTCATAAGAGGAACTCTTTCCCTTCGTGAAATGCTACTTTTTTTTTCATTATTTTGTATTACTTTATTATTTGGAAATCTGCCAAAGAATATTTCAGTTAAAATGATTAAAGCTCTATATTAAAAAAGTAGATACTTTCAAATACTTGGGCTGCAAAATATTAATTGGGAACCTTCCGGTTTTTAAATTCAGATAAAATATTTTTTTCACTAGTTCACTACTAAAACCAAATCTTTCAATATCCTGACCATAAATGATGCATCGACATTCATGTCATTTATCAGAACTTGGCAATTCAAGGGCTTGTTTAAGTACTACATTTTGAGCTTGTTCACTTCCACTGCTAGTTTTGACTTTTCCCTATAATTTCCTTAAAAGGAGAAGATGCCAAATTTCTTAAGATCTTTTTCTCTGTTAGCTGTTTGACTTTGGGCTCTGTATGATTGCAAAAGTTATGGTAATCAGGCAACTTCTTTGAATCTGGTTATCAACACAGCAGTGCTTGTATAAGTTTTTAATAGAATATTTGCAATTATTTCTTAATCTTTTGTGGACTTGATTATAACTTATTCTGATATTTTAAGAATTTTTATTTGATTTTACATATTTAAAACCAGTTTAGCAACCTTTGATTCTGCTCAATTTCCAATTTGAATTCAAATTTTCAAACATTGGGGACCCTTTTTGAATTACTTTTATAATCTTTGATTTGTTATGAAGGTAGAACTGTTGACTAATGAGGCAATTTATCACTGATAAACAGCTTTTTTCTTGGTAGTGGGTTTAGATTTTTTTAAAATCATAAAATATCAATACAATGTAATCTGTTTGATTAAAATGTTGGATATCTTAGATAACATTATGGTATATGATTTAAGTGTAATGTATCCTTTTGACTTTTAACATATATCCATTAGTACTATGTATTTTTGGATGTGAAATTTAAATGTTAATTAAAATATTGAAAAAGAAAGCAACCTTTGATAGTTATCTCCCAAAGCTTGTCAGGTTATACTCGGGGAAATTGCTCAAAAATAGATAATCTTGGTAATCTTCAAATATGTCTTGCTTTGCAAAAGGTCTGTGGGGGTGAAGAGGATCAGTTTGTTTAGTCTTCTCGTAAGGAAAAGTGAGCTGCTTGTTATTGGACTAGGTCAAGTTCAAACTGGACCACCATCTTCTATATTGCCTTGCCTAAACAATTCACTGATTTCTTTGGCTCTATTGATTGTAGCTCCAAAGTCTGATTTCTACATTCAGTTTCATGAAGAATGTTAATTTATTTGTTGACATGAAACATGTTTATGCACAAGTTCATACTTTAAAATTACGTATAGTTAGGAGTGATTCACCTGCTGGTGTCTTGCAAATTTCACATTACTGAATGGCAAAGCTATAATTCTAATAACCAGATTTTTCTGTTTATTTTCCTTCTGGTCAATTCTTTTGATTACTTTATAGGTCATTACACAGGAAAGAGACTTTCATCAGATATTCTGACTCAATTTCACATTGTTCTCTGGGAGAAAGCTGCCAAGTATTTTGAGGTGGGATATATTGGAAGCCTTCTGAAATCTAACCAAATGTAATGCAATATAGATTTTCTGGAATGGAGATAACAGGGTGGGTTACATAATTGCTTCCATTGTATGATATCTCCATGTCAAACATATAGTAAAATTCTGAATATAGTGTCTTCTAAAATTACTGCTTAAATCTACTTTTAATTATACTTTGTCATTAAATCTGATTTGATCCTGTGGTGAATGTCTGCCAAGCTGCCTGTCTCCCCTCTGGCGAGTCTTGCTGTACTAACAATGGCTATGCATTATCTCTACTGTTAAGGACACTCCCCTTGGGTATAACTGTGTATGCACCTATTCTCTTTCATTATTGTGCCATGAGTTTCTGCTAATAAAAGCCATGATTATTGTTTGACCACATCGTCTTTGTCTACTTCATCAACTGGCACTTCAGATCCCTCTATCACTGCTGATATTTAGGCTGCTATAACCTTTTGAAAATGTTTGTGGTTAATTGTCCATTCAGAAATTGTCTCCTTTCCTCCAGCTCCCCATCTCCTTCCCTTCCTTCTATCAGAGAGCTATCCTTCATAGCCTTCTGCCCATGTTCCCTATCGCATCTCAGCCTTTTTTTCCTACCCTCCCACCTGTATCTACCTGTTACCTCTCATCTGTTAGCCTGTGCTCCTCTCCCTCTCCTTCCCCTGCATTTTTATTCAGTAGCCTACCTCTTTTCTTATTTCTGACTAAGAATTCATGCCCAAAACATTGGTTACCTTTTAATTCCTTTGAATGCTGTGTGACCTGCTGAATTTCTCCAGCATATTTGTGTTTTGCACTTGACCCCAGCATCTGCAGATTTTCTTGTTTAACTGGAAGCATAGAAAGTGTGAGTCACTCTGGTCAATGTATTCAACTTCCAGGATTGAATGGCCACCAGGTGGCTTGTAGTGGAACACTTCCTACTTGTTTTATTTTGTTTGTGTACTTGTGTGGTTCCTTGGTCACATACCTTTCCAGTTCCAACCCCAAATAGTAGATTTTCCTTTAAATTGTTGCTGCATAAGTGCAGTTGCAAGCTTTGAAAAAATTCAGATGTCTTTTAACTTTTGAAGAGTCAGAAATTCTATAACTGTCAAGTTTCTCTTCTCAAATTTTTAGATGCAGAATTATACTGAGGCCCTCCAATGGTACAGTTATTCATCAAGTTTTTTTTCTGCTGGGCAAATGGATAAAAATCTAGCTAGACTCCAGAGGAACAGGGCATCATGCTATTTACACCTGAATCAGAAGGAAAAGGTAATTTTACTCTATATTACTCCGTTCTTCTCGGATTGTTGGCAGTAATTTTACAAACATTTTTCTTGTGTCCTGGTCAAAATATATTTCAGGTTATGCTGTTAGAATAGAACTGGCAAAATTGGATACCCCACTGAAAGGAGATGTGATATTTTGATGAGTCCATTTAAAGTAATGCAGAGAATGCTATTTGGTACTTGCTAATTATACTGATCACTATGAGCAGACAATGGTATTATTGACAATGTACAGAAGCAATGGGTTGACTATCATTTCTTAGTAGCAGTGCCTAAGGTAGATTACACAACTTGAATCTCACCTGCAGTATTTAACGTGAGATTTAAGTTGTGTAATCTGCTGACATAATTTACAATAACAAGGGGGAAATTCTATGTATTATGGTTTTATGGTGCTGCATAGAAATTATATTGGAAAAGGTGAAGAGTTATTTTGCCACATTATGCTGGATCAGGTGCAATTCCACCCATCTCAAGTCTGGCTGTAAGGTCTACACAGCAATTAGATCTTGCAGCCTAAAATGAAAGCCCCAACCTCAAAATGTCTCTGACCTAAGGTGAACTGGGAGGAAAGTTTTGCTTTCTAACTTTGTAACTTGTGCATTTCATAGCAAACAATGAGCTCTTGGATCACCAATTGAATAATGCAGGATTTGATTGCTGGTGCTTTGATTTGTCCTATTCCACGTGCAGGACAGGCCCAACATGTGTAAAAGCAAATTGATAAGCAGATGGAGAAAGTAACTCCTGGAGTAACTGCAGTGTATTTTCTAGATGTAATGTACTGTAGTGATGTTATCTCGTGATGGAAAGAGTACATATTTGAATGAATCATTGTCCTGGTTAGTATTGAATTTCTTATATTATTGAATTAATCAATGTAGTTGTGAAGTATTCTGTCAAGTCTCTGACATGTGCTTTATCAATATAGAATAGCTTTGGGGTATAAAGAATTGACTTATTCGTTAGAGCAGAACCAGTTATCGACTGGAATTCATGTGCCGTGGATAGTGGAGAGCCCCAGTATTTTGCTGGTGATGATGCCAATGAGAGGTGCTGAGATGCCAGTTGGACCTGGTGTATGACTAGTACTTTCGTGATATCAATGTTGCTGGAAAATCAATTTTGCTGCATGTTGACACAGGCTTGTTCATCTTGTGACAGGATGTGGATGGAATTAAACTGTGCACTCATCAGATGAAACAACTGATTGTTGTTAATCCTAAGAACTTGTTGTAGTTCTTGTTTCTTATATCTCATGTCCTTTGTGGCAGCTGGTACATTGTTATTTGTATTAAAGAACATTATGATTATAGACGATGTAAATCTGAAGCAAAAAGTGCTTTAAACACTCAAGGTTAGATAACAAGTGTGGAAAGATAAACAGTTAAACATTTCAAGATAAACATTTTCTGACAATTATAGCAAAGGAACTTTGTGAAATGTTCACAGTTTAAATACTACACAAAATAAATGCATTCGCAAGCTCACAGACAGTTGATCAGAATCAGTCAATCAGAATCAGTCAATCAGAATCAGTCAATCAGAATCAGTCAATCAGAATCAGTCAATCAGAATCAGTCAATCAGAATCAGTCAATCAGAATCAGTCAATCAGAATCAGTCAATCAGAATCAGTCAATCAGAATCAGTCAATCAGAATCAGTCAATCAGAATCAGTCAATCAGAATCAGTCAATCAGAATCAGTCAATCAGAATCAGTCAATCAGAATCAGTCAATCAGAATCAGTCAATCAGAATCAGTCAATCAGAATCAGTCAATCAGAATCAGTCAATCAGAATCAGTCAATCAGAATCAGTCAATCAGAATCAGTCAATCAGAATCAGTCAATCAGAATCAGTCAATCAGAATCAGTCAATCAGAATCAGTCAATCAGAATCAGTCAATCAGAATCAGTCAATCAGAATCAGTCAATCAGAATCAGTCAATCAGAATCAGTCAATCAGAATCAGTCAATCAGAATCAGTCAATCAGAATCAGTCAATCAGAATCAGTCAATCAGAATCAGTCAATCAGAATCAGTCAATCAGAATCAGTCAATCAGAATCAGTCAATCAGAATCAGTCAATCAGAATCAGTCAATCAGAATCAGTCAATCAGAATCAGTCAATCAGAATCAGTCAATCAGAATCAGTCAATCAGAATCAGTCAATCAGAATCAGTCAATCAGAATCAGTCAATCAGAATCAGTCAATCAGAATCAGTCAATCAGAATCAGTCAATCAGAATCAGTCAATCAGAATCAGTCAATCAGAATCAGTCAATCAGAATCAGTCAATCAGAATCAGTCAATCAGAATCAGTCAATCAGAATCAGTCAATCAGAATCAGTCAATCAGAATCAGTCAATCAGAATCAGTCAATCAGAATCAGTCAATCAGAATCAGTCAATCAGAATCAGTCAATCAGAATCAGTCAATCAGAATCAGTCAATCAGAATCAGTCAATCAGAATCAGTCAATCAGAATCAGTCAATCAGAATCAGTCAATCAGAATCAGTCAATCAGAATCAGTCAATCAGAATCAGTCAATCAGAATCAGTCAATCAGAATCAGTCAATCAGAATCAGTCAATCAGAATCAGTCAATCAGAATCAGTCAATCAGAATCAGTCAATCAGAATCAGTCAATCAGAATCAGTCAATCAGAATCAGTCAATCAGAATCAGTCAATCAGAATCAGTCAATCAGAATCAGTCAATCAGAATCAGTCAATCAGAATCAGTCAATCAGAATCAGTCAATCAGAATCAGTCAATCAGAATCAGTCAATCAGAATCAGTCAGATATTGGGAGAGACATTGTTTGCAGTTATCTCAGACTCCACTAATCTTCCACTAACTGTAGAGAATCTCAAATAAAGTCCCAGAGCCAATGTAATCAAATTCATCTGTATGTAAAGATTATGGAATTATTTTATTTTTTAAAATTATTTTTATTAAAGATTTTCAATCAACAAGGAGTTACAAAACAAAGAAACATCACAGATAGATACAATAAAATACCAAAACTGAACTACATGTTGATATACAAAGAAAGAAGAATCAACACATTATCACAATTATCAAATTCTGCACTATTTTATGTACAAAATTTCACACTATGCTAATCCTTAGAAGAAGGAAACAGAAAAAAAAATGACATAATTCTCCCATATTATGTGACAAAATTATCTGTTTTCCAAAAGGAAAAGGAAAAAAGTGAGGTAACTCTCCCATATTATGTGACAAACTTACCCGTTTTCCAAAAGGAAAAGGAAAAAAAGAGAGGTAATTCTCCCATATTATTTGACAAACTTATCCGTTTTCTAAAAGGAAAAGGAAAAAAAAAACGGTAATTCTCCCATATTATGTGACAAACTTGAGCTATTGTCGAATCCAGTTCGCTACTTCACCATGAATACCTAGCGTCTGAATCTTCCTGACCAACCTCCCACATAGGACCTTGTTAAAGTCTATGTGGACTTTCCTTTGTCAACTTTCCTTTGTCAGTTTTCCTGGTAACTTGAAAAAAATCTAAGATTGGTTAAATACAACTTTCAACACAAAAAACCATGTTGACTATCTGGCTATCCAAATAATTCTATATCTGATCTCTTAGAACACCTTCCAATAATTTACCTACTACTGATGTCAGGCTCACCACCTTATAATTTCCAGGATAACTTTTGTAGCCTTTTTAAAACAACGGAACAACATGAGTTACCCTCCAATCCTCTGTCTCCACATCCATGCCTAAGGACATTTTAAACATTTTTGCCAGAACCCCTGCAATTTCTACACTAGCCTCCCTGAAGGTCCAAGGGAATATCTTGTCAGGCTCTGGAGATTTATCCACCTTTATTTGCTTTAAGACAACAAGCACTTCCTCCTCTTTACTCTGTATAGGTTCCATGACCTCACTTCTTGTTTTCCTTACTTCCCTTGACTCTGCCCGTTTCCTGAGTGAATACTGATAGGGAAAAATACATTTAAGATTATCCCCCATCTCTTTTGGCTCCATACAAAGCTGACACTCTGATCTTAAAGGGGACCAACTTTGTTTCTTACTATCCTTTTGTTCTTGATATACCTGTAGAAACTATTAGGATTTTCCTTCACATTGTCTGCCAAAGCAAATTCATGTCTTCTTGTGGTAAATGTGCCGAATGTTTGTGCTGTGCCCACGTTGTGTTAAATACAAGCTTCCACCTCGTTAGACACGGAGAGAAATGACAGACACCAGTGTTTTCCCAAATTCAATTATTTACAATTAGAGAACTACTTATAATATTTACAATACCCTTGGTTTAGAAGGAACTCTGGCAAGCCCTCTCACACACGTGTCTGAATTAGTTGATTGATGTCTCAAGTCCCGAGAACTGGTAGCACCCACTTCTAGCGACAGTGGGGTCGCTCTGTTTAGGGCATCCAAGTATCTTGGATGTGCTTACTCATGTGAGTGGAGTCTGGGATTCACTTGGAAGGGCTTCACTGGTTTCCGAACTCTTTGAGACTTCCTTACAGGTTTCAGTGATGTAGAAGGTAAAGGCTCATTTCTGTGTGATTGGTGGTTTAAAGGTTTCTGAAGTTCAAATGTATCCAACAGGGCATCCAGGCTAAGTTGCACAGATGTTGTTTCAGCAAGGTTGCATTCTGTTGGTCGCAGTGGGTTGACATGTCTGGTTCAACTCGTACATGGTAGCGAACATCTCCAGTTTTTCTTAGGATTCTTTCCAGCTGCCATAGATCTGACCTATCTCTGTATTTCTGCACCAACACACATTGACCATATGAAACATGCTTTCTTTGGATCAATACTGGCAATTATACTGTTGTTCCATATCATAATCTCTCATTCCAAATTTTGGTTTTTTTGTGGAAATATGACATCATTATGCTGCTCTTATTTTCCTACCAAAGAGGTTTTCAGCAGGCGAAGTGCCACTTGGAGTTCGTGGGTTTGGAGTGATCCTATAATTTAACAAGAATGTCTGCAGGATCTCCTCTGTTGCACCCTTCCCCTTGGCCTTGTTCAGAGCTTGTTTGAACATACCCACAAAATATTCTGCTTGACCATTGGACGGATCATGATATGGAAGCGAGTGAATATGTGTGATGCCGTATTGCTTGCAAAAAGATCAAAGCCAGCTTCAGTGAATTGTGTCCCGTTGTCTGAAACTAATGTTACAGGAGAACCAAAGTGATTGAATATGGACTTGAGTTCCATGAATGTAACCGATGCAGTTCATTGGGCTACTTTGATAATCTCAGGCCATTTGGAGTATGTGTCCACTATGATTAGGTAGTGATTTCCATCAATTGGTCCTGCATAATCAATATGAAGGCAATTCCTTGGCCTGCTTGGTTGAAGCCAGGAATGTAGATTCATTTTAACAGGGAATTTCACAGCCAAGGCACATTGGATACATGACCGTGTTTGTTGTTCGATCTGGTCATCCATCAGACACCAAAAAAACCATAGCTTTGTGCAAGTGCTTTCCCTCGATTTGTTCCAGGATGTCCATTGTGAAACTGTTTGAGGATTGTAGATTGCAGAGCTTTGGGAATCACAATACTTTTTGCAAACATCAGACATCCATTAGTGATTGCCAGTGATTCTCGTCTTTTGAAGAATGGCTGGATTTCTATTCATGGACATTTTTTGCCACCCCGATCGATGATAATCCATAATGCATTATCTCTTGTTGGAGGTTGTCTTTACTCGTTGCTTGTCTCTTTATTCTGTGTATGGCAGTAAGTTAATAACATCTTTGAATACCTGGTTGACCTCTGCCTCTTCAGAGAGTTCCACGACAAGAATATCTTCTGGCTTGATTTCCTGCTCACTAATAAGTCCAGAATGGAGGACCATCGCCTTCCCAAGATCGTATTATACGGCGAGCTCTCCACTGGCCACCGTGACAGAGGTGCACCAAAGAAGAGGTACAAGGACTGCCTAAAGAAATCTGTTGGTGCCTGCCACATTGACCACCGTCAGTGGGCTGATATCGCCTCAAACCGTGCATCTTGGCGCCTCACAGTTCGGCGGGCAGCAACCTCCTTTGAAGAAGACCGCAGAGCCCACCTCACTGACAAAAGACAAAGGAGGAAAAACCCAACACCCAACCCCAACCAACCAATTTTCCCCTGCAACCGCTGCAACCGTGTCTGCCTGTCCCGCATCAGACTTGTCAGCCACAAACGAGCCTGCAGCTGACGTGGACATTTACCCCCTCCATAAATCTTCGTCCGCGAAACCAAGCCAAAGAATAAGTCATGACAGTGCATCAACTTTCCCGATACTTGAGGTCGGAGGGTATTTAATTTTGAAGTCATAAGCAAGTAACAACTTTGCAGACAGTTTGCTGTGTAAATTGGGATTCTTTTCTTTGAACCAACTACTGCTAGGAGCGGCTTGTTATCTGTCAGAAGCGTGAATTGCTGTCCATAGAGCCTTTTATGGAATTCCTCACCGCAAAAATTATTGCTGGAACTTCCTTTTCAATTTTCCATAGTTATGCTCTGCTGCTTTTACAGAGCTGCATGTGCTGTGGCCTTTTGATTCCCATCTGGGAATATGTGAGAAATGACTGCACCCACCCAGACTGTGATGCATCTGAAGCTACATCAATCTTGAAGTTTGGATCATAGTGCATCAAAGGAAGGTTTGAGTTTAGCATCGATATAACTCGATTTAATGCTCTTGACTTTTTGATGCCCATTTCTATTTGCTACCCATGTTAAGGAGTTTGTTGAGTGGATTGCAGAGTACATGTATCTCCAGCAGAAATTAATTGTAATGACTGATAAGACCCAGGAATTAACATAGCATGGTCACATCTGTGGGTGCAGGCATGCGCTTGATAGTATCAGTGTTTTGTGGATCTGGCTGTCATCCATGTTCGTCGGTGATGAAACCAAGATATGTCACTGACTTAATGAAAAATGGGAATTTTTCTGGATGCACTTAAAAACCGTAATCTTTGATGCAGGATAGAATGCAATCAAGATGACCAAACAATTCTTGAGCATTACCAGGATGTCATCTAGGTACACTGTAACTCCCAGAACATTGTTCAGCATTGTGTCAATGATCTATAGAAAGATAGATGGAGCCGTCTTCACTCTGAATGGTAGACGTGTATCTGAACAGTCCACAGTGCATGTTGATGGTTAGAAATTCCTTTGATTTGTCATCAACCTCCACCTGTAGATAAGCCTCTGCTAAGTCAATCTTTGCCACCATTCAACTTAGTGAAGAGGTCATCAGGCAATGGCAGTGGGTATTGATGGATGTCCAGTATTGCATTCAGACCAGTTGAGAAATCAGGAAACAGACATATGGAGCCATTTGATTTTTTTTTCACTACCACAATAGGTACAGCCCATGATGAGTAGTTGACCTGTTCATTTATTCATTCATGCTGCAGCTGTTCCAATTCTTGCTCCATTTCTTAGTGTTACATATGGGACAGGTCATGTTGACTGGAAAGTCGATTTCGCGTTTGGCAGAAGACAGAGATTCGCCTTTGTTTTAGTGCACCAGCCAAGGCATTTGGAAAATACAGTTGAATGGCGTTGGTTTAGCTGTACCAGCAACTTTTGTTGGGTATTTGCCTCTTGTGGGGTATGTGACACTTGTAGCTTGTGGCAAATATTGTTGAGTGGCTGGTCCAGAAGGTTCAATGTTTTGATTCAGTTGAGACCCATGAGATCAAGGTTAGGACATTTTACCAGATAACATGTCCCATTTTCTTCTGTGCTGTTTAAGTTGATGGAACAGTCAACTGAAGCTAACAACTTCAAGATCCCCCCCCACTCCCAGGAAGCGTTCCGTTCTGTGTTTTGGGTTAGAGTCACCTTTGACTGATCAATGTTTCCACATTTTCTTTGATATTAGGGTAATGTCAGACTCTGTATCAATTTGAAGCCTCACTGGGATACCATTGTGCACTTTCACATATTTCCTGCATTTGGCCTTAGCCACCTTGAAAGTCGCTCTGATAGTTTTCATTTTTCACTGTGAAGAGAACTTATCAGATGTTTTTCCTCTTCCAGCTCTGCAGCATTCTGCTTTATGCCCCAGGCACTTGCATTTACTGCAGTGTTGAAGTCTGTACGGGCAGTCATGAGCGTAGTGCCACTCATTGCAGTTTTAACAGGCACTGGGCAGTTTGGCTGGGTGGGTCACACTTTTGTTTTTTCTTGCATGGTCGGCAAACTTTCTGGACACAACCCCTGAAGATGGGTGAGCTGCTTTCACCGTTTTGCTCTCACGTTTCAGATTAAATTAAGCAATGGTATTCGGCTGTTAATCTTTGAAGAATCATATCTGACTCCTGTTCAATCTTCACAAGCAAATGTATTCTGAGGTCGGCATCTTGTGCGACTGCATTCCGCTACAAAAACTAGACACTTAAACTGGTTTCCAGTTAGCGTAGGGAGTTTAAAAAGCTCGCACTATCGATTCACCATACCTATTTATGTCATGAAATCTTCAGTGCCTTAGTCATTTTGAGGCACTGATACCAAATGTTGAACAGTGATGTTTGCTCATCGAATATCTCTGCCAACACATTAAGTATTTCCCTGAAGCTGAGGTCATGGGAAGTTTTGGCAGAATGAACTTTTTATAGCGCTTGTGTTCACAAGTCCCAAACTTCCACAACAGCCTAATTTTCAACGCATTATTGAACTTGGCACAGTCAACTGCAAATAAGCCTTCATTTTTTTTTTAAACCGAGTTTCAAATGTGCTGGACTCTGGGTCAAATGAGAACTGTGATTATAGCTCATTAAAGCATCTGCGAAGTTTGAATCAACTTCAGACTCACCTCTGCCAATGGCTGGAGTCCCAATGGATATTTTCTCTGCCATCTAGTGAATTAGCCTTGCTTGTATTTCTTCAAAGTTTCTTTGCAGCTGCTTGAGGACAACTGCAGCTATTCCATTGTGACTGACATTGTCATCTCGTCACCAAAATGTTGTAAATGTGCCGAATGTTTGTGCTGTGCATGCGTTGTGTGAAATACAAGCTTCACCTCTTTAGACCCAGAGAGAAACGACAGGCACCAGTGTTTTCCCAAATCCAAAGAATGAATCCTTTTACTTACAATTATTTATACTATTTTCAATGCCATTGGTCCCGAGGGAACTCTCATGCACGGGACTGGATTAGTTGATTGATGGCTCGTCCTGAGAACCAGTAAAACCCACTCCTAGCGACGATGGGGTTGCTCTGTTTAGGGTGTCCAAGCACTTCTTTTAGCCTTGCTGATTTTTCTTGCATTTTTTAAAAATATATTCATTTACTTCATTTGCTTAATGATGCCTATACCTGCTGTACACTTTGCACTTCTTCAGAATCAGATCCTCAAAAACCAAGGTTCCCTAAGCCTGCTCACTTTAACAGGAACATACAAACTCTATACTCTCAAAATTTCACTTTTGAAGATCCTCCACTTACCTCACACATCCTTGCCCAAAAACAACTTATCCTAATCCATGCATTCTAAAACCTTTCTCATTTCCCCACAATTGGCTTTTCTCCAAATTAGAATATCAAAATGAAGCCCAGATCTATCATTCTCCATATTTTAACTTGGAACTAATGGCTTTATGATCACTGGTCCCAAAATGTTCCCCCACACATACTTCTGTCACTTGTCCTACCATGTTTCCCTAATAGGAGATCCAGTATTGCACTCTCTGATTGGTACCTCTGTATATTGATTTAGCATCAATAATACTTGTGCCCAAGAAGAGCAGAGCGAGCTGTCTCAATGACTCTCACCCAGTAGTACTCACTTCTTCTGTGATGAAATGGCCAGAATTAACACATACCTAAATAAAGATTTGGACCCATTGTAATTTGCCTATTGTCACAATCACTCCACTGCATATGCAATCTCACTGTATCTCCACTCAGCTCTGGATCACCAAGATAACAGCAGCATGTAACAGCAGCATGTATGTCAGGCTAATCTGCATCCACTGCAGCTCACCTTCAACACCATCATACCCTCAGTACTCATCAGCAAATTCCAAAACCTGGGCCTCTGCATCTCCCTCTGCAACTGAATCCTTGACTTCCTCATTGGAAGACCACAGTCAGTATGAATCAGAAACAATGTCTGCTCCTCACTGACAATCGACACAAGTGCCCCTCAAGGATGCGTGCTTAGGCCCAATCCTCTACTTGCTGAACAACATGACTGTTCAAATGCCATCTATAAATTTGCCGATGACATCACGGTCATTGGCAGAATCACAGAAGACAACTAGGAGGCATACAGGAGTGAGATAGATCAATTAGTTGAGTGGTGTCACTACAAAAAACTTGCACTCAATATTAGTAAAATTAAGGAGCTGATTGTGGACTCCAACATGGGCAACAGACGGATCTCCATATCAACTCTGCACTGGCTTGTGCCCTGGAGAGCCCACTCCAACTTTGCTTTCGTCCATGCAGCAACTGTGACAGAGCCTGCCGTTCCAGGATCGACCTCAATAGACACAGTCGACAATGTTTAACAAACCAGTGACTGACGGTTCCCACACACAATCCTGCTACAAAACAACCAATTTTGTTGCATGTTCATTACAATAAATTCTGATTTTGAATGGCTAGACTATTTTAGATTGTAAATTAATGCATCTTCTCTCTCAATGTTGTCTTTTTCATTTTTAGGCAAAAGATGCCATACAAGAAGCAGAACGAATTGACCCTGATAATATCTTTACACAGTTCAGTGTTTACAAAGTTGCCATTTTGGAAGGTGACCTTCAAAAAGGTATGGTAAAAATAGAAAATTTTGGAAATACTTGGATCAATTATTTTATGTGGAGACCACCCTGATTGTAGAAACAATACCTTATTTTACATCTGGGCACTCTCCAGCCACATGACATGAACATTGACTTTATTGCTTTTCATTAAATCTGCTTGCCTTTTCTTTCCCCTCCCTCCTTTTCCTGTCTTTCCAGTTTTTTCACCCATCCAGCGCAGTCATCCTCTTCCTTTCTCCACCTATCATCTTTGCCCCCCCCTCCCCCACCCCAATTCTTTTGTTCAGATGTTTGCCGGCATTTTCTCATATTTTGATGAAGTGCTCAAGCTACATAAAGGACACTGCAGTACAGTTCTGATCTTGGCATTAAGGCTATAATGTCCCTAGATAGTTTAAATTCGCCAATGGCAAGGTGTGCACTAATGAGTGCCCGGAGTCCACTTGATTGGTGATGTGACTTCAGAATAAGTTTCAGTGCAGGAGGATACATGACCTCCCACAATCCACAATATTCCAGACAGGGAGGCCATGTGTTTCTCCACAATCCTCATATAAAACCAGCATCTGCAATTTTTTTGCTTTTTAAAATGTTTGTTAGACTGTTAGAAAATTAAAGGTCTATAGTTGTGTTCCTTATGCAAGAAATTCACACATCCAATAACCACCAGTCCCTTAATGATGTTGAATCTTACGAGAAAATACACAGAAAGTGGAGCATTGTTTTTCTATGCACTTTGCAATACAATTTCTCTGAAGATCATGCATGGTTAAAAATGATGTGGATTAAAGTTCTCAGGTCTTGTTCCAGACACTCCCAGAGAGATTCCTAGACTTGTGTGTTTCAAGAATTTTCACTGCATGCAAAGACTGGACCTTATGTGGGTCACTGATATAGAAGCAGGCTTTCATAGCACCTGTCAACCTCCTAAGCAGGTCGTAAGTTAGGCTTAAGAATCAAATTTGGGGTGGCCTCTTTTATGTATCTGACATTCTCTAGTTACCAGCAGCTCATTTACAACTCACCCCCACTCTTAAATCTAAGCCAATATTCACAAAGACTGACCACCTACCAACTCACCCAAACTCCCTAAATGGTAACTTAATCACCAGTTCAATCTCTTCCCTTACTGACCAGGGGAAGCATAATTCCTGATTTGATACCCCAACCTTTTCCATCTGTAAATGTGGGCTTCCCTATGACCACAAGCCATTCCCTCCATTTTCACATTAGATTCAACCTAATTTGCTGGTTGTAGCGCTGAAAGATAAGGTCCTTGTTTGTGTAAAAACAATTTGTTGATCTACATTGTCAGCAGGTTCACAAGCGAGTTGCTTTCTGCCCCAGATTCACCTTTGCAGGACAAATCAACTTATAGACTTGTATCTTTACTAAAATTTCATGGAGGAAGGCAAGTGGGATTGTGGCAGGGAATGAGAGATGGGGGATCTATACTTTATATGGTTGGGTAGGAGAGATGCACAAATTTCAATTAAAAGTTAAGGCAAGGAACTTATCTATTTGCCAACCCTTGCTAGATTGCATGGTTTTGAGAAAGTTTGGGAGGAAAGTGAAGGATAATGAAATGTAAATAAGCCAGAAAATACAGTTGTACTTTTACTTTTTGAATGGTATTACATTAAATAAGACAAGTATAAAGTGTAAATGTTAAATTTTACTTATTAACCATGAGCTACTGCCAAAGTAAAGTGTATTCCAAGTTAAATAATAGTTATTTTAAATTGTTGTAAATTCTGACTAGAAATACTTAATTGCTGTACATTTCTATTGTGCTACAGCTGACCAGGCAATTAAAGCTGTAGGGAAACTTGCAGAAAAACCAGAATGGTACGAGGATAATCTGTTAACCAACAGAATCCCAGTGACCGATATTTTGAGTCTCGCTGCCCAAATTGCTCTTGAGGTAACAGAGAATAGTTTTAAAAGAACAGAATGTTGAAAATGAATGAAATGTTCTAAATTGTTGCAAATGACTTTAGCAAAAATAAATGCACTGACTGCTGATCTAAACTGCTAATTCCAGCACATTAACTACAATCACAGCATCTGCAGACTTTCTTGATTCCATTATAAAATTATCAAGTTTTTTAAATTTAAATTTTAACTTCAGACAAACAGCATGATAACAGGCTATTTTGGTCTACGAATCAGTGCTGCCCAATTTACAGTCAATTAACCTGCACCCCCCCAGTATGCTTTGAATATTGGGAGGAAACTGGAGCCCCTGGGGAAATCCCATGCAGATGTGGAGAGAACGTACAAACTCCTTACTGACAGTGTGGGATTCAAACCCCTGTACCAATCACTGGTGCCATAAAGGTGTTGCGTTAATTGCTATACCAACTGTGCCGCCTCTTTTGATGAGGTTGATTTAGATTTTTTAAAATTTGTGGCATAGAACAGGTCACCAAGAAATCCATTAAAAATCAGAAAAGATGTTTTCACCGAAGATTGGTAAGATTGTGAACTTCATTACCACAACAAGTCCTGCCAAATTACGTTCTGAATGAGTCTCGTCAAATTCTTGCTAAAATCCATGTAGACCACATCTACCACCCTATCTTCATTGATTTCCTTTGTTACCCCCTTCAAATAAAACTCATTTAGACTCACGAGGCATGACCTTCCCTTCACAGAGCCATGCTGACTGTCCTTCTCCAAATGCTCATAGATCCTATACTGGTCTATAATTCCCAGGATTCTCCCCATTACCTTTTTTAAACAAGGCAACTGCATTTGATGGTTTGGGCTGGATTGTGGGGGGGGGGAGGGTGGGGGGGGGGGGTGGGGGCGGTGGCTGGCTGCTTGTGGACAAGGGCTGGGTTTGGGGGCTTCAGGGTCTCAGAGAATTCTCTTTTGACTGAAAGAAGCACTTTAATTTACTTTCTGCTAATGCATCTCTGTTTTATATCTGAATGAATTGAAATTTGTGCAATATTGCACTTTATAACATGATAATTGAATTTTGATGAAGATCTACCGGGACCAATGCCTGAAGAGGGCGCACAAAATCAGTGAACCGGTGCAGACTTGAAAGGCCAACATGGCCTGTTTCCGCTCCGTAAATGGTTATATGGTTAAGGAGCAATTGAAGAGCTTATGAATCAGTACAATTCAGGAAAGATTGGAGAAGCATACACAAAAGGGAAGATAAGAATGCACAGAAAAGAATAAAAAGAGAATAGACATTCCACATAATTGCAAGACCAATATTCTCTTGTCAACCTACATCCACAGACAACAATGTTTTAAAGCGTGACCCTGGAAAATATTGACCATTCCCCATTATCTAGAGAGCCACCTTTTGGCTTGAATGAAGTATAAACATTTCAATTTGCCTATGGAAGAAAATTCCATAAATGATGCTATAGCCTGGTCAATTCAATCTATCCTGGCACACCTGGAGAGCGATGCCTCATACACCAGGCTGCTGTTGATTGACTTCAGCTTGGCGTTTAATATGATTATTCCCTAGATGGTGGAGAAGCTGTCCTCGCTGGGACTCAACACCCCTCTCTTTAATTCAGATTTCTTCTCAGTGCATACATAACATCACATACAACCCTGAGATTCTTTTTTCTGAGAGTGAGGCAGAATTACCACTTAATAGTAATGCAAAAAAAACTGTACACAGCATATACATATAAACATATAAAGAACTGGAAACAGATGATGAATGTAAATAAACTGACTGTGTAATACAGAGAGAATAAACAAATCAGTGAAGTGCACAAGGGTCCTTAATTGTCTTCCTGATTGTTCGTTGTTGAGGAGTCTGATGGTGGAAGGGTAGCAGCTGTTCCTGAACTTGGTGGTACGAGTCTTGTGGCACCTATATTTATTTCTTGATGGTTGCAGCGAGAACAGTGCATGTTTTGAGTGGTGTGGATTCTTGATAATTGCTGTTGCTCTCTGTTGGCATGGCTCCCAGTAGTTGTTCTCAATAGTGGGGAGGGATTTGCCTGTGATGCCCTGGGCTGTGTCCACTACCTTTTGGAGGGCTTTATGCTCAAGTGTATTGGAGTCCCCATACCAGACCGTGATGCAGCTGCCAGGGTTTCTGATGTCATACTAAACCTCCACAAACTCCTGACAAAGTAGAGATGCTGACATGCTTTCTTTATGATGCTATTAGTGTGTTGGCTCCAGTAAAGATCCTCTGAGATTGTGACTCCCAAGATTTTAAATCTGCTCACCCTCTCCTCCTCTGATCACCCAATGATCACAAGAGTGTATACCTCTTGTTTACCCTTCCTGGTCAACAATCTGCTCCTTAGTTTTGGTGACATTAAATGCAAGGTTGTTGTGGTCCACCATTCAGCCAAGTTTTCAATCTCCCTCCTATATGCTGACTCTTCACCTTTCTTTATGCAACCCACTATCATGATATTGTCAATGAATTTCTGCATAATGTTATTGTCATACTGAGGCACACAGTAGTAGGTGTAAAGTGAGTAGAGCAGGGGATTAAGAACACAGGTCTGTGATCCTGCTGTACTGATGGAGATTGTGGAGTAGATGTTCTTACCAATCCTCACTGATTGTGGTCTGTAGTTGAGGAAATCCAGGATCCAATTACACTGTAGGGTGTTGAGTTCTAGATCTTGGAGATTGTTGGATCTATTTTGAGGGGATGATGATATTAAATGCCGAACTGTAGTCAATAAAGAGCATCCTAATGAATGCATCTTTTCTGTTCAGATGTTCCAGGGCATTGTGTAGAGCCAGTGAGATGGTCTGTTGCTGAGATAGACAAACTGGAATGTATCCATCTCGTTGTACAGACAGGAGCTGATACGCTTCAACACCAACTTTTAAAAACACTTTGTCACTGTTGATGTAAGTGTTACTGGTTGATAGTCAAAGTCTGTGATAGCCCTGGTGGAATTCAGATTCTCAGCTGAGTCCTTGAACACCACCCAATTTGCTGTCTTAAGGAAGTTCTCTAATTATTCTTCAGCCTCCTGTGACCACCTTCTAGCTGTCCTGACCTCTGGCGCCTCTCTTTTTAGGCTCTGTATGAAGGCAGAATGAGCACAGCCAGGTGATCTGACTTGCAAAATACGGTCTTGGGAAATGACATATGGCCTTTTTTTAAAATCTTGGTGCAGCAGAGATTGAGAGTCCTGGGACTTCTGGTGCAGCAGGTTACATGCTGGTGGTAGTTGGGCAGGGTTTTCTCGACACAGGCCTGGTTAAAGTCCCCAACTCAGGCTGGGCTGTCTCTTGTTTATTGACCAAATCATGCAGCTCCGCAAATGCCTGTTTGTAATCTGCGTCGGGAGGGATATAAACTCCAGTAAGAATCACTGATGAGAACTTTCAGGGGGAGATAGAAGGGTCTGCATTTCACTAAGATTTGCTATAAGGTAGTAGAACAGGAGATTGACTTAACCCCAATGTCTGTGCATCACACAGTATAAACGAAAAAGCACACATTGCCCCCCTCCCCTTTTCCTCAATCCGGGTTCCGATTCACTCTATGAATGGTGAAACCATCTGGTTTTAATAGCAGTGTTCGGTGTGTGTTCTCAGTTAGTCAGGTCTTGATGCAGCAAACAACTAAGATTTGTCTAAACTGTCTCTGATGAAGCAGCCTTGCCCTCAGGTCATTAATTTTATTCTCCAGTGACTGGACATTTGACATTAATATGAATGATAGGGGATGCTCAGGCCCCTGCCATTGGATCCTGGACTTCCCAACAGATGGGTAGCAGAATATCAAGCGCCATGACACTGAGCACTGGCACACCTCAGGGCTGCATGCTCAGACCCCTCCTGTTCACACTACTGACCTATGACTGCATTGTCAGATCCAGTTCCAACAGTGTCATCAAGTTTGTAGATGGCACAACAGTAGTTGGCCTCATCAGTGAAAATGATGAGTTGCCCTTTGGAGAAGAGGTGGAAAATCTTGTGAAATGGTGCGAGAGAAACAACCTGAGTCTCAATATGGACAAGATGAAGAAGATGATCGTGAACTTCAGGAGGACTAGGAATTACAACCCTCCACTACACATCATCAATAAATAGAGAGAGTAGCGAGCATTGTACCTTGGAGTTCACTGAACTAGTGACTTATCGTGGACACTCAGCATCTCTTCACTTGTCAGGAAGGTGCAACAGTGACTGCACTTCCTGAGAAGACTGAAGCGGGCAAGGCTATTTCCCACTGTTACCTCAACCTTCTATAGGAGCTCTGTCAAAAATGTCCTGGCTGGCTGAAGCACAGAGTGGTACAGTTGCTGCATAGAAATGGATCGGAGGTCAATCCACAAGACCATAAGAGTGGCAGAGAGGATCACTGGAGTCTTCCTCACCCTGATTGACGTGATCTACTGGGATTGTTGTCTGAAGAGGGCGTGCAATATCATTGAGGCCCCATTCCACCATGCATGCAGCATCTTTCAGCTCCTCCCGTTGGGAAAGAAATACAGGAGTATCAGAGCCAGCACCACCAGACTGAGGAACAGCTTCTTCACATGGGCAGTGAGAATGCTGAATGACCAAAGGAACTGCTCACTAACCATCTGAGACTTGTACAAAACAAAAATTATTTATTTTTATAGATGAAATATTTGTCCTGTGTATGTATTATTTGTCTGTATGTGTGTTATGTCTGGTTGTGTGCCTGCATGTTTTGAACCAAAACCAAAGAACTCTGTTTTGTCAGGTTGTACTTGTATATTCAGATGACAATAAACTTGACTTGAAACGGTAATGGAATGGTTGGGACAAGTGGCATGTTTCTGCATCATACTTTCTTTGCAGTCCCATGCTAAAATGAGCTTATATTGAATCATTGGTTTAATGAATAATGTTTGCTTCAGAAAATTTAGCAATCTTTTAGGAGTGTATTTGTGCATCATGGGCCTGCCTGAAAATTTGGATTTTATGTTTTCCAGGGGTAGTTGTCATGCTCAATTTATTTTGACTATTTTTACTTCAAGAGAGCAATGGGCAAACAGTGGCTATAAATAAAGGGGAGTAGAAAATACTGTATGGTATTTCTCTGAATTCACTAAAATAAGAACTTCTGTTTTTAATTTTTTGTTGGCATTTTTCCTTTGAGTCTAAACTCTGCATGCCAAACTGCATGAGTTTTTCAAGCTCTGCTGGGACCAAGGAAAGCTGCCTCAGTACCTTCGTGATGCCATCATCATCACCCTGTACAAAAACAAAGGCGAGAAATCAGACTGCTCAAACTACAGGGGAATCACGCTGCTCTCCATTGCAGGCAAAATCTTCGCTAGGATTCTCCTAAATAGAATAATACCTAGTGTCGCCGAAAATGTTCTCCCAGAATCACAGTGCGGCTTTCACGCAAACAGAGAAACTACTGACATGGTCTTTGCCCTCAGACAGCTCCAAGAAAAGTGCAGAGAACAAAACAAAGGACTCTATGTCACCTTTGTTGACCTCACCAAAGCGTTCAACACCGTGAGTAGGAAAGGACTTTGGCAAATAATAGAGCGCCTCGGATGCCCCCCAAAGTTCCTCAACATGGTTATCCAACTGCACGAAAACCAACAAGGTCGGATCAGATACAGCAATGAGCTCTCTGAACCCTTCTCCATTAACAATGGCGTGAAGCAAGGCTGCGTTCTCGCACCAACCCTCTTTTTAATCTTCTTCAGCATGATGCTGAAACAAGCTATGAAAGACCTCAACAATGAAGACGCTGTTTACATTCGGTACTGCACGGATGGCAGTCTCTTCAATCTGAGGTGCCTGCAAGCTCACATCAAGACACAAGAGAAACTTGTCCGTGAACTACTCTTTGCAGACGATGCCGCTTTAGTTGCCCATTCAGAGCCAGCTCTTCAGCGCTTGACGTCCTGTTTTGCGGAAACTGCCGAAAAGTTTGGCCTGGAAGTCAGCCTGAAGAAAACTGAAGTCCTCCATCAGCCAGCTCCCCACCATGACTACCAGCCCCCCACATCTCCATCGGGCACACAAAACTCAAAACGGTCAACCAGTTTACCTATCTCGGCTGCACCATTTCATCGGATGCAAGGATCGACAACGAGATAGACAACAGACTCGCCAAGGCAAATAATGCCTTTGGAAGACTACACAAAAGAGTCTGGAAAAACAACCAACTGAAAAACCTCACAAAGATTAGCTTATACAGAGCCGTTGTCATATCCACACTCCTGTTCGGCTCCAAATCGTGGGTCCTCTACCGGCATCACCTACAGCTCCTAGAACACTTCCACCAGCGTTGTCTCCGCTCTATCCTCAACATTCATTGGAGCGACTTCATCTCTAACATCGAAGTAATCGAGATGGTAGAGGCTGACAGCATCGAATCCACGCTGCTGAAGATCCAACTGCGCTGGGTAGATCACGTCTCCAGAATGGAGGACCATCACCTTCCCAAGATCGTGTTATATGGCAAGCTCTCCACTGGCCACCGAGACAGAGTGCACCAAAGAAGAGGTACAAGGACTGTCTAAAGAAATCTCTTGGTGCCTGCCACATTGACCACCGCCAGTGGGTTGATATCGCCTCAAACCGTGCATCTTGGCACCTCACAGTTCGGCGGGCAGCAACCTCCTTTGAAGAAGACCGCAGAGCCCACCTCACTGACAAAAGACAAAGGAGGAAAAACCCAACACCCAACCCCAACCAACCAATTTTCCCTTGCAACCGCTGCAACCGTGTCTGCCTGTCCCGCATCGGACTTGTCAGCACAAACGAGCCTGCAGCTGACGTGAACATTACCCCTCCATAAATATTCGTCCGCGAAGCCAAACCAAAGAAGAAAAAAAAGAGATTAAACCCACCAGAAAAGTTGTACCAAGATGGTGTGTGCTCTTAGACATTTTCCTTCCATTTGTAAATGTATTCTGAATTGAAGATCAAATTCATTTCTAATTAATAGTTTATACTGATTAGTTACCTGTTGATGCAGCTTCTGGATTTCCTGGCTGTTTTCGTCGAACCAGTCCTTGTTTTTCCTGGAGGAGAAGCCCAGTACCTCTTCAGTGGATTGCAGTATGGTAGTCTTCAACTGATCCCAGAGGGTTTCAGGGGACGGGTCCATGAGGCGGATTGCATCATCGAGCTTTGCTTTTAGGTTTGCCTGGAAGTTTCCTCTCGCTTCGTCTGACTGCAGGTTTCCAACATTGAACCTCTTTCTCGGGGCTTTACTGTTCCTGGGCTTTGGCTTGAAGTGAAGGTTGACCACACCAAAGCCTTCGACACCGTGAGCAGGAAAGGGCTTTGGCAAATACTAGAGCGCATCGGGTGCCCCCCAAAGTTCTTCAACATGATTATCCAACTGCACGAAAACCAACAAGGTCGGGTCAGATACAGCAATGAGCTCTCTGAACCCTTCTCCATTAACAATGGCATGAAGCAAGGCTGAGTTCTCGCACCAACCCTCTTTTCAATCTTCTTCAGCATGATGCTGAACCAAGCCATGAAAGACCTCAACAATGAAGACGCTTTTTACATCCGGTACTGCACGGATGGCAGTCTCTTCAATCTGAGGCGCCTGCAAGCTCACACCAAGACACAAGAGAAACTTGTCCGTGAACTACTCTTTGCAGACGATGCCGCTTTAGTTGCCCATTCAGAGCCAGCTCTTCAGCGCTTGATGTCCTGCTTTGCGGAAACTGCCAAAATGTTTGGCCTGGAAGTCAGCCTGAAGAAAACTGAGGTCCTCCATCAGCCAGCTCCCCACCATGACTACCAGCCCCCCCACATCTCCATCGGGCACACAAAACTCAAAACGGTCAACCAGTTTACCTATCTCGGCTGCACCATTTCATCGGATGCAAGGATCGACAACGAGATAGACAACAGACTCGCCAAGGCAAATAATGCCTTTGGAAGACTACACAAAAGAGTCTGGAAAAACAACCAACTGAAAAACCTCCCAAAGATAAGCGTATACAGAGCCGTTGTCATACCCATACTCCTGTTCGGCTCCGAATCATGGGTCCTCTACCGGCATCACCTACGGCTCCTAGAACACTTCCACCAGCGTTGTCTCCGCTCCATCCTCAACATTCATTGGAGCGCTTTCATCCCTAAAGTCGAAGTACTCGAGTGGCAGAGGTCAACAGCATCGAGTCCATGCTGTTGAAGATCCAGCTGCGCTGGGTGGGTCACGTCTCCAGAATGGAGGACCATCGCCTTCCCAAGATCGTGTTATACGGTGAGCTCTCCACTGGCCACCGTGACAGAGGTGCACCAAAGAAAAGGTACAAGGACTGCCTAAAGAAATCTCTTGGTGCCTGGCATGTTGACCACTGCCAGTGGGCTGATATCGCCTCAAACCGTGCATCTTGGCGCCTCACAGTTTGGCGGGCAGAAACCTCCTTTGAAGAAGACCGCAGAGCCCACCTCACTGACAAAAGGCAAAGGAGGAAAAACCCCAACCAACCAATTTTCCCTTGCAACCGCTGCAACCGTGTCTGCCTGTCCCGCATTGGACTTGTCAGCCACAAACGAGCCTGCAGCTGACGTGGACTTTTACCCCCTCCATAAATCTTCGTCCGCGAAGCCAAGCCAAAGAAAGAAGACAGTATTAAGGTTTCTGTTATGGCATTGATTAAAGTGAATACTTTTGAATGGCTCTAAACCTTATATTGACATTGTAAATATTATAGTGAATGATTTAAATAAAAAAATTCATCTGAAACGCAGGCTAATTTTTCATAAGGGATTGGATATATCCGATTGATGGACAAAAGCCAATAAGAGCGGCATTAACACCTCAGAGTGAAAAATTGACAAAGCAATCCTGCTGTATCAATGGTGTGTTTAATCCTGAGTTAACTAAATATTTGTTCCTTTTATTGGATGCAATATTTGAGTATTTATGTAAACATTCCTAATACTGTACTTGATTATTCACGGCTCTTAGAAAAATGAGAGTTGAAATGCATCCTGTGATGTGATATTTTAAGATTAATGATACTTGCACTCCTTAATTTTCAGAATGGCCAGGAGGATGCTGCTAGAAAAGCTTTTGAATATTTATGTGAACATTCCCAAGACAGTATTCAATTATTCACAGCTCTCCGGTATGAAACTGGTATTAAATTGGTACAGTAAATATCCAAAACTGAATTTCCTATGCAACTTGAACTTGGTGATATTATACACCTTAATTCCGTGCTTGCACTCGATTTTAACTTCATTGTACAGTTTGTCTTTTTTTTTACCCTTGTACAGTTCAGAGTTAACAGATTGGAGAATCTTCCAAGATGCCAATTATCACCAGGAAGTTTTCACTAATTAGCTGTCTACATATTGCTCTCTAATATGCAGAAGTACCAACAGAATATGAAAATTTGGTATTCACTTGGTCATCTGCAGTTGATAGAAACTTCAAGTTGTTTGTATTTGTTAAAAATGACCTGATTTTAAATAATCAGTATATCTTGTTCCTTGTGCCATTTGCTCAACATCATATTCAGTAAAATACCTAGTTAATACAACTTTCATCTTTATGGTTCAACTTGGGTTATACAGGTACATAATCTTTTATCCAAAATTCTGAAAACTGAAGCCTCCTGCACATCAAAGCTCGCGTTTGGCGCCACCCACCCCCATTAATCACTGCGTCTCAGTGCTCCTACCAGTCTGACATTTCTCTGCTGCCCATGGACTTTGAAGACTGTGAAAATGTCAAAAAGACCTGTAGAGTCCTCTTTCAGTAACAGAGAAGCAGAAAAGGAAGCTTGTCATTATCTTTTTAAAATATTTTTATTGCGTTTAACATATAAGCATAATTACATAATAATTAATTTGTATACAAGTCAGCACACATTTAAAAAAAAAGCCGATGATGAAAAGAGTGGATAAAGCTACATCAATAATTGCTTATAGTGTATCAAACATTTAATTGAAATGATCTATGCAACCATATTAAACCCATTTATTTAAATAATAAAGAAAATAAAGGAGAAAAAAAGAAACAATACTAAAAACTAAATCTAATCTAACCCCTCCCTCTAACCAAGGTTACCTTTAAATTAATTTTTAAAAATCTATAATGTGGAATCACTAGCGACCACTGTAGAACAGGCAATGGAACATACAATAATTGTTAATTCTTCCAATTATAAAAAAATTCTTAGAATGGGTCCCACATTTTCATAAATTGAAACTTTCTATCTTTAATATTTAGTTTTCTCTAAACTTAAATAGGGCATTACATCATATAACCATTGTGTACAAGTAGGGGTGAATCATCTTTCCATTTCAATAAGATTGCTCGTTTGGCTATTAACGTGGTAAAAGCTAAAACTTTTTCCTGAGATGCCAATGTAAGTTTATCTGGATCACGAGAAAAACCAAACAAAGCAATTAACAGGTAAGATTCCACATTATCTCTAAATTTGGGCACTCCCAAAATATAAGGATCAGAGAAGGTTCAAAAATTTTACATTTCTCACATAACGAATCAATGTCAACATAAAAGAGAGATTATTTAAGTTTGGAGTTGCACATTAAGTTCTATGAACCACCTTAAATACGCAATGTCTTGCACAGAATGTGGAATCATTAAGCTTCATCTGAAAATGTTAAGTTCAAATATTGTTCTTCATCCCAGTCATAGGAACTGAATTTAAATCCAATAAATTATTGTATGATCAACCATGAAAATAAAACCATAAATTAAAAAACTGATCAAGAATATTAGTATTGGAAATTTGCTGAAAATCTGAAAATTTAGATTGAACAAAATGTCTAATTTGTTCATATCTAAACAAATGCCTCTTGGAAAGATTAAATTTAGGTGATAATTGTTTGAAAGAGGCAAAAAAGAGGCATCTGTTGTTATCGGTCGGGCAGAAAGTAGAGTTTTTGCTGAAGCTTGATCATAAAAAAAAAGACTCCAACTGAAGAGGATGGTCACCAGATTTTCAGGTGTTTAGCTTAGTTTGAGCAAGTTTATGTTTGAAATTTTACTGTATTACTTAAATATAAAAAGTAATTTTATGGACTATCTTTATGCTCATTTATCCACCCCACCCCACCCCCCACCCCGTTCAGAGACTATTCTATTTGGAGTATGTCTTTGTTTTGCACAAATCTGAAATCAAAGCAGTTACCTAATGTACTGATGTTACTATTCTAATATCTGAAAAATTCCAAAAAGTGTCTGTCCCAGGGGTTTCGATAAAAGATTATATACCTGTACATAGTTCTATGAAAGTGGTGATGCAGGTAGATGGGGTGGTGAAGATGGTAAATCGAGGAACTGCTTTCATTGGTCATGGAGTGTACATGATGGTATAAGATGGTGAAACTGCATGGTACATTGTGCACAGTTTTGGTCAACTAGCTATTGGAAGGATATCATTCAGCTGGAGAGGATGTAGTGAAGGTTCACAAGAATTTTCACAAGACTGAAAGACGAATCATAAGATGCTGGACAGACAGGGACTTTTCTTCCCATGTTAAGGGGGTATCTAACAGGTTAGTAAGATCATGAGGAGCAAATAGGTGAGGGGGAAAGATTTCTAAAAGGGACTCGAGGCACTGAACCTCCAAGTAAACAGTAAAGTTCAGTAAATGTCATGGTCTGATATTTACCAATCCTTTCAGTAAGAATTGATCACAGTACGAATGGAGGGTGAAACAGTGATCTAAATCCAATAATTTATGCCTAAACAAGGGAGATGACAGCAAGATGAGGGAGGAGTTGGCTTGCATAGACTAGGGTATGGGTTCTATGATGGAACTGTTGAGGAACAGTGGAATAGTTTTTCCAGAGATTTTTCAGTGCCTAACAGAAGTTGAAAGGAAGGACATGAAGGTGGGGAGAGCCAGCCTTGAATAGCTAAGGAAATAATGGAAGACTTTAACTTAAAACCTCAAGAGTAGTGAGAAACTTGAAGATTGGGAAAGCATTAAAAAGCAGTGAAGAACCACTAAGCAAGCAATAAAGAAAAGGAAAGAGATTATAAAATTAAATTAACACAAAATATAAAAATATAGTACATTATTTAAAGTGGAAAAGGGTGGCTTAAATGAATGTTGGCCCTTTGGAAGATAAGAAAAAGAACCCTACTTGACAGTATATGGTGAGTGAGTGCCATGGAGTCAGTGCTCAGCCCACAACCATTCACTGTATAAATTAACAATTTTGGAAAGGGGACCATGTGTGGTGTATCTAGGTTTCCTGATAACACTAAATTGAGTAGAACAGCAAATGATGGAGAGGATGGACTGCTGAGTGGTAAGATGTAGCTTAATGTTTGGTAAATGCAGGTTATCCTCTGGAAGGAAATATCGTAGATCAGATTATTATTTAAATGGTGAAAGATCATGCAGAGAGCTTGTGCATGAATCTCAAAAAAAAACTGTAGGTACCAGTAATCAAGAAGGTAAATGGAATGTTGCCTTCATTGAACTTGAGTTGGGAAGTTCACAACTGTACAGGGTACTGGTGAGGCTGCACCTGAAGTATCATGGTAATTTTGGTCTCCTTTCTTCAGAAAGGATATACTAGCTTTTAGAAGTTCAGTGGAACCAGGTTGATTCTAGACATGAGGGGCGTATCTATGAGGAGAGATGTAGTCACTAGAATTCAGAAGAATGAGGGGGGGAGGGAATTAGTTTCCATGTAGGTGGGACGACAACTAGGCAATGTAGCCTCAAGATTCGGGGTAGATTTAGAGTGGAGATGAGGAATGTTTTTTCCAGAGAGAAGGGAACCTGTGGAATTCTGAGCCCATGCAAGAAGTATAAGATGCCTCATTTGTACTTTTAAGACATAGATTTTAGCATAGTAGGGGAATTGAAGGTTAAGGGTAAAAAGGCACCTAGATAGAGCTGAGTCCATAGCTGGTTCAATCTTGATCTTATTAAATGGTGGACTGGGCATAACAGGCTAGATGCACTGTTCCTGCTTCTATTTCTTATGTTCTTATGGCACCTTCTTCACACAGAGGGTGGTGGGTATGTGGAATAGCTACCATAGAAAGTAGTAGGACAGGGATTAATTGTTCAGAAAAAAAATTAGGCAGGTATATGGAGAGGAAAGGTTTCCAGAGATATAGGCTGATGGCAGGGAAATGGGACTGGCTTGGTCTGTGTGAATAAGATGGGCCTCATTCTGTTCTGTGGAACTCTGACTCTCTGAACATAAAATATTCAAATGGTATGACTTTTGAAGGAAACAGGGAGTTCATCTGAATTATCCAGCATTATTCACACAAACCTCACCTCCACTACAAAGTGTATCAATTGGAATTGAGCAGCCTCTGTACTGAGACCAACTGCAGTATCCTGGAGATCATTTTGCAGGATTTTTGAGTAGTCAAATTGGTCTTCACTTGATGCTTTCCATCTGAGGAATTAGTCTGCAGAGACAGTACATGGGCTTGGAAAATCAGTCAGGTATTGCAGTTCAATTGAACGAAGCATGTCTTGAAATTACACTTTAGTAATTGCAATTGCAACTATTTTCATTTAAATGTCGCTCTTGAATCATTCATGAAATTATGCCAAATTTGTAGGGCATGATATTTCCTATCCTATGTCTCTTCCCCCATGTGGTTCTGTAGGATATCAGTTTTTGGTCACTAATCAATGTTCTCAAAGTGCTACTTTACCTAAAGTTATGCTATTTAAAGTGGGATTCCTCTTAGAGATGCCATTATTTTAACCCATGCCCCAAAATTTGTACCCCACCAGCAGATTGCTTTTTTCCCACCTAACAAACTTGTCTTTCATGACTGATTGACGTCATCTCTCAAATTCCAAACTCCAGGAATCTTCCAAGGCATCAATCAATAGCCCCTTTTCCACTGGCATCCCAGTTAATTGGCTGTGCAGTGTTCCGGGATAGGAAGCCCTTTGTGCCGTTTCCACTGGGCCACCCTGAACTGGGACACTAATTGCTTTTCCACTGAACACAACTCATCCCTGGGGATCGGAGTGTTCTACCTTCAACTGGAAACAGGTGGTAACTTTCTGCTGTCCCTTTCCATTGGTTTTAACTGCACACCAGTGCCAGCAAACGCCCTGGCATGTAATGATGTCATTTGGCGCCAGCATTTGGACATTGTTCCTCTTCCACTGGACCCTGCCCCAGTAAATTCCCAGTTAATTCCTGGGACAAGGTGCCAGTGGAAAAGGAGGTAATTTCACGTTTTGGGCCCAAGTGCCTCTGAAATCTTGATCACTAGACCATTCCCTCTTCAAGACCTAGCCTCTGATCTACATACATGGTATTTCATAAATGTTGCACAGCACTGAATCATACAGCTCTTGATAACAAGACATAGGTGTGCTGGCTAATAAACCTGTAGAGTCTTCTTAAAGGTACACATGAATTTTTTGATAATGTGTATTAGTGCTTTTTGATTCTTTATTTCCTGTTCTCATAACCTCTAAAGACCAAAACTCGTATTTGTTTTGGACTTGAATATATTCTGTTTCAGGGTTCACAGCTTTCTATAAGAGAATTTTTAAGATTCCTAATTCTCTGAGATATGAAACTTTCTGTTAAATGGTTTACCCCTTATTCCAAGGCTTAACACCATCTTTGAGTGTAGGCCATTTTTTTATATGCTGAAATAAATCATTCCATGTTTTTCCACAATTTATTTTAAGCAGAAGTTTAATTTGCCTGGTGTCATCTACTTCGGAAGCTGATGATAAAAGCCTAA
Source organism: Narcine bancroftii (assembly GCF_036971445.1). Lineage (NCBI taxonomy): Eukaryota > Metazoa > Chordata > Chondrichthyes > Torpediniformes > Narcinidae > Narcine > Narcine bancroftii. The sequence goes on along the minus strand of NC_091476.1, from coordinate 20,709,625 downwards.
GGTAACTTCCTTGTAACTTTGATTTCTGAATGTTACTGTTCCAATGTTACTGATTCCTTTTATGTGCTCTGTTAAAGATATTTGCAATATTACTGATGGGATAAATGTAGCTTTGTATGCTTCCCATTGAAACATATTGTTTTCAATTTCTTGACATGGAGACCCGACTGCAGTTCCTGGTCTCCTTGGTTCTTCTTCTTTGTCGTTTATTAACAAAATGAGATGCATATTGATTAGATGCACACAGGTTTCTCTCTACCAGTTCTGATTCTAAAAAGATATTCTTCCACCCAACCTGTGTATTTTTAATAATTAATATGGATTTCCCCATCAGGACTTGAAAGGGAGCTTGTAGGTATAGATGGTGTTCCCATGTACTTGTTAACCTTGTCCTTTATACTAGAGTTAAAAGTTTTTAATTGCTGTTGCAGTAGTCTAGGCAAGTAATTGCAATATATTTCACAGATGATGTACATTTTAGCCAGAGTATGGTGATGATGGTTCAAGTTTATTGTCACATGTACCAAGATGCAGAGATTATTTTATGACCAGACAGTTAGGCATATTGGGCATAGTGCAGCAAGAAAGATGCGTTACTTTGAACGAGAGTTTTAATGGTTGGTTGGCTTTTCCAAGGCAGTGGGAGTTTTTGAGGTAGTTGGTGAATGGGGTTGTCATGATAATGAATATGCATGAGATGTATTCACCTGTCCGGAAGTCACGTGGTATGAGACACAGAGAAGAGCACGAAATGGAGGAACAATGAAAGCTGGAGAATAAAGACACGGAGATGTTTAACTGGTAAAACTTGCGTTATTAGTGTTACTAACTTCACATTTCGGGCCACAAATGTGACATTGGCGACGAGGATTAAAACAACAACATTTTGGAACTTAAATGTGATAAGAATTTCGATTTTTGATTCGGTGGCTTTGGGCTGAAAAAAGTTTCCTCATGGCAGGCACAGAAGCTAATTTTTTAACACTTCGAGGTGTTCCTCATTTTGACCCGACTGGTGATGCAAGCACTGTAAGTGTGAAGTGGAAGGCATGGCTGGAAGAATTTGAAGCCTACGCCGACAGTCGTGGCCTATTTCTCGATAGCGATATGGTGGAACAAAAAGCGCAGAGAAGGGCGTTACTTCTTTTCACTGCAGGACCCGCAGTTCGGGAAACTTTTAAGACCCTTTTGAATACAGGTAGGAAGGATGAATACTGGAAAGCGGTCGATGCATTGAATGCACACTATGTAGTGACACCAAATGCTACATTTCAACGCCATTTGTTTCGGAGAACGAAACAAGAAGATGGACAAACAATTGCTCAGTATGTGACGAGATTGCGCCAACTGGCTGTTGGATGCAATTACATGGCAGCTGATTTGGACAACCAATTATTGGATCAAGTCGTGCAGCACTGCAGATCAGACAAGCTCAGGAGACGTCTGCTGGAAAAAGGGAGTGAGTTGAAGCTCACCGATGCTTTAGCCATTGCTGCTGCATTAGAGGCTGTTGAGGGGCAATTTCATACCATGACCCTGAAGGACAACTCAAGCCAGCAAGTTAAGAGGCTATCGCATAACCAGCCAAGATATACGTCGAGACATGACGTGGAGTGTTATCGATGTGGAAACAGAGGTCATTTTGGAAAAGACCCATGCTGCCCAGCAAAAGTCAAAGTTTGCAGAAAGTGCGGAGGTAAAGACCACTTTGCAAAGAAGTGCAAAAGCAAGTCCAATGCAGACCAGAAAGGGAAGAGCACAGCCTCCAAAGGCAAAGCTTGGGGGGAAAGGAAAGTATCCTGGAAAGAAAGACACTATCCGCCATATAGACGGTGACCCAGAAAGTGACGATGATGATGATAACCAAGATGGACAGAGATATTATCAATTTACATTGAATGATGTACATCATGAGAAGGTCCCAGTGATCATTGGTGGTGTGACAGTTCAGGTCATTGTAGACTCAGGCAGTGACAGTAATGTAATTGATCGACATTTGTGGGAGAAATTGAAAAGGAAAAAGATCATCTGTACCTCAAGGAAGTGCTCCAAGAAACTGTATCCATATACAGCAACCAAGCCATTGCAGACCATTGGATGTTTTACTGCAACTGTTGAAGATGGTGATAAGTACACCGAGGCAGAGTTTGTTGTCATCGACGAGAGGGGAGAACCATTGCTGAGTAGAAGCACAGCGCAAGACCTGGCAATACTTCATATTGGAGCTCGTGTCAATTCAGTTCAGTCATACGAGAATATGAAGCAAGAATTCCCCGCAGTCTTCCAAGGAGTAGGAAAGCTGAAAGGTCGACAACTAAAGCTAGTGGTGGACAAAACGGTCAAACCCAAGGCGCAACCAGTGCGCAGAACTCCGTTTGGACTTCGTGGGAAAGTCGAAGCCAAAATTTAAGAGTTGATAGAGCAAGACATTATTGAACCTGTGGAACATTCGACGCAATGGGTTAGCCCTGTAGTGATTGTGCCCAAACCAAATGGTGACATAAGACTGTGTGTTGATATGAGAATGGCCAATGAAGCTATAATTCGAGAACGACACCCTATACCAACAGTGAAGGAAATTTCTTTTCTTTGGCGTGGCTTCGCGGACGAAGATTTATGGAAGGGGTAAAAGTCCACGTCAGCTGCAGGCTCGTTTGTGACTGACAAGTCCGATGCGGGACAGGCAGACACGGTTGCAGCGGCTGCAGGAGAAAATTGGTTGGTTGGGGTTGGGTGTTGGGTTTTTCCTCCTTTGCCTTTTGTCAGTGAGGTGGGCTCTGCGGTCTTCTTCAAAGGAGGTTGCTGCCCGCCAAACTGTGAGGCGCCAAGATGCACGGTTTGAGGCGATATCAGCCCACTGGCGGTGGTGAATGTGGCAGGCACCAAGAGATTTCTTTAGGCAGTCTACTTCAAGAGTTAACTACCAGTAAGATATTCTCAAAAATTGATTCAAAATGGGGCTATCATCAATTAGAGCTGGACCCAGAATCCCGAGACGTAACAACATTTGTGACTCACTGTGGATTGTACCGATACAAAAGACTATCGTTCGGCATTAATGCAGCTTCTGAGATCTACCAATATGAAATCCATCGAGTGATTCAAGGCATTCCTGGAGTTGCCAACATTTCTGACGACATCATAGTCCATGCACCCACCAAGGAGGAGCATGACAGACGGTTGAGGCGTGTACTATCTAGACTACAGGAGGCAGGCCATACCGTGAATGGAAACAAGTGCCAGTTCGGTGTGTCAGAAATGGACTTCATGGGACACAGACTTACACGGGAAGGACTCAACCCAGCAGAGGCCAAGGTGAAGGCTATTGCAGATGCACGTGCACCCCAGAACGCCACGGAGGTGAGGAGTTTCCTAGGATTGGTCAATTATTGCGCAAAGTTCATCCCTAATTTTGCTACAGTGGCAGAACCACTAAGGAAACTAACCAGGAAAGGTGTACCATTTCATTTTGGATCGGAGCAGAAAAAAGCGTTCACAACGCTGAAGCAAAGTCTGACAGATGCTGATACTCTTGGATATTATGATCTGGCTGCACCAACCAAAGTCATAGCGGATGCTAGTCCTGTTGGTTTAGGAGCTGTGTTGGTACAGATACTTGATGTAGGACCAAGAATAATTGCCTACGCCAGCAGATCGTTGTCAGATGTGGAAAGAAGATATTCTCAGACAGAGAAAGAAGCACTCGGACTTGTATGGGCCTGTGAGAGGTTCCATGCATATTTGTATGGCATTGAATTTGAACTCATCACAGATCATAAACCATTAGAGGTGATCTATGCCGCTAGATCCAAACCGTGTGCCAGAATAGAGCGATGGGTACTCCGACTCCAACCCTACAAGTACAAAGTAGTTCACATTGCTGGCAAAGTAAACATTGCTGATCCGCCGTCCAGATTGGTGAAGGATGGAGGCCCACAATCCAAGTCAGATTTGGGGACAGAAGCACAGAGCTTTGTACGCTTCAGTCGACACCGAAAGCTGTGACCACGAAGGAAGTCGAGAGAGAGTCCGAACATGACCCATAACTCATGGAAGTGAGAAAATGTATCCAGAGTGGACAATGGGACAAGTGTACTCACAAGGCTTACATTCCCATTAGAGACGAACTTTGTTGCATCGGACAGTGTGTATTGAGAGGTTGTAGATTGGTGATACCACAGAGGTTGAGACCGAAGATCGTATCCTTAGCTCATGAAGGACACCTAGGTATTGTTGGTACCAAGCAAAACCTCAGGAGTAAAGTATGGTGGCCAGGTTGTGATAAAGACGCAGAGAAATTCGTCAAAACTTGCCATGGATGTCAAATCACAAGTAGGAGTAATCCTCCAGAGCCGATCCGGAGTACGCAACTCCCGACAGGACCGTGGATCGACGTAGCCGTTGATTTTCTTGGACCTTTACCAACTGGTGAATCAATCATGGTAGAGATAGATTACTGCAGCAGATACTATGAGTACGTTGTGATGAGGTCCACGACCACAGAAATAACAATACCAGCATTAGCAGAGATCTTTGCAAGATATGGATTGCCTGTTACGCTATACTCTGACAATAGTCCACAATTCATTTCAGAGACATTTGCTGAATACATGAGGACCACAGGTATCCACTATCATAAAGTAACTCCGAAATGGCCGCAAGCCAACGGGGAAGTAGAGAGACCAGATGATGTTCCTGAGGCGGTTACCAGCATTCCTGATGAAGTGACTAGAGGGCCAGAAGCACCCGAGGCCGTGGCGAGCAGTTTTTTTTCGACGCTGAGAGTGAACAACCGAGTAGCCACGATAGTGTCACAGGAAGGCCGAAATGAGACAGGAAAGCGCCTAAACGATACGAAGACTTTGTGCCGTATTTCTAAGTGTGTGACAGTTGGATTGATAAAAGAACATTGGGACAGTGATTTAATCATATATCGAAGTGCGTGTATGAGTGCTGTATGTAGTACATTTTAGTTAGTTGAGTTATTGTATTACAGTTAGTTACAACATGTTAATGTTACATTGTGTGTAGAAGGAGTTTGAATTTGTTTGTTTGTTGGTTCCGAGGGATATTGATAAGGTGACGGTGTTTACATTTCAACATTGAGGTGTAAAGTTTATTTCTGGTAAAAGGAGGGATGTCATGATAATGAATATGCATGAGATGTATTCACCTGACCGGAAGTCACGTGGTATGAGAGAGAGAGAGAAGAGCGCGAAATGGAGGAACAATGAAAGCTGGAGAATAAAGACACGGAGATGTTTAACTGGTAAAACTTGCGTTCTAAGTGTTATTAACTTCACATTTCGGGCCACAAATGTGACAGGGGTGTTTATGTGTGAGATGGCTGAGCTGTGTTCACGATCCTCTACGATTGCTTGTGGTCTTGGGCCAAACTGTTCCTGCACTTCACAACAATGTACCTTGAAAGGGTGTTTTTAAGGATGGACCTGTAGAAATTGAGGGATGCTGGTGACATACCCAATTTCCCCAGGGTTCTGAGGAAATTGAGGTGCTGGTGCACTTTCTCTGCCATTGCATTGACTTGGGTCAGCCAGGACGTCATTTGCAGATGCTTCCACCTACTAATTAAAACTGTCTACTATTTTCACTTTAACACCATTGATATTGACCAGGAAATGAGCTCTGCCCCTCCTCTGGAAATCTATAATTAGCTCCTTGGTCTTGCTGACATTGAGAGAGAGGTTGTTGTCTTGGCACCAAGCCACTAGTCCCTTTTACAGTACTCTGACTCATCTTTTTTAGAGATTCTTTCTACGATGGTACTGTAGTGTCATGCACATATTTATAGCTGGAGTTGGCGTGATGTTTGGCCATACAATCATGGATATACGAGTCTAAGTATATAGCCTTGCAGAGTCCAAATGTTGATGATTATGAAGGAAGAGCTGAGGCCAGTCCTCATTAATTGAAGCCGATGGGACAGAAAGTTACAGATCCAATTGCAGAAAGTGGTACTGAGAGCAAGGTCACATAGTTTGGGGATGTTTAGCGGTGCAAATGAATGCTGATTCTGGGGAAGTGGATTTATTTGGATGATATTGCCAGATTTATCTAGGCTAGTAAACTATATTGCATAACATTCTTGATTTATGCTTTGTTGATGATAGACTTTGGGGCACTACTTGGTGTAGCTTTTGACTTATAACTTGTATTTTGTATGTGGGCAAACTTGCATTTCTGTTCAAAAATGATTCACAGCATGTTGACATCTTCTTCTTTGGCTTGGCTTCGCAGACGAAGATTTATGGAGGGGGTAAAAGTCCATATCAGCTGCAGGCTCGTTTGTGGCTGACAAGTCCGATGCGGGACAGGCAGACATGGTTGCAGCGGCTGCGGGGGAAAATTGGTGGGTTGGGGTTGGGTGTTGGGTTTTTCCTCCTTTGCCTTTTGTCAGTGAGGTGGGCTCTGCGGTCTTCTTCAAAGGAGGTTGCTGCCCACCAAACTGTGAGGCGCCAAGATGCATGGTTTGAGGCGATATCAGCCCACTGACGGTGGTCAATGTGGCAGGCACCAAGAGATTTCTTTAGGCATAGACATAGAGTTGTTGCAACCCACGGTGTCCCAACATGCAAGATGGCGTCCAAACGCAGTGATCCTGCAAGAGCCATGCTGACGAAATTGGCTTTCTTCACATGCTGCCAGCCACATGGTGAGAAACAGCGAGCACTGGCAGGAATGCCAGCCTATCCACAGCTGTCAAGTCAGTGACGCCATATCTGCCAGAAGTGGTGTAACCACCAGGCCCAGAGGGCCTTTATAAGGCAGGACGAAGTGTTAATAAAGTTAATATCAACTGTACTCCCCTCGTGTCAGTATCTTGCTTTCACGCTCTGCAGTTGTACGTGCTATATTGGTAACCCCAACTGGTCCAAATGGCACTTTGGTCCCGACGATGGTATTATTATGTGGTAAGCTTGCTCGACCAGATTACAGCCACCAGGGTGTTGATTTCTTCCAGCAGCCTCTGAAGCAGGCAAAATATATGGCTATCAAAGAACTATTAACTCGGACTTTCAGGTTCTTGAAACATGAGTGCACGACCTGAGTGCTGCACATGGATGATTTGGTGGACAGGACCTCTTCCGTTCTTGTGAATGGCATGTTACTGTTAACCAATGGCCACAGGCCTTGCCTGCTCTTTGAGCAGATCTTCCTGGAGCAACTACCTGAGGGTACCTGATTTCTGCTCGCCGGGGAGGACCTCAGCAACCCCAGGAAGGTTGCAGCTTGAGCGGACACCCTCTGGGCGCAAAGAGAAACTCCAGCATCATGGTAGACCAAGTCGCAAGGCCTCGAGCACAGCGGACAACTAGATCATCACAGATGACCAGGAGGCCAATGGACCCCCATCCCCAGTGAGCACTATATTTCTATCACCAACGGTGGCATAGGCTTGTCATTCTGCTCTCCCTGTGTGTTTCAGGGAAACGCCACGGCCAACTGTTGCTAGTGGCTGCAGTGGCCAGCCAATGAGACAGCCTCCACATGTGGGATTTCCTATCAGGGCGATGGTTCTTAGTCAACACCAGAGCTGAAATCAGCATCTTGCCACCCTTAGCTTGTGATACCCACAATGGACAACCAGGCCCGGGCCACAAACAAATCCAACATCCAAACATTCACCACCTGCACAATCCCGCTTCGCTTTGGGAACAGCCAGTTCACATGGACGTTCACCCTGGCAGCAGTTCAGCAACCACTACCGGGAACAGACTTTATTGTTTGTTGGTGGACATAAAAGGGCAGCAGTTAGTGCAAGCCAGGACCTTCCAGACATTACCCTGAGGGGAGGCCAAGCTACCTTACCCCCACCTATATTCTGTCACCGCCAACGATCACGAGTTTGCATTAACCTGGTGGAATTCCCCTCCATTGTTGAACCATAGTTTGCCTCAACAGAACCAAAGCATGGGGTACTGCACCACATCCTCACTAAGGGCCTCCCTACACACCAGGACACGCTGCCTTCCCCCCCAACCCCAAGAAACCTGACCTCACTAAGGAGTTCTGGAAGCTGGAAGAGCTGAGGATAGAGCGGCGGTCCAACAGTCCCTGGGCATCACAAGGTACTGAAGGCAGCAGGAGGATGGAGAACATGTGGGGATTATCACTGCCTCAACGAGGCCACCACGCCAGACAGGTATTCAGTTCCCCATATACAAGACTTCACTGTGAACATACAGGGGGGACGGATATTCTCCAAGGTCGACCCCATTAGGGGCTATCTCCAAATCCTAGTCTACCCTTCTGTTTGTTTGAGTTCCTGAGGATGACTTTTGGGGTTAAAAACACAGTTCAGACATTCCAGAGGCTGATGGACGTGGTGGACCAGGATCTCAAGTTTGCGTTAATTTACTTGTACGACATTCTGATAGCCATCTGTAACCACCAAGAACACGTGGCCAACATAAGACAATTATGCACCCTCCTCAGCGAGTTTGGCCTGACCATCAACCCAGCCAAGTACGAGGAGTCACGTGATGGAGTAGTGGCCGGACGGAGAACTCCAGCCCTCTCCAGAAAAGTCGGGAAAAACAAGAGAAAATACAAAGGCACAGAAATAAAAGTTAAAGAAAAGTGAGTATAAAGGTGGAAAGAAGATGGAGACAAAAGAAGAAAAATCAAAATCAACGGTAAGAAGAGAGGAAGAGAAGACAACGGAGGAAAAAGGTGAAGGCCTTACCTGTCCGAAGAGGCCCGCTGTGGAGAGAGGAGCCCGCTACCTCAGGTCGGTAGAAAAAGAACTACAACAATGGCTCACAGAGCCGAGTAAAAGTGCGCAACCGCGCATGCGCGAGGAGTCGCCCATGCGCGATGCGCATGAAAAAAAACACACCGACGGGAGGGGGGACCAGCTGGGGAGTCGATCTCCACAGCCGGCAACGACAGCTGCAGAACACCTGCAGCAAGAAGAGACCACAGAAGACAATAGAAACAAGAAAGAAGAGAAGGAAAGGGCAACAAAGAAACAACAGATGGCCAACCCAGAGGAAGAATACAGTGAAATAGATGAAGGGAAAGGCAAGGTAAAGGATATACTTGCTCTTGTTAGAGGATACATGGAGTCATTTAAAGAATGGCAAACATAGGAATTCAATGATTTAAGAAGTAGAATAAACAACACAGAAGAGAAAGTGAATAAAATAGATATGACCTTAACAGAAATGGGGAAAAAAATGGACAAGATGGAAGAACGGGCAGTAGCAGCAGAAATGGAGGTAGAAGACTTAAAAAAGAAATTGGAGGAATCTAATAAAAAAACTAAAGAGACACAAGAACTACTAGCTCAAAAAATAGATATAATGGAAAATTATAACAGAAGAAATAACATAAAGATAGTGGGCCTTAAGGAAGATGAAGAAGGCAAGAATATGAGGGAGTTTATAAAAGAGTGGATCCCTAAGACCCTAGGATGTCCAGAACTACAGCAAGAAATGGAAATAGAAAGGGCACATAGAGCATTGGCCTCTAAACCACAATCACAACAAAAACCAAGATCTATTGTAGTAAAATTCCTAAGATATACTACAAGAGAAAAGGTACTGGAGAAGACAATGGAAAAAGTAAGAGAGGGCAACAAACCACTGGAGTATAAAGGGCAAAAAATCTTCATTTATCCAGATATAAGTTTTGAACTCCTAAAGAAGAGAAAAGAGTTCAATATAGCAAAGGCGATTTTATGGAAGAAAGGGTATAAATTTATACTGAAGCATCCTGCGGTATTGAAAATATTTATTCCAGGACAACAAAACAGACTGTTCTCGGATCCAGAAGAAGCACGAAAATTTGCAGAACAATTACAAAAATAGACTGAGGGATGAAGACGGGTAATGAGAGTAAAAATGATCACGATTGATATGTATGTGGGTAAAGAGGTATAAGAGTGAATAGAGACAATGTGCAAATGTGAAAGTATTTGTAATTAGAGGAAAATATAGATAGTATAGACAAGAATTAATAAGGGAAGGTAATGGAATAGAGAGAATAAGGAGGGAATTAAAAGAGTGACCTTTGTGACATATGAAAAGTGAAATCTTTTCTGGGGGGTGCTGGGTGGGGGAAAAGAGCGGTCACTGCAAAATCAGTTGACGCTTGCGAGTGGATTCGCAAATCCAAATGGAGAGGGGAGATGTGGTTGTCCGACAAGGGATAAAGGACAACTCAGGAGGGGAAGGGGAGATTGGGGATAAAGAAGATAGAAATAAGAGAATAAGGAAAATGTTGGATGTTGTAGGAATGTTGTCTTGTAAAGAGTTGAAAATAAGAAAACAGAAATGGAAAAGGAGGAAAGGTAATGATGGAAAAACGGAAAGAGAAGATAAACAAAATATAAAATGGCTACGCTGAACTATATGACTTTCAATATTAATGGAATACATAACCAAATTAAAAGGAAGAAACTACTAAATTTACTGAAAAAGGAAAAAATTGATATAGCATTTGTCCAAGTAACACACTTAACTGAATTGGAGCACAAGAAATTAAAGAGAGATTGGGTAGGACATGTAACAGCAGCATCGTATAATTCAAAAGCAAGAGGAGTGGCTATATTAATTAGCAAAAATGTGCCATTTAAAATAGAAGAGGAAATAATAGATCCAGCAGGGAGATATGTTATGATAAAATGTCAGATATATTCGGAGCTTTGGAATCTACTTAATATATATTCACCTAACGAAGAAGATCAAAAGTTTATGCAAAATATCTTTTTGAAGGTAGCTAATACGCAAGGGAACATACTAATAGGAGGGGATTTCAATCTGAATTTGGATCCAAATATGGATAAAACGGGGAAAAAAATTAACAGGAAGAACAAAGTAACCAAATTTATAATTAAATCAATGCAAGAAATGAAACTTGTGGACATATGGAGGAAACAAAACCCAAAAGAAAAGGAATACTCATACTACTCGACTAGACATAAAACATACTCAAGAATAGACCTATTTTTGTTATCAGCTAGTATGCAGGATAGAGTAAGAAAAACAGAATATAAAGCGAGAATGCTATCGGACCATTCACCCTTAATACTGACAGTAAAGCTAGAGGACATCCCTCCAAGAATGTATAGATGGAGATTAAACCCCATGCTACTTAAAAGACAGGATTTTAGAGAATTTATTGAAAAACAATTAAAAATGTATTTTGAAGTAAATACGGAATCAGTGGAAGATAAGTTTATACTATGGGACGCAATGAAAGCATTCATTAGAGGGCAAATAATAAGTTATGCAACCAAGATGAAGAAGGACTATAATCAGGAAACAGAGCAGTTGGAAAGGGAAATAGTAAACATAGAAAAAAAATTAGCAATAAAGGAAGATACAACCAAAAGAAGAGAATTGGCGGATAAAAAAATAAAATATGAAACATTACAAACATATAAGGTGGAGAAGAATATAATGAAGACAAAACAGAAATATTATGAACTAGGTGAAAAAACACACAAAATCTTAGCATGGCAGCTTAAGACAGAGCAAACTAAGAAAATGGTATTGGCAACAAGGAAAAAAGACAAACAAATTACATATAATCCAAAAGAAATTAAGGAAAACTTCAGAGAATTCTATGAACAATTATACCGAACTGAAAACGAAGGGAAAGAAGGGAAAATAGATGAATTTTTGACTAAAATTGAACTACCAAAACTACAAATAGAGGAACAAAATAAATTAACAGAACCATTTGGAACAGTAGAAATACAAGAGATAATAAAAAAATTACCAAATAATAAGACACCAGGAGAGGATGGACTCCCAATAGAATTCTACAAAACATTTAAAGACCTATTAATACCGCCCCTCCTGGATGTAATCAACCAGATTGATGAGACACAAAACTTACCAGATTCATGTAAAACAGCAATAATTACAGTGATACTAAAACAAGGGAAAGATCCACTCTCACCAGCGTCATATAGACCAATATCTTTGCTAAACACAGATTATAAGATAATAGCTAAACTATTAGCAAACAGATTAGCAGAACAGGTACCGAAAATGGTAAATTTAGACCAAACTGGATTTATCAAAAAAAGACGCACAACAGACAATATTTGTAAATTTATTAACTTAATTCATGCAGTAGAAGGAAATAAAGCACCTGCAGTAGCAGTTGCTTTAGACGCAGAGAAGGCCTTCGACAGAGTAGAATGGAATTATTTGTTCAAAGTATTGCAAAAATTCAGTTTACCGGAGAAATATATTAATTGGATTAAAGCATTATATAAGGGACCGTTAGCGAAAGTGACAGTAAATGGACATGTATCAAAGCAATTTAACTTAAGCAGGTCAACGCGGCAGGGATGCCCACTATCACCATTATTGTTTGTGCTAGCTATAGAACCACTAGCAGAATCGATAAGAATAGATAATAATATAAAAGGAATAAAAATAAAAGACAGGGAATATAAAATCAGTCTATTTGCGGATGATGTGATAGTGTACTTAACAGAACCAGAACTATCAATAAAAGAACTATATAAGAAATTGAAGGAATATGGAGAAGTGTCGGGATACAAGATAAACGTAAATAAAAGTGAAGCAATGCCTATGAATAACGCGGATTTCTCAAAATTTAAGAAGGAATCCCCATTCAGATGGCAAATGCAGGCAATAAGATACCTAGGTGTACAAATAAACAAAAATCTAGGCCAATTATATAAACTCAATTACAATCCACTAATGAAAAAATTACAGGACGATTTAGAGCATTGGAAAGAGCTACCACTAACACTGATAGGAAGGATAAACTGTATTAAAATGAACATTTTTCCAAGGATACTATACTTATTTCAGGCATTGCCAATACAACTGACAGAAAAATTCTTCAAAGAGTTAAAGAAAATAATAAGGAAATTTTTATGGAGAGGGGGGAAACCGAGGATTGCACTAGATAAATTAACAGAATGGTATAAACAAGGAGGCTTACAATTGCCAAACTTCAAAAATTATTATAGAGCCGCACAATTAAGGTACCTATCAGATTTTTATCAAACAAGGGAAAAACCAGACTGGACGAGATTAGAATTAGATAAAATAGGGGAAAAGATACCTGAACACATATTATATAAATGGGACGAAAAATTGGTACAACATAGAACTTCTCCAGTATTACACCATCTCCTCAATATATGGAAGAAGATTCATGTAGATAGAAATAAAACAAATTATCAATTACCAAAACTAATATTGACGCAAAATAAGCTACTCCCTTTTACAATAGACAACCTTTCCTTTAGAAAATGGGAAAAAAAAGGGATTAAAAGAATAGAAAATTGTTTTTCAGGAAGTAGATTCTTATCCTTTGAACAAATGAGAGATAAGTACAATATAACTGGAGATACAGCGCTGGCATATTACCAACTGAGATCCTACTTGAAAGATAAATTAGGAAGCAATTTGAGTTTACCAGAGGGAAGTAACCTTGAATATGTGATTACAGATACAATGTTAATCAAAAGATTTATAACAAATATGTATATTAAGCTGCAAGAAAAGGAGAATGAGGAAACAAATGGTAAAACTAAACAAAAATGGGAACAAGATTTAAATATAAAGATAAAAAAGGAAACATGGGAGAAATTATGTTCTGGAACGATGAGAAATACAATAAATACGAGGCTGCGTATGATACAATATAATTGGTTACACAGACTATACATTACACCGCAAAAGTTAAATAAATGGGACCCAACAGTATCTGATAGATGTTTTCGATGTAAAAAAGAAAGGGGAACAACAATTCATGCAATCTGGACATGTGAGAGAGTAGAAAAGTTTTGGGATGATCTCAATCAGATATTAAATAAAATAACAGAAAACAATATACCAAAGAATCCAGAGATCTTTCTCCTAAGTAACATAAAAAATAAAGAATTTGGAATTGACTTGGAAGATGCACAAAAAAGATTTGTTAAGATAGCCCTAGCCGTAGCAAAAAAATGTATTATGTCAACCTGGAAATTGGAAGATAATTTGAAAATACAACAATGGTATATAGAAATGAATAAATGTTTCCATTAGAAAAAATAATATATAGTTTAAGAAATAATATTGAAATATTCGAACAAGTATGTGAGCCTTACATTAAATACAATAGCGAAAACCTACCGTGAACAAACATTACCTAAGTTGATGGAAGGAGAAGAAAAGAATGGACTCAGTAGAATTTCTGGTGTATTTTTGTTGAATGACAACATTGTCTGACTGGCTTAATGCAACCTAGATTGTATACCTAAAATGGATGAGAGGGGGTGGTGGGGGGGTGGCCTGGGAGGAGGGAGGGGGGGGGGAGAAAATGTCACTGTATATGTGTGAAAAAGAAAAAGTGTATATCATGGCTAACGTGATTTATGGTGTGAAAAATAAAAAATTTAAAAAAAAAAACCAGCCAAGTACCAGTTTGGGCTAGAGGCAATAGACTTCCTGGGCCACGGAATCAACAGACATCGGGTGACACTTCTGCCCAAAAAGGTAGAGGCCGTTGGGCATTTCATCAAGCCACATAAAGTGAAAGGCCTCCAGGAGTTTGGTGGTATGATTAATTTCTACCACCGCTTCATACCAGCAGCAGCCTGCATCATGCACTTATTATTCTTGCTCATGGCAGGTAACCAAAAAGAGGTCAACATCTTACCTAGTTCCTGGAGGGGAGGCAGTTTGAGGTCACAGATCACAAGCCATTGACCTTCACCTTCAATAAAGTGTTGGACCTTCAGTCAGCAAGGCAGCTGACTGAAGGCACCTGTTCTACATATCTGAGTTTACCATGGATATAGAACGCATCACTGGGAAAACCAATGTGGTGGCCAATGCACAGTCCTGACCAACTGTCCAAGCAATTCAGACTCTATCCCAAGGAATCGACTACTCAGCCCTGGCCCAGCCCCAATGAATGGACCCTGATATTCCCGCATACAGGATGGCAGTGACAGGACTCAAACTGGAGGATGTCTTCATCAGCCGCAGTGACCAGACCCTCCTTTGTGATGTGTCGATTGGCAAGCCTCACCCTTCATTCCGGCAGCAAGGACCCAGCCTGTGTTTGACACAGTGCACAAACTGGCAAACCAGGCTATCAGGACCACCATCAAGATAGTAGTCAGCAGGAATGTCGGCACAGCCTCCACAAGCAGGTCAGCCAATGGGCCAGAACTTGTAGGCACTGCCAGACGTCAAAGGTGTAGACGTCCCTCCCCCCCACCAAAAACAATCAAACCGACAGGACAGCAATTCAGGTATGTGCACATTGACATTGTGGGACCCCTGCTGGAGACATGTGGAGCACAATACTTGTTGACGATGGTGAATCGTCTCACAAGGTGGCCGGAAGCAGTCCCGCTGGCAGATACCTCAACGGAGGCCTGCACAGAGCCATAATAAACACATGGGTGGCCCAATTGAGAGTCCAAGAGCATCTGACATCAGACGGGGTGCACAATTCACCTCGGCTCTGGGCGGCTTTAGTCAGCTTCCTGGGATCCCAACTTCACAATACCAGAGCATAACATCCCCAGGCCAACGGGTTGGTGGAGAGGTTCCACAGGCACCTCAAAATGGCACTTATGGCCTGACTCAAAGGTCTGAACTGGATCAACGAATTGCCGTGGGTCCTCCTGGGAATCTACTCCACACCCATGGAGGACTTCAGTGCCTTGGCAGGTGAAAAGGAGCATACCTGGTTATTCCTGGGGAATTTCTGGCTGCTACCAGAGAAACAGACCAAACACCAGCAGCAGCCCTCGAGAAATTGAGGGAACACACTGGCCCCGACACAACTCTTGGTGCACGGCCAGCCAAGGCATTCATCCCCGGGCACCCGAAAAGCTGCGCATACATTTTCGTGCAGTGAGAGGCACACTGGGGGCTGCTATAACGGCTGTATGAAGGTCTATACCAGGTGGTCAGACCTAACAGGGCCAAGTGTTCTGGACATCAGCAGCAAGGAGGAAAATTTACTATTGATCGCCTCAAACCAGCAGATTTGGACACCAATCAGCTAATCAATCTACCTGCCCCACACCGCAGAGGCAAGCTGCCCAAAGCCAAGGATAGCGCCCAGATCGCCAGTTTTGGTGGGTGGGGGTGTCGTTTGCCTGTGGCATCCCAACATGTGAGATGGCGTCCAAACGCAGCGATCCTGCAAAAGCCATGCTGACTAAATTGGCTTTCTGCACAAGTTTCCGGCTGCTCAGCGGGAAACAGTGAGCACAGGTGAGAACTCCGGCCTATCCACAGTTGGCGAGCTTGTGATTCATTTCTGCTAATAGCAGCATAATCACCAGGCCTGGTGGAACTATATAAGGCAGGGTGAATTGTCAATAAAGTTGGTATCGACTGTACTCACCTCATGTCAGTGTCTTGCTTTCATACTTTGCAATAGCATGCGCTACAGTGTCTTTATTGAATGTTAAGAATAGGTGATTACACTCATCCATTCTCATGTAGCAATAATTTTACTTGACATTTATTCCACATGTAATATTGTAGAGGTCTTGCTGCATTTTTGCATTTACTCCTTTTACACAGCACTTGAAACCTGGGTATTATCTGCCTTTTGAGTGCTGTGTGAAAGCATTGAAGATGGATTGGGAGTCTAGACTTGCACAGTTTTGATCCACCAAGGTAGGTAGTATTAGCGGTGGACTAGTCTAAAATGGGCGACCTGTGTTGCCAGGTCGAAACGGCAAGGGATGATAACGTCGTGATGGGTCTAGAAAAGGTTCATAATCATAGGTGCACAGCAAGTAGAACAGGACACTACTAAGTGTATGGTGTGTTGAGTGTCAGTGGGTCTGGACACAAGCGTTTGCAATCACACATAGCTTTTATTAACACACAATATACACACTCTCACTCACGCACTCTCACTCTCTCACACACACTCTCTCTCTCTTCCCCCTCCCCACACACACTCTCTGACAGCCCACGCCGGCCACCCCACAGTGTGGGGACTGATACAGGACTGTGGGAAGAGCATAGGGCAGTGGAATCAGTGTGGGGACAGCCCGTGCCGGCTGCACCTGCCCTGACGTCCCGCGCCGGGGGCAGGAGCAGCTGGGAGGATAGCTGTCAGGTGCTCGTCAACTGATTGTCATCCCCTTAGCAGCCGCTTTCAAGCGGCTGCATTCAGGTGCCGGGTGGACCTCAGTGCTCCGACGATTATCCCTCCTGGAGGAGGGTTACAAAGTTCGCCTCGCATGTGCCTCCTGTGCTTTCAAGTGGCCTCCCGACAGTCACATATGGGCATAATATGCGGCTTCATGTCGGCGGGGGGGGATTTTGGCCACCTGAAAGTGCCTATAGAGACATCTCAATAATGCTTCACTAACAGATATTAACATTTCACAAAGGACATCTCATTTAAAATGCAAGTGCTATGCCTAAGGTGAGGCCTACAAGTCTGTAGTGACTTTGCAGAGACTATGGATTTCACAAGTAGGTGTTAATTGGACTGATGCAATGGAATAAATAGACTTTTGTTTTAAAGGAACAGATGTCCAGGCTCTGAAAATTATTCTGGTGCCAGTAATCCAAAACTAGTTGAAGTTCATTGTTCAAAGAGGATTCATGTGGTTTTGCAAACAGAGAGGAAAAATGTGATTCTTCAGAGAGACAGAGAAAGATTTGCAGCAAGCGTTGGTGCTGGACGCTTCAAAAGTGGCTCTCCTGCTATAAGATCCCATTTTGAAGATGGATTTTGGGTTCTAAGTTCAGCCGATTCTCAATTCGTCAATTTCAGGTGAAGGTGGCTGGTTAATGTATTTCTCCTGGAATAGGGGAAAAAGAAGAACTCTGATAACCTGGAAGAAAAGGTTATCTTTTGGAAAACCCAAGAGGGGGCAATTTTCTTCGGCAAGACACAAGTGGCTGATTGAAGGAGATCAGTTTGTGTGTGTGTGTGTGTCAGATGAAAATGAATATATCTCTCTGAAACCAACAAAGACCTTCCTTTGTGGTTAACAGTTTTAAAGCACCAGAGCCTGGTGAAGATCATAAATGTTAAATTCTGTCCATTATATGAAAATTGCCTGACATCAGTGCACTTGGAGAGGTGAAAAGTGAATGATTGGACAGTGAAACAAAGAACTTTCCTGAACATATACATGTTACATACATGTGCGCTTAGAATTGGAAGGGGGTTAAGTTAATAGTAATAAGTCAAAGATTGATGTTATGTCTGAAGAAAATTAAAAGCAACTTTTGTTTAAGTAACCATTGTCTTGGTGAATTTCTGTTGCTGCTAGTTTTTGAATCCTCTGGGCTTGTACCACCTTTAAATCCCGAAACCTTTCTATCTCAGTTTTGTGAACATGATGATTGAGCCTCTGCAGTGCACGAAGGCAGAGAAGTCCAGAGGTTCACCTCCCTTAAAGTGAAACAAGTTCTCATCTTGGTCCTTAATTGCCTACTCCTTATTTGCAGATTCTGACTCTGGTTCTTGTCTCCTCAGCCAGGGAAGTATCTTCTTTGCATCCACCTTGTGGTTATTGGTATACATTTTGTAAAGTTTATTGAATACTCCCCTCATAAACTCCGAGCATGCAGTCATTGTCTACTTAATCACTCCCTGTACAGCAAACTTTATCATTCTGGGAACAAGTCCTGGTTATGTTTTGCCAGGAGTGGGAGGGTTGGGGGAGTAAACATAGTTTCTAATTTAAAAAAAACAATAGTACCTAACTTTAAATATATTATTTCTGTTCCCAGATATGAACGACTGGACTCAGTGTTAACATATTTGAAGACTGGTAGGCATAGTAATATTTTGTGTTCAATTTATGGCAGATTGTTACTACTCGGCCATTTCAATTTACTAAAGTCATTAAATTATTCATGCATTATAAATAGTGTGATGTATAACAGTATCTGACAAAAAAAGGTACTCTTAATAAGTCCAGTTAGCTGTTAAATAGTTGATATTGGATGGTATAATTTTGAATTTTTTAATGTTCTATTCCACAAGTGTGTTTTTTTTCTTTCTGTTTTTGGTCTGTTTCATTCTAACTTTGCATACATTCCACATGCTGGTATTTCAAACATTTGCTTTAGCCAAATAGGTGGTACTTTTTCTCCTGTTAGAAAGTTGTGGATGCGGAGCCGAAACAAGTAATATGCAGTATTAAGTGAGTGCTTCATTGCAGAAAACATTGTCAGGTGGTTATAAAAAGAGTTAACTTTTGGGGAGAAACATATTTTCTGATATTTACAAATTGTGTAGTTCTGGTATTCTTTACTACACTCTTTTTTTCTATTTTCTGTTATTACTGAATAGTATTTTGTTTCAATTTTATATTTTTAATTTGTATTTTCAAAGATTAATATCAAGAATATTTTTAAATTTATGAATTCACCACTGTGCTTTCAAAAAAAAATCTTTCATCTACGCACATTGCATCTATTAATATTCTTTTCTTATTTATTATATTATTTAAAAAAAAACTAAGGAGCTCGGTGGTTCCAGGATGACATGCCTGGTAATGGATGTTTGGTTTCAATTCCTGAATTTGCTACAGTGATATTACAGTGGGTTGATTCTGAACTCTTTCCATATCTCACTTTTCTATCTGGTTGAGAGGTAGTTGCAGCTTCTCCTACCAAATATTAAGGCATATATTAGATCCTTCAGTATATCATGTGCACCTTATACTTTCATCCACAAAGTTGTAACTTATTACGAACTTTGAAGTTCTGATGTGATTCAAGAATTACGGTGAAAATTTGAATGCTATTTGTGGTGAAATACTTTATGAATGCATTTATAATAGGGCAGATCTATAGTTGCTTGAAAATTGGTATCCACTTGTTGACCATTTAGGTGGTTGCTCAACATGAGGCAGCTTCCTGAATTCTTAGACAGCTATTGAGTCCTTTTTCCCAGATAGATCAGCTGTCAAAGCTATCTTTGAAATTCATAAACTTTGAGAAACACTTGGAATCTATGGGAAAATTATGAATAAAAAAAAAAGAAATTTTGTTTTACCATTTAACATCATTGGCAATCTCATGGGATGAGCAAGGCATCCTTCATTCCAATTTTGTGGCTTCTGAGGTGGCTAAGAGACCAATGGAACCACAATTCCTACAGATGAAGCAGTGAAGGCTGAGAGATAGCTACTTGTACAGGGCCAGCAAAGTACAATCATTTTGTTCTTAATTTCACCCTGAATGCTATTTGTCCACTTTGATAGTCAGGAATCAAAGGTTTTTGAATTTCTGAGAGTTTTTATAGAGGCTTTAAATGTATCCTTAAAACCTTCCATTTATTCACCTCTTATTCTCTTCCATTAATGGAGTTTGAAATGGAATGTGTTTCAGGAGTCTGGTGTTGGACATAGCTTCATTACTGGGAGTGTTGGCTCAGGAACAGACTGGCATCATTTCACTGGTGAACATGCAGGCTTTCATAGAGAGTGTATTGGTGTTATTTTCTAGCACCTTTCAAGCACTGTTGCCCAATAGACAATGAGTTTTTTTGGGCAAATTTTGTCCTTCAAATACCCCTTTTCTCAATCATCTAAAGCCCATGTTGGTGTACTGAAGGTGGTAGTAAACTTCATTGTAGAAGATTATTCCAGAGGTTGAGAACGTGTTCATATTTTTCAAGGTCTTGTATTTCAATACACTCAGCTAAAACCAATGGAAAAAAAAATTGATCTATATCTAAAAATGTTCTGTTTTTAACTACATTTAGCTTCTTGACAATTGATCCATACAAATAGTTATTCAATTTTTTTTATAATAGCTCATAAGAAGTTGATAAGTCAGTTGGCTGAAGGGAAGCTGAGTGTTGAGCTGAAAAGTAGTGAAGCCAATTGGTTTCGAAAAATAGGTGAGAGAATATTATTGATTTTAAATGCCTACCTTCAAATATTAGTGAAATACAGTACAACTCCGATTATCAGAAATGGTTGGGACCAGGCCTAATTTGGATAAACATTTTTTTTTGAGAACTGGTCATTTAAAAAAAACAGTCCAGTATTAATAACTCTTTAAATGTTTTATAAAATTCTATTGGAAATCCATCCTCTCCTGGTGTTTTATTGTTCAGCAGCTTTTTTATGTATATCCTGTATTTCCTCTATTTCAAATGGTTTTATTAGTTTTTTTTTTTGCTCCTCTTGCAATTTTGGCAGTTCAATTTTAGCTAAAAATTACTCTAATTTATCATCTTTCCCCTCGTTCTCAGTTTGATACAATTGTTCATAAAATTCCTTAAAATTTTCATTAATCTCTGTTGGATTATATGTAATTTGTTTGTCCCTTTTCCTTGATACCAGTATCGTTAGCTTGTTCTGTTTTAAGTTGCCAGGCTAATATTTTATGTTTTTTCTCCCAGTTCATAATACTTTTGCTTTGTTTTCATTATGTTCTTCTCCATCTTGTGTGTTTGTAATATTTCGTATTAAATTTTTTTTGTCTGCCAATTCTCTCCTTTTCATTATATCATCCCTTTTTACTAATTCCTTTTCTGTACTTACTATCTCCCTTTCCAACTGCTCTATTTCCCGATTGTAGTCCTTTTTCATCTTAGTCACATAACTTGTTATCTGCCCCCTAATGAAGGCTTTCATTGTGTCCCATAATATAAATTTGTCTTTCACTGATCCTTTGTTTATTTCAAAATATATTTTAATTTGGCGTTCAATAAACTCCCTAAATTCCTGTCTTTTAAGTAGCATGGAGTTTAACCTCCATCTATATGTTCTTGGTGGGATGTTCTCCAGTTCTATTGCTAATAATAGGGGTGAATGACTTGATAGTAGTCTAGCTTTATACTCGGTTTTCCTAACTCTCCCTTGAATATGGTCTGACAACAAAAACATCTCAATCCTTGAGTAAGTTTTGTGCCTACTCAAATAATATGAAAATTCCTTCTCTCTTGGGTTTTGCCTCTTCCATATATCCATAAGTTTCATTTCCTGCATTGATTTAACCATAAATTTGGCTACTTTATTCTTTTTACTTGTCTTTTGTCCAGTTTTATCCAACATTGGGTCCAAATTAAGGTCAAAATCCCCTCCTATCAATATATTTCCTTGTGTCTGCAATCTTCAAAAAAATATCCTGCATAAACTTTTGATCCTCCTCGTTAGGGACATATGTATTGAGCAAATTTCAAAATTCTGAGTTTTTCTGACACTTTATCATTGCATATCTCCCTGCTGGATCTATTATTTCCTCCTCTATTTTGATTGGTACATTTTTGTTAACTAGTATGGCTACACCTCTAGCTTTTGAATTATAGGATGCTGCCGTTATGAGTCCTACCCAGTCTCTCTTTAGTTTGTTATGTTCCGCTTCAGTTAGCTGCGTTTCCTGCACAAATGCTATATCTATTTTTTCCTTCTTCAATAAATTTAGTAGCCTCTTCCTTTTAATTTGGTTTTGTATTCCATTAATGTTTGTAGTCATATAGTTCAACATGGCTATCATATCTTGCATACACCTCTTTTCCACCTCTTCACCACCTCTATCCCCCCCTTTCCCCATTTTCATCTCTTAGTTTTCTCTTATTACACTTAATGTACGACAACACATTTAAAACATAAAGTACCCCTGCAGTTCCCACATCCACTAATACCTAAACCCCAAAAGTTCCCCCCCTTCTCTGAGTTGTCCCATATCCCTTACTGGGCAACCACAACTCCCCTTTTCATTTGGATTGCGATCTTGTTCGCAGCGTCAACTGATTTTGCAGTGACGGTTATTCCCCCTCTACCCAGCCCTCTCCGGGAAACACTCTTTTTTAAAACACATATAACAAAGCTCTCTTTTATCCCCCTTACTCCCTTCCTTCCCTTTTCCCTCTTTAGTTCTTTACATATACATTGTTTTTACATCTTTATAAATACTTTATCACCATTCTTCATTCTTGTTACATCTCTTCATCTCTTCTCCTGTCCTGCAAACATTCTGCAAATTCTTGCACTTTCTCTGGATCTGAGAACAGTCTGTTTTGCTCCCCCCGTATAAATATTTTAAGCACGACTGGATGTCTTAATATGAATTTGTAACCTTTTTTTCATAAAATCGATTTCGTTGTATTAAACTCCTTCTTCCTCTTTAAGAGTTCAAAACTTATGTCTGGGTTAAAAAAAAAATATTTGACCCTTGTATTCCAATAGTTTATTATCTTCTCTAACTTTATTCCTTGCCCGTTCCAGTATATTTTCTCTTGTCGAGTATCTCAAAAATTTTACTAAAATGGATCTTGGCTTTTGATGTCATTGTGGTTTCGGAGCTAATGCTCTGTGTGCCCCTTCTATTTCCATTTCTTCCTGCATTTCTGACATTCCCAGGACCTTCAGGATCCATCCTTTTATAAATTCCTTCATATCTGTGCCTTCTTCACCCTCCTTCATGCCCACAATTTTTATGTTGTTTCACCTACTATAAATTTCCAACCTATCAATTTTCTGAGATAACAACTCTTGTGTCTCTTTAATTTTTTTTGTCACTTTCTTCAAATTTTTCTCTTAAGTCATTTACTTCCATTTCTACAGCCATTTCCCACTCTTCCACATACTCTACTCTTTCCCCTATTTCTGTCATTACCAGTTCTAACCTTTGCATTTTATCTTCTGTTCTTTTCATTTTCCTTTTAATTGCATTAAACTCTAATGATCACCATTTTTTTAATGATCTCATTTGTTCTTCAAAAAATACTTTATCTATATTCTGTCCATCAGTTTTACCTTCTATTTCTCTGTAAAGATCTTGGTCATCTTCTTCCTCTTCTTTTTTGCCTGTGTTTGTGTCTGTGTCTCTTCTGTTTTTCCTGATGAGCTGCTTGTATCTCTTTGTCAGGCCTCTTGTTGCTGGGCCTCTTGTTGCTGGTCCTCCCCTCCTGGGCTGCCTGTCTGTTGTGCTTCCTGACGTTGATCTTCTTGACGGTCATCCCTCCGTCTCTCTTCTTCATCTGTTTCATTGCTCCGTCTTCTGCTGGTTTCCTCATCCTCCAACTGAGTGCCCTGGTGTCAGGAGTTTGCTCTGTGACAGCCCGCTCCTCCGCTGAGCCCCCCTCCCGCCGGTGTCCTCTTTCTCCTTTGATTGCACACTTGTTTGGCTCCAAGAGCCATTTTTGTAGATCACAAGCTGGTGGGTCACGACTCTGCATGGCAGGCACTGACCTCGAGGGTTGGGCGCTCCTCGACACTACAGCATCCTGTTCCTTCGTGCAGGTAAGGCCTTCTTCTGTCTTCTCCGGCAACGTTTCTACTTTTTTTCCAGTTGCTTTTACTTTCTCCTTCTTGGAAGCCATCTTCTTTCTTTTCTCTATATCTTTATCTTCTATTTCTTATATTTTAGTTCTGTTATGCTTTGCTTTTTCCTAACTTTTTTCCTATTTTCCTGGAGAGGGCTGGTTTTCCCAACCATCCACTACTCCATCACGAGTAGTCCTCCTTTAACTTCAGCAGCCTTTTGTATTAACTGTTTATTTTTCTGGTACATCTCTTGTAGAGAAATCAGGGAAATGTTGCATTGTCCAGATGCTTATTTTTATACACAGTAGCAAATTAATGCATATTAGCCAATAATCACTTTTAAAACAAAATAAACTTGGATGAATACACAGGAAAATAAATTTCCCTCTGATTAAAGTGCAAATTACACTGGTTAAATTTAACACTACACATTCAGTTCTGCAAACTTTATTGGAACTGAATGGAATGTATGTGAATTTATTTGTTAGCTTTGGTGACTAAAGCTGAATTTCCTCCCAATAAATTTTAAAATAAATATTTTTCAACAATCATATTTTCTCCACTTCCCTCAAAACTTTTCTGTGGAGTGAATATTGTGTGGATGCATTCAAGCAAGTTATGTTGCATTTTTTTATGACTTTGGTTTTATTATTGTATCAATCACTGCTATTTATAATATCATAGAGTTGTACAACACACATATGGCCCTTCACCCTAATTTCTGCATTCTGATGCCTATCTACATTAATCGCATTTGCCTATCTTAACCCATTTATTTTCCATCCAACGACCTGTTGCATTGCCTTTTAAATGTAGTGGTATCTGCCTCTGCTGCTTCCTCCAGGTGCCTGTCCTATATAACCATTACCCTCTATGTGAAAAAACTTGAGTGCTGTTAACCAACAATTAATATCAATAATGGGGGATTTTGGTTTTGAAACCCAGGACATTGGTGCAACTGGTAAAACTTCCCAAATATGCCCTATGTCCTTAGAGCTATGAGCAGTGAATAGATTATTTTGTATGTGACAGAAATTATTTAATAATGCTGCTATTAAGCTGTGTTTTATGTTTAAGGATGGAATTCAGCACTGCAATGTGAAGACTGCCCAGCTAGAATGAGAGAGTTCTTCACGCTTTCTTACCAGGTGCATGCTGTGTCTTGAGCATTTTATGAATTATTTTGGCATATGGAAAGTGGATTTAGACATTAAAAATAATTAAATGAGGTGTGATGCCATTGTCATAGCTGCATTTTTATCCATTTCTAATCACTTATGTGGTGGATAGAGTAAAAGAGAAGTAACTCTGTGATCCAGGTAGTTAAAGTAAAACTAAATGAATCTTATTTGCTTTTTTTTTTACTTTAGCAGTCTATCAATTTATGAAATGTGTGCCTTTATTTTTATATCCAAGTGACAGCATTTCCCTTCATGAGTTAAAATATCTGTGCAAATATTATTAGTAATAACATTAGCCCACATCTATTAACATGTCGTAACTAGCTTAGTCATTAATAAAATAAGGAGTAATGTAGGATAGAAACATTTGAATCTAAAGTACAAAGTTAAAACAGAAATTAAATGTGTATTTTGAAAAAGTTTGTTTATTTCTGGGTATTTGAACCCAAGCAGATAGCATGGATGCACACACACAGTAGAATTGGCTTGTCACCTGATTCCTACAGAAATTATGACATGAGGCAGGTCTAGTATTGCATGAAAATAAAGTTTTTGTGTCCAGAGTCAAGGCTTGAGCTTGAAATCTTCTGATGTAAGATGAAAACTGAACTAAACAGATAAAATTTTGTAAAACAAAACGTCTAATAATTTCAACTCTATAGACTTTAATTCAGGGCCAGATCCTGCCCATGTTGCAAACAAAACCAAAAACCTTTTTAGATATAGATTAATTATTTACATGTAACCTGCATGTTTCATATTTTTCTATAGTTTTCACAGATGTTGACAGTTGATAAGACCATTTTGATTAGTCAAAAGACTTGCTTATTAATGACTGCAGCAGCTAGTCTGGAGATCAGTCGAAAAGCAACAAATACCTCAGAGCAGGTGAGGTAGTTATGTTTATCAGTTAACTGTATTATCGCCATATAAATTAAGAACTCTGCCCATTAACTCTTTTAACCATTACCCCTTTTCCACTGGCATCCTAGTTAATTCCTTGTTAATTCTGGGATAATGTGCCAGTCACCATTCAGTCATCTCAATTGATGCTAATTTTGTTGAGATCCAGTATATTTAATTCACTTTGTTGCCATTGTTACACAGTAGATTTTTTTTCAGTGACTGGTTAAATTTAATGGAGTATGATAATAGAACCAAGTAAATTTCAGAGCAGCAGCAGAAATAGAACCAGGCGAGTTAATGGAAATGTGGGAGCGAGGGCCATGGTGAGTTGAAAAAAGTGTAGGACTTGGGCTCCCATGAGTGACAGGAAGTACCTGTACATGTTGATGAAGGTTTATTGTCATTGTACAGATGCACCAAAATACTTCCTTGCTGCAGCCACACAGGTGCCAAGGCAGAAAAAAATCTTAACATGAAAAGAAAAATAAATATTCACAGATGCAGTTAGTGGGAAAAAAAGTAAGGATTCAGTCTTGCAGATAAATATTCTGGTGGTTCCAAATAGGTTATTGTTTGGGTGCCATGGGAGATTCAAGAACCTGATAGCTGTTGGATAAAAACTGTTTTTGAACCTTGGGGTACTGGAATTGAGGCTTCTGTGGCCTCTACCTGAATTTGGCAACAAGAAGAGATTGTAATCAGGAGGATTGGGGGCCTGTATGATATTGGCTACCTTTTAAAAAAAAATAAAAAAAAATACAGAATATAGGACTCAATTAATATAATAAGAATAATGCATTGAATATAAAATCATGGAAAAACATTCATAAGGTCCGAAAAAAAAAAAGAATTCCTCTTCTCCCAGCACCCCTTCCCCACATTCAAAAGGAAAGGGGACAGACAGCAGGAAATTGAGGGAGATAAAAAAGAAAGAAAATAGAAAAGAAAAACCAGCAGGAGCAAGGTTTGACATCTCAGAGTCGGATCAGTTTAAAAGTATTAAATTTCTAAAAAAGAGTATACTAATTTACAATTATCAAAATAAATTATTCTATCTGGACATTTAAGTAATCTAAATAAGCCTGCCAAATTTCGACAAACATTCTACATCTATTTCTAAGACTATAAGTAATCTTCTCAAGGGAAGTAGAACAACACTTCCATGTTCCACGATCAATGTGAAGTAGTGAATCGGATTTCCATGTTACCACTATACATTTACTGGCTTTTGACAATGCAATTTTAAAAAATTTAGATTTACTTCTGAAGAAGTTAACTATTATAACCTGCCAAATTCCCCAGAAGGAACAATTCTGGGTCTAAAGGGAAGTTCACCCTCAAAATATTTGTCAATACTCCTCCAATTCTATCCAAAAGGGTCTTGATTTCATGCATAACCAGGTGGAATGTTAAAAAGTATATGAAAGGTTATACATGTACTCTGGGGAGTGCAACAATGTTCATTGTTTGTTCTCTGGGATTGGGATTTGAGGAGAATTTAGACACATTGGTCCTATACCTTCTGGAATTTAGAAGAATCAGAGGTTATCTCATTAATATGTTAAAATGGTCGGGGCCAGAATTTCAAAAATAAGTGGTTGGCCATTTGGAGTGCATATGAGAAGAAATTTCTTCATCCTGTGGGCAGTGAATCTTTGGAATATTCTACATAAGGGGCAGCAGAGGCTAGATTGTTAGTTTTTATATATTCAGGTAATCTGCCATGATCTTCTTGAATGCTGCAGCAGATACAAAGTTAAAGCGTTTTTTTTCTATTGACTGCTGCAGGTAGATGAAAAATTATCCAAATGCACAGCTATATATTAATCGTGGTAGTTACTGTGATTTCAGAAGGATCCAACTGTGGTACATACAGCAACTCCCCAGAGTATATAATCTTATGCAAAATTATGCTATTTATAAAATAAGCTCTTTAAAGATTTAATTCTCTCGTGAAAATATTAGAAATGCTGACTTGTTTGTTAGCATTTATTATCTTTATTATTTTCATCCCTTAGATTGGAAGTCTGACTCGAGCACAGGAAGATATTCAAGTTTGTTGGGAGATTTGGACAACATTGAAATCCACAGCTGCAGGTCATTGAGGACAATTTGCAACTATGTGAATAAATTGCTAATATTTGTACATGCACAGCCTTTGGAGACTCAGGCTGATAGGTTGAAGGGGGCCTGAGCAATGCTGAATCCATGAATTAATTTCACTTAAGAAGTCAAAACTTAACTGAAAAAAATAACCAAAATACAAGTTCTCTTGTTGATATATGGAAATTATAGGTGCTGATAGCATTGAAAGACTGTCAGAATCGAGAATTTATTGATTTTTATTTAAGATGCTATTTTACCTATGGGAATTGTGTTATAACAGTTTTATATATAACAGGCAAACAAATCATTCCACTTCATCAGAAAATCACTCGTGATAAAGAACAATTTACCGAAGAGACACGTTAGCCATATTTCCTAAATACATCTAATTAACCTTCAGGCAAAATGATGTAACTTGAATTACACAGTAAAGAAAATGGTTAACATGGTGAGCATGTTTGATGTTTCTTGCTTCCAGTGCGGTAATATCTGCTGAATATATTCATTTATCATTGCAGCATTTCTGCACCACTGATTGTATTTGTTTTGCCTGTTTAGTATACAATTTTGCATTAATTTTCAGATTTTCATTGTTAAAGCACCATTGTGAAATTATTTGGAAGATTGTTCGGTGAATGTTAATATTAATATTTAGAACTGTAAGAATCAAGATATGTTTAATATAACCATTATATTGTGTTACCAATCACTCTCACTCTCTCTCTGTAGGTGACATTGCAAAAGATCCTACAGAGACCCTGCTTTTACTTTATGAGTTTGAGGCAAGGGCGAAATTAAATGATCCAGAATTAGAGAATGTACTAGAGAGGGTTTTACAGCTACAGCAAATGGAGCCTAAAACACTGGAGACTCTGGCAGGTAAATGTGAATCTGGGAGGTAAGCGTGAATCTTTTCAGCAAAAATACTGACGGAGGATTTCTACCCTAAACAGTGACTGTCCCTCTGCCTCCACAGATGCTATTTGACCTGCTGAGATCCCTAGTAATTTGTTTATTGCTTCATATAACAGCTTCTGTATTGTATTGTGTCTCAGTTGACATTTTTGGGATCCAAATTGCTTGTAGGAACCCAGTTAACTTAATTTTCAGGGTAGGATTGAAATTTATGAATTGAATTGTTTCATGGTGCATGTGACAATAAACAGTAAAAAGCTTTGTTTTGTGTGCTAACCAGACAAGTTAACTCTGACAGCAAGCAGTGCAATGGTAACTAATTTTTTAAAAGTTTAGAGAATTGTGTTGCAATAGTATGGCAGAAGGCAGAATGGGAATAAAACGAGCCCTTTCTAGCTGGCTGCTGGTGCGAACTGGCATTCTAAGGAGGCCAATGTTGGGTCAGCAACTTTTCACGTTGTATGTTAATGATCTGGATGATGGAATTGATGGTTTTGAGTCCAAGTTTGCAAATGGTACAAAGACAGGTGGAGCAGGAGGTAGTGATGAGGAAGTAGGGAGTCTGTAGCAGGTTGAAAGGTTGAAAAAATGAGCAAAGCAGTGGAAGATAGAAGACAGATTAGGGCAGTGTAAGATACTGGACTTTAGTAGTAGAATCAAAGGTGTAGATTATTTCCTAAATGGAGAGAGAATTCAAAAATCCAGAGGTCCAAAGTGACTTGGGAGTCTTTGTTCAGGATTTCCTAAAGGTTAACTTGCAGCTTGAGTTGGTAACAAGGAAAGGAAATGCTATGTTAGTATTCTATTTGCGAGGACAAGAATATAGAGTCATACAGCATGGAAAAGAGCTCTTCCACCCAACTTCCCCTCCGGGAACAAAATACCCACCCACATTCATCCCACCTGCCTTTGCTTGGCCCATATACCTCTAAAACTAACCTGTCCATATATCTGTCCAAATTTTTCATTTCAATACCATCTGCCTCAACCACCTCTGGCACAGTGTTCCATGCAATTAAGTTTAGGCATCATCCTCATAAATCTTCTCCATACCCTCTCCAACTTGATAACATCTTATTTGCAGCACAATGACCAAAATTGAACACAGTACTCAAATATGGCCTCATCAGTATCATATTCCAACTCCTTTACTCAATGGTCTGCCTGATCAAGTTTGTTTGTTATTTATGTGACTGTACATATACAACCAGATGGAACTGTGTTCCTCGGGTCCACTATGCATGTACATGTACAACACATAATCACATATATAAATAAAGATATAGTCTAAAATAAATATAAATATTTTGGCTAAATTTACTCAGCTATAATAATACTGTTTGTCAATCCCACAGCCTGTGGGAAGAAGCTATTTCTCAGCCTGGCAGTCCTGATTTTGATGCTTTTCAACCTCCTTCTCGTGGTAATGTCAAATATGCTGTGTGATTGATGGAAAGAGCCCTAAATGATTCTTCAATGCTCTCAGTGAATGTTATCAATAGAGGAAAGAGAAACCCCAGTGATCATGTTGACCATTTTGATGGTCCTTTCTATTGACTTTTTTTAAATTTAATGTCTTTGCATTGAAAACATATTGAATATCTAACATTGCTACTGTTCCTAGCATTCTGCTCCAACTGATATCTCATTAAAAGGTTTCTGTACTGATCTCCCACAAGGAGGATAATAAAATTTTTATTCTCTTATGAATTGAAGCATTATCCATGGAATCTCCTGCTTATTATCCATCCCTCTGTAAAAAGGCCTTGAAGATTGCATTATCTCTTCAGAAGAAGCAGCCTTGTATGGATGTAATAAGGTGCAGGTCAGTAACCAAGCCAGAGGGACACTTCTACTTCAAGTTTTCTGTCATTGTGTGTTTCCAACCTGACAAAAGTGCAGTTCTGAACCATAGTCACCAACACAAGCGCACAGTGCACCCTACACCTCTGACATCGAAACATAGCAATTCAAAATAAATATATAAAAATACTTTACAGGCTTCTCAGCTTGTTCAACAGTCTCACAGCCTGGCAGTCCTGGTTTTTATGCTCCTGTACCTCTTCCTTGAAGGTAGTGACTCAGAAACTGCGGGCTGGATGGTAAGGGTCCTCAATGATTCTCTGCAGCACACAGACATGAAATTTCAACATGAACTACTTCAATTTTGTTGGGTATAGAAAGGCTGAAGGATCCTATTCCTTTGTATGCTGTTCAACCTGCTGAGCTTCTCCAACATTTTTTGTTTTGTATTTCCATGTAGCTTTGCAGCACACAGACATGAAATTTCCACTTGAACTACTTCAATTTTGTTGTGTATAGAAAGGCTGAAGGATCCTATTGGCTACACCAATTAAAAACTGAAAAATACCTGTAACAGATTTAAAAACATTTTGGTATTCTAATTATGAATGTTAAGATAATTTTATGCAGTTTAATTTTAAAATGCTTCTGTTCAGCTCCTTCATTATCTTTCCTACTTATTAATATCAGAATGTTATTATTAGGTGCCTAACTTTTTTATACACCTGTCTAGTTTAGAATTGTCTTGATTTTGGAATCATTTTAATTTCAGTCCCTTTAAACAAATGCTTTACTCTTAGCCCCCGCCATCTGTTTCCCACCCCCAGGTCATCCGTCACCACCCCCCACTCACAGCTGTCCTTCGCTACCTGGCCCTAGCACACACACGCGCGCGCTCACACCACCCCCCCACACACACACACACACACACACACACACACACACACACACACACACACACACACACACACACACACACACACACACGAGATTAGTGCCAGACCATTTTGTGGCTTAGGTTGATATGTACATAATCCTCCACACAACTGGAAACGTTCTGGCACTAACAGAGCGGTTACAACTGCATAGAGGATTATGGGTAAGGAAGAATGCCATTGCTCCCGCATTGAGCCAGCTGCCTCTGTCAGATGCTGGACCGAGAGTCACCTTTCCACCAAGGGTAAGAGAGGGCTCCCATGGGGATGGGGACTGGCGGGGTGGGGGGAGGGGTTTCCCTCTGAAAACAGGGAATTTATTACAGGAAATTAAAGTTACTTATGTGTAATATCTACCAAAAAAAATGCCAGTTTTTGAGGTTGCCAGTGTTGGAATCCCGGATAAAAGGTTGGGCACTGTAAGGTAAAACATCATGAGATGGGAATGTGTAGGGAGTTACCCTGTACAAGGCTGTAACAAGAAGGGGAGGTGTCCTTGTACTCCTGTTAGGTAAAACATCATGAGATGGGAATGTACGGGGCAGTAACAAGATGTGAATGCATCCTTGTACTTACAAGATAAGAGAGACGTTGATGGATTGAGAGGCAGGAAGCTAGCAGGGAAAGGATAGCAACAGTTTTAGTCATTGGACAAGTAATGATATGATGATGTTCTAAGCACATATCCAAGGGTATAAAAAATCACCATTTTGCTGATAACGGCAGAATGCATTCTCCGACTAACATGGTTGGTCACAAGTGTTACAATCCGGTAATAAAGAACAAAGAACCCTGATTTCGACTCAGCCTGGTGTTTGTCTCACTCATTCATGAACAAAGCAGACCTAACAGCACCTGTATTCCATTTGCAAAACCATTACCCCAGAAAAAGAAACAAATTAAGTTGAATAAAACATCTAACCATGTCCTTATTACACATTAAAAATATTAAGTCTCTCCAAAGTTAGGTAAGGTGATTCTATTCTTTAGAATTAGTGCACAAAATAACTTTCTCAGTGTGGTACAATATCTGATTCTGAATGTGTTCCTTTATTTTCTCCATACACTTGTTTGGGAAAGATTTGAAATAAATATTGGGGAGGTAGTGAACAAAGGCAATAATTATTGAGAGACAAGTTATGTATGTGATGAGTCTTAGAGGGCCAATGCAATTTTTGAGAGCATAATTCAGGTGTAATTGAAGGTTTGGGATATTGATATTTCTTTTTTTTGTAATTCCTTGCAATGTTGAAGAAAGCTATTCATCTCAATGGGTCTGTCAACTCACAGAGTTATTCCATTGTCCCATTAATTTTCTTTAGCTTTTCTCCCCATATTGCCATCAATTCTTCCCAGATTCTTTTTGCAGGGCTAAATTACAGTAGTCAGTGACTTTAGCAACTAACATGTTTTTGGGAAGAGGATGAAAACTAGAGAATGGAACCATTTGCCAACTCCATAGTCACACCAAAGATCAGGATTGTTTCCTTGTAGTTCAGTGAGCTAGTTTCAACTCCACAGGATGTGATAGTGTACTGCCCAACTATAATTATGTAGCTTACTCTGTTCAATAAAGGTGCAACAGAATATGCAAATTCAGAGGAAAATCCCAATACAAGTTTTAAATATTTAAATAGGAGAGAAAGCAAGTTTTAAGATGCAGAGAAAGGTGAAAAACAGGAGAAAATCTAAGAGAAAAGCAATACTGACTTTTGTAATCCCACTTTCACCTCACATTTGTCAGCCTTTTGTAATTTACTTACTCATGCTTTCCACCCTATCTCAGACTGCTTCCCTTTTAGTCTGTAGACTGTTATTAAGGTTCTGCAATATTTTTCCCTGCAGCAAATTTCTACACAGTCTGATCCACATCTCACTCCCCACAGGAGTGACTGAAATTGAACCTCGAATTCTGGAAGAAGTCTGGTCTTTCTATGAGGAAGCATTAATTATTACTGAGAACATGGTGAGTAATTAGGATGATTAGGAAAAAGAATATAAGGGGATTTAAAATGGTTAAATTTGTGTTGAGAAATCCATAAATTTAGTACAATGAGTTCCAGATGGATCCTATTCTGAAGAACTGTGGCCCTCTTCTGGCTTTGTAATTTTAAGATTCCTACCAATTTACAATGTTGTAAAATATGCTTTTTTAAAATTTCAAATTAATGTGAACTTTTACTTTTTTGAATTTACTCATTTTGAAAATAAGTACGTTCAGGTACAAAAATAATGGGTAATTTAATTTTTACTGATGTTTGCTGGCATAGTTATAATTTTTTTCTGATCCTAAAGATGTCTGTGGTGAGGAAGCCCTAGAGAACCTTAATAACTGTTCTTGACACCTCATGGCATCTCCTTTATGCACTTTCTGGCAAATGTAATTACTGTGTGAGCAAGAAATACAGCAAAAAAGTAACTGACATTGTTGACCATAGTTCCAACTCAAATCACCTTTCAGCTATTGAATTCAAGAACCAGCCTTACAAGACATAAATACAATGCAATTTAGTAATATATATTTCTTAGTGTACGAAATTTTAAGTAATTTACAGGTATCTATGGAAGACCCTACAACTGCTCCATGCTGCATGACCGACCATCTACAAAGGCAGTCATGAACAGCAATCTCCCTCAGCAATCAAACTTATTAATCCAAATTAATAAACTAAATTATAGTTGACATAATTATCTTTTAAACCCTATCAATCCTACCTTTAGTCATTAAATGGAAGAGTACAACTGAGAGGCTAGAATTGGAAAAGAAAATGCTGCAAATTTGTTTGGAATCTGAAACACAAAGAGAATGCTGGAAAATCCCAGCAAGAGAAGCAGGATCTGTGGATAGAGTAGTGGACCCTGGACAGCTTTATTTTTGGACTAGGGACAGTAATCAACATGCAGTGAGAAAGGGAGGAGTGCATGCAGTATGAAGGGTTGAAGCAGTGTGCTGAAAAAGCAAACAGCTGCTGGGAGCGTGAGAACCACATGCTGGGAGAATTGACAGCTGTCAGGGGTGCGAGATCCTCGCGCTTAAGCTGGTGGGCTCGTGGAGAGCACACCTGCTGTTATTAACCACTCTCTGCCAATCAGGAAAGCTGAAATTGCGCACTGGGGCAGTTGAAGATCTCAGTGCACTGAGTTTGAACAGTTAGTCAACATTTAGTCGGATGACGGTTAGTCAAGACGTTCTGTGTGTGGGTGCTCACCTGGCAGCTTCAGGAGACAGGAGGCTGAATTGCTTCATTCACGGATGCCAGTACTGTTGTGAGGAACTGTCTGTCACTGTGCTCACTCAGCAGCTTCAGTTAGGAGAAAGGAGATTGAGTCTGTGGGTGCCAGCACTATTGTCCTGACAGCAATTTGTGACACTGACTCCTAGAATTTGTGTTTGTGTGTGTGTTCAACCTGTGCTTCTCCAGTCCCCTTTCAAGAGGAGGACTCCATGTGGCAGAAGTCGCTTGACAACCCAAGACAGGGTTTTAGAGGAGAAGACTCATGTGACAGAAGGTCATTTGGCAACCCTAAAAAGGGCTTTGGAGATACGGTCCTCATGTTAGTGACTAGGAGGTCACTGAGTGAAAATTCCCTTGTGAAGAAATGAAAGGTGGTTGTTAAACCACATTAGAAACTCAGGACAATCTCTTGTATTCCCCTGCCAAGGTCTTAAGTCTGCAGGGATAACAGTCATCTCTCCCCATGTTGAACTAAAAGGCCTGTGTGCAACTAAACTAAGAAATCAACACCTGGAGACCAAATTCTGTGGATTCTTCTTTTGACTGACTGACTTGACATGGCTAACTTGAGGTTTTGTTTTGGGAGTTTTAATTTGGGCTTGGACTATAATGATTTGGGTTTTCCCCCCACATGCACATTATGAATATCTGTTGTTAGTATATAGTTGATTTTGAGTTAAAATTAATCCATCTGTTTATGCGTTTCTCAATTGCTGCTGAGGCGTAACAGTGGAGAATTAGAATTAATCTAGCATGCTAATATCTCATTAGAACTGTAACTTCGAAATTAAATTTATTTTGTGAATAGTATTTGATGATGTCAGAGGTGCTCTGTCTTTAGAATCAGAATAACTACAATAAAAGAAGGCATTTTGTTAAGATATTGAGCAAATTATTTAAAGGGACCAGCAAAGGTCATCAATAAAAACAATTTTATTCTCATTGTTTGTATGAATTGCTTCTCACATTACTAGCTCAGAAATCTCTCCATTGAAACTTGATATATCCTTCAAGTTGCCTCATTATAATACAATGATAAGTAGGAGATTTCAGATTTATTGTTAAGAGTACATACATGACATCACATAAAACCCTTATATTCTTTTTTCCTGTGGGTGTGGCAGAATTGCCACTAATTGGCCATGCAAAAAATAAACTGTACACAATGTACTCATGTAAACAAACAAAGAACTGTAAACAGATTACAAATGTAAACAAACTCTGACCCAGCTGAATCACTGATAAGATTACAAACAATATTAGAAAAATATGGAAGAATATCAGGATATCAAATAAATATGGATAAAAGTGAGATAATGCCATTGCAGAATTTTGATTATGAAAGATACCAAAATGTTGGTAGATTTAGATGGAAGAAAGATGGAATTATATACAAGAATAATGACAGGTTATAATTTACAAAACTTGTATAAGATTAATTAAACTCCTCTACTAGAAAAAATTCTACAGAAATGAAAAGATTTGCCAATTACATTAATAGGAAGGGTAAATTGTTTAAAAATGAAGGTAATGCCAAGACTACAGTATCTTTCAGTCGATGCCTAGTTTACTAACTAAAAATTTATTAGCATTATTACATAATTGTATAAGACAATTTCTATGGAATAATAACATAACAAGAATTGAACTGGAAAAGTTAACATGGGACTACAAATTGGGAGGACTTAGATTTCTGGACTTCAATAACTATTATCTATCAGCTCAAGCAAGATTTCTATCATCCTTCTTTGAAGAATACAGCCTCCCCCCCAATCGTGGATTCGAATGGGATTGAATTCAATAAAAGTGTAGACAATGAAGGACTTTATTTATAAGCAGAATGTTAAATCAATAACAAAAAAATGGATGATCCTATATCAATACACACAATTAGAATATGTCAAGAAATAAATGTATCGGGGGGTGTGAAAGAGCAGGTACATCACTGAGGACCTCATTATGTAAAAATGTACTACTGCCTATAAATCTGTGTAACAAAATAATGAATTTATGGTATGACAAAGGAATAAGATATGTTGATCATTGTTATATGGAAGGATCTCATGTCTTTTGAACAATTAAAGTATTAAGGAACAATTAAGTATGGAGTAGCTAATGCGACATTCTTTTGCTTTCTCCAGTTGAGATCATTATTAAGAGAAAGGTAGAGACCAAACTCAGCCTCGCATGAAATTAATGAGATGGAATGAACGATTTGGCTGGGAAATGCAACTAATTTATATCTAAGATGTACTTTGCTCTGCAAAATGACAAAAACAGGTTTACATAGATCAAGAGAGAGCTGGGAGTCGGATTTAGAAGTTGCAGTAATGGAGAGATCTGGTCTGATTGGTGTTGGGTATCATGATGTCAATTATAAATGCAAGATGCGTAGTAGTACAATATAATTAGACCACACCACAGAAATTACATAAATCAAAATCAGAAATATCAGAGATGTGTTGTAGATGTGGAAGAGAAATAGGAACGTTTGTAGATTGCTATGTGGTTGCGTGTGAAGGTGATACCTTTCTGGCAGGATATTACTGAAATACTAACAAGGATAATAAAGGTGGCCTTCGCAGATGAACCCGAGCTTTATCTGTTTGGAAACTTTATTGAAATAAGTAATAAATTAACTATATTCCAAATTTCATTTGTTAAAATAGCTTAAGCAATGGCTAGGAAATGTATTGCAATTATTTGGAAATCTGACTACAGATGGAAGACAGATGAACAATAGAGAAAATCACATACAACCTAAAGAACAAATATGACGTATTTATAAAAATATGGCATCCACATTTGGATTAGATAGGGGCCAAATATAAATGAAGGTGCTATTATTATAAAAATATAAGTGACCTCCCCAATGGAGACTCCTTTTTTTTAAACTCAACTGTAAGCTCTGACAGATTTATACTGTGAAAGGTGGGAGGGAAGAAGTTGTGTTTTGTAAGAAAGTTTTTTTAAACACACTATATATATATTTTGAAAATTGAACATTTTAATATGTATATTCATGAAAAAATTTTTTTAAAAAAGAATGTAAACCAACTGTGCAATACAGGGAGAACAAAAAGAAAATCAATAAAGTGCACAATTAAGAGTTCTTAAATGAGTCTCTGATTGAGTTCGTCGTTGAGGAGTCTAATGGATGAAAGGATAGTAGCTGTTCCTGAACCTGGTGCTGTGAGTCTTATGGCACCTATACCTCTGCTGATGGCAGTAGTGAGAACAGAGCGTTAGGTGGGTGCTGTGGATCTTTGATGATTGCTGCTGGTCTCTGACTGCAGAGTTCCCTGCAAATATACTCAATAGTAGGGAGGGTTTTGCCTTTGATGTCCTGGGCTGTGTCCACTACCTTTTGGAGGCTTTACACTCAAGGTTATTGGTGTTCCCATACCAAACAGTGATGCAGCCGGTCAGCACACCTTCCACCACACCTCTGTAGAAATCTGCCAAAGTTTCTGGTATCATTCCAAACCTCCACAAACTCCTCTCAAACTGACTCCTTCATTCAATAAAGTTATCACTGATCTGATTGTAACTTTAATTATGCATGCCTTTATCTTTCACCCAGTTATCAAGTATCCATCTACCTCAACCTTAAAAGTATTCAAAGACCCTGATTATACATCACTTTACGGAAGTGAAAACCCAAAGGTCACCTCCTGTGAGAAAAAAAACCAATTATATTTCTGTTTTAATTAGGTGAACCCTTATTTTCAAATGGTTGCCTCCTGTTTCTACAAAAGCTAATAGAATGTTATTGTTTATTGCTTGGTGAGCTGAATGCAAAAGTATGTGCGCCATGCTTCAACTATTCAGGAAATTTGCTACTTTGTAGCCTCTGTTCTCTTGAACTATTTCCTAACTATCTTCATCTTGACAGTAAAGCTTTGTCAGGATAGTACATATGGGCTCTTGGGAATGTGTTAATAAAATCTTTGAGCATCTGAAATTATGCTCCACCAACAGGGAAATGATTGCACAGTGTGTGTTTCACATTACATTAGAAATTATTTGTTGTTCAATATATTCAGCCAAAATTGTGTTTAATGATGTCCCCTGCCTCCATAATCTGCATCTTCCCAAAGTAAATGAATGTGAACTGTTTGCTTAACGTTGGTCAAAACCATATACAAATCAAAGTTGGAAGCTTTCTCAATGTATGGTTGTGGGGCCTGTTAAGAACAAATTCATGCCAGCCATCAAATCCTTTCCCAAAAATTAAGTTCAGGGCACCATCTAGGCATCAAAAGCATGGGGTTGATTAGATTTGAAGTTTCAAATAACTTTTGTAAGAAATTAGTTAAGTCAAATTATAGAAGAAAACTAAATTTCAAAAAAGATGCTAGCAACTAAATAAAACTTCGTCTCATTGCCAACTAAATAAAACTCCCTTTCATTGCCAACTAAATAAAACTCCCTTTCATTGCCAACACTGTTACTTGAGTTTTAAGCACACTTCACCCCTCTCTGATGCCCCAAAGTAAGATATTGGTAAAAAAGATTTTGATGGCGTTCATTAGGCCATAAACAGCCCCAACAACAAGCCTAGAAACTTGACTTTTGATGAAAGCTTGCAGTAGCATTCCTACTACATTCCCTTGAAAGGTTGTGATGCAAACAAGGCATAATACACTCATGACAATTTGGTAATATGAAGATGGTAATACAAAAAAAATCATGAAGAATGGACAGTGGGTTAGATACTATATTTATATTGTGCTTTGCTGTGGGAAAAGTTAAAGCTCTCTATCTTATAGATTCTTCTGTGTAGCAGGAAGAGTATCCAGAGGTAGAGATCCTCTGGCTAATGACTCGAGCTTGGAACACTGGAGCTTCTTTGTATAGTTTTGGGAAATTTTCTGAAGCAGAACAATGGTGTGGACTTGGAATGCGTTTTCTGAAACATCTGGGCTCTCTCAGGACCAGCTATGAAGGTCAGGTAAGAACAATGTCATAGATAGAATTGTTGAATTTTGTAATAAATATCCAAACCCCATTCTTGATTCACTTTGATCTTTAACAATAAAAATTTGCATGAACATAGCACATTCGTTTAGAAAAGCTTTTCAAGGTACCTTACGAGTGCAATGGGGAGGGGGAGTGGGGGGGAAGTATGGTAAGCCAAAGAAAGGAATAGTAAAAATTGGTTAAAAGGAAAAGTTTTAAAGAGGCTATTAATAAAAGAAGTGTGTTGGAGAGAAGTGTAGAAAGGTTTTCCATGAATGATAGGGGATGACATAATTAGGGAACAGATTAAAAACTTCTGTGGAAGAGATAGAGTATCCTAGGTGGTACATTGCCTTCTTGGTACTAGGTTCTGAGATATCTCAGATTAAGTTCACAGCATTCTCAGGAGGGAGGGTGTGCAGCCAGTTGTCCATATAGGGACCAATAATGTGAGGAGGTCCTGCAAGGAGAGTTCAGGGAGCCAAGTTGAAGGACAGAGCCTCAAGGGTTGTGATCTCAGGATTGCTACCTGAGCCACATGCTAGTGAGGTTAGAAATAGGAGGAAAATGCAGCTTAACAAATGACTAAAGACATGAGGCAGGAGGGAGGGGTTCAGGTTTCTGGATCATTGGGCTCTCTTCCAGGGAAGGTGTGATCCAACTAATATTCTAGCAGGAACGTTTGCTAGTGCTACTCCGGTGGGTTTAAACTAGATTTGCAGGGAGATGGAAAACAGAGTACAAGGGGAGTGGAGGAGGAAATAGATGATGTGAAAATTGCATGCACCATTAGAAATCAATGGGTTGTACGTGTTGGAAATTTTCTCAGGTGAAACATTCCACTAATAAATTTCAATTGCACAGCTTTATAATAATTCTGAAAATGTGGAAGTTGTAGACCACCTAATTCAAATTTCCAAGTTAATTTTTTCAAGTGTAATCTAACCATTTTTCCTTTCCATAAAAATTTCTTCACAATTAAATTAAGGTTATTAAAATTTTTTTGCGGTATTTGGCAAGGAATAGATTGAAAAAGATATTGAATCCTTGGGAAAATATTAATCTTAATTCAATTCACTCTACCTATTAAAGGTAGAAGTAAATCATTCCACCTATCTAAATTTTTATCAATTATAATACCTAAATACTTAATTGGATTTTGTGTCCACTTAAATTAAGCAATTTGCTTACATCGATCATAATCCCCCTCAATTTACAGCATAACTTCACTTTTTTCCTATTTAATTTTATAACCAGATAATTCTCCATAATCTTGTAATTTCTTATATAATGCACTTAATGAATTTTCAGGATTGGTTATATAAATTAAAACATCTTCAGCAAACATATTAATCTTAAATTCTTCCTTCTTAACTTTCTTTGGCTTGGCTTCGCGGACGAAGATTTATGGAGGGGGTAAAAAAGTCCACGTCAGCTGCAGGCTCGTTTGTGGCTGACCAGTCCGATGCGGGACAGGCAGACACGATTGCAGCGGTTGCAAGGGAAAATTGGTTGGTTGGGGTTGGGTGTTGGGTTTTTCCTCCTTTGCCTTTTGTCAGTGAGGTGGGCTCTGCGGTCTTCTTCAAAGGAGGCTGCTGCCCGCCAAACTGTGAGGCGCCAAGATGCACGGTTTGAGGCGTTATCAGCCCACTGGCGGTGGTCAATGTGGCAGGCACCAAGAGATTTCTTTAGGCAGTCCTTGTACCTTTTCTTTGGTGCACCTCTGTCACGGTGGCCAGTGGAGAGCTCGCCATATAATACGATCTTGGGAAGGCGATGGTCCTCCATTCTGGAGACGTGACCCATCCAGCGCAGCTGGATCTTCAGCAGCGTGGACTCGATGCTGTCGACCTCTGCCATCTCGAGTACCTCGACGTTAGGGGTGTGAGCGCTCCAATGGATGTTGAGGATGGAGCGGAGACAACGCTGGTGGAAGCGTTCTAGGAGCCGTAGGTGGTGCCGGTAGAGGACCCATGATTCGGAGCCGAACAGGAGTGTGGGTATGACAACGGCTCTGTATACGCTTATCTTTGTGAGGTTTTTCAGTTGGTTGTTTTTCCAGACTCTTTTGTGTAGTCTTCCAAAGGCGCTATTTGCCTTGGCGAGTCTGTTGTCTATCTCATTGTCGATCCTTGCATCTGATGAAATGGTGCAGCCGAGATAGGTAAACTGGTTGACCGTTTTGAGTTTTGTGTGCCCGATGGAGATGTGGGGGGGCTGGTAGTCATGGTGGGGAGCTGGCTGATGGAGGACCTCAGTTTTCTTCAGGCTGACTTCCAGGCCAAACATTTTGGCAGTTTCCGCAAAGCAGGACGTCAAGCGCTGAAGAGCTGGCTCTGAATGGGCAACTAAAGCGGCATCATCTGCAAAGAGTAGTTCACGGACAAGTTTCTCTTGTGTCTTGGTGTGAGCTTGCAGGCGCCTCAGATTGAAGAGACTGCCATCCGTGCAGTACCGGATGTAAACAGCGTCTTCATTGTTGGGGTCTTTCATGGCTTGGTTCAGCATCATGCTGAAGAAGATTGAAAAGAGGGTTGGTGCGAGAACACAGCCTTGCTTCACACACTTTAATTCCTCTAATACTAACATCTTGTCTTATTGATTGTGCCAATGGTTCATTTGCCAAAACAAATAATGCCAGAGACAAAGGACAACCTTGTCTGGCAGATCGAGTTAATGAAAAAGAAGAAGAAATTTGTCCATTAGTAACTACTCTTGCTTAAAGACTTTTATATAAAATTTTAATCCAATTAATAAATGTTGGTCCAAACTGAAAATTTTCTAAGACTTTAAATAAGTAATTCCATTCTAATCTATCAAATGTCTTTTCAGCATCTAATGATAAAATTAAGGCTGAGATGCATGAATTAAATGAATTAGCAATATTGTTAGCATAGTGTCTCTTTTTAGCAAATCCAGATTATTTTTGGAAAAAGTATTAAAAGTTAAACCCATTTGATCTACTGTTGTTTTTATTAGGAGATACTAAAATGATTGGTCTAAAATTAAAATTAAAATTGAAATTTTACGTTTAGCTTCAGCTGTATCTAAGAAATGTTTAGCTATTACATGGAAATCTGATTTGGTTTTGGGAATGCAAAGATGGCATACTGAAATGAAATCTTGTATCCCTTTTGAAAAGATAACAATTTACGAGACAATTTTAAAAAAATGAAAGTATGGATCCAATATTTGAAAATTATTTTGAAGATTTATGCTCTCAGTCCATTCTGGTGATAATTCTTCGTTCCATCCCAGAGTTGTATTGTATATATAATTGATGATCTCCTTTCTTGGGGGGTAGTTTAGGATAAGGAAGGAGGGGAAGGGAGGCAAGAGGGTTTTTTGTTATATAACCCACATATTTTTGTATGTATGAACTTTATCAGATTTTTATGTAATTGTGGTTTTAAAATTTTAAAATAAAGTTTTCAAAAAAAAGGAAATTTTCTTAGGTGCAAGGAATGTTGTAAGAAAGGCATATGAACTTAGAGTGTGGATTGGCTCATGGAATTATGATCTTATGGTTATTAGTGAAACTTGGTTGCAGCAGGGACAGGACTGGCAGCTCAATATTCCAGGTCTTCCATTGCTTTAGACATGATAGAATGGGGGGATGAAAGGAGGAGTGGCATTGCTTGTCAGGAAAAATATCACAGCTGTGCTCAGGCAGGATAGACCAGAGGGCTCGTCTACTGAGGCTATATGGGTGGAACTGAGGAATGGAGTTGTATTATAGATGGCCTAATGAGAATGGGAGGAGTAATTCTGTAGAGAGATAGCAGAAAGCTATAGGAAACATAAAGTTGTGATAGTAGGAGATTTTAATTTTCCATGCATTGACTGGGACTCCCATAATGTAAAAGGGCTTGATGGCTTGCAATTGTGTCAAATGTGTTCAGCAAAGTTTTCTAAATAAATATATAGAGGTACCAACTAGAGAGAGTGCAATATTGGATCTTTTATGAGGGAAGAGATAAGACAGGTGACAGAAGTATGTATGGAGGAACATTTTAGATCCAGTGATCATAATGCCATTAGCTTCTAGTTATCTATGGAGGAGGATAGGTCTGGGCCTCAGTTTGAGATTCTAAATTAGAGAAAGATCAATTTTGAGGAAATGAGAAACGATCTAGAATGCGTGGATTGGGATAAGTTGCTTTTGGGCAAGGATGTGGAAGGTGGAGGATCTTCATAGGTGAAATTCTGAGAATACAGAGTTTGTACATTCTTGTCAGGATTGAAGACAAGGATAGCAGGCAGAGGGAACCTTTGTTTTTGAGGGTATTGGGGATCCGGTTCGGAAGAGAGGTGTATAGCAGATATAGGCAACGTGGAGCAAATGAGGTACTTGAGGAGTATAAAAATACAAAAACATCAAGAAAGAAATCAGTAAGGCTAAAAGAAGAAATGGAGTTGCTTTGACAGACAATGTGAAAGAAAATCCTAAGGGATTCCACAGGTATATTAAGGATAGTAAGAGACAAAATTGGTCCCCCTGAAGATCATATTGGCCACCTTTGTATGAAGCTAAAATATGGGTAAGATCTTAAATGTTTTTTTTTCCATCAGTATTCACTCAGGAAACAGACACA
The DNA here is from genome assembly GCF_036971445.1 of Narcine bancroftii. Classification (NCBI taxonomy): domain Eukaryota; kingdom Metazoa; phylum Chordata; class Chondrichthyes; order Torpediniformes; family Narcinidae; genus Narcine; species Narcine bancroftii. The sequence goes on along the minus strand of NC_091476.1, from coordinate 20,664,754 downwards.
GAGTCATGGGAAATAGGGAAAACAAGTAGTGAGGTCATGGAACTTATGCAGATTAAAGAGGAGGAAGTGCGTGCTGTCTTAAAGCAAATAAAGGTGGATAAATCCCCTGGGCCTGACAAGATATCCCCTCCGATCTCCAGGGAAGCTAGAGTAGAAAGAGCAGAGGCTCTAGCAGAAATATCTAAAATGTCATTGGGCATGGTTGTGGTGCCGGATGATTGGATGGTGGCTCACATTCCACTGTTATTTTAAAAAAAGCTCCATAATTAACCCTAGAAATTATAGACTGGTGAACCAGACATTAATATTAAGTAAATTATTGGAAGGTGTTCTAAGAGATTGGTCATACAGTTATTTGGATATCCAGAAACTGATTAGGGGTAGTCAATATGGCTCTGTGCATGGAAGGCGGTATTCAACCAATCTGATAGAGTTTTTTGAGAATATTACCAGGAAAGTTGATGAAGGAAAGGCTGTGGATGTTGTCTATGAGGACAAGGTCCCATGTGGGAGGTTTGTCAGGAAGCTTCAGATGCTAGGTATCATGGTGAAGTAGCAAACTGGATTGAACAATGGCTGGATGGAAGAAGCTAGAGAGTAGTGGTGGATGTTTGCTTCTCAGACTGGAGGTGTGCCTCAGGATCGGTGCTGGGACCATTGTTGTTTGTCATCAATATCAATGATCTGGATAATAATGTGGTAAATAGGATCAGCAAGTTTGCAGATGACACCAAGATTGGAGACGAGGACAGTGAAGAAGGTTTTCAAAGCTTGCAGAAGGATCTGGACCAGCTGGAAAAATGGCATGCAAAATGGCAGATGGAATTTAATGCAGACAAATATGAGGTGTTGCATTTTGGAAGGACAAACCAAGAAAGTTCATACACAGTAAATGGTATGGCAGTGAGGAATACAGTAGAACAGAGGGATCTGGGAATACAGATACATACATAATTCCCTGAAAGTCACAACACATGTGGATAAAGTTAGAAAGAGAGCTTTTGGCATGTTGTCTTTTTAAATCAAAGTATTGATTACAGGAATTGGGTAGTTACACAAGATATTGGTGAGGCCAAATTTAGAGTATTGTGTGCAGTTTTGGCAACCTAACTACAGGAAAGATTTCAGTAAGATGGAGTGCAGAAAAGATTTACTAGGATGTTACAGAGAAAGGTTAATCAGTTAGGACTTTATTCCCTGGAGTGTAGAAGAATGAGGTGAGATATGACAGGTATTTAAAATTATGGGGTATGCACAGAGTAAATGTAGATTGTAAATGAGGGTAGATGAGCTACAAACTGGAGGACATGGGTTAAGAGTGAAAGAGGAAGAGCTTTGGGGAAACATGAGGGGGAATTTGGACAGGTACATGGATGGGAGATGTATGGAGGGCAATGGACTGTGTGCTGGTCAGTGGGACTAGGCAAAAATGGTTCAGCACAGACTAGAAAGGCTGAAGGTGCCTGTTTCAATGGTTCTATGAGGTCCCAGTAGATATTGGCAGGTTCATAATTAATTATCTTTTCTAGTTAATTTCTTGGGAATACTAACAATCTAGCATTTCTTGGGAGTACTAACAATCAACCTCATGGAATTGGATTTGTATGTACTGTGTGATAAACTGGTTCTGGGTTATGAAGTCCTTCCTTAACTGAGGATTCTGTTCTGTGGATGCTTGGCAATAACAATGTTACAATCACTAAGACTTGTCAACCCTTTGCTTCTTGCATTGGACTAATTTTGGATAGAATTTATTACTCTTCCTTGGACCCTAGGGATTTTGCAGTTTTGACCAAGTTGCCATAAGGGATTTTATTGAAAACCATTTTGAAATCTGTGACCGATATCAAATGCACCCTCATCAGTCTTTCATATTACGTGTCAAAATTTTAGTCAAGTTAGTTAGAAACATGTCCCTGAGCAAATACATGCTGATTGTCTAAAAATAAATGTCTTAACTGTCCCTTAGAATTGACTCTAGTTTGCCAACCAGTGAGGTTAAACCAACTAGTTTTGAACAATTTTATTTGCCCTTCCTCCTGTTTTAAATAATAGCCCCCCCACCCCACCCCACCCCACCCCACCCTCCAGATCGTTAATATATATAACAAATAATAGTGGACCCAGGACCGAACCCTGAGGAACTCCACTAGTCACCGGCCTCCAATTGGACAAACAATTTTCTACCACTACTCTCTGACACCTCCCATCCAATCACTGCTGAATCCATTTCACTACCTCTTTATTTATACCTAATGCCTCCACCTTTTTTCCTAACCTCCTGTGGGGAACTTTGTCAAAAGCTTTACTAAAGTCCAAATAGATAACATCCACAGCTTTCCCTTCATCAACCTTTTTGGTAACCCCCTCGAAGAACTCAATCAGGTTTGTCAAGCATGATCTACCCCTGACAAAACCATGCTGATTACTCCCTATCAATCCCTGTACCTCCAAAAATTTGTAAATAGCATCCCTCAGAACACTTTCCATCAACTTGCCCACCACAGACGTCAGACTTACAGGCCTATAATTCCCAGGTTTGCATTTGGACCCTTTCTTAAGCAGAGGAACCACATGCGCCACCCTCCAATCCTTTGGCACTACCCCCGTGGCCAGTGACATCCTAAATATCTCTGTTAATGGCCCCACTAACTGTCCACTAGCCTCCCTGAGTGTCCTAGGGAATATTTTGTCCAGTCCGGGAAAGTTATCCACCTTTATCTTTTTTAACACAGCCATCACTACCTCCTCGGTTATCCTTATATGCTTCATGACCTCCCCACTATTTTTCTTTACTTCAACTGGTTCAACATTTTTTTCCCTAGTGAATACCGAGGCAAAGAAATCATTCAAAATTTCCCCCATTTCCTCAGACTTCTCACTCAGCCTACCCTCGCTATCTACAAGGGGTCCAATTTTATCTCTCACTAACCTTTTACTTTTAATGTACTTATAGAAACCCTTTGGATTTATTTTTACTCTGTCAGCCAAAGCCTCTTCATGCCTTTTTTTGGCCTTTCTAATTTCTTTCTTAAGATTCCTTCTACACTCCTTGTAGTCCTCCTTCAACTTCTCAGCTCCCTGCTCTTTATACCTCTTGTACACCTCCCTTTTTCTCCTAACCAAATTTCCAATATTCCTCGAAAACCAAGCCTCCCTATGACTTCCAGCCTTTCCTTTGATCCACACTGGGACATAACTACTCTGTACCCTCAAAATTTCTTTTTTGAATATCCTCCATTTTTCATTAACATCCGTACCTGAAAATATCCTGTCCCACTCAATACTCCCCAAATCCCTTCTTATTCCTTCAAAATTTGCTCTTTTCCACTCCAGAACCTCAACTTTAGGCCTCTCCTTGCTCCTCCCTAAAACTACCCTAAAACTAACAGAATTGTGATCACTAGACCCAATTGGTTCTCCAACATTAATGTCCGCTACCTGACCTAGCTTGTTCCCTAACAGGAGATCCAGTATTACACTGTCCCGAGTCGGTTCTTCTACTAACTGATTTAGAAAACAATCCTGAGCATATTTAACGAACTCCAGCCCATCCAGCCCTCTAACCGTATGGGTATCCCAATCAATGTGTGGGAAGTTAAAATCTCCCATGATCACTACCTTATGATTTTCACACATATACGTTATCTCCCTACAAATTTGTTCCTCTAATTTTCTTGGCCCATTTGGTGGTCTGTAATACACCCCTATTAGCACCCTCTTGCCTCCTCCACCCCTCAATTCCACCCAAACAGCCTCACTGGTCGATCCCTCCATACCATCCTGCCACCTCACAGCAGTAATGTCCTCCTTAACAAGCAGAGCAACTCCTCCTATTTTACCCCCTGATCTATCACATCTAAAACAAATGTATCCTGGAATATAAAGTTACCAGTCCTGCCCCTCCTGTAGCCAGGTCTCACTAATTGCCGCAATATCGTGACCCTAAGTATCTATCCATGCTCTCAGCTCATCTACCTCGTTCACTATGCTTCTTGCATTAAAATATATGCATCTCAGAGAATGACCCTCACATATATTCTCTTTTTTAACCTTCTACCCTAATCTCCATCCTACCTTTGTTATCTTTTTTATTCCTATCTAGGTGGCCATACTCCCTGGACACCGCTCTCCCCACCCCCCTGCCAAACTAGTTTAAACCTACCCCCACAGCTCTAGCAAATCTACTTGCCTGCACCTTGGTCCCCCTCCAGTTCAAGTGGAGTCCGTCCCTCTTGTACAGGTCCGACCTTCCCCAGAAGAGATCCCAATGATCCAGAAATCTTATCCCTTGCCCCCTGCACCATCTCTTTAGCCACACATTCATCCTCTACATCCTCCTATTTCTACCCTCACTAGCTCATGGCACAGGCAGCAATCCAGAGATTACTACCTTGGAGGTCCTGTTTTTTAACTTCCTACCTAATTCTACATAATCCTGTTTCAGGACCTCATTCCCACTTCTAACTAAGTCATTGGTCCCCACATGGACCACAACTTCTGGCTGTTCTCCTTCCCCTTGCAGAATGCTATGTACTCAATCAGAGATATCCCTGACCCTGGCACCAGGGAGGCAACATATCAACCTGGATCCCCGATCTCGTCCCACAAACCTTCTATCTGTCCCTCTGACTAATGAGTCCCCAACTACAAGAATCCTATTCATATCCTTCTTTCCCTTCTGAACCTCAGGGGAAGCCCCTGTGCCAGATACCTGACCCCCACGACTCATCCCTGATAGGCTGTTCCCCCCAGCAGTATCCAAAGCCGAATACATGTTGCTGAGGGGCACTTCCACAGGGGTACTCTGCACTGGCGCTCTCCCTCCTTTCCTCACAGTCACCCAATTCCCTGACTCTTGCCTTCTAGGGGTGACTATCTCCCTGTAACTCCTCTCTATCACTGCCTCTGCTTCCCTTATGATCCTCAGTTCATCCAATTGCAGCTCAAGCTCCCTAACACGGTCACTCATTATATGCAATTGGGTGCACCTTTTGCAGGTGTAGTCATCAGGAACAGCTGTGCAGTCTCTGATTTCCCACATCCCACAATTGGAGCACTTAACTACCCCAACTGACTCCATTTCCTCCTTTCTTACTATAATACCCTTTACTAATAAGCTCCTTCTTACCGAAGTCCCTCGAGCCAAAGTCCCCACTCCTTCACTGGGCCGCTCCTCGCTGGCCGCTCCCTCCTTTTCTACTCCTTTTATTAGCCCCTTACCATTAACCCCAATTAATTCCCAGCTCCTCCTCCTCCTCTCACCTGACACCAGGCACTGACTCACTGTCTCCTCTGACCCCGAGTCTGACCTGACTGAGCCCAAGTCCCGGTAAGTGCAGCTTTTATTTTACTTACCCTCTGATGCTGTCTCTTGGCTCCTCCTCCTCTCACCCGACACCAGGCACTGACTCACTGTCTCCTCCGACCCCGAGTCTGACCTGACTGAGCCCAAGTCCCGGTAAGTGCAGCTTTTATTTTACTTACCCTCTGATGCTTCTCTTGACTCCTCCTCCTCTCATCCGACACCAGGCACTGACTCACTGTCTCCTCCAACCCCGAGTCTGACCTGACTGAGCCCAAGTAAAACAAGAATGGATATTAGTCTGTTGGAGTACTGGAAATGGGAAACTAAAATGGCCGATGAACTGAATAGGTATTTTGATCAGTCTTCACCAACAACATGCCAGAAATTTTAGAAAGTTGGGGTAGAAGTGAAGGTTGTCACTATTATGAAGGAGAAGATGCTTGGGAACCTGAAGGGGTTGAAGGTGGATAAGTTACCTTGAACAAATGGATTTCACCCTAGGGTTCTGAAAGAGATGGCTGAAGATATTTTGAACACATTTATTGTAATCTTTCAAGAATTACTTGATTCAGGAATAGTTTAAGGAGGCTGGAAAATTGCAAATGTCATTCCACTCTGAAAGAAGTTGGGCAAAAAAAGTAATCTATGGCCAATTAGCCAATGACAAATCCAGAGTCCATTATTAAGGATGATGCTTTGGGGTACTTGGAAAGCACTAGATAAATAGGCTGAAGTTAACATGGTTTTCATCAGGGGAGATCTTGCTTGACAAATCTGTTGAAATTATTTGGGGAAGAAAAACAAAGGAGGGTCAATGGATGTTCAGAAGGCCTTTGCCAAGGTGCCACACATAAGGAAGGCTACTAGGTAAGATGGGAGTGCATGGTATTACAGTTAAGGTATCAGTGTGAATGGAGGACAGAGGCAGAGTGTGAATAAAGGGTGTCTGTCTGTGCTAATGGCTTAGTGACTAAGTTTATGGATGATATGAAGGTAGATTGACAAGTGAGTAGAATTGAAGAAGCAGGGAGTCTGCAGAGAGACTTCGGATGGGGGAAATGGGCAAAGAAGTGGCAGATGAAATATAGCATTGGGAAGTGTATGGCCATGCACTTAGGTAGAAGAAATAAAGGTGTAGACCAGTGGTGGGCAACCTTTTTTTAAACTCACATTCCACCTTAAATATTCCTTATGCCATAAATGCTCTGTGATTAAAGGCATTGCTTAAAATGGCATGTGAGTGGAAAGAAAAAAGTTTGAAAAAGCATGGTTTTAATTGTACCTAATTGACTTATTATGTGCACAGTTTCATAACTCTAAAGGAAATAGGCCAATGACAATTTTTCTCAAGCAAAATATTTCAGTAATAATTGGGTCTAGAGCAGTGGTTCTCAACCTTCCCTTCTCACTTGCATACCACCTTAAGCAATCACTTACCAATCATAGACAATACTTAAGGTGGAATGTGAGATTTAAAAAAAAGGTTGTCCACCCCTGGTGTAGACTATTTTCTAAATGAGATGAGAATTGAGAAAGCATTGGTCCAAAGGAGCTTGGGAGTCCTAATGTAGGATTCCCCAAAGGATAACCTTTAGGTTGTGTTGATGGTTTTAAAAAAAAGGAAAATGCAAACATTCATTTTGAGAGGATAAAAATATAAAAGCAAAGATGTAATGCTGAGGCTTTATAAGGTATTGATCAGAAAATATTTGGATTATTGTGAGCAGTTCTGGTCCTTGTATCTAAGGAAAGATGTGCTGGCATTAAAGAGGGTGCAGAGAAAGTTTACACAATGATCCTGAGGATGAGAGGGTTAATCTATGAGGAGTGTTTTGATAGCTCTGGGTCTGAACTCACTAGAGTATAGAAAAATGAGGGGAAAATCTCAAAACGTACCAAATATTGAAAGGGCTGGATAGAGTGAGCTTGGAGAAGATATTTCCAGCAGTGGGAGAGTCCAGGACAACTCAAACTTGAAGGAAGTTTCTTTAGAACAGATGAGAAGAAATTAATTCAGCCAGAAGGTGATAAATCTGTTGAATTTGTTGTCAGAGATGGCTATGGAGGCCATATTAGAGGGTAGATTTAATACAGAGGTTGATAGGTTCTTGATTAGTAAGATCATCAAAGGACATTAAAAGGAAGAATACATCAGCTGTCCTTCCAATAGTAGAGCAGACGTTTTTAAGTTTAGACATACAGCATGGTATTGGCCATTTCTGCCCACGAGTCTGCCACCCAACTTGCATCCAATTAGCCTGCACCCCAATATGTTTTGAACAGTGGGATGAAACCGGAGTCTCCAGGTAAAACCTACACAGACATGGGGAGAACGTACAAACTCCTGAGAGACAGCGAGGGATTCAAACCCTGGTCCCAATCGCTGGCGCTGGAAAGGTGTTGCGTTAACCACTATGCCATCTGTGCTGCCCAGACTTGATGGGCTGAAGGCCTAATTCTGCTCCTATCTCTTTTATGGTCTTAACATCAGTGTGTATGTTTGTTCTGTAGAAGAGGCAAAAACAATGGTGACATTGGCAATTTATTGATTTAGAAATTTGCATGTTATTAACCTTATTTAATCTTGATTTAAGTAATAGCCAAGTATTGAGGATTTTTGGTGAGCCAAATGTTACTTTGATTCATGAAGAAAGGGTGCACACCAACAGGTATTGATCTCCTAAGAAACCCAATCTTGTATTCCCCAGTGAATTCATGTCCACTCCCTACTTTTGGTTTCTGCAGTTAATGAGTGGCACATAATTTTGCACAACTGTTTAATTAAATGCAGTTTTTGATGAATTATGATTCATTAAATTCCACAAATAAGACTAGAGAAAGAAAAAAATGCCTATCTTTTCCTCAGTTCATGAAGTTAAATAGCTACTTATAATATGTAAAGGTGAAATCACCATGACACATTGCTTAATTGTTTCAACAGATGTTGGGACTCTACACTGAAATTTTGGATAGAATGGATAGAGAAAAGAAGACTCTTCCCATTGAAGAGTAACAGTGTTTGCATTCAGAGGACATAGGACATTTCAGGACTTTGAATGCAGTTTCTCTAGAATATCAAAATGATCCATTTCGTGTTTTATATTTTTTTAAAATTGCATGTTTATATTTGTTGTATTTATTCCAAATGGTGGCAAGGCCAACAAAGAAAACATGAGTGATTAGTTACTTTGAAATCATTTCAATTTCATTGAAGTTTTACATTTAAAACATAGGGCAGTATCCAATCACACACTACATGGCAAAATTAGTATTTTAGAAATAGTTTTCCATATTCTGAGTTGCAATGTTTTTAAGAATAATACTTAGAAAGTGTTTGAAGATTTATTAGGATGCAAAACTGTCAAGCATATTTAATTTGCTCATCTTTGTAAATGTTCATTTGAGATGAATGTTGCAGAGGACCATGTGCAAATAGTTAAATGTATTTAAAATAAAATAAGATTTTCCATTGAATGAATAACAATTATTTGAACATTATTTCTGTAATAAACATTACAGATCAGCATTTCTCCATTAATATATTGACAGGGTAATTCAGTGCAATTACTATTGCCTCCTATCCAATCCAATTGCAATAAACCAAGAATCTTCTTTAACAATGTAAATGTGAACTATCCATCATTGTATTTGACCAGAAACAGATTAAAATGCACTGTCTGTTTTGGTTGCTATGCAGGTTCCTATGATGGTACTGTCACTGTTCAGGTTATTTAGCTGATTTTTAATTTATCTGAGTGCAGTGAACTGGAATTCACTGACTATTTATTGTTCAGATAGCTGGCTCCTCTCCTGGCTTCACCCTCACCTATCCCAATATTAACCCAGTTTTTCCCACCTTACCTCAGATTTATCTAAGGACTATTGACTACTGGTCATTGATCGTAAGCTATTAAAAGTGTGTTTGTACTCCTCACTTGTCTCTGAGTGCATTCAGTCATGCTACAATTTTAATAGCTTACTTTGAAACTGGATAGATGCCCTGTTGAAGCCAGGCATGCTCCAGGTCGACCATGAAGCCCCGGAGGAATTCGCCTCCTGGTTGGAGTGCTTCCAGTCCTACCTAATGGCTCCACAAGAAATCTTCAACTTGCATGGACTCCGGAGATTGGCACTTCTCTCTCAAGTCGGCCCCAAAAGGTATGCTGTCATCAGAGACTGTGCCTCCAAGAGTCAGCTATAGAAGGCTTGAAGACCCACTATGTGAGGCCCCAGAATGATGTGCTGGCGAGGAACCGACTCTCTCAATGTTGGCAGCGTCCAGGTGAGTTGCTGGATGACTATATTCTTGAACTGTGGGCCCTAATCAAAAAGTTTCACTACGAAGTGGCCATGGCCCAGATGAGAGAGGAGGAACAAATCTGGGACACCCTCGTAGCAGGAGTGAGGTCAAGGTATGTGAAGCACCAACTACTAAAGTTGGGGAAGAAAGACTTGGCCAGTACCCTGGAGTTGGCAAAAGTGCTCGAGCAGGTCCAATTGGGAACTGACGACCTCATGGGAGAAAGTGGCTCCCTTTCAGAGGACCAAGTCATTGGGGATCCTGTGACCCTCACATCACAGGCGCCGACTGCTGCAGCCACATGCGACTGGGTATGCTACTTCTGAGGCCAGGCACAGCAACCCCATGCCTGATACCCTGCGAAGAACTCCGTATGTGCTGGATATGGTAAACGAGCATACTGAGTGGAGGTCTACGGCTAAAGGGAACCCAAAATGGGTGACTGCCTATACAACTCCCGAATCATCACTCAACCCATGCCTGAGCCCAGAAGGACTGGCCAGCCTCTCTGCTGTTCACCACCAGCGTCTTCTTGCTGCACCTCATGGCAGAACCTGCTACTGGAAGTGAAGCATCGCGTTAAGCTATGGTGGCCATCTTGGCACGCCTCTAGGTCGACATCACATAGTCCGTCTTCGGATCAAGATGAATGGTGGTCATCTTTCCGTGCCTCGTGGTCGACGCCATTTTGACTGTCCGCGGGCCAAGAGGAGAGAGTTGACATCTGCATCGGGAGCAATGGGGTTTCTGGAGTACTGGCATTGGCCATCCTGGATCAGGCAATTCCTCACCAATTGAATAACTTGACGAAGGAGGTGAGAGTAAACGGACATTTGACTGATTGCTTCGTAGACACTGGCTCCACAGAGAGCTTTATAAACTCTTCGACGCTTCTACGGTACAACTTTAGACTGTACCCGACAGACTATTGTATGTTCCTAGCTTTGCACTCGCACTCTGCGATGATCCGGGGCATTGTATAGTACATTTAACTGCAAAAGGGAGGGAATTTTGTAAGTTCTGCTTGTATGTACTGGAGGATTTGTGTGCTCCTGTGTCACTTTAAAAACATGACCATGGAGTACTCTGGTCCACTCCCTCCAATCACGGTAAGGAATGGAAGGTCCCAAAAGTCAGACACCACATGTGGTCTCTCCACCTTAAATAATAATTCTTCCCCCCCCCCCATTGTTTCCAAACCTGACTCCTGATTGCAAGCCATGCACCTCACGTACAACTCCAGTAAGTGCGTGTTCCGGATGAAACGTCTGGCGATCCTGGGCTATGATGTGGAGAATGGCACCATTGGCCCTGACCCCGATTGGATGCGCCCCCTGTTAGACTTCCTGACCCTGAGGACCATGAAAGCCTTCAGGAGGTGCCTGGGCTTGTTCTACTATGCCCAGTGGGTCCCTCAAAACGTGGATAAGGTCCGCCTCCTCTTAAAGTCCACCTCTTTCCCATTGTTAACCTAAGCCCAGGCGGCTTTCGACTATGTTCGGAGCTACATCGCAAAGGCCACCATGCATGTGATGGATGAGAACGCATCCTTCCAGGTGGAATGCGATGCCTCTGACGTAGCTCTGTCCCTTAACCAGGTGGGCAGGCCGGTGGCCTTTTCCTCCTGCACCCTAAAAGGCCACGAGCTTCAGAACAAATCTGTGGAGAAAGAGGCTCAAGCAGTTGTAGAGGCCATCAGGCAATGGAGGCATTATCTGGACAGCAGAAAATTTACACTGCTCACCAACAGCAATCGGTGGCATTTATGTTTAATAATGCAAAAAGAGACAAAATAAAGAATGATAAGATGGCTCGGTGAGGGATTGAACTCTCCACCTATAATTATGACATAGCATACAGGCCAGGTACTCTCAATGAACTTCCAGATGCCCTGTCAAGAGGAAGCTGTGCTTCTGCACACTGCATGATGAGCTTTGGCACCCAGGCATCACTCGCATGGCTCATTTCGTCAAAGCACTCAACCTGCCCTACTCCGTTGAGGACATCATGGAGGTGACCAGGTCCTGCCAGATCTGCGTGGAGTGCAAGCCACACTTTTACTGCCCCACAAAATGTACCTGATAAAGGAATCCCACCCCTTCGAATGACTCAATGCTGATTTCAAGGGTCCCTTCCCTTCCCCTCCACCAATGGAAATGTGTACTTTCTCAATGTGCCCAGACATGATCACCACCACGGTCATCAGGGCTTTGCACTCTATTTTCGTCCTGTTTGGGTATCCCAGCTATATCCATAGTGATCGGGGCTCATCATTTATGAGCGAAGAGCTATGCTTGTAAGAGGTATCGCCTCTAGCAGGACGACTAGCTACAATCCCCAGGGGAACAGACAAGTTAAAAAAGAGAACTTGGGGTCTGTATGGATGGCCGTGAAATTGCCTCTCCGGTCCAAAGGCCTTCCAAACTCATGCTGGCAAGAAGTCCTACCCAAGGTGCTCCATGCCATAAGATCGCTCTTCTGCCCGTCTACCAGCGCATCTCCTCACAAGTTTATGTTCCAGAGGAAATCCATGTCTGAGACTACTCTCCCTGCTTGGCTGATGGCACCAGGGCCAGTCCTGCTGAGAAAACATGTGAGGAGGAGGAGGAGGAGGAGGAAGACAGACCCCCCTGATCGAGAGGGTGCACCTGCTGCACGCCAACCCAATGTATGCCTACGTGGCATACCCTAATGGCAGAGAGAACACCGTCTCGATCAGAGACCTGGGACCCGCCGGAACTGAGTCTGATGCCTCAATTGTGCCTGGAACTACCTAGTACCCCACTCAGGGTTCTGGAGGACACTGCTCAGCAAGTGGACCAATTCACCCCATGACATGAGCCAGAGCCCTTGAGACCCAGTGACCCTGTATCACAGGGGGTCCAGGAGGTTTGGGAAGCCCAAAGTCCTCCAGTACTGTGGCGCTCAACCAGAATTACCAGACCCCCTGATATTTGTAAAGTACTAAGTTTTTGAATGAATGGTCTCTGTTTTTCTTACACAGGCTCAATTCTGAAGGAAGGGGTGAATGCAATGAACTGGAATTCACTGTCTATGTATTGTTCAGATGGCTGGCTCCTCTCTCACCTACCCCAATATAAACCCTGGTTTTCCTGTCTTACCTCTGATTCCCCGAAGGAACATGGTGTCTACTGCCCATTGATTGTAAGCTATTAAAAGCGTCTTTGAGTGCATTCAATCACACTACACTGAGAAAATTATTTTCTGTGTAATCTGAATGTAGTTATTGGTATGTTGACTTTTATTCCCTACCTGTGGATTCATTACTACTTTAATGAAGACTTTAATGCTGAGTACGTTGGCATGCGAATGGAATCTGATTTTAGTTTGCTTATCCATCCTATAGAAATGAGGGATTTTGTGGTGATATAATTATTGACTTCTTTTCATTGCCTTGTGCATGCTGTGAGCTTGTTAGTACAATTACATAATGTGTAACAAAAGACATTGAGTTTTAATGTGGTGACCTGGCTTTAAAAATTGAATTTTTTGAAAAATACTTTTTCCAAGGGATAAGCCACTTTGATCCATGTGCAAAATGGTCAGGTTAATATCCTACTCCCAGACTTATTTGCTTTCAGTCTGTCAGCACTTGCAAAGATCAGAAAAGGTAGTGAACTTCTGGAATGTCTTTCTGAGCAATGGAGTGTAAATGGAATGGACTTGTACCCCTCTGTTACTTGAAATTTTATTCAGTTTTTGCAAAGTAAATACTGCCTCAAGATTTCAAACACTGCAGTTAAATTTTAATTAAAGTTTATCCACAGCTAGATTTTTAGGTAGCTTAACAGCAGTTTGGGTGCAATAGTGACAATGAGTATTGAGCTAAATGTGGTCACCTTGCAAAAGAAAACTGATGCATGTTTGCTGATGATGCCATTGAGAGTCCATGTGTCGAGATATTAAAACTGCAGCAGCAGAATATCTAAAGAGTTAAACAAGAACATCTGCAGTGGGGTCAAGTGCAATACATAAAAGGAAGGGCTTAGGCTCAAAACATTGGTTACCTTTTGGATTTTGTGTGACTTGCTGAGTTTCTCCAGCACTTTGTGTTTTGTAGCCATTGAGGACTTTTATTCTATTTCTGTGCAGATTTGGGAGAAGCTAGATCACAAAAGGCAAGCAATAATCAACCAGAAGCTCTATATCACAATTTGAATATAATGTTCCAAGAGACATTACACTGACAAACTGTAATTTGGCAGCATTTAACTTCAGAAGAATTAGTTGTCAAAATACTTGGGAAGAAAACCTAAGAAGGCACCTCCAGAATCTACTTTTTAAAATCAAATTAAAACAGTAGTATTGGATAACATGTGGGTATCCACTCAGACCAACTGAAGTCTTCAAGCACAAAAAAGAATATTTATTGATTAGTGAATTGATATGCAAGGAGCCAACAGAGACTAGGATGATCTACAAGTGGGATATGTAGGTTAATTATAAATGAAAAGGTCTTCATCATGTGTACTGAAAAAGGAAACTCTGTGCCAGTCAAGATTGTTGTGAAGCACTTGGATCAACTTGTACAGGAGTTAGGAAATGTTTCGGGAGGCAAGGACTTTAAGTGTCTGGCAGAAAGAAAAAGGATTTTTTAAAAATTTAAATTATTTTGACATGTTTGATTGTTGGGATTTTCAGAGAAATAAGTCCTTCAAGTAGATGTATAAAGCTGAGTATTATTGGCATGCGTTAAAAAAAAACTGCAGTATTGGTGAGCATGTTACTAGGAAACTAAGGATAGAATCTTGCATTCTATCAGAGGTTATTGAGCAAGCAGGTGGAGATGCCATTGTTCTCCAAAATGGTGGGGAAAAGTTGGAGTGTTGTTGACTGGTATATGAAACATTAAAGCAAAAATGAACCATTTCAATAGATTTGAGGACATCAAAGTATGGTAACAATTGCATGCATTTTAAGTGAATTATGAAAGAGTAGTTACTGAAATGAGCATTAATTAGGGAAACAATTATTCAGGAACTTGAAGAAGGGATTATTGTACATTGGATGGCTACTATAAAAAGCCAGAGGATTTTTTTTTAAGGAGCAGGTCTACAATTTCATCACTTTTGATGGACATAAGTAGAATTGCTGTCCATCTGAGCTGTTCTGCTATTCATTAGGATCACAGATGAGATCTTGGTAACATTTTCAGGCAAGTAAAATGTCTTCCTTGTATCTTGTCTATCAAGTCCTTTAAAAATTCCATGTTTCATGAGATCTACTATTCTTATAAACTCGAGAGAATAATCACAATCTATTTAATCTTTTTTTGTATGCCAATCCTGCTTGTGAAGCTAGTGAACCTTTGGTGCACTTTCCACAATGAGATCAAATACTTCAGGTAAGGTTGCACCAAGGCCCTATACAACTGCAGTTAGAATTCCTTACCCTGGTTTTCAAATCCTTTCCAGCATGTAATTTACCCACTTTTTTATTTTCTAACACCAGCGGAAGTCAAGAGTACATAGAAAGTATAAACAATGTAACTCATTCTCTGCATGGAACCTCACTCAAAGTACACAGTATTCTTGTTCAGCTTGTATAGTCCTTTAGATGGGAGCCTACATGAAGTTGTTTTTTTAAATTTTATTTTCCATTTGCGTGAAAACATGTATAGTATTTATCCATAATAAAAATGACACAAAAGTAATAGTCTTTAAGTATTTTCTCCCCAACCCTCCCCAAAAAGGTAGGGAAGAAAAAGAAAAGCCTGTGTATATATTTTAATTAATTAATTGCAGTTTACATAATAGTCTTAAACCATAACTAATTAGGATGGGTTGATTGGGGGCATGGTGGACACTGCAGGTAAAGTTGTAGCAATAAAATCCATGTTGGGTTTCCAAAACTTATAAAATTTTTCTGGTTTATTTTGAAATTATATGCTATTCTCTCTAATGGTATACAATTTAATAATTCCTTTTGCCATTTATTCAACCCCACAATAGCACCAGATTTCCATGTTACAGCTATAGATTTCTTTGCTAATGCTACACTTAAAAACTTCTTTTGATAAATATTTAATTTCAATTTGGAAATATCTCCCAATAAAAAATATCTGGGATCCTTCAAAATTTGCTTCTTCAAAACTTGTCTGCCTTTTCACATTGCCAGACTGCATGCAGGAAAGATCCTACTTCTTTATTACATCTAAAGCATTGATCAGAACAATTCAAATGAAGTGTATGCAATTTGTATGGAGTATAATATAATTGATGTAAAAAATTAAATGGTACCATTTGAATCTAACATTAATTGTATTAGTTACACTTTCATAGCATAATTTTGGCCATTCTTCTTCAATATTTAAATCATTTTCCCATCTGAATTTAGATTTGACTAAATCCTTTTCCTGAATAATCTCTTGTAATTTGATATACATATTAGTAATAAATCTTTCAATAAACATATCTGTAATTAGATATTGAAATGGACTTTGTTCTGGTAATTTAAAATTCCTCCTTAATTTTCTTTTTAAATATGATTTAAGTTGATATTAAGAAAAAAATAGTATTATGTGGTATATTATACTTATCTTTCAATTGATCAAAATTTTTAAAAAATCCCATAAACAATTCCTTTTTTATTCTATAATTATACCAAACATTGAAATAATGATTATTAACCTTGAAAGGATTTTGATTTAGTATCATTTTCGCCGACTGATAATTCTTCATTCCTTACTTTGAGTATATGCTTTAAATCTGGTGGATCTGATTTTCCTTTTAATAAGCCCTCATGCCATTTATATAAAATGTATTCAGAATTACTTTCTCCTATTTTACTCATTTCAGTTTGCACCCATGAAATCTTTTCATCTGTCTGATAACAAGACAAAAATCGAAGTTGAGCTGCTTTATAATAATTTTTTAAATTAGGGAATCGAAGGCCCCCCCCCCCCTTGATCAAATTTCCATGTTAATTTTTCCAATGCCATCTGAGGTGTTTTATCCTTCCAAATAAATCTTCTTACACTTTTATTTAAATCCTGAAAAAAACATTAATGGTACAAAAATTGGTAAATATTGAAAAAGGTATTGTAGGAAAGATGTTCATCTTCACACAATTAATCCTTCTTATTAAAGAAATTGGCAAATTTTTCCATCTTAATAAATCTTTACTTTTCCTCAATAAAGGTATGTAGTTTAATTTAATAAATTATTTAAATTCTTTCAACATTAATTCCTAAATATTTAATTGCACCAATCTGCCATTTAAATTTTGTCCTATAATTAATCACTTGCTGTTTCAGAAAAATGTTCAAACACACTAAATCCCTTTTAAATATCAACACACCTCTCAGAGTTGAATGAATCAGTTTCAAATTCTATGTTTTTCCATAAATGCACCAAAATGGTTTACTTCTTCATATTTGCAAACTATGTTCTTACCACTCAGTTGGCCTAAATGTGTCTGCTTGGGACCTCTTGACCTGGTCCTTTTTACTTATAATTCCACCTAGTTTGCTATTATGGGCAGACTTGGAATTTATAATACTTGGTTCCCTCAATTCCCATTACTCTTAACCTTTGTGAGATCTTGATCAGATACCTTATGAAAATCAATATGCACCTCATTCATTGGTTCCTCTTATCCATTCAACTAGCTACATCCTCGTAGAACTCCAGCACATTAATCAGTGATTAACCAAAATAGAAGATTGGTTTATAAGGGTTCATCAGAGGGATTAGATGAATATTATTTTCAATCATTAAGTTTGATAATAAAGGTAGTAACTCTTGTTGCTTTATTAAATAAAGTCACAACTTAAGTACTATATTGCTGACTTAGCTTGTCTCAAATACTCTACAGAAACCAAGCTCCTCAAAAATTCTTCGACCTGGATGTTAAACCAGTTCATAAGAAATAAGATCAGTACGCCATTCGGCCGGTCGAGCCAGCTTTGGGATTCAATGTGATCATGGCTGATGTGATGACAGGTTCATCCCCTTCTACTTCCTGACTTGGTCTAGTTCCAGAATTTAAAAATTCTTATTTTCATGTAGTCCTTACCCAACAATAGAGGCTGTTCCAGCCCAACAACTCACTTAGAATCCTTCTAATTTTAACCATACCATTTGCACATCCATTTATTGCCTACAGTGCAGTTCTGCTTTGACTTGCTGGCTGTTGCTATTCCTTTGACTAAAGAATTACTGTAGTCATTTGTTCTATTGTTTCCTTCCACAGCTAGATGTGATATTTTATTTGGGTACACTCTTCTGAAACATCTTGGGGCTTGTAATCTATAGAAATGTGCATGCATTTGAATTTCATTAATAATTGAGATAGGTGGTCAAAAATAATTAAATGAAAAGTTATCTGATCCACATACTGTTAGGTCTGCTTTGTTCATGAATGAGTGAGACAAACACCAGGCTGAGTCGAAATCAGGGTTCTTTGTTCTTTATTACCGGATTGTAACACTTGCGACTAACCATGTTAGTCGGAGAATGCATTCTGCCGTTATCAGCAAAATGGTGATTTTTTATACCCTTGGATATGTGCTTAGAACATCATCATATCATTACTTGTCCAATGACTAAAACTGTTGCTATCCTTTCCCTGCTAGCTTCCTGCCTCTCAATCCATCAATGTCTCTCTTATCTTGTAAGTACAAGGATGCATTCACATCTTGTTACAGCCCTGCACATTCCCATCTCATGATGTTTTACCTAACAGGAGTACAAGGACACCTCCCCTTCTTGTTACAGCCCTGTACAGGGTAACTCCTTACACATTCCCATCTCATGATGTTTTACCTTACAATACCTGTAATATGCTTTTTTTTGTTTCTCCAGATTGCTTTCTCAAAGATGCTAATTTCTGATGAGACACAGGTCTGTGACTGTATTTTTTTTGTGGTACATTGTTAATGTTGTACTGCTCCAATCTGAATCTCTGTGATTTTGCACGAGACCATTTAAGGTCACAGGAAGTTACTACAAACCAGATTTGACCTTGTCCAATATCCTATTAGTGGATTTATTTGCAGTGATTATTATATTTGCTGACTACAACAAGAACACAGTTTTTTTTTTGGTCTTCTAAAACTTTAAGTGCTGAAGCTGATGCAAACTTGGTTCCTCCTTGTATTCTGCTTTAATCATTGCAGATTTTGTTACCATAACATCTTTAGAGTGTTCAATTTCATTTTATCAGACAGGAGAATATGAAATGAGCCATTAATGTCTGTATTGGTTACAGCTTATTCTCCATGAGGCCGACTTGGGTGGAGAACAACAAGGAAGGAAAATGCTTATTTGTGTAAATGATAACCATAAGTAATTTTGAATTCATTACACTTTGGGAAGGTTTTGAAATTAGAGACAACCACAGTTTAAAATGATTTTGATGAAAGTAAACAGGTTTTATTTTTATTGTCAGAGCCCATTTTTTAAATAATTTGGAATATAACATTCCCTTCAATTTTGCAACTATTCCAATATTTGGAACCCCCGAGTTATTCCACACAATGTAATCAGAGAATGTTATGCATTAAAGGGTTTATAAAAAGACACTTCTACAGCTGTAGCCAGGAGACTTTTCATCATAATTCCTGAATTACAGAACCAATTCAAAATTGGAGGTTTTTTTCCATAAAAACTTTCCAAATATTCACAAACTGCAGAGCTGTGACAAAGAATGGCTTCATTACTATTTACGACAGAAAGTTCCCAACACAGCTATATTTTCTTAAACTGAATATACAACTGTTATGATTCAATGATTAAACCCATTACTGCAGTCTTTTTGACAAATTTTGGTGGGCATAAAATGAACACATCAGTAAAATGATCCCACAAAGAAAATATTTAATGTAATTGGGCTTCAGGTGGCAATCAAAACAAGAGAATGATCTGCATACTACTCTAATAAAGCTAATGATGTGAATCCATGTTTCAACATGGATTAGAGGTAAGAAATATATCACAGTTATAAGAGTTGTTATGAAATAGATGTTTTTTCATATAATATTTTCAAACTCTTGGTGGTTCTTAGACTTGCTCTGCACATAATATTCAGTGTTTTTTCATTATTTGCAATAGTAATGATTGATAGCCTGGACCAAATGAATTTGCATGTTTACACCCATGTGAAATGATTATACTTAAATTATCCTGGTAACATTCCCTGTACAATATTTCACCCCAATTCCAACCTAAATGGCACCATTTCTCTGTCTGTATCAAAGCAATAGAAAATTATTATTTAGTGATAGTGTGCAGACATCAGATCAATATTCCTAAGCACTTCACTGCTTTGACTATTGAAGAATTTAGCCCTTTAAGCAATTGTAATAAACTGTTAGCTGGCTTGAACTATTGAGCAGGGATGAAATCTCTTTGAAAGCTAGACTCATTGGAAATTTGCCATATAAACCAATCCGAGTGTACATCTTGATAAATAGTTTTCTCAGTTTAAAAAAAAAATCCAAATCTTCCTTAAATACCAGAAAAAACAATTTAATACTGCTTTAGAATGCTGTTCCAAACTCTATCGCTAATACTTAGTGATGCGCAAATAAATGTTCAGCTTCATAATTTCAGTTTTAATATCTTTCCCCAATTTCTCTTGAATACCGTAGCATTATGTAATAACATTAGGCAGAGTTGGAAATACTAACTGAATGCAGATTTTTTTTCTTCTAAAGACTGCAAAATAGTAAACAAAGAGGTAAATTGAAACTAAATTTTACTTCAAAAATGTAACTTTAATTATTCCCTATTGACAATCTTCAACTGCCTTCATGGACAAGTTTGTGGAGGCTAATTTCTAATATGTGAAACTGCAACATGACAGCAGATATACAACACGTTTTAGCCTGAAAATTAATGCTATCATTAAGATAATGGATAATGTAACTTAAAGGCCCTAAGCACAGTGCAACTTCTAGGACTTGGTATTCACATAACTAAAATGGCTGCAGACTGAACTTTTGGATTGTGAAGGCGCAGATGGGATAAATACTTTAATAAGAATTGTATTGTTGACAATTTGAGTAGCTAATGTCTTGCATAACCTGGCTTGTGATATTCATAATAGATAGTTAATAAAATATAACTCTTAGATTGTTTTTTAATATGGCAAAATAATTTTAAAATGTTGCGCAAATAAATATCAGTCACAGCTATTTTAAAACTAAAATGACTACTAATTCATTGCTGCAGTTACAAAATTAAAATAACCATGGAAGTCCAGACACAAAAAGAATGACCAGTCGAGCACATTTTAACCACTCACAGGGAAAAATCAACTTTCACTGGGAGCAAATTAAGGTCTGAATTTTGGAACTTGCATTGCAACATTAAACTGGTGATACAAGTGAGAGGTTGAAGGGAAAATGAACAGTTGATATATCTGGTCTTAAACTTCCACCTACCATTCTCTTTCCCAACTCCCAATCTACTGCTCTCTCACCTTGCTATATCTCTTTAATACTATCTGTCTTTCATTTCCTCATGGCTGGTAGCTGATCTGCTAAGTTCTTCTCGCAGTTTGTTGCTTGCAACATTTAAACCATTTGGATTTTTCCATTGGATAAATTGATCTACACTTCACTGAGGTCTGCCACATTGGTCTCTGGTATATTTGAACATTTGCAGATGTCAATCTTTAATCTTGTCTGATCAGTAATTATCACAATATTGTGCAGATGTTAATTGTGAAATTCTGGTTATAACAGCATGTAGAAATCTTGGGAGAATAGTTGAAAATAGTATTTTCTTTAAATTATACTGCTTGGTTACTGTAAATTTTGTGATGTAAGTAAAATATTCACCCCACCACAAAGTAAAAATGGAAAGGAGTCCAGCTGTCGTACGTGCAAGTCAACATTCCAATCTTGTATCATGACTATTTACAATAACTGTCTGGTTAGACAGGCAAACAAGTCCCATTCTCGTGGACATGATTTAGGCCAATTATCAAAGTTACTTCATTGAGCACCCTGAGAATTAAAAATATGTTTGTCTGTTATCTGCAGATCTGGAAGGAAGCAAAACCCAACTACAAAAGTGGAACATTTGAAAAGATATTCCTGTGGCACAGGTAGGAGGGGAAATGAATGGCCTTCAGTGTTAGAACATAGGCACTTGATCTCCCTTTCTGCCCAAAGCAATTAATTATTTACGATACATTGGTCTAAGCCTGTCACTCTTTGAAGTTGGACTAAATAACTGAGAAGAAGCCTTGGTGACTTCTATTTTGATTCAGCAATGTTTCCTATTTACCTATCCATTTTTGTTGTGTGAACTGTCCTAATTACTATTACAAAACAAATCTTGTATTATAGATAACAGTTGACCCATGAAACAGTAGTCCACATGAAAGGCCTGGAATAACTGCACTTGTGTGTTAACACAGTCATCTTGTGGGGATAGCTACTGATTAATTACTTTATTGATCAAAGTTTTAGCTTATTTACACTAGAAATGTATAAATAATTGAGTCTACATACAATGTTTAATGAATTGCAGCAATGATAACTATGAATAAATTTAAAACCAATGTTAATGATAGGTAGGAGCCAGTCCAAAGATAAATAACCTAACCTATTACAATGGGAAGTGCGGCAGTTGAAGAGTTCTCTGAACTCTTATTCTTGCTTTTCTATTGAAAATGATTGCCATGCCCAAAGATGCACGTTGTTCATGGGATCGGCACACATTTCAAAAATAGTATCTTGCATTTCCAACAATAGCAGGTCTTCAAAATTAATATCCTTGTTGTCTGTTCCTTGCTTGCATCCCACCCCAATAAAATACCAAAACGGAGTTAAAAGTGGCATTGTGCTTTAAAAAGAATGCACTGTCTGCCCAACTTGGATACCAGTTCAAAAAAAATCTAAGACTACCTTTGAACAAACTATCTCAGTCCTTCATGCTTTTTAGGTAAAAACAACTGGCTCAGTTGTTTACACAGATCCTATTTGGAGAAAAAGTAAGACAAATTTATTTTGCCTCCCTTACGAGAGAACTTTGTGCAACAATTGTATAGAAATACATAAAAATAACTAAGGACTCATATTGTGTATTGACAAAAAAGGTAAATCAGATTTATGATCTACTTAGTTATTTATAGTTGGATAGTGATATAGTAGACGGGTTTCCTGACCACTTCAAATTAAATCCCTTTTTTTTCAGAAGGGCAAAGACAAAACATTTCTACTATTTCATTCATACAAACTGCAGTCAGAGCAACTTGCATCTTCTTTATCCTGTCAGCTTTTACTTGAGTCACTTTTTTAAAACAAAAAATGTAAAATGCCCATGCAGACAACCATGTTTTGATGTGTAAAACAATGTGCAATTTAATATGTTGAAAATGTATCATTTTATATTTTCATCTAAAGTACCACAATGATTTAAATTCTAAATTTCATTCTTTTCCTTCTCCTCCAGAGGTGAGGAATTGGATACAATGTTTTTCTTTAAAAGCACTGCTATATATAATCACAGAGGAGTAGGGTGGTTTTCTTTTCTCCTTTTAGACCCATCTGCATTAGGAAATTTCAGAAAGATCATTTTGAAGGAATGGTACTAATAACCCTGCGAACACTGATTCTTTAAAACCACCATTTAGTTAGTCCATATGAAACTTTCATCGCTGATCTTAAGGTAATACAAACATACAAAGTCAATGCAATCCTGGTCCCGTTTCCTGAAGGTGTTTGTTAAAATACTCAAGTGTGCATTTCCATGTCGTTGATGGAATTCCATAAAAACCATGCAGTATGGAAACAGCCACAGCGACGGTGAGGATTCATAATAATATAATGAGAAAGATAAAACTTGATATGCAACATATCTTAAAGTGAGGATACGTAACCCCCAATAACATCTTCTCTCCAAACAGTGGGGCATACTTAGAGTTTTTCAGATGAAGGAATCCAGATGTAGGGACCAGACTGTTCTTCAATGACCTGCTTAATTTTGTTGTATATCTCCTCTAATGAATCTCCCTGTACAATAGCTGTGGAAGACAAAATTTGTGTTTTATACAGTTGTAATGTTAGCAAGAAATGTACTTACAGGAAGGAAAAGTATATAAAATCATGGAATGCAATTAAGTCAAGGCACAGAATAAATTAAATGAAATACTGAACATGGAAGTGCAAGAATTATACAGAGACAGGACTTTCACTCTGGAGACATTTTATTTATTCCTATGTAGGAACAGCATTGTCTTAATTTTATCATGTCTCTATTCTTGTCTTTTTTCCTTCAAATACCACTAAACTAATTTTTAAATATTGACGTAACTCCTACTTTCAGTAATATTCTTGACAACTGAGTCTCAAGATGGACAAGACCAAGGAGGTGATTTTGAACTGCAGGAGGATGAAGGTCAACCACTCTCCACTGCACTTCCTCTGGAGGTCAAGTCTACTGACATCATTTTACAGGATCAAAATTGAGATTGTCTTGTATCATAGCGTGGTTACAAAGCATTGGACTGGAAGTCACTATAGAGGGTTATTAAAATAGCTGAGTAGATCACTAGGGGTCTCCTCTATTGACAACATTCACTGTGAGCATTGATTAGGGCTCAAAGAATTATTGAGAACCCCTACCATTCATCACACAGTATGACCTAGTACCATTAAGGAGGTGGTACATCAAAATAAAGACTGCCAGTGTGGGAGATTGATGAACAGTATCCTGTAACCTAGACTACCATAAATGAAATGAGTAAATATCAAAAAATATTTTTTATATTATATCTTAATGCATTCAGGTGATTTGTATGCACTGGTCTTGAGAAACTCTTACAATACAGTCTCTTCAAATCAACCTCAACTGTACACATTCTTAATCCTTCAAGCATTAGACACACTACTTTAAACCAGATGAAAAAACTTCAAGGTTTCCTGTGCTCCTAAATAAAACAACTCAAGTTCTTCTATCTTTCAATATAGGTACCTGTCTGCTTTTTGCTCGCACCTTGATGAAAGGGTCAGGCCCAAAACGTTGGTTCCCCTTTACTTCCTTTTGATGCTGCATGTGTATTGCTAACCAAGTTTTTAAATTTAATTTTTAGATCAGAGATGCAGTACAGTAACAATTAACCTACCAATCCTTTACGTCTCTGGAAACAATCACCCAGTGAAAACCCATGCAGACACAGGGAGAATGTCTAAACTCATTACCTGTACTGAAACTGCAATAGCATTGAGCTCACTGCTATGATATCCACTGCCCTATTTTTTTTACTTCAGCTAACATAAATATTCTGGTCCATTACCATTACATCCTTGCTAGATTGAAGCCTAAAACTGCACAGTCTTAGTATTTTGAAAGTTTGTAATGTATGAAATTCATTAGTTTAGCCTGATAGATTTAGTTGAATTCTGACAAGATGAGTGGAAGATGATCATCTATTTGCTTTTATACATTCCCATTCTAAAGTAAAAGAGGTCTCTTTGTTGTTCTGAAATATTTCAGTTCCACCAAAAACAAATTTTAAATTTGGATTAGGTTTAAACAATTTCTCACAACTTTTGTGCATTTCCCCATCACTCAGTCTTTAATTCCTGCTTAATAGTTGACAAAAATGAAACATATAGTAAAATTTCAGAGAATACACCAACCTGTGAAAAATTCTCCAAATTCCTGCTCCAGCTTCAATGCTTTCTCAAAGGTTTTGGTTGCCTGTTCTTCAGTTTGTCGCTTATTCATTTCCCTATTGTAACAAAAAATTAACTCTTTTGAATATTTAACAATCAATTATTATTGAACAGTTTAATACTCCAAAACATTAAACAAATCACGAATATGAAAATTTGATTGTGCTCCAAAATTGGCAAATACTGGCCAAGCCATATGGCTATTTGTGGACCATAATGCACCGATCTGCCATCTTGATATTGGTGGTTGTGAAGGGGTACAGATTTGAACCAGGACCACTGAACTATTTAAAAGCCGATCAGCGCCTCTTAAAAGTGAAGGTGACCTCTGCATCAGACAAAGGGAAAAGTTTAACATAAAGCAGGTCAGTCAGCCAACAAACGTAATCTTGAGTGTTAACTGACTTTTGCCCACAGGTGCAACCTTGTCTGTTGAATATGTTCTTAATTTTGTATTGTAGCAGCACACTGAGTTGAGCAGAGTCTGGTTGTTGTTTACTGTTTTAATCAGCACGTGCTTAAGAACCTGCTACCAGCAACTCCCGTGCTTTGCGTGGTGGAAGTGACGTCAGCTTCTGGGCTAAGGTCTGACCCACAGTCCTCCCAGCTGCAGACTCGCCTGCCAGGTGGACAAGCCGCACATGACCCCGCCCCCCCCCCCCCACTCCCAAGACCTGCTGATGGGAAGCACAGAGTCCACAGCCTGCACACCGTCAGTTCTTCTAGGTGGCTAGCCTTCTCATCGTGGGTGGCATTCAAGGTCAAGATGCGCTGGTTTGAGACACTCAATGGTAAAAAGGCTCTTCACAACCACCAATATCAAGAAGGCAGATCGTCGCATTATGGCGCACCGACTTGGCAAATGAAAACATAGTCACTCTGTTGTAGGTCCTTGGGCATAAAAGAGGGTGTTCTGTGATGGGACATCAGGGCTGGGGCAAGTGTTCCAAGCCACTCCTAGAGTTTAGTTAGGACTGCCATTGGTGTGTCCTGGCTACGGGATTCCGACACAAACTCACCAGAAACTGTGAGTGGGGCGCAATAAACCAGTTCAGCCAATGATGTGGCCAGATCCTCCTTGGGTGCCGTGCAGATGCCAAACAGCACCCAGGGAGTTCTTCCATCCAGACTGGCCCTTGGAGGTGTGCCATCAGGGCTGACTTCAAGTGCCTGTGGAAACATTCGATGGAGCTGGGTTCCAAGGAGTGGTGCCAGTGCAGACCACAAAGCCGATGTGAACTATACACCCCTGTTTGAAGTGACGTGGGCTTGGAGTCCCAACCGTACCATCCATGTCGTAATCAGGGCTCTGGCGCATGTCTCAAAGGCCATGTCAGCAATTGGGACAGTTTCTGGCCACCTTGTGAACCTGTCCAACATAGAGGAAAAGTATCCTGCTCCTCTCAAAACCAGCAGTGGGCTGATGATGTCCACATAGACATATAACCATTTACGGAGCGGAAATAGGCCATGCACAGGTTCAAATCTTCTGTGTGTCGGCTAGAAGGGTTGCAGTGGGGCCTTCATGTGTCCGGACTTTGAAGGTTTGTCCAGTGTGTTCATGTCCTGACCCAGTGCCCGATCTGCTGGTGTAGGTCATGCCACATGAATCTATCTGCAATCAGCCGTTGGATGAAAGGGTGGGCTAAACTGTGTAAAGGCATTGAAGACTTAGCGCTTCCAAGCAATTGGGACATTGGGCTGAGGTTGTCCAGTGGACACATCGCAAAAGAGCTTGTTACCTTTGGGCCTAAGGGTATGTCTTTGAGACGGAGTCCTGAGACTGCGGTTTGGTACTCCAGCATCTCGCTGTCCAGTTGTTGTTCCTTAGCTAACACTGCATAATCCATCCCTGGACACAGTGCACTGATTGGATGGAGGTGCATGACAGTATTTCGGCCACCACATTGTTCTTCTAGAGATGTGGTTAATCGTGGTGGTAAACTCTGAGATGTACAACAGGTGACGTTATTGGTGGCTGAATACGGGTCCAACACTTTGGTGATTGCGAAGGTAAAGTGCTTGTGAAGATCGTGAACTCCCTCCCTTCCAGGAAAGTGCCGGATGGCAAGGTACAGGACCAGCAGCTCCCTGTTGAAAACGTTGTACTTAAGTTCCATGGGTTGCAGGTTCCGGCTGAAGAAAGACAGAGCTGCCTGAGCACACCGCCAACTGCTGTGTTGGAGGCATCCACAGTGGGGACTTCAATCTGGGGGTGGACCAGAACCACGGCATTTGTTGTGCTCGTGTTGTTGGAAAGCTGCTGTCACCTCCTCTTTGGCCTTGCCGGACATAAAACTGAAAAGGGGCCGCTGAAGGCAGAAAACAGTAGTAGAAGTTAACCATCTCAACAAATTCTTGCCTGCCTTTAACCATGCTGGGACTGGCAAATTGGCAGATAGATTCAACTTTTGCCAGCAGAGGAACAGCTCGATGGCAGTCAATCTGGTATCCAAAGAAGTTGATGGTGGTTAGGCCAAACTGGCACTTAACCAGGCAGCGGCAGAGCATGCATAGATGTGCTAAATGTTCTTGACAGGAGCAGCTGGTGTTAAGTACGTCATCCAGGTAGATGAAAAGAAAGTCCAGATCTTTCCAATCAGGCACTGGAACATCTGTGCCATGTTTTTGAGCCCAAATGGCATCCTGAGGAAATTGAAAAGGCCAACGGGGGTAATGAGGCTGTCTTGGGTACATCATCCAGGAAGACTGGGACCCAATGATACCCTCGACCAGGTCATCCTTCAAAATGATGTGCAGTACTATAGCGATCGGATGTGGTGGCATTTTACAGCCTCCTATAGTCACCGCACGGTCTCCAATCTCCCGCAGATGAGCACCATATGGAGTGGGGAGGCCCATGAGCTGTCAGAATGCCACACAATCCTCATCTCCTTCATTTTCTTGAATTACTCATTTGCAAGGCGGAGCTTATTGGGCAGTAGCCTGCAGGCCCAGGCATGAAGGGGTGGGCCCTGTTAGGGGATGTAGTGCAGCACGCCATGCTTAGGGACTGTTGAGATAAACTATGGTGTGATGATAGATGGGAACCCTGGCAAACTTGTTGTTGGAATAAATGATGAGGTCCAATTGCAGGGCCAGTAACTGGACTCACTGAGGGAGAAAGTCTGGATCATCTTCGCATCAACCAATCATTGTCCCTTCAGATCCACGAGCAAGCAGTACGCGCGTAGGAAGACCGCACCCAGCAATGACTGTGATACTGCGTCCAGCATAAATGTCCATGTAAAGCAGCTGGAACTGAACTGCAAGGGGATGGTTTTTGTGCTGAAGGTGCAGATGCTGTTGTTGGCTGCCGCAAATTCCAGTCCTGTTCTTCTAGTTTGGGTATTGTGACTCGAGGTGGGTGGGACACTGGTTTTCCCCCGTGTCCACCAGGAATCTGCACCCAGAGTGTTTGTCACAAATGTAGAGAAAGCTATCACGGTGACTAGCCACCATAGCCATCGGCGACAACTGGTTCTAGTGTTTCCCCTTGGTGTAAGTGTTATGGGCCCATGACACAGCTTTAATTTTGATGGTGCTTAGTTTGGTGCACCACATTACGTCTGCGCAGATAGTCACGCTGTGCAGGTCTCTGAAGTCTTCATCTGCTAGCAGGAAGCAGATGTCTTCTGGCATTTGCTCCAAGAAGATCTGTTCAAAAGCAGGCAAGACTTATGGCCAGTGCTAGCATGTCACTCATCAGGGCTGATGGCGCGCGGTCGCTCAGGCCGTCTATATGCAATTACTGCATAGCCCTTTCGGGAGGGACAGGCCAAATGTGCTCATTAACAGGGCCTTGAGTGCTTGTACCTGTCTGTCGCCAGGGGCTGATGCAAAAAGTTGATAATGTCTCCTGGTTGAGGGCGCCCACCATGTAGTAATACTTGGCGTTTGAAACAATTTGCCTGACCTGGACCTTTGCTTGCTTGAACCAGACCAGGGGTTGCGCTGTCCATAAGGTTGGCAGATTAAGGGAAACTGCGTTCTCATGCTTGGTCCAAATGCCGTTGGACCTCTAGGGTCACCGTGTTGATCTCAGTGAGTGAACTCAACACACTGAGTCAAGCAGGGTTCAGTTGAACTGTTTACTGTTTTAATCAGTATGCATTTAAGAACCCGCTTCCAGCAACCCCTACGCTTTGCAGGTTGGCTTCCAGGCTGAGGTCTACCCCACAATCAAGAGTCCTCCCTGTCACTGCTGCTGAAGACTGCTGGAGCCGGTTCGCTTGCCACGTGGGTGAGCCAGAACAGTATTTTAAAATTTTTTAGCGTCACAGTACTTTGTCTCTGTACTAGTAATTAGCAAGGATCATCAAAATAATTGTCAGTCACACAGTTAGAGGTCCCATAATTTTCCAGGTGACAAAAATATTTCTAAACTATATATCTGTCACAATGAGGAAGAAGTTGTAGGGGGTAGTTAATAGCAAGCTTCTCAAGACATGGATGTTAGACAGAGTATTTCAGGGTCTTTAGGTTTTCGAGAAGCCATTCTTTACAATAACTCAAATGTGCACCAGCCAGATCAATATATGTTTGAAGGACTCTCTGCTTGTGCCTCAGAACTTAATTTGTATGTCTAAATGATAAATTATTATTTCATGAATCAATTCAATATGAAGGATAGAATTAGTGTTAGAGCACTTGCAGCATATTTGATGTTTGGTGCCAGTTTTAAAACTCAAATTGCATCCAACTAAATGGTCCAGAAACTCTCATCAAAGGATGATGATCTTTTATTTTTCACACTATAAACCATATTGACCAAGATACATACAGACATTTTTCTTCTTAAATATATACAGTGTCGTTTTCTCCCCCTCCCTCCATCTCCCATTTATTTAAAGTTCAAAGATATATTAAACCCGTTAAACAATGTTGTCACTTAATAAAAATAAACAAGAAATTTTACTGAGTCAGTTCTTTTCGTTATCTTCTCCTTCTGTCATTTTAGGTAAGTCCACGGTAGGATTTCTCTATTGTGTTTCATGTATGGCTCCCATATTTGTTCGAATATTGTAATGTTATTTCTTAAATTATATGTTATTTTTTCTAATGGAATACATTTATTCATTTCTATATACCATTGTTGTATTCTCAAGTTGTCTTCTAATTTCCAGGTTGACATAATACATTTTTTTGCTACAGCTAGGGCTATCATAACAAATCTTTTTTGTGCTCCATCCAAATCAAGTCCAAATTCTTTGTTTCTTATATTACTTAGGAGGAAGATCTCTGGGTTTTTTGGTATATTGCTTTTTGTGATTTCATTTAATATCTGGTTTAGATCTTCCCAAAATTTTTCCACTTTCTCACATGTCCAAATTGCATGAATTTTTGTTCCCGTTTCCTTTTTACAGCGAAAACATCTGTCTGATACTGTTGGGTCCCATTTATTTAACTTTTGAGGTGTGATGTATAGCCTGTGTATCCAGTTATATTGTATCATGCGTAACCTCGTGTTTATTGAATTTCTCATAGTTCCGGAGCATAGCTTCTCCCATGTTTCATTCTTTATCTTTATGTTTAGATCTTGTTCCCATTTTTGTTTAGGTTTATCATTTGTTTCCTCGTTCTCCTTTTCTTGCAGTTTGATGTACATGTTTGTTACAAATTTTTTGATTATCATTGTGTCTGTAATCACATATTCAAAATTGCTTCCTTCTGGTAACTTCAGACTGTTTCCCAATTTGTCCTTCAAGTAGGTTTTCAGTTGGTGGTATGCAAACATTGTATCGTGAATTATATTTATCCTTCATTTGTTCAAAGGATAATAATTTATTTCCCAAAAAACAATTTTCTATTCTTTTGAAAACTTTTCCTTTAGAGAATGGGAAAGAAAAGGGATCAATTGTAAAAGGGATTAGCTGATTTTGCGTCAATATTAGTTTTGGTAGTTGGTAATTTGTTTTATTCCTTTCTACACGAATCTTCTTCCAAATGTTGAGCAGATGATGCAATACCGGTGAATTCCTACATTATACCAATTTTTCATCCCATTTATATATATTATATAGTATATGTTCAGGTATCTTCTCCCCTATTTTATCTAGTTCTAATCTGGTCCAATCTGGTTTTTCCCTTGTTTGATAAAAAATCTGATAGGTATCTTAATTGTGCGGCTCTATAATAATTTTTAAAGTTTGGTAGTTGTAAGCCTCCTTGTTTGTACCATTCTGTTAATTTATCTAGTGCTATCCTCGGTTTCCCCCCTTTCCATAAAAAAATTCCTTATTATTTTCTTTAGCTCCTTGAAGAATTTCTCTGTTAGGTGAATTGGTAATGACTGAAATAGATATTGTGTCCTTGGGAAAATGTTCATTTTAATACAATTTATCCTTCCTATCAGTGTTAGTGGTAAGTCTTTCCAATACTCTAAGTCGTCTTGTAATTTTTTCATTAATGGATGGTAATTGAGTTTATGTAGATGGCCGAGGTTTTTATTTATTTGTATACCTAGGTATCTCATTGCTTGTGTTTGCCATCTAAATGCCGATTCTTTCTTAAACTTTGAGAAATCCGCATTATTCATTGGCATTGCTTCACTTTTATTTGCGTTGATCTTGTACCCCGACACTTCTCCATATTCCTTCAATTTCTTATGTAATTCTTTTATTGATATTTCTGGTTCTGTTAAGTATATTATAACGCCATCTGCAAATAGACTGATTTTATATTCCTTCTCTTTTATCCCTTTTATTTTATTTTCTGTTCTTGTCAGTTCTGCTAGTGGTTCTATAGCTAACGCGAACAGTGAGGGAGATAGTGGACATCCCTGCCTTGTTGATCTGCTTAAGTTAAATTGTTTTGATATGTATCCATTTACTGTCACTTTCGCAAATGGCCCCTTATATAATGCTTTAATCCAATTAATATATTTCTCTGGTAGGCTGATTTTTTGTAGTACTTTGAATAAATAATTCTACTCTGTCAAAGGCCTTCTCTGCGTCTAAAGCAACCGCTACTGTTGGAGTTTTATTTCCTTCTACTGCATGAATTAAGTTAATAAATTTACAGATATTGTCTGTTGTTCGTCTTTTTTTAATAAATCCAGTTTGGTCTAGATTTACTATTTTTGGTACATAGTCGGCTAATCTGTTTGCTAATAGTTTAGTTATTATATTATAATCTGTATTAAGTAAAGATATTGGTCTATATGACGCTGGTACAAGTGGGTCTTTCCCTGTCTTTGGTATTACTGTAATTATTGCTGTTTTGCATGAATCTGGTATGCTTTGTGTTTTATCAATCTGGTTGATTACTTCCAGAAGGGGAGGAATTAATAAGTCTTTAAATGTTTTATAGAATTCTATTGGGAATCCATCCTCTCCTGGTGTTTAATTGTTCGGTAGGTTTTTTTTATTATCTCCTGTAATTCTTCTATTTCAAATGGTTTTATTAATTTATTTTGCTCCGATGTTTGTAATTTCGGTAGTTCAATTTTAGTTATAAATTCATCTATTTTGTCTTCTTTCCCTTCGTTTTCAGTTTGATATAGTTGCTCGTAGAATTCCCTGAAGTTTTCATTGATCTCCGTTGGATTATATGTAATTTGCTTGTCCTTTTTCCTTAATGCCAATACCATTCTTTTAGTTTGTTCTGTCTTAAGCTGCCACGCTAGAATTTTGTGCGTTTTTTCTCCTAGTTCATAATATTTCTGTTTTGTCTTCATTATGTTCTTCTCCTCCTTATATGTTTGTAGTGTTTCATATTTTATTTTTTTATCTGCCAATTCTCTTCTTTTAGTTGTATCTTCCTTTATTGCTAATTCTTTTTCTATATTTGTTATTTCCCTTTCCAACTGTTCTGTTTCCCGATTGTAGTCCTTCTTCATCCTAGTTACATAACTTATTTGCCCTCTGATGAACGCTTTCATTGCGCCCCATAGTATAAACTTATCTTTCACTGATTCTGTATTTATTGCAAAGTACATTTTAATTTGTCGTTCAATGAATTCTCTAAAATCCTGTCTTTTAAGTAGCATGGAGTTTAATCTCCATCTATATATTCTTGGTGAGATGTCCTCTAGCTCTATTGCCAATAATAGGAATATCCTTGGATATGTTTTATGTCTGCCCGAATAATATGAATATTCCTTTGGGTGTTGTTTCCTCCATATATCCAAAAGTTGCATTTCTTGCATCGATTTAATTATAAATTTGGTTACTTTGTTCTTTCTGTTAGTTTTTTTTCCAGTTTTATCCATGTTTGAATCCAAATTAAGGTTAAAATCCCCTCCTATTGTATGTTCCCTTGCGTGTCTGCTATCTTCAAAAAGACATCTTGCGTAAATTTTTGATCTTCTTCATTAGGTGAATATACATTGACTAAATTCCAAATATATCTGACATTTTATCATTACATATCTCCCTGCTGGATCTATTATTTTCTATTTTGATTGGTACATTTTTATTGATTAATATAGCTACTCCTCTGGCTTTTGAATTATATGATGCTGCTGTTACATGTCCTATCCAATCTCTCTTTAATTTCTTGTGTTCCATTTCAGTTAGATGTGTTTCTTGCACGAATGCTATATCAATTTTTTCTTTTTTCAGTAAATTTAACAGTTTCTTCCTTTTGATTTGGTTATGTATTCCATTAATATTTAAAGTCATATAGTTCAACATAGTCATTTCATACTTTGTTTATCTTTCCTTTCTGTTTCCTCATCACCACCTTCCCTTCTTATCCATTTCTGCTTTCTTTTTTGAACACATTATAAGACAACATTTCTAAAACATAAAATATTTCCACTATTCTCATATCTAAAATTCTTTTAACCCCAATAGCCCCTCCCCTTCCTGAGTTGTCCCTTGTCGGGCAACCACATCTCCCCTCTCCATTTGGATTTGCGAATTCACTCGCAAGCGTCAACTGATTTCGCAGTGACTGTAATTCTTCCACACACAGCTCCCCCCCAGAAAAGATTTTATTCTTCATATATAACACACATGTCAAACTCTGGCCCGCAATATAATTATATTTGGCCCGCAAGATCATTTCAAAAATGTATTAGAGGTGGCCCGCCCTGCAGCGAGAGCCGATGTTGTTTTTTGGTAATGTCACCCCCACCATTCATCCCTTCCCCCCTTAAAAGATGGCCAGAATATTCTCAAAAAGGAATCCAGAATGGTAAAGTTCCACAAACCTTCTGCTGGGAATCCTAACAATACCCGGGCATCAGATCCACTGGACGCGGAGGGAGCAAGAGTGTTGCAGGTTGACCGTGCAAACTTTGAGAATGGGGAAAACAAAATTGTAACACGAGAAGTCTGTTGATGTCATCAGCTGGCAAGCCAGTTGGAAGGTTCCCCGCACAACCAATCACTTCTCCCACCTGGCGAGCGCCTGTGATTTCCTGTCGGCGCGATGGACATGGCAGGCTGCGCACGGCCCCCGCTGTTCCGCAAAGGCTGATCGGCAGCGCGCTGGGCCTGAGTGGGTGGGTAAGCAGGGGTGGGCAGAGGGTGTAGGTGACGAGTAATGGACAGGGAAAGTTATGGTGGTGCGAGGGGCAGTTAGAGGGAGGGATGAGTAGAAGGAAGGGTGTATAGGATGGGGTGGGTAGAGGCAGAGCGAGTGGAGTGAGGGGTGAGTAGAGGTTGGGTAAAGGACTGGTCAGGTAGAGGGATGGTGGGCCGAGGATGAATAGAGGCCTAGAGCCTGAGGAGTGAGCAGGAAATGCTGAGTCCTGATGCAGGCCAAAATGGACACAGCCTGTGAATGCTGACTACATCTCCACAGGGACCAAATAGGTTTCCCTCAGGTCAAGCAAAGGGTGAACTTGAGCTACCTACTCCTGACCTGTAACATTATCCTCCAAAAGTTATATCCTAAAGTTTAACATTACATATGTTGAAAGAAGAGAAAACATGCAGATATTGTTGAAAATTTTCAATAAATATTTAGTTCGGCCCTCGACTTAGTCCAAGTTTTTAATTTTGGCCCTCCGTGAATTTGAGTTTGACACCCCTGATATATAACAAAGGTCACTCTCTTAATTCCCTCCTTTCTTCCTTTCTTTCCCT
This sequence comes from Narcine bancroftii, assembly GCF_036971445.1. NCBI lineage: Eukaryota > Metazoa > Chordata > Chondrichthyes > Torpediniformes > Narcinidae > Narcine > Narcine bancroftii. Next base: position 20,629,457 of record NC_091476.1, on the reverse strand, counting down.
TCTTAGATACATACACACATACATATAGTTTGTTGTCATTTTTGTTCTTGTTACATCTCTTCATCTCTCTGTCTGTTTTGTAGTTCTGCAAATTTTCGTGCTTCTTCTGGATCCGAGAATAGTCTGTTTTGCTGCCCTGGAATAACTATTTTAAGTACTGCTGGGTATTTTAACATAAATTTATAACCTTTTTTCCATCGGGTCGTTTTTTCTGCATTAAACTCCTTCTTCTTCTTCAGGAGTTCAAAACTTATATCTGAATAGAAAAGAAATTTTTGACCCTTGTTTTACAGTGGTTTTTTTGTCTTCTCTTATTTTCTTCATTGCCTTCTCCAATATATTTTCTCTTGTTGTATATCTTAGGAATTTTACTAGAATGGATCTTGATTTTTGTTGTGGTTGTGGTTTAGGGGCTAATGTTCTGTGTGCTCTTTCTATTTCCATTTCTTCCTGTAATTCTGGTCTTCCTAGGACCCTGGGGATCCATTCTTTTAAAAATTCCTTCATATTTTTGCCATCTTCATCTTCCTTAAGGCCCACTATCTTTATATTGTTTCTTCTATTATAATTTTCCATTATATCTATCTTCTGAGCTAACAGCTCTTGTGTCTCTTTAACTTTTTTATGTCATCTACTTCTATTTCTATAGCTGTTTCTCGTTCTTCCACCTTGTCTACTCTTTTTCCTCTGTACTTTTTATTCTTCTTTTTATTTCACTGAATTCTTGTGACTGCCATTCTTTTACTGTTTCCATATATTCTTTAAAAAAAAATCCATGTACTTGCCCTTCCCTTCAGCTTCCATTTCTCTGTGTTCTTCCTCTTCTTCTGAGTCCACTCCAGGATCTGTGTCCTTTACCTCTGTCTCTTCTGGTTTTTTTGGTCTTCTTATTTTTACTCTCTTCTTTCTTGCTCTTGTTATTTTCTATGTTTTCCTCTTCCTGTTGTGTTGTAGTTGTCTGTTTCAGCTGTGGAGATCGACTCCTCAGCTGGTCCCCCCTCCCGTCACTTTTGTTTGATTCCGTGTGCCATTTTTGTAGTCCTGAGTTCGGGGCTGCGACTGACCTCAGGGAGCGGGCCTCCTCGTACAGGTAAGGCCTTCACCTTCTTCTTCCAATGTCTTTTCTTCCCATTGTTTTTGGCTTTTCTTTCTTTGCTGCCATTTTCTCCACCTTTTTTTTACTTTTCTGGAGAGGGCTGGAGTTCCCCGACCGGCCACTACTCCATCACGTGACTCCTCAAAGGATGATGATTTTTGAGGAGATTACAACAATGAAGACGCTGTTTACATCTGGTACTGCACGGATGGCAGTCTCTTCAATCTGAGGCATCTGCAAGCTCACACCAAGACACAAGAGCAACTTGTCTGTGAACTACTCTTTGCAGACGATGCCGCTTTAGTTGCCCATTCAGAGCCAGCTCTTCAGCGCTTGATGTCCTGTTTTGCGGAAACTGCCAAAATGTTTGGCCTGGAAGTCAGCCTGAAGAAAACCGAGGTCCTCCATCAGCCAGCCCCCCCACATCTCCATCGGGCACACAAAACTCAAAACGGTCAACCAGTTTACCTATCTCAGCTGCACCATTTCATCAGATGCAAGGATCGACAACGAGATAGACAATAGACTCTCCAAGGCAAATAGTGCCTTTGGAAGACTACACAAAAGAGTCTGGAAAAACAACCAACTGAAAAACCTCACAAAGATAAGCGTATACAGAGCCGTTGTCATACCCACACTCCTGTTCGGCTCCGAATCATGGGTCCTCTACCGGCACCACCTACGGCTCCTAGAAAGCTTCCACCAGCGTTGTCTCCGCTCCATCCTCAACATCCATTGGAGCGCTTACATCCCTAACGTCGAAGTACTCGAGATGGCAGAGACCGACAGCATCGAGTCCACGCTGCTGAAGATCCAGCTGCGCTGGGTGGGTCACGTCTCCAGAATGGAGGACCATCGCCTTCCCAAGATCGTGTTATATGACGAGCTCTCCACTCGCCACTGTGACAGAGGTGCACCAAAGAAGAGGTACAAGGACTGCCTAAAGAAATCTCTTGGTGCCTGCAACATTGACCACCGCCAGTGGGCTGATCTCGCCTCAAACCGTGCATCTTGGCGCCTCACAGTTCGGCGGGCAGCAACCTCCTTTGAAGAAGACCTCAGAGCCCACCTCACTGACAAAAGACAAAGGAGGAAACAACCAACCAATTTTCCCCTGCAACCATGTCTGCCTGTCCCGCATCGGACTTGTCAGCCACAATTGAGCCTGCAGCTGACGTGGATTTTTACCCCCTCCTTAAATCTTCGCCCGCGAAGCCAAGCCAAGAAGAAGACTTAATTTCAATTCTGCACTTATAGATAATAAAGTTTCTTTCCTGATGTGAAGATAAGTTGGTTGGAAGCTAACCTGATGTCATTTGAGCTCTGATCATTTCTGGATGTAATCAGTGACATCCCAGATAGTCCAAATTACTAACACAGCTTTAAAGCAATCAAATATATTCAGCTGTGCACACATTTATCATCAGAAATTCCCAGTAGCTGTCATATGTTTCTTGACAAGTAATTAAATTTCCAATGAGGAAAGAATGGCAAATGTTAAATTTATTTTAAGTATAAATTCCTTCAGACTGCATTTATTGAATTTTACATATTCAATAATTCAAGATTCTTTTATTATCATGTAATATTACACAAAATTTCCTTTAGTCTTCATAGGGAATAAGGTATGAAGAAAACCTTGCAAACCAAGAATTGTAACTCAATTTCATTCCCCAAAAGTGATTGAGTGGAAGTTTCACATGTAAAGGGATCACTCAATAGGATAATATTCATGAAGCATATCTACTTTACTTTTCTTTACAATTTTGGTCCAGAAGACAGATAAATGAAACCTATTACTTATTAGAAAAAAAAATGTAATTAATAATGGCTTTGTTTAGAGCCAGAGAGAACACTGTACTCACATGAGGGATTGCACAGATCTGGGTTTGATGAAAATGGCAATGGAATAAAGTAGTGCAAGCTGTAACCTCTTAATTGCATTCCCAGACACATCAAGGATGCAGTGTTTTCCCTATGTGGAAGAAAGTGAGAATGTTAGTTATGTTAAGTTAATGAATTGGATTGCAATTCAAAATTAAGAGCACACTATAAAAGCAAGGCTAGGTTATGATAAACAATATATTGTTGCTCTCTCTTCAAAAGCCAGTGAAACTTGTGTATCCTGATGATTAATTCTGAAAGCAAAAAAAGGTCAGAAGAGAAGAAATGCAATGGTCTGACACACAAAAAACCCATCTTCTGACACCAATGTGGAAGCAGAACATGTGCATGATTCCAAATGAATACTTTGTGCTTGATACAAGCATTGAAATTAAAGAGAAAAAAATGTGAAACCTCTGACCTGATAAGCAGAGAGGACATTAAGTGGCCCTGATAAAATGTATTTATAAAGAAGCAATACATGAAATAGTGCAAGCTCTGACAATGATTTTGGCCGTGGCATGATGCTAGACGAATGACTAATCATGTACATTTGTTAACAAAAAAAAGGACAGGCCAAAAAGTCATTAATGGTAATGGCCAAAATTGAGGGGCAACATAAATCAGTATATTGAGAGGCATTGATTAAACTAGACCAGACTGTGTGGATTTCCTTTGACAAACTTGACCTAATAAGGAGAGTTGATGATCAGGAAGTGCATTTTAAATTTAGGTACTTGATAAAATCTCACACTGGCTATGATCAGGGAGGTAAAAGCCTCGAATTCATTGAAAATACAAGTTGGATCAAAAAATAGGAGGAAAAATAAAATGTTAGTGTTCACCAGGAGTTTTAGTGACTTTGTGGGTAGAATTCACTGAGCTTTCTCTGCACCATTATTAACTCTGACTTAAATTTTCAAATGTGCTATCCTGTTGATAATGAGGAAGAGAGTTCAAGGCTGCAAAAAGATATTAATGCACTGGTGAGGTAGCCCCCAAACAAACAGATAGAATTCCTGAAAAATGTGAGGTACTTCACGTGGGGAAGATGCCTCATAATGTATAAAAACAGGTCTCAAAGTTTGTGTCTCTACATTTGAGTATAGCAAGATGAATGGTTAAAGCAGCATACAGGAGTTGGGGCAATAGAATATAAGAACAGGGATATCATGTAATAACTAATAATGCTAAGACATAACTAAAATACTTTTACACAAGTCATAAAATGGAGATGCAGAAGAAATTTACAGGCTGAAGAATTCAAGTTAATGTGAAGGTGTTGATGAGACAGATTGTGTCATGTCATGAGAGAAAAAAGTGCTTGACTGAGAGATCAAAGTTATTAAGAACTGAAGAATTAGTGCAGAAACAAGAAAAAATAATCACTGAGTAATGGGATTCTGGAACAGAAAGGGTAGTGGTGGAAAGAACCATTGTTCCACTTAAAAGGTACCCAGATGGCTCTTAAAGAACTATGAGCAAAAGATTACAGACCCAAGAAGAGCTGGGAAGTGGGCGTTACTCACATTGTTCCACTTATGTGTGGCATTAGATAACAAGATGAATTGTCTCCTGTGCCATTAATTTCTATGATTGGTCAGCAGGTATAACTGAATAGCAATCAAGGGATGAAATCCAGGCAGATAATCTTCCCGACCTCACCCAAATTCAGAGCTATGAATAGGCCTACAAGCAGTTAGTTTGGTTAACATCATAAAACAAGAAATAAAATCATTGACTTTTAAAAAAAATCTGCTTAGATATCAACTGAGAAAGGAAATGGAGCTCAGCAAACATTGTCAAAGAACATTAACAGCTTTGCTCTCTGATATTTTACAATCTAGCATGCTCTGATAGCCGGCCCTTGAGGGCTGGCTCATGATTAGCTGCACATTTGGTTGTCAGAATACAGGAACATTTGCTTTTGGAGCCATTTGAAACATCAAGTGGTATGCTTAAAGAGAAAACAGGTGAACTGTAGTAATAATAATAATTTTTAATGGCACCTCGTGTCTCAGACATCATTATTCTACCCAGAGACCAACAGAAAATTTCCTTGAGACAATTTATTTTATTATTAAATACATACTTTCAAAGTTATTTCTGATTCTTTTTGCTGACATTGTTGCTAAACCTTTGACTCAACATTTTAAAAAAATCAGTGTTCAATTTGGGCATTTCTCTGCTTAATCTGAACACAAGATAGGATTTTCTTACTGGGAGTGTTCTATGCAATTTCCCTCGTACAGTTTCTTATTTATAATCAAAGTGAACTTAAGCTGCAAGTCAGCCTTCTTTTTTAACCAATCAGTAAATAGATTTTGGTAACTCTCAGCCATACTCACTCTCTCAGCTACAGCTCTAACAGACTGGATGCTAGTCCCATAAAGATTGTCATTATATTGCCCAGCTTCAATGAACTTATTGTCCTGTATATCTTTTTCCATCTGTTCTCGGGAAGTTACAAAATGGTAATCTTGCCCATCAATTTCATTTTCACGTCTTGATCTGGTGGTATCTGCAAGGCAGTAAAATAACAACTGATTAAATTAGTGTTATGAACTACATGAAATGCCCATATACTGCTCCTTCCAAGACCCTCATCTAAGATTCAACATATGCCACAAGCCTGAAACATCAGTTATGTATCTCAGCCTTTGCTACATAAGGGACACTGATCTGCTGAGTTTCTCCAACATCTTGTGTTTTTACAACATATGCCACTGTTCCCTTCTCTCTCATGTACCAAATTTGGACCTGAATGGGCAGTACGTTTTATCAGAAGAAGTGGCATGTAGATTTAAGGATGTACAAAGACCAAAACAGAATGACTTGTAAGATGTACATTTTAATTTAAATCAGCACTGACATATTTGTATTGTATTTTGGCCACTAGAGGTCCTTCATTGAATACAGATTCAGTTGACTGGTCTGTGTCTGCTTGGTTCATTTTCTATTCCAGTTTTGACAAGAAATTTTTTTGGAGTGACTTCTACTCAAACATTAATTTCATCAGTAGCACAGTGAAAAAATCATTGATTGCAAATAAAAGTTATACATGGTCTTTGAGTATATTCAATCTATTCACATCAACCCATCCTTGGTCAATTCAATGTTTGTTTAAGTCCAAGTGTCTGGAAGACAAAAGTTCCACAATAACAGATTCAAAAGAACATTTTAATAGCATGCACACAATCAGATTTCAGAAGTACTTACGAGGTACACAGGAACCAAACTTGTTTGGGAATTCAGAGATCAGATCATCATTAATTCTGTCCTTCATTGGTCCCAGAATAATTATTGGTCGGGCATAATGAACTAAAATTTAAAACAGGAACAGAGACCAACATTTATTCCAACAACCTTAATTAAAACAGTAATCCTCTTACCATACCCATACCGTACAGCTGTAGTGTATCCAAAAAAATTTAGCAATGCTCTTAAGAGTTTTATGAGACCATTTCACAAATCAGCTATCTCCACTATGAGGGAGTCAGATTGGAGATGCATAGGAACTTGTAACTTCTAAATTCGTCTGCAATCATCAGACTTGGGCATGCATCACAAATTAGACCATTTCATAGGAACAGAGGAAGTAGGAACAGGAGTAGGCCAAAAAAGGCCCATCGAGCCTGCTCCGCCATTCAATACGATCATGGCTGATCTAACTTATGACCTAACTCCACCTACCTGCCTTCTCCCCATATCCCCTAATTCCTCTATCATGTAAAAATTTATCTAACCGAATTTTAAATAATGTTTAATGAGGCAGCCTCAACCACTTGCCTGGTTAGAGAATTCCAAACATTCACTACTCTCTGTGAAAAACTTTTTCCTCATCTCTGTCCTAAATCTACTCCCCCGAATCATGAGACTGTGTCCTCTCGTTTTAGTTTCCCCGGCCAGCTCAAAAAACCTTCCTACATCTATCCTATCCATACCCTTCATAAATCCTATATGTTTCTATAAGATCTCCTCTCATTCTTCTGAACTCGAGCGAATATAATCCTAGACGATTTAATCTTTAATCATAAGTCAACCCCTTCATCCCAGGGATCAACCTAGTAAACCTCCTCTGGACCATCTCCAAAGCCAGTATATCCTTCCTCAAATATGGAGACCAGAACTGGACACAGTACTCCAGGTGCGGTCTCACCAGTACCTTATACAGTTGCAACATGACCTCCCTACTCCTGAATTGAATTCCTCTAGCGATGAAGGCCAATATTCCATTTGCCTTCTTAATGACCTGCTGCATCTGCAACCTAACTTTTTGCGATTCATGCACAAGCACTCCCAAGTCCCTCTGCACAACAGCATGCTGTAGTTTTTCACCCTTAAAATAATATTCAGCTCTTTTATTTTTCTTGCCAAAGTGGATAACCTCACACTTACTAAAATTGTACTCCATCTGACAGACCTTTGCCCACTCATCCAGCTTAACTATATCCCTCTGCAGACTCTCCACATCCTCATTACAATTTGCTCTTCCACTCAATTTGGTGTCATCCGCAAACTTGGCTACACATTTTGTCCCCTCCTCCAAGTCATCAATGTAACTGATGAACAGTTGTGGGCCTAACACTGACCCCTGCGGCATCCCACTTACCACTCTCTGCCAACCTGAAAAACTCCCATTTATCCCGACTCTCTGCCTCCTGTCAGACAACCAATTTTCAATCCATGCCAATATATTTCCCCGGACTCCACTTTCCTGTAACTTAGTGATAAGTCTCTTATGCGGCACCTTATCAAATGCTTTCAGGAAATCCAAATATACAACATCAACCTGTTCCCCTCTATCCACCGCACCCATTCTATCCTCAAAGAATTCTAACAAGTTTGTCAAACAAGATCGCCCCTTTCTAAAACCATGTTGTGTCTGTCTGATTGAACCCTTGTGTTCCAAAAGTTTCACTATTTCATCTTTAATGACAGCTTCAAGCATTTTCATCCAGCATGAAAACAGGCACACCTGTTTATACTAATCTTTCACTAATCGTATAACATTCCCACATTGGCATCAACTTCCTCTCAAATTCTACCACACCCCCATACTTTAATTGCTCATTGGAAATTGTCCCTAACCTTCCTACCAACCCGCAGAGGCGAAAACCTGTGCATTCACAGGGAGAAAATGTGAACCCCAAAATGACAGCAGTGGATTAAACTAAAGTGTCTGGAACAATGACACAGAGCTACAAGTTGCACCATTGTGAAACCCATTGAACTCAGTATTCCCAAACAGTCATTCATTGAAGTACCAACCAGGACTGAGCTATGCAGAGATAGGAAATAAAACAACTATTTGAGAAAGTAGCGAACAAAGTACATGGTTAAGTACCAACCACATTAACCTAATGTCAGTAGTCGAGGAAATGCTGTAATTTTAAATGAAGCATGTAACAATAGATTGAGGAGCCCAAAATGGGTTTATCCAAGGAAAATCACAATCACCAAAATTACTGTGCTGGAGAATATAGCGAGCAAAACAGAAAAGCTGAAAACTACTGGAAGTGGTTCAATTTACTATTTAGAAGGTTTTCAATACAGTCAACAAGCTTAAAATACATATCCATGATTTTAAAAATGGGTAATATTTGGGATGGGTTGAGAAATGGTTAATGGACAGAAAAGCAAGCTGATCAGACAAAACACTTGATGTTAGCAATGGACAGGGTGAAATGAAGGGATTGTTTCTGTGCTTTATAAGACTTAGATGCAGTAAAATGTACAAGAATGTGAAGTTATCCACTTTGATGCACTAAACATAAAAACAGTATTTTTAAATGATGATAGATTGGGCAATGTTGATGTTCTAAAGTTCATAAGTGTCCTTATACAGAAGTTACTGAAAGCCAACATGTTGGCATAGAAAGCAATTAGTAAAGCAATGGCATATTGGTCTTTATGAAGGATATTTCAGTTCAAGAGTAAATATCTCCCTCAACAATTATATAGGGATTAGGTGATACCATATCTGGAGAAGCGGTTTTCCACTGATGACTGGTATCAAAAGACAAATTTAAACTGGAGGAAAAAGATACAAGGAAGATGCAAAGATTTTTTTTTCCTTTTACTAGGCAATAATGTTATAGTGGGGACTGAATGGAATATTCTAAAGAGGGCCAGATTTATGGACTCAGATGAGTAGCATCTTCCACACAGGAGCAGTTTTGTTTTGATTCTAGATTGCACAAATGTTGAATTACTTGATCTAATATGCAGATGGTAGGTTTTATATTGGGGAATATTGAAATGGCACACAAATAAATGGCTACTTTGTGTCTATTTCCATGGAAGTGAAATCAGAGACCCAATATCTAGTAAGAATGGGGAATTAAAGGACAATGTATTAGTAAAAAGCCTATTGCATTGGTTTACAGATGCCTAACCTTTTATCTTGGATCGTTGGGACTGGACACCTGCCATTGTTTGGAATCTTCTAAATTTTGGAAGCATTTTGATTTCAGTCCCTTTAAGCTCGACCACCTGAGTCATGCTGCCGTCTCTCCCCTCATCCCAAGTCGCACTGCCGTCTCGCCTGCCCGAGCCACCCTGCCATCTGTCTTTCCCCTCCTGCCTGAATCGTGCTGCTGTCCCTCTCTCTCCCCCACCCCCCAGCTCCTGCCGTACCAGCTCACTGAAGATGCACTGAAAAGCTTTGCATACTATCTAGGTAAGTCAACTCATTCTTACACCAGGTAGTACAATCATAAAACAAAATTACAGTATGTAGTGTTACATAAGGTCAAAAAGTGCAGAGTATCGTGTTTGAAGGGGAAAGTGAAGGGTCCATTCAAGAGCCAGCTAAAATTAAGGGGAAAAAAACTATCCTTGAATCTGGAAATTTGTATTTTCCAGCTCTTCTCTTCTGTCCAATGAAAGAGCTGGTGGAAGGATAGTGTTACCTGGGTGGTATAGGCAACTTTCCTGAGGCAACAAGAAATATAAACAGAGTCAATGGAGGGGAACATACACACGAGATCGGAGAATAAGAATTGTTAAATGTGAAGGACTCAAAGAACAAAACCGCAAGGTTTTGAAAGAACTGCCTAGAGAGATAACAAATGTTCTAGTTATTGCATTCTGGACATTGCATACACACATGCAAGTTCTTTGATAGATCTATCCAAATAATGCAACTCCTTTTGATGCATGACATGAAAACCTGGAAATTCAGATACAGACAAAATACACAAATACAAGTATGAAAGTTTTAGATGTGGCGTATAAAATTAATTTATTTGTTGATTATGTATTGGTGTATGTAATAAACCCAGCTCAGTCACTTTTGCATTTGAAGGAATGTGTAATACAATATGGATGTCTTTCTGGATATGAAGTTAATTGGGAAAAAAGTGAAATATTACTGGTAAGTGAAGGAGATTATTCAGTTTATAAGAATATTATTAATTTGAAGTGGACTGAGCGAATTAAATATCTGGGCATAATTTTGAATGTTAATTATCAATCTTTATATAACTTAAATTATGCTCCGTTAATGAAAAAATTAAAACTGATTTGATTAAATGGAAAGATTTACCTATTAATTTAATGGTAAGGATAAATACAATTAAGATGAATATCTTTCCACGTATACAATATTTGTTTCAATCTATTCTGTATTTACTTGATAAATTTTTTTTTAGAGATTTAAATAAAATGGTTAGGGAGTTTTTATGGAGGGGTAAATTTTCGAGAGTAGCTTTGAATAACTTAACTTGGAAATATGAGTTAGGGGGACTACGTTTACCACATTTTCAAAATTATTATGAGGCAGCCCAATTTAGTTCATTGATGGATTTGGTACGGCCTCCTAGTTGGGCTAAAATTAAGATGGCAAGTATTTCTGAATTTGAAATACATCAATTTTTGTTTAGGTGGAATATAAATTTGTTATAACAATATCGTGCCTATACTAAAACATTTATTTAAGTTATGGATGAATAAAAATAAAATGATAGGCTCTAAGGGTAAATTATTGGCTTTGACTCCGTTGTATAATAATCAACTTATTTCTTTTTCAATACATAATCAAAGTTTATTACATTGGAGATTCAAAGGTGTGAAAAATTTGGGAGATTGTTTTAAAGAGGGTAAGTTTTTGTCTTTTAATCAGATGAGGGAAGATTTTGGTATTGATAAGAATTCTTTATTTCTTTATTATCAAATTCGATCTTTGGTAAAATGTATGTTTGATAGAGATAGGATTTTACCTAAAATGACTACATTTGAGACTTTTCTTATGAAGGTACCAGAGAAGGGTTATATTTCATCTATGTATCAAATATTACAGGATGGTATGGATAAAAAGGGCTGGGATAGATCTAAAATTAAATGGGAAGCGGATATTGGTTTTATTTTTTCCAAGGATGATTGGTTAGATATCTGTTATGATAGTGTAACTAGATTGATAAATACACATTATGCAATGATTAATTACAACTTTTTACATCAATTTTATTTGACACCTGAAAAATTAAAAAAATATGGTTTTAATGAATCAGATTTGTGTTTTAGATGTGGTGATACGGTTAGAACTTTTTTTCATGATGCTTGGTTATGTATACATATACAATCTTTTTGGAAGAAAATTCAATCATTTTTAGAATACCTGTATAAGATTAAAATAGTTTTAGATCCAACAGTATTTTTATAGGTTTGGGATTAGATAAATTCCAGCTTAGTTTTGTATATTTAGCTTTATCCACAGCAAAAAAATGTATTGCTAGTACGTGGAAAGATACAAATATGATTGATATTAATAGATGGCATAAGAGATGAAATATTGTTCAATAATTGGAAAAAAATTATGTACGTTTCGCATAATTATAATTTTTAAATTAATAAGTAGCTGTTATACTTGGAATATTTACATTTCAATTTATATTGATTAGATTTTTACATGTATATTTAACTCTTTTTTTTTTAATATTTTTCTTTTTTATGGCTCTCCTTAGGAGAGTTGGCTGAAGGGGGGGGGGTTTCTTTTCTTTTTATATATATATCAAAAAAATGTTCATGTTTAATTGCTGTATATGTCATATGTTATTTGTTTTTTGAACGAATAAATAAAGTTAAAAAAAAAAAGAAATTCAGATACACAAAAAGATCTACTTACTCTCCAGGCGTGTCACTGCTTCATAAGACAGAACAGTATCATCCTGACCCTCTATGAAACAAGAAAATAGGAAGCCATTACAAATAGTTGACATTTTTCTCATTAAGATGTCATTACATCATCATCCTTCCCTTTTTCCATCTCCCATTCACCAACTTCTATACAAAGGTTTTGTCTATTCATCTTAAGTAGTATTGGAGGAAGATGCTGAGTATCACTATAAAAGTGAGGGACTATGTAGTGGAGCAGTCATCATCAAAGTTGTAAGGCTTTGGTGAGAACAGGTAAGAGACAAGGGATAGTAGGAATTGAAGAAAGAAAGGATCACCCTATTCAACAAACAAAAAGGATTCAGAAGGTATGCACAAGAAAGGGCAGATTTTAGATAGCATATATTTTATTCCTCTTGTCATTAACAATGAGAATGTCAGCCAAGGCAAATGAATGCTCCTCTTGCAGAATGTGGGCAGTCAGGGAGGCCAGCAGTATCCCTGATAACTTCATCTGCGAGAAGTACTATTAGATGCAACTTCTGACAAGCTGAGTTAAGGAAATAGAGCGGGAGTTGGATGAACTGTAGTTCATTTGGGAGGCTGAGGGGGTGATAGGAGTTACAGGGACAATATCATGTAGGAAGCAGGAAGAGGGTAAATGGGTGACAGGAGAGGGAAAGGGAACAGGTAGACAGTGCAGGACACCCCTGTGGCTGTTCCCCTCAATAACAAGTTACCAATTTAGATACTATTGGAGGGAACAACCTATCAAGGGACAAGCCACAGCGATCGGTTCTCTGCCACAGAGTCTGGTCCTGTGGCTGAGAAAGGAATGGAGGAAAAGAGGTGAGCTGTAGTGATAGGGGATTCCACAGATGGAGACAGAGAAGAGGTTCTATGGAAGAGATTGAGTATCGAGTATCTGAGATTGTGCTTCCCTGGTGCCAGGGTCCAAGATATCTCAGATCGAGATAATTTGCATTCTCAGGAAGAAGGATGAACAGCCAGATGTTGTGGCCTATGTAGGGACCAATGACGTGAGTAAGAGGTCCTATAAAGAGAGTTCAGGGAGTTAGGCACTAGGATGAAGGACAAGACCTCCAGGGTTGTGATCTCAGGATTGCTACCTGTGCCTTGTGATAGTGAGGTTAGAAAAAGGAGGATAATGCACCTTAACAAGTGGCTAAAAACATGGCTTCAGGTTTCTGGATCATTGGGCTCTTCTAGAGAAGGTGGGACCTATTCCAACGGGATGGTTTCATCTGAACATGACAGGGACTAATATCCCTGTGGGAAGGTTTGCTAATGCTGCTCTAGTGGGTTTAAACTGCATTTGCAGGGGGATAGAACCAGAATGCCAGAGCAGATAGAGGAGGGAAAAGATGATGTGAAAATTACATGCACCGTTAGAAGTGAATGGGTTGCACATGGTTGAAATGATCTCAGATGCATCTATTTCAATGCAAGGAGTGTTGTAGGAAAGGCAGATGAGCTTAGAATGTAGATTGGCATGTGGAATTATGACATTGTGGCCATTAATGAAACTTGGTTGCAGAAGGCACAGGACTGGCAGCTCAGTGTTCTGGACTTCCGTTGCTTTAGATGTGATAGAATGGGGTGGGGGGGGGGAGATAAAAGAGGGAGTTGAGGCATTGCTCGTATGACCACACTCATGGGGTTGTTATAGACTGCCCAATAGTCAACAAGAATTGGAGGAGCAAATCTGTAGAGATAGCAGACAGCTGAAGGGAACATAAGGTTGTGATAGGAGATTTTAAGTTTTCACATATTGCCTGAGACACCAAAACAGTAAAAGGGCTGGATGGTTTGGTGTTTTCCAAATTAATATATAGAGGTACCAACGAGAGAGTGCAATATTGAATCTCCTTTTAGGGAATGGGACAGGACAGGTGACAGAAGTATATGTAGGGAAACATTTTGAGTCCGGTTATCATAATGTCATTAGTTTTAAGTTAATTATGGAGAAGGATAGGTCTTAGTCTTGGGTTGAGATTCTAAATTGGAGAAAGACAAATTTTGCAGAAATGAGAAAGAATCTACAATGCGTGGATTGAGATAAGTTGTTTTCAGGCAAAGATGTATGAAATAAGTGGAGGACCTTCAAAGGTGAAATTTTGAGAGTATGGAGTTTGTATGTTCCTGTCAGGATTAAAGGCAAGGTTAGCAGGAATAAGGAATCTTGGTTTTTGAGGGATATTGGAGATCTGGTTCAGAAGAGAGAGGTATAGAGCAAGTATAGGCAACATGGAGCAAATGAGGTACTTGAGGAGTATTAAAAAAAAGCAAGAAAAACCTCAAGAAAGAAATCAGGGAGGCAACAAAAAGACATGAGGTTGCTTTGGCACATCTAAAGGAAAATCCTAAGGGTTTCTACAGGTATATTAAGAGCAAAAGGATAGTAAGGGACAAAACTGTCTTCTTGAAAATCAGAGTGGTTGGCTTTGTATGGAGCCAAAATAGATGAGAAGGATCTTAAATGTTTTTGTTTTAAATCAGTATTCACTCAGGAGATGGGCAGAGTTGTGGGAAAGAAGGAAAACAAGCAGTGAGGTCATGGAACCTATACAGATTAAAGAGAAGGAAGTACTTGCTGTCTTAAAGCAAATAGGGGTGGATAAATTGCTAGGGCCTGACAAGATATTGCCTCGGACCTTTAGGGAGCCTAGAGTAGAAATTACAGGGGCTCTAGCATAAATATTTAAATGTCCTTACCCATGGAAGTGGTGCTGGAGGATTGGAGGGTAGATCACAGTGTTCTCTGGAAATTAATTATAGGCCGACGAACCTAACGTCAGTAGTAGGTAAGTTATTGAAAGGTGTTCTAAGAGATTGGATATGCAATTATTTGGATAGCCAGAACCGGATTAGGCATAATCCACATGGATTTGTTCATGGTAAGTGTGTTTAACCAATGTTACAGAAATATTTGAGGAGGTTACCAGGAAAGTTGACAAAGGAAAACTGTGGACTCTTTGACAAGGTCCCACATGGGATCTTAGTGAGGAAAGTTCAGACGCTATGTATTCATGGTGAAGTTGCGAACTGGATTCGACAATGGATGAACGGGAGAAGCCAGAGGATAGTGGTGGATGATTGCTTCTCAGACTGGAGGCCTGTGACTAGTGGTGTGCCTTAGGGATTGGTACTAGGATCATTCTTGTTTGTCATCTATATCTAGATAATAATGTGGTAAATTGGATCAGCAAATTTGCAGATGGCACTAAGACTGGATGCAATGTGGACAGCAAAGAAAGTTGTCAAAGTATGCAGAGGGACTTGCTGAAAAAATGGAAGAAGGAATTTAAGGCAGACAAGTGTGAAGCATCGTATTTTGGACAAACCAAGAAAGGAATGCAGTACAACAGAGGGATCTGGGAATACAGATACATAAATCCCTGAAAGTGGTGTTACATGTGGATAGGGTTGTAAAGAGATTTTGGCATATTGGCCTTCATAAATCAAAGTATTGAGTTCAAAAGTTTGGATGTTATGTTGAATTTGTAAAAAAACATGAGTGAGGCCAAATTTGTAGTACTGTGTGCAGTTTTGGTCATCTAACTACAGGAAAGATATCAATAAGATAGAAAGAGTGCAGAGAAGATTTAATTCACTAGGATGTTGCCCGGACTTCAGGAAGTGAGTTACAGGGAAAGGTTAAACAGGTTAGGACTTTATTCCCTGGAGTGTAGAAGATTAAGGGGTGATTTGATCAAGGTATTTAAAATTATGAAGGGGATAGACAGAGTAAGTGTAGATAGGATTTTTCCACTGAGGGTCAGTGAGATACAAACCAGAGGACATGGGTGAAGAGTGAAAGGGGAAATGTTTTGGGGGAACTTCATCATACAGTACTGGTGGGAGTGTGGAACAAGCTGCCTTTGAGGTAGTGTATGTGGGCTAATTTTTAACATTTAAGAAGAATTTGGACAGGTACAGGGATGGAAGAGGTATGTAGGGCTATGGACTGGGTGCAGGTCAGTGGGACTAGACAAAAAAAGATGGTTCGGCACAGACTAGAAGGGCCGAAGGGGCCAGTTTCTGTGCTGTAGTATTCAATGGTTCTATGGTTTTATTAATGGAAGTGCCCATGAGAGTTTGTCATTTGAATGATAAAAGTTTGTGAGCTGAGTTTCTTATGGATGTCTCCTATGGCAAAGTGCAGGCAAAGGGCATCTTTTTGAATTTGAGGACTGAACTGTTTATCCTAACACTGTCAGCTATCCATATAGTGCTCTATGCTGGATAAATGCCCTGAAAATAAATTGTTCAAATCAACTGTCCACTTGAAGATCCTATCACACTTCAACCACAATAACACTATGTAAAATCTTCAGTTCAGATCAGGGTACTCTGCAATCATCCAATGTTAGGTAGTTTCCTCAAAAGGTCGTCTATGTTGCCAGTTTGTGAAGTGGCTGGCTCACCTGAGGACAAGAGATATAACTGAATTCCAACAAGTGTTGAAAAGTAGATGAAAGACACGCCAAGGGATTACTTACTGGAACTGCTTTCACTGTCACTAGTGTTGGATGTCATGCACTCTGTAAAAATAAAAAGCAGTGTTCCGAATATTGCAGATCATATAGGAACAAACAACTGATGGGCCAATTGACCTCTGTAACACAATTCTGACTATAATGTAATCGTTTCCTACACAATCTTTACACTGGATATTTTCACGTGAGCTTGAAGAAGGCGCTGATCAAAAATTACAACCCAATTCTCAATGTTGAAAACTACCTGTTGTCCCTTGGCAGATGCATATAGAGTGTCTGTAAATGGCCCCAAATATAAAAGAGATCTTGACTATTCCTTGCCAAGTCCCACTTTAATACTGAAGGCTGTTGGCTCAATGCTTGTCCTGTTTCTGAGTATGTATGGCAAAGAAGATCTTCCCTAGTCAGGTAATGGGTATTCAACAATGATTGTTCCCATGTATAGGAAAACAAACTACATTTCTTGCCAGAATACAATGCATCTCATTCAGCACATACAAGTAACCACAGCAATTATTCTTCAAGTGTCTGTTAAAAATATCTGTAAAATTTAAAACCGTGACCATTGTTCACCTTTCAATTCTCATTCTATGAATTACGTACAGACTACATTGTCACAAAAACTTGTATTTTTATAGAAACTTGTTTTTGCAACAAAAAAATACTGTCACCTATTTTGTAATCAAGTTTACATTAACACTATGTACAGTGCAGCTGCTCAATATGATAGTTTATTGTACAATTAAACAGCAAAAAAAAACTTTCACTAGCTTAAATTGTATGTGATATCTATAGGAGATAAAGGAAGATCTGGACTGAAGCACTCATGGCATTGGGAAAGTAAGATCACTTGAGGTAACTTGAGGAAGCAAGAAAATGAAATGTAATTTTAGAACAGATTTTCAAACTCAGATGATGGTGATTTTTACATTCATAAATGCTAGTCTCTCACTTACTCAGGTTCTTCATCCCGTAATAGTCATCACTCAATCCAGGGAACTCCTGGATCCAATCACCGGATAGCAAAAAAAATTGAAATAATACAGAAACGGAGATACAGAAACAGAGGAAAGCAGTGAATTAACAGCTGGACCTGCAGTGAAAGAGCAAAATAGAGACAGCTATCGGGACCACTGCAGCAAGTAACAAGGATGTCATTGGTCTTAACCAGTGTACAATGAGCATTCACATTGAATGGCAAGGATGTCAAATTGAAAGTATATTAGTGTTGAAATAGATTGGACAAATGTGACAATGTCAAAATGCGGACGATTTTTTGGTAACTGTTTAATAAAAGCATTTTTTTTAATCTGAAAAATATCATGTCTCAATCTGCCCACTGTTACATTTTGCAAAACTAGACTCGTTTGATACTGCTGAGGCCCCGATTCGAACAATGGAATCACAAAGTACAAGCATGTTTCATTAATGACTATAGCATCCTGTTCCTTTCAATCAGAAGTCACACAAGCCTATACAGTTACTTACGGTCATGGTCACCTGTGTGCTCCTGCACAATATTCTCTTTGCTCTTGTAGAAGGCAAGCTTTCGGGACAAGAGGAAGCTCTTTTTACGCTTGGCTCTGGATGACTGTGAAGGAGAAGAGGATGGAGGACACAGGAGGACAAATGGATGTATCACTCATGCAAAACATGTTGTAAATATGGATAAGCAGTGACATGGGAAGCAACCTTCCAGATAGAAGTGTATTTTTGATTCTGTACTGCATGTTTCATCTTCCAAATCAATGTTTGCCGTTAGCCATTATTGTTTTGGCTCTTTAATCGCAATGAAGTATTTGATTGAATCCCAACCATAAGTGCATTTTCTATTTCCAGAACCTAATGTAGGCAAATACTACACTGAAATTGCATGGGCCTCTTCAGCGCTGGGATATTTGTATGTCGTGAGTTATGTCTTCCTGATATTACAATTGTATAACTATAATGTGGTCAATTTGAAGAGCTCATAATACCAAGATAGCCCTGCCATTAGTAAAACAGGTCATCACACCTTGACCAGGATTTTCCAGCCATAGTCTAATAATTAATAATGTACATACTCCAAATGCTTTCAAACCCCCAAATTACTTAAATGTTCCAGACTATATGCGTTGTCTCAAATTATCTTTAAATCAAACCTTTGCAGAAGCAAAGGAAATTTCTCATCAGTTAAGTACATGATTGCCGAATATAGTTACCAGATGTTAAAATATATCACGGTAGGCAAAAAGCAAATTTTAAAATTAATATTTTGATATTAATGATTCCCTTCACTATGTGCCCCACCTCTGTCTACTGCTTTTTTTCTTTGGCTTGGCTTCGCGGACGAAGATTTATGGAGGGGTAATGTCCACGTCAGCTACAGGCTCGTTTGTGGCTGACAAGTCCGATGCGGGACAGGCAGACACGGTTGCAGGGGAAAATTGGTTGGTTGGGGTTGGGTGTTGGGTTTTTCCTCCTTTGCCTTTTGCTTTTTTTAGATAATAGCAAATTCTACATGTCCTATTTACTAATGAAGTTTATTTTTATCTTTATTGGAAGTCACTGCATCACCAGCTTTACAAGATTTAAATAAAGAGAAGTGTTTGAAATGATAACATTATCGAAAAATGTAAACAGATGAAACCATTCCAGACCAACACTCAAATACATTTAAGTATTTCATTGGGCATTTTGGTTGTACTAAGCAAATTTGAATAAAACATGCCTTCCACCCCTACTGTAATTAAGAAAGCCCTTGTCTGTGTTTCTACTCACGCCATCTGTCCCCCATACAGAACAAGGACAGAGTTCCCTTGGTTCTCACTTTTCATTCCACCAGTTTCTGCTGCTGAAACACCTTTTCTTTTAACTTTCATCAAGTATGTGATACCACCACCAGCCACTTCTTCCCCTCCCTACCTTTCCCACTTTTTGCAGCAAAAGTAGGGAGGGGAAGGGTAGGGAGCCTGGTTGGCTCATCCCTCTTCACCCATCCTTCCACCCCCTTTGCAGCTGTAGTAGGTGAAATACTTGTCCCTACAAACCTCCCCCACCCCCCAGGGCCATAAATGAACCTTACAAATGATGCAGTTGCACATGTACTTGATATATCCCCTCTCAGACCAATCTCAAAATGGGCTGCAATCTGAAATGTTGATTGTCCATTTTTCTCTGAGAATGTTGCCTCACCTACTGAATTCCAGATTTGCTGAACAAAACACGAGTATGACTAATTGCAAACTTTCCTTTACTGGTTAATCTGAATCACTTCAACACTCACAGGACACAACAGAACATGGAAATAGCAGAAATCAGTCTTTTCATACTCTTGGCTCAGTTAACCTGATAAGAAAGGCTTTGAACTACTGGAACATGAAGCCAGAAACATCATAACATTTAATGTAGATCCCAAATACCCTTGATTTTGATTTCAGAGGCTTACTCCCATACCTGAGTGCAAACCACTATCCAACAAACTTCCAACATAAGCCAACAAGCTTCTGTCCTATTATTTGTAAAACCCTACCCCCAGAACAACATGAACTAGGAGATGCAAATAACACCACTATCCATCCCCTCTCCCTTCCCAGGAATAAGTCCTTCCACAATGTAACATGAACTATGAGGGATGTTCCCTCTACACTGTCCCCAATTCCCTGGATAATTGGTATCATGCAGGTAGCACCAGCTTGTATTTCAATGCAGTCCTCCAAGGAGAACAGCACCCATTTGAAACCAAGTATTCGACTCTATAAAGTGACAATAGCTCCCTTCACTGCTAAGGTCTAAGTTTGGTTTGGTGACTTTATATACCGAGAACATTTATAATTATTTAAAAACCTATTGAGGTCGAGCAACACGTATGGGAAGAGAAACAGATAACCGTTCTCCACAAGCAATGCTCAATACTTTCAAAATTTTCTCCTTTTATTTCAGATTTCCTAAAACATTCCCACTATTTTGAATTTTCAAATTTATAGCGTTGGCCTGGAATGAAACACAAACTTTAAAATTATATTGCAATAAAAACCTCAAAATTTAAATGCATCAAAGACATTATTGGAAATAATGACTATTAAATGACATGCAGGCATGAGCAGATACTCAATGGATGGGGATGTGTAGTCAGCAAGAATCTGTAAATATACGATTCTGCTTTTTAATGAGTTTTCCTGTTAGAAATAAGTACTTGAAGAA
Source organism: Narcine bancroftii (assembly GCF_036971445.1). Lineage (NCBI taxonomy): Eukaryota > Metazoa > Chordata > Chondrichthyes > Torpediniformes > Narcinidae > Narcine > Narcine bancroftii. The sequence continues at coordinate 20,608,658 of NC_091476.1, read as the reverse complement.
CTTAGAGCAACCAATACACAATTTATCAACAACTTGCATTTGCACACCAAATGTAATACAAAAAAAAAATCCCAAGGCTTTTCATTGTCAACAATCAACAACTGATACAATAACAAGAGAATTTGGGGGGATTAGGAGAGGGCTGTTAAAGATACATTTACCTAACAGTGGAACCCAGCAAAGCAATGAGAAGAGGTGGTGGGATGGCAAAATTAAATTTCTTGGAAGTTTTTATGAAGCTGGGAAATTCTAGGGATGGAGATGGAATGTCAAGGCTATTAAATCATAAAACTTGTGATGCAAATTTTAAATTTGAGCTTTGGAGGACAAGGAGTTGGTGTGACCGTCACACCACTTTCTGTTTCCAAAGGCACACACGAGTCTTACTGTCATTTGCACATTATTTTATTTAGGGCTGTTCACATGATCTACTTGTAGCTCAAGATTTCTAGAAATTTCCAAGAAGATATCGTGGTAACTGAATAATTACATGATAAAATGGGAAATAGTTGCAGTTTTCCAAATTGCAGTAACTGAATTTGGTGTTGATTGAAGTAGCGTATAGAAGGGTTTGCCTGTACTATCACAAATTTTAAGCCTGTACAAAGCCTCCAAAGATGAAGGGACAACAGAGAGAAGGAAAACAGAAAAGCCAGCCCAGAGACACAAACAAAATTTATATCAAGTGGCAGAGGAGTGGTACTCCCAACCCAGTTCAATAGTTATTGAATTGGTTGAGCTTTTGTACAAAGATATTCTACTTGCAAGTCCAGTGGCAGCTGTACATAATATTGCAAGACAATGGGAACAGAGCAGCAATAGCAATCAGCGCAATTAGAAATTTTACAGATAAACCATTTCATTATACATACCATTGTCTGCCACTTTTATCAAGATCATGCATTGCCTATGACAAGCATTAACACGTAGTTCTATTGTTGTGTCTGAACAACCTACTAATGATGCATGGACAACTGCCACCTGTGAATGTACAGGGGTCATCTACTGCATCTGGTGGTCCCCTTGTGGTCTCTTCTACGTTGGAGAGACTGGAAGATCACTTCATTTAGCACTTTAGTTCTCTCTACTACAATAGTGGGGATCTCCCAGTGGCAACCCATTTCAATTCCTGCCCCTAACCCATGCCGACATTTCTGTCCATGGTCTCATGCACTGCAGACTGCAGACTGAAGTCTAAAACCACCCGCAAATTGGAGGATCGATACCTCGTATTCCGCCTGGGCACTCTCAATTTTAAAATTTAAGAACAATTTGTGCAGGTACATGGCTAGGAGGGGTATGGAGGGCTATGGACCAGATGCAGGTAAATGGGACTAGGCAGAATAATAGTTTGGCACAGAACAGAAGGCCCTTTTCCCGTGCTGTAATATTCTATGATTCTTGATGTAAACAAAGAATAAAATGTAAACAAACTGCAATACAGAAAATAAATATTCACTAATAAATAATGTGTGAAGTAAGAGTCCCTTAAATGAGTCTCTGATTGAGTTTGTTGTTGAGGAGTTTGATGGTGGAGGGGGAGCAGTGGCCTGCTTGGTTTTTGTTCATACTCTAGCATTTTTATGTTTTAACTGACAACTAATCATTCTTCAAAACATGGTAAAGCCTCACATTGCATGATTCATTTGCACGTTGACCAAGTTGGTTATCAGGTGTAGTAGGTATGTTGCTTGAAAATCCTTCTAAGAACAGAAATCTACAGTGCCGTACAGGTCATTTGGCCCACGATATTGTGCTGACCTCAATCTTCTCTAACAACTGCCTAGAATTTCCTTACTGCATCACCACCCCCTCCCATTTTCAATGTACCTATTTAATAGTCTTAAAAGGTCCTATTGTACCTACCCACAGGGTTGTTGTGACTGATCTTCTGCCTGTCTGCCAAGGTAGCTGAATATTCTCAGGGTAGGTCCCAATTAGTGGTAAATCACAGCATTGCACATATTTTATCCAGTTTGCTCAAAGTTCTGCTCACCTGAAACTGCAGCCAACATCCTATACTTTAGGCTTGATCATCTATTCTGGCTTAATATCAACAGATCATTTCCCAAGTGCTTTTATTTCAAAATAATTATTCTCAGCAATGTCTGATTCCACCTCATCTCTGCAATCTCAGTTTAAATGGTGTTCAAGATAAGATTTTCAGCCTTTTTTGCTCTCCCTCTTATGCAGAACCTTAGCGATAACTATGGGAATAATTTAGCATTGTGCCTGGATTCTGAAAATCCTTCTAAGAATAGAAATCTACAGCACAGTACAGGCCATTTGACCCACAGTATTGTGCTGACCTAATAAGCTTCTCTAACAACTGCTGAGAATTTCCTTACTGCATAACACCCCCATTTTTCTCAGTTCAATGTACCTATCTAATAGTCTTAAAAGTCCTATTGTACCTGCCTCCACTACGTTGCCTGCAGCACATTCAATACACTCCCCACAGTGCGAAAAACATACCCCTTACACCCAAGCACCTTAAAACTATGCCCCTTGCCTTAAGAGGCATGGAAACATGTCTGGTCTCGGCAACATCTAATTTCATGCTTTTCAAAAGGTCAAGCACATCATCTTCCTTCATGTAATACGTTCAAGAGTTTCTATCTGTTTAATTCATCCTTACAATTGACATAGTCCTTTTCTCTGTTGAATACTGAAGCAAAGTATTAATTAAGGACCTCTGCTACCTCATCCAGCTCTATGCACACATTTCCTGATGGGTCCTATCCTCATACAACTCATCCTTTTGTTCTTCACATACTTGTAGAATGTCTTGGGGTTTTCCTTAATCCTGCTTGCCAAGACATTCTCATGGCCTCCTCTTGCTCTCCTAAGTCCTTTCTTGCTCTTTCCTGGCAATCTTGCAATTCTCTTGAGCTCTATCAGTTCCTATCTTCTCACACTTGCTTATTTAACCTTATCATCCTTTCCCTGCCTTAATGAAATATACTTGTGCAGAGCACAATGCAAAGTTCTCTGAACATTTTCCACATTTGGGCCGTACATTTCCCCGAGTACATCAGCCCCTAATTTATGATCCTTGCCCAATAGCATCAAATTTTCCCAAACCTCAATAGATGGTTTTCCAAATAGTCTATCCCTGAACTTCTCCAGTGCTATGGTAAAGGAGAGAAAGTTGTGATCACTTTCTCCGAAATGTTCATCCACTGAGACATCTGAAACCTGATCTGGTTCATTTCCACATACCAGGTCAAGTGTAGCCTCTCCTCTAGTTGCCCTATCTACATACTGTATCAGGAAACCTTCCTGAGCACACTAAACAAATTCCACTCCATCAAACCCTTCACTCTAAGATGGTGCCAATCAAAATTAGGAAAGTTAAACTCACCCATCACTACATCCTTATTATTTTGCACTGTTCCAGAATCTGCTGAACCTACCCCAGCCCCATCCTCAATGATACACATAAAGCCTGCCACGTTCAGCAGCGATTCTTGCCCCCGAAACAGCCAAGCCTCTGTAATGGCCATGACATCAAGTTCCGCATATTGACCCACGCTCTGAGTGTATCTGCTCTATTTCTAATACTCCTTGCATTAAAGTGCACACATTTCCATCCATCTAACATTCGATTTATATTTCATCCACTGCTAATCTTTCCTCCAAGTTTCACTACACATAGCATTTACCATTTCAACAACTGTTTATCATCTGACCTACCACTCCAGTTCACATCCCCCTAGCCTAGCTCGTTTAAACCCTCCCTAACAACTCTATCAAATCTGCCCGCAAAGATATTGGTCCTTCACCAGTTCAGCTGCAACCTGTCCTTTTAGTACAGGTCATATCTTCTCCAAAGAAGATTGGTCAATCTCATGAATTCTTCTCATGTGCAACATCTTTTCAGTTTTAGAATCTACAATAAAAAATCTATTATTTTGATCACTGTCACAATTGCTTCATTTACCTTTTCTCCAAAAGTAGCTCAAAAGATATTTGCTAAGTACCTATGCTTTGCTTCACTGTGTTAAAGGTGTTTTGTATGTGCAAGTTTGCTTTATCAGTCTATCAGATCCAACAGACACAATTACATTTATGGCCTTTTATATCTGAAAAGCAAGTTTAAAAACAGATTTGGAGGAAGATTCTTTACCCTCATATAATATTAACTAAGGTCTTGGAATTAAAATAGATACATTCAGAAAGCATGATAGACGTGACCACCCAACAGCTTTGAGTCGAGTTGTCTGCCAGTGGGTCAGAGAGGGTTAATTCAAGGACTCATTCCCTATCCATTTGGTTACAACTGCCCTTGTGATTTATGATTAAAAGTGAAAATCAGTGTTCAAATCAATGAATAAATATAAATGCAGGTGTAAATTAATGTATCAGGCAAGTGGGCACTACAACAAATGATTGTGAGAATGTGGATGGTTATGAGGACCTATTGTTGCAGCTACCTTTCACTGTTGTAGGTATCCTGACTTCTTGTATCTTAGACCTCAACTGCTCAATAACCAGAACATTTTCTGCTTTCAATTTCAAATTGTTTAATTGCACTTCTGGTGCTTTACTTGTTTTTGTTGGGGAAAGCAAACAACAGAATGAAGAACCAAATCCAAGCACGAGCATGAGCCAATGAACCAAATCCCAAACTGAAATATGGGACAACATGGAAGATTCGTAGTAAAGGATATAATTTGATTATGATGAAACAATTAATTGCAGCCTCCAGCTAATCAGGCTAGTCAATCCATGCTTACTGCTCCACGAGGCTAGGCAAGATCGGGTCCCATTTGCAAGACTCATTCCATCCCCACTTTACAAACTGATGTACAAGTTGAGAAAATTCAATTAGACTTTTCCTAAACTTATGGAACATGATTTTTCTCCTGGTGATTCAGTTCTGTTAAAGGCTATTATACCAACCAGGATACAGATTAGTGCAACACAATGGGTCTTAGAGGTTTCGAGATTGGAAGATCTAACAAAAAAAGTGTCACCAAAATCTTTCTCATGTGCCTTTGTGTATATTTATTTGACTTACCCCTTTTATTTCAATTACTCCAGGACGGGCATGGAATTTTACTGTTTTTAATCTTGCCCTCTCTTTTTTTTCAACTCTAAGAAATAAAAATACAAAATATCAGACATCTGTAACTGGAACCTGATGACTCATTCCTAATTACATTAAGAACACTTAAAGACCAGTGCCAAGGCCATGCAGAAAAACAATGCAAAATGAATAATCTATAGTTCAGGTTCCATTTCACATTCTGACAGAGCAAAGACCAAGTGTCTGTGAAAAAAAATAAATAGCAAATGCTGAAAATATCAAATAAAATTAGAAAATTCTGGATAAACAGGTAAAGCAGCATCTGTAGAAAAAGATATCCTGATGATGGAGCTGTAACCTGAAAAAGTAACTTGTTCTTCATTCTCCGATGCTGCCTGACTGCCTATCATGCCTTACAGAAGCAGAAAGAAAACAATTACCCCTGTTGAACGGTGGCCGGTAACATTACCTCTTTTATGGCAGTCAAAAGACATAATCCAAAATTTGTGATTAGACACCCCAGACATTTATTAGAACATTTATAGAAGTAAGGTTAGGCAAGAAAATGCAAGGCCAATACTTAACTCAAATTAATGTAAAATACTCCCACGCTTAGTTTTTCTTCATAGATAAAAATTGACATGAAAATGTAGCAACAAATACTGTAATGCAGCCAACAAGTTTTGCTATCTAGGCAGCATAATAACATCCTCAGCTTCTCTAGATGTAGGGATGGCCTGCTTTGCCTTTGGTCAGCTGAAAGATCAGGCTTGGTCACAGAACATCAGGTTTGCCACTAAGTGCAAGGTGTACAGGACAGTCGTCATATCAGCCTTGCTATATGGATGTGAGATGTGGTACAAATATCAGAGTCACTTACGTCAGCTTGACCAACTACAGCAGCATCACCTACGTTCCCTGATAAGGATCACCTGGCAAGATAGGGTCCCCAATATCAAGGTCCTTTCTCGAGCTGGAATGCCAGCAGTTTCAACCTTGGTGATGTCAGCCCAACTGCGCTGGGCAGGACATGTTGTCAAAAGCCCTGACAGAAGACTGCCCAAGGACATCTTGTACAGCCAACTGATTAGTGGTACCCAAAAATGAGGAGGCCAGCAACTACGGTACAAGGATGTTCTGCACAGGAGCCTAAAGAAACCTGACATTGCCCCATCAACAGGGGAGGATCTGGCTCAAGATTGCTCACAGTGGAGGGACTCCATTAGAAAAGGCGTAGATGCTACAGAGAAAAATCTCAAAGAGTCAACAGAGGAAAAGCACAGGAAGAGCCATGACAGAGCTTCTGCCCCTATTGCTCCTCCAGGCCTCACCTGCCAAGTATGTGGCAAACAGGGCCTTTCAAGGATCGGCCTGTACAGCCACTCCAGGATGCACCTATCAAACCCCACACACTGATTGAAAGGAACCATCATCCTATGGGATGGACAGTCAGAAGAATTACGGCATGAAGGGGACGTCAATTTCATGCTCATGGCTGTTTCAACTATTGTTCTGTATCAATCTATATGTGACGTAAATAAATTATGTCATGTTATCAGATCACAATTTTAACCAATATTACTCTTGAATCCTTTTTTCCAAGTCTGTCTCCCATCTTTCCCTTGATTTGTGCAAGCCCGGCTTTAGGCTATTGCTTTTCAATAGGAAATACGTCGTAGATATAAATTTACTTGTGACCCCCTTTTGAAGAGGAGCCTCCACATCACTACACATTGGCGGGGTCATGGTTGGTCCTAAACTATCTCTTCAAAAGATTTTAATTGAAGAGAGCAAATCATACCTATTTTTTTAGCTGTTCAAATGTCATAAATTGTCCTTGTTCATAACAATCCTCGATACACTTGATCCCATTACAGTGTTAAGTGTCCAGGATTTTATTTCCTAATGTCTTTGTTATTAACTTATTTAGATACAAGGGTTTTTTTGAATATAACCCCACTTTTAGTCTTATACAGTTATTAAAGAATGTAAGATAAATTTATTTGCTGATGATGTATTAATATATTTGACAAATCCAACCGAATCTCTGACTAAGTTGCAAGATATATTGGAAGATTATGGTGAGGTTTCTGGGTATAAAATAAATTTTGATAAAAGCCAAATTATGCCTCTTAAAAAAAATTATAGATGGCTCCAACAAGGAAGTAACTTTGGTTGGCCACAAGGGGGTATTAAATATTTAGGGAAAAGGGTAGACATTAACCCTGCAGAATTTATATAAATTGAATGACCACCCCTTGCTTGGAAAGGTTGAGGAGGATTTACGTAGATGGAGGAGCTCGCCCATTACTTTGATGGACAGGATCAGTTGTATTAAAATGAAAGTGATGCCAAGACTGCAAAATTCTTCAATCCTTGCCCATTCTTACACCAACAAGTTTTTTTTTAAAGCACTTAACAAGCATGACAGACAATTCTAAGATGCCAAGCGTCTCCATGTTAAAACTTATTTGTGTGGACGACGATTAACCGATTTAAAAAATATATTATTTGGCTGCCCAATCAAAATTTATAGGATTTATTTTTGAGGGGGAGGGGAATATTCCTGATTGGGGTCAAATTGGTTGACATATAGCGGGTGAGAAGATAGCAGAAGATTTAATTCATAAAGGGAATATTAAATTACTATATTGTCTGGAAAGACAGATAACTCCATTTTAAAACATATCATTTAGATATGGCAAAAAAATTAATAAATGTATAGGTCTAAAAGTGGTGGTAGGGAAGTTACTGGAAAAAATGCTGAGTGACAAGATTAATCTACACAAAGTGGGAATTAGTCAAAGATTGAATGGCTTTGTTCAAGGGGGAGAGCCTATCTGACCTATTTGATTGAACTTTTCAATGAGGTAACGAAGTATACTAACAAGGGTAGTGACACTGATGTATTCTGCATGGAGTTCTGTAATGCCTTTGACAGGGTCCCAAACCAATCAAAACCTGGATCCAGGGCAAGTTAGTAAATTGGATCCAAAATTGACAATTACAGGAGGCTTAAAAGGATCCTGAAGATGGCAGAATAATTAGATAAGGTGGTTAAGGCGGCATATTGGATACTCGTCTTCATTAGTCATGAAAAGAATGCAAGAACATGGAAGGCGCAATTTTATAAAATATTGGTTTGGCCACAACTCTAGTGCTGTTGCCATCTCACTCAAGAGGGTGCAGAGGAGATTTCAGCTGTGAAAAGAGGCACGAAAGGCTTTGGAGCTACAGGTAACTTAATTGGGATGTGGAATATTACGAGAAACATAAAGAGGGTAGATAGATTTTTCCCCAATATATTTCTTTCCGAAGTTAGTGGGTGGTATGAGAAGTCGAAAAGAAAGAGTCCCAAGATACTAGATTGATAAGCTGACTTTCACTCCCATTCAACTTCCTTACTTCTAGCAGTTTTTAAAAATCCATTTTGTAAGAAATTTTAGACCAGGTGTCTGTGATCTGATGGTGAAGGATTAAGTAAGCATTAAGTGGTTTAGAAGGAATCATGGACTCTTTTTTCCTGCCAACAATAAATGGAATACAAAATCCATTCAGGAAAGTTGATTAAAAATCCATTTCTATGCTTTTTATTTCCATTGGCATACGTATTCTTATATTAAAGTTTCATGTTGAGCACTTCAATTATCAAGGAATACAAATGGGGATAGCACAGATGGGCAGTCATTTCACCATGATGGTCCTAAACTATCTCTTTACTAAATCTTTTACTGTATTTCTCTATAGGACAGAGCAACTGAGGGAGGTCAGATAGTTCCCTTTCACCAAATCCAACTGGCCTTAAACAAGCCAGATTTTAAAAAAAGGCACAATTTGAGGTTAAAGCTAACAATGAACTGTTATATAAAACAGGATGCAGGAATCACAGAAGGGTGCAGATCAGTCATAATAACATTTGGTTGACAAGCAATAAATATGAGATGGAAATGTGTGGGATTAAAGGGAGGATAACAAATTGATCTTAAAAACTAGCTGGAAATAAGAAAGCTAGGATGGGAGTAATTTCTCAGTCTGGTTCAAAGAAGATATGGTGTCCTTTGCAACTCTTTTTTCCCCCAACTCCAGCCACCCATTAACAGATCCTATTGATTACAGATGGAAGTGGACAGCTTCTTTATATTAATATGTAGAATCCCAGTTCTGTGATCATAAGTATGCCCTCATGTACCCCTTTACTCTACGTGTCTGCATTATGGTTATGTGCATTTAGGGCCATCTTTCCATGAGGAAAAGTGTTAAACACATCTCATTACGTACTTGATTCATGATTAAAGTGCAGATGGTCCTGTTCGACAAATGTCTCTTCCCAAGACTTGGAAAGTAAATGTTGTATGAAAGCTCAATTCTATTCTGACCTTCAGAATTTAAGGGCCTGGAGACCACCAGAATGTCAGTTCGTAGCAGTTGGCACAGCTCAATCTGTATGTTTGCAGTGAAACAGAGCTGACAAAGACGGATGTCTGCTTTGGAGGTGTCATGTTCTGTAAAGACAGGTGCTCAATCAAATAATAAAAGATATAAATGTATTGAAGATGTCTGTAGTTGCAAATTTTGGCTCCTTGAAACCTGCTTTTCACCTGGTTGTTTCCACTGTCATGTGAACAATACTGCCATTTCCACCACATATTAGATGCAAACAGTAATTCAGAAGTAATTGGCAATACTTCTGAAAAATTATGCTAAGGCAGCAAGAAAATAGGATGCAAAAAAAAAGTGCTGAAATAGATATAATGCACAAATTTTTTATTAATTTTAAAAACTGACAATCATGCTTTAATAATTAGATAAAACTGACCTTGCTACTTGAACAGATTTTATAAAGGTTCATACAGCCACATTTAAGTCATGGAACATCTACTAAAACTACATTGTTTAAGTTTACAGTTAAAGCACAAGATGTCCTCGCCCAAATAGGTTTCTTCTTTCAACCCTAAAAATTGCACATGAGAATTTAGAACCCAAAAGGATTGTGCTTTATATTTTCAAATGATGCATGCCATCAGCAAGGCTCCAAGCCACCAACTATACCATTACAGCAGCATACAATGTGCCGATCTTGGAAAAATCAGGAAAGACATATTGGACTTCGTTGTGAGAAACAATAAATATCCAATTTTAAGTGAGAGGCAATTTTTTTTTTAAAAAGTGGATTGATTTAAGATGACGAAGTGTTAAAATCATTACAATACATTTAATGAAAATTGAGGGAGAATTCTTTTCCCCCCAAAGAAGCAGTCAGATGGATTAAAACATTAGGCAAATTTCACAAGAAAATAATAAATATCCTCCCCTTAATTCCACTCCCATGTCTTGAGATCTTTTGGAGAGTGTGTACATTTTTGATGTCCCTACCCCAGGATAAGTAAACCTGCCATAGGGATACTGCAGCATACATTCATCACAGTACATTTTGGCATGAGAGCTAAAGCAGAATGAGATGGGTAGGATATGCCTGTATTCAGTGGGGTTTAGAACGATCAGAGATCATTTCATGAAAAACTTAATTATGCTTTAACTTATTGATCTCCAAGGTTTATTCCTCTGACTTGAGCATCAAGAATTGCAGAGCATAGGCTCAGGAATAAGGAGATGGCCAATAAGACAAGAACTGAAACATAAAGGAATATATATTTCGATAGTCAGGGACTGATTAGGGAAGTCAACATGGCTTTGTGCATAGTAGGTCATGTTTAACAAATCTTAAGAGTTTTTTTTAAAGTTACCAGGAAAATTGATGAAGGAAAGGCTGTGTACTTTTTAGTAAGGCCTTTAACAAGATGCCACATGAGAGGTTAGACAGGAAGTTTCAGTCACTTGCTATTCATAATGAGGTTGTAAAGTGAATTCAACACTGGCTTTATGGGAGAAGCCAGGGAGCAGTAGTGGATGATTGCCTCTCTGACTGGAGGCTCGTGACTAGTGGTGTGGCTCAAAGATTGGTACTGGGTACATTGATGTTTGTCATCTATATCAATGATTTAGATGATCATGTGGTAAATTGGATTAGCAAGTTTGCAGATGACACAAACATTGGATGTGTAATGGATACCGAGGAATTCTTTCAAAGCTTGCAGAGGGATCTGCACCTGCTGGAAAAATGCAGATGGAAGTTAATGTTGACAAGTGTGAGGTGTTGTATTTTGGAAGGACAAACCAAGGTAGAACATACATGGTAAATGGTAGGGCACCTTTGATCTGGGAATACAGATACAGTACATAATTCCCTGAAAGTGGCATCACAGATAAAAGGGAGCTTTTGGTATTTTGGCCTTCATAAATCAAAGTATTGAGTACAAGAGTTGTGATGTTATATTAAAGTTGTACAAGTCACTGATTAGGCGAAATTTGGAGCATTGTGTGCTGTTTTGGTCAACTAACTACAGGAGAGATATAAATAAGAATGAATAAGTGCAGAGAAGATTAACTAGGATGTTGCTGGGACTTGAGGAACTGAGTTACAGGGAAAGGTTAAATAGGTTAGGACTTTATTCCCTGGAGCAGAGAGGAATGAGGAGAGATTTGATAGAAGTTTACAAAATTATGAAGGGAATAGATCCAGTAAGTGCAAGTAGCTTTTTTCCCTCTGAGGTTATGTGAGATACAAACGAGAGAAGATGGGTTAAGGGGGAAAGGGTACAAGTTTAGGGGAATTGTTTCATAGAAAGAGGTGGGAGTATGGAACAAGTTACTAGCTGAAGTGGTGAAGGTGGGCTGAATTTTAACATTTAAGAAAAATTTGGTCAGGTACATGGATGGGAGGGGAATGGAGGGCTATGGACTGGGTGCAGAATACTAGTTCAGCACAGACTAGAAGGGCCAAAGGGCCTGTTTTCTGTGTGGTAATGTTCTATGGTTCTAACTTGAAGGTTGTGAATCTTTGGTATCTTTAGATTAATTTCTGGTATGAGGGAATAAAGCAGGATGAAATAGCAGAGGTTATACCATTACTCAGTGGAGTGTTTGAAGACAATATTTAAAACAATTACATTAATTCTAGTATCCAGCTCTTTGCTTCTTAATATTAGCTACCGGGAACTTGTAGAGGCAAGTTATTTTTTAAAAGTAATTTGAAGATATTCTTTATCTCAGAAAGACAAGAGTCCATTTATTATCAGCTGATTTTTAGACATTCAGGAAATCAGGTAGGACATGAGCATTATGTAGAAAATCACACTTTACGGAGAGATAGAGGAGGCTTAAATAGGCTCTATTCTTGCTAACATTATATGCAGATATTTGATAGATTCACTATTCTTTTGGGAAAGGGAGGAAATTGAAAAATCATTGATACATCAGCAGGAGAATTTTTAACTTACCGTTTCTTGCTGGGTATGACACCAATTTGCTCACTTTCACCACGAGGTGTGACAAGTCGCGCTTGCCACCATTCATCATCAGAAGCATTAATGACATGTAAAATATCACCATACAAGAAGCTCAGTCCTTGACTCGGCAGACAGCTGTCCTTGGTTCTATCATAGTCAAAGAGAGCTCTGAGAAAAGAGAAGAGATAAGTTCAGAGCAGAAAGTGGAAATATCCCACAGTTACAGGGGAGCACCCTCAAATCTGGAGCAGTGCAAGACATTGAACCTGTACATATGGACCCTGAAAGTCAGCCCCAATGAAAAATAACTCAATTATAGCCACCAGTTATTTGAAATCAATACAGTAGAAGTCTGAAAAACTTCTGGGGTATTGCGTTGGTCCGAATTTTCAGATATCAAATTCAAATTTAGGAGGAATAGAGAAGAGACAAATAGGTAAATTTTGATAGTTTATTAATTAGTAAATACTGCATGCTTCATTTATCAAAATGAGCAGTTTTAAAGAAAAATAAGGCTGCTTGTGACTGATGTGCATCTGTGGCGTTAACACATACTCACCAAATCCCGCTAAATTAAAAAAAGTTTGCGAGTTTTCAAAAAGTCAGCATTTTCTAATGGTCTGGATTTCTGGACTTTGACTTTATCATACAAGATCACAAGATAAAGGAACAGAAGAAGGCCACTTGGCCCATCGAGTCTCTACCGCGACTCTACCCTAAGCTGAAGTATACTCACACCTAGTTCCAATTGCCAGCCTTTTCCCCATATCCCCTGATGCCCCAATAAATTAGATACTAAACAATCTCCTGCTTAAACTTTCCACCACTGTAAACAGTAATGAGTTCCACAAATCCACAACCCTTTGACTAAAGACGTTTTTTCTCATCTCTGTTTTAAAAAGGTAACTTCTAATTTTAAGACTGTGCCCTCTTGTCCTTGATTCACCCAAGGGAAACATCTTTTCCACATCCATTATGTCAAAACGATTTAAAATGTTTCTATGAGATCCCTTCCCATTCTTCTATATTCCAATGAATACAATCCAAGTGCTGCCATATGTTAGTCCTTGTATTGCAGGAATCATCCTAGTAAATCTCCTCTGCACTCTCTCCAACAGCATCACATCCTTTGTAAGATAGAGGGCCCAAAACTGCACACAGTAGTCCAAATGAGGTCTTACCAATGCCCAAGAGCCTTAACAGCATACTTTTATACACTATTCCTCTTGAAATGAATGCCAACATAGAACACATATTGTTCAACGCTTTCTTTACTACTGATCCAACCTGGTCATCAACTTTAAGGTTTCCTTGCAGGAGGATGCCCAAATTCCTTTGTACTTCTGAGGTTTGAATTATCTCCCCATCCAAATAGTTCTCTGCCTGTTTATTTCCACTACCAAAATGTAGAACAGTACATTTCTCAACATTGTATCTCATCTGCCACATGTTTTTGCCCAGTCCCCTAAGTTGTCTATATCCTTCTGCAACTTTTTGGTTTCTTCAACATTTCCTGCTCCGCCACCTATCATGATGTCAAGTGCAAATTTGGCCACAAAACCATTCAATCCACAATCCAAATATTTAATATAAATTGTAAACAGTAGCGGCCCAAGACCCATCCCTGTGAAACACTGCTTGTTACATACAGGCAGCCAACCTGAACAAGATCCCTTTATTTCAACCCTTTGTTTCCTGCCTAACAGCCAGTTTTCATTCCAATCTAATATCATCCCTGTAATTAAGCAGCTGCACATGTGACACCTTATCAAAAGCCTTCTGAAAATCCAAATATACAACATCCACAGCCTCCCCTTTGTCCATCCTACCTGAGACTTCAAAAAATTCTAATCGGTGGGTCAGGCAGGACCTATCCTGTCATGCATCTTTAGATATTTCATAATCATGTCTTTGAGGATCGACTTTAATACCTTCCCAGCCACCGATGTCAGACTAATAGGTCTCCCCAACAGCTCTAGCAAACTCTTCCAGTTCAGGTGCAGCCCATTCCTTTTGTAGAGGTCTGACCTTCCCCAGAAATTATCCCAATGATCTTGGAATCTAAAGTCTTTCCCCCTGCACCAACTCTTCTTTTAACTTCTTCCCTAACTCCATAACTTGTCTCTTGAGGACCTCATCTCTACTCCTATATATGTTATTGGTTCCCACGTGCTCCCCTTCCCCTTCCAGAATGTTGTGGAGTCAATCCGAGACATCCCTGACTCTGGCACCTGGGAGGCAACATACCAACCTGGAGTCTCGACACATTCCAACAAACTTACTGTCGGCCTTCTTAATCAACGAGTCCCCTATTATTAAGGCTTTCCTCTTCTCAGCCCTTCCCTTCTGAGCTGAGGTGCCAGCCTTTGTGCCAGAGACTTGACCGTCTTGACTTGTCCTTGGTAGCTTGTCCCCACCAACAGTATCTAAAAAGGTATACCTATTGTCATTGGGAATGTCCACAGGGGTACTTTGCAGTACCTGTGTCTTCCTTTTTCATCCCCAGATAGTCACCCAGTTATTCTTCAAAGGTTTCCATAAAAACAAAAGGAAAATATATTGAAGCATGATTCTGAGCAGGGAAATGCAGTGAAGCAACTACGACTGCCACCCTACCCACCTACCCCACACCCTGCTGCCTTGATCCCCTGGCTTACCTATCCCAAACCTTCTCACCCCCAAGATATGCAAGCATTTTCTTCAAATCACCATTTGCACCTGGGAACAGTAGTTTTTATGAAGCATTCATTAAGAAAAAAGAGGATTCACCATGTAATTATTCAACTATAAATCCCTGTACTTAAGATTGGAGAATTTTCCTCATTGTTCCAAGTAGTACATAAATTTAAAGCAGACAATGGGTTAAACCAAAATAAAGTTCTCTCTCCGAATGGCATCAAGCATTTAAGGTTGAGTACAGTACAACTAGGGACACAGAAAACTTAATTAAGCTTAAAGCATAGGACTGACCTTCCCAGCTTGGTCTCATTATTCAGTGACACCCCAATTAATCATTATTTTCTCCCTTTATCTTAAACTCCATGTTTGAATATTCTTCAACAAAAATTTATCACAATCTTTCAAAAGTTCAATTGGTCAAGTAATCAAAATAGGATTGATTTCTGGCATCACCCTCGGATTTTAATTCTAAGAAAATTTCCACCTAATTCTATCAAGAATAATAAGACTGTAAGGTTGTACCTGTGACTGTTCCACTCAATAACACCTATACCATTTTGGATTCTGTTAAAGGGGTCAACCTACCAGGGACAAACCATGGCTGTCAGGTCTCTGGCATGGAGTCTGGCCTCGTGACTAAGATAGGAAGGCAGGGAAAGAGGTGAACTGCAATAATTTGAATGTCATAGGGGAACAGACAAGAAGTTCTGTGGAAAAGATCGAGAATCACAAATGCTATATTGCCTCCCAGGACCCAGTTTGGGATGTCTCAGATAACATTCACAGCATTCTTAGAGGGATTGGGATTAGTCCATGTATAGATATTGGTAGGAAGGGTGAGGAGGTCCTGCAAAGAGTTCAGGGAGTTAGGCACTAAGTTGAAGGACAGCACCTCCAAGGTTGTGACAACAGGATTGCTACCCATACCACTTGCTAATAAGGTTAAAAATAAGAGGATATGCAGCTTGACTCATAGCTAAAGAGATGGTGCTTCAGATTTCTGGATCATTGGGGTCATTTCCAGGGAAGATGGCACCTTTACTGGCAGGATGCTTTGCATCTGAAATGGAGGGGGTACTTGCACAGATCCTTGCACGGAAGTTTTCTAATGCTGCTCCAGAGGGTTTAAACTAGTTTAGCAGGGGGCAGAGAATGGAGCAGATGGTGGAAGGTTTGATGCAATGTGTAGTGAGTTTGTGAGAAAGGACAAGCAATGGAGGGAGCATAAACATAGTTGGAGGGATTGAAATGTGATTATTTCAGTGCAAGAAGTATTAGAAGTAAAGATGAATTTAGAGCATGGATTAGCATGTGGGATTACGACGTTGTGGCCATAACAGAGACTTTGCTGATGCAAGGTCAGGATTGGCTCATATAGGCACTGGGTTTAGATGTTTTAAAAGGGAAAGAGTGGGAGATAAAAGGGGGAGGGGGAGCAGCATTACTGTTCAAGGATAGTATCACAGCTGCAGAAAGGGAGGATGTTGTGGAGGGATTGTTCACTGAGTCTGCGTGGTTGAAAGTCAGATACATGAAGGGAGCAATCACTGTATTTGGAGTAGTCTATCAGCCCCTAAATAGCCCTGGGGAGACTGAGGAGCAGATAAGTAGGCAAATTTTGGAATGGTGGAGAAATAACAGGGTTGTTGTTATGGGAGACTTCAACTTTCCTAATATTGACTGGTACCTCTTTACTCCAAGAGGGATAGATGGGGCACAATTTGTCAGTTGTATCCGAGGACTCCTGACACAGTAATGTGGACCAGCCAACTAATACTGGGTAGTTAATCTGGTTAGGTGACAGATCTCTCGGGGGAGCACTTTGGTGAAAGTGAGCACAAACCTCTGACCTTTTAGCGGAGCTATAGACAAGGATAGCTGGCTCTGAATGGGCAACTAAAGCGGCATCATCTGCAAAGAGTAGTTCACGGACAAGTTTCTCTTGTGTCTTGGTGTGAGCTTGCAGGCGCCTCAGATTGAAGAGACTGCCATCCGTGCGGTACCGGATGTAAACAGCGTCTTCATTGTTGGGGTCTTTCATGGCTTGGTTCAGCATCATGCTGTAGAAGATTGAAAAGAGGGTTGGTGCGAGAACACAGCCTTGCTTCACGCCATTGTTAATGGAGAAGGGTTCAGAGAGCTCATTTCTGTATCTGACCCGACCTTGTTGGTTTTCGTGCAGTTGGATAATCATGTTGAGGAACTTTGGGGGACATCCGATGCGCTCTAGTATTTGCCAAAGCCCTTTCCTGCTCACGGTGTCGAAGGCTTTGGTGAGGTCAACAAAGGTGATGTAGAGTCCTTTGTTTTGTTCTCTGCACTTTTCTTGGAGCTGTCTGAGGGCAAAGACCATGTCAGTGGTTCCTCTGTTTGCGCGAAAGCCGCACTGTGATTCTGGGAGAATATTCTCGGCGACACTAGGTATTATTCTATTTAGTAGAATCCTCGCAAAGATTTTGCCTGCAATGGAGAGCAACGTGATTCCCCTGTACTTTGAGCAGTCTGATTTCTTGCCTTTGTTTTTGTACAGGGTGATGATGGTGGCATCACGAAGATCCTGAGGCAGTTTACCTTGGTCCCAACAAAGCTTGAAAAACTCATGCAGTTTGGCATGCAGAGTTTTGCCGCCAGCCTTCCAGACTTCTGGGGGGATTCCATCCATACCTGCTGCTTTGCCACTTTTCAGTTGTTCGATTGCCTAATATGTCTCATCCAGGGTGGGAACCTCATCCAGCTCTAGCCTTAGGGGCTGTTTGGCCTGGAAGTCAGCCTGAAGAAAACTGAGGTCCTCCATCAGCCAGCTCCCCACCATGACTACCAGCCCCCCCATATCTCCATCGGGCACACAAAACTCAAAACGGTCAACCAGTTTACCTATCTCGGCTGCACCATTTCATCAGATGCAAGGATCGACAATGAGATAGACAACAGACTCGCCAAGGCAAATAGCGCCTTTGGAAGACTACACAAAAGAGTCTGGAAAAACAACCAACTGAAAAACCTCACAAAGATAAGCGTATACAGAGCCGTTGTCATACCCACACTCCTGTTCGGCTCCGAATCATGGGTCCTCTACCGGCACCACCTACGGCTCCTAGAACGCTTCCACCAGCGTTGTCTCCGCTCCATCCTCAACATCCATTGGAGCGCTTACACCCCTAACGTTGAAGTACTCGAGATGGCAGAGGTCGACAGCATCGAGTCCACGCTGCTGAAGATCCAGCTGCGCTGGATGGGTCACGTCTCCAGAATGGAGGACCATCGCCTTCCCAAGATCGTATTATATGGCGAGCTCTCCACTGGCCACCGTGACAGAGGTGCACCAAAGAAAAGGTACAAGGACTGCCTAAAGAAATCTCTTGGTGCCTGCCACATTGACCACCGCCAGTGGGCTGATAACGCCTCAAACCGTGCATCTTGGCGCCTCACAGTTTGGCGGGCAGCAACCTCCTTTGAAGAAGACCGCAGAGCCCACCTCACTGACAAAAGGCAAAGGAGGAAAAACCCAACACCCAACCCCAACCAACCAATTTTCCCTTGCAACCGCTGCAATCGTGTCTGCCTGTCCCGCATCGGACTTGTCAGCCACAAACGAGCCTGCAGCTGACGTGGACTTTTTACCCCCTCCATAAATCTTCGTCCGCGAAGCCAAGCCAAAGAAGAAGAGACAAGGATAGTAGACAAAATGGTAAAGTGTTTAATTAGGAAGGGCTAATTATGATGGGATTAGGCAGGAATTGGGGAGAGTAAATTGGGAACAGATGTTCAAGGGGAAAAGCACAGAACTAACGTAGAATATATTTAGGGAGCACTTGGACGGTATTCTGGAGAGATTTGTTCCTCTGAAACAAGGAAAATATGGTAGGAAAAGGGAACTGAGGTTGACAAGAGGTGAGACAGCTAATTATGAGAAAGAAGGAAGTATACACAAGGCTTAGGAGACAAAAGGCAGTAAGGGCTCATGAGAATTATATACATGACAGGAATGAATTTAAGAAAGTACTTAGGAGAGCCTGAAGGGGGCATGAGAAGGCCTTGGCAAGTAAAACTCAAGAAAACCCTGAGGTGTTTTCTGCATACATGAAGAACAAGAAAGTTGAGAGTGAAGTTAGGGCTGCTTAAGGATAAAGTAGGGAACATGTACATGGAGGCAGAAGTAGGGGAGGTCCTAAATGAATCATATGCTTTACCAGAAAGAGGGATCTCAGACAATGTGAGGTCAGATTAGAACAAGGTTATATGCTGGAGCATGTTGAGATTAAGAAAGTGGAAGTGATGTATATTCTTAAAAATATTAAGATTGATAAGTCCCTGCAATCAGATAAGATATATCTCAGGTTATGACAAGAAGTGAGGTAAGATATTGCTAGGGTTTTGGCAATGATCTTTGCATCTTCCCTGGCCACAGGGGAGGTGACAGAAGATTGGAGAATGGCAAATGTTGTCCCCTTGCTTAAAAAAGGTTATAAGGAGAATCCTGGGAATTATAGACCAGCGTGTCTTTCATCAGTGGTGGGAAAACTACTGGAGAGAATTCTTACAGACAAGATTTATGAGCATTTAGCGAAGTATAGTCTTCTCATGGATAGTCAGCATAGCTTCGTGAAGGTAGGTCAAGCCTCACAATCCTAACTGAGTAAGGCATTTGACAAGGGTTCCCAAAGTAGACATTCAGAAAGTCATAAGGCATGGGATCCATGGATTCAGAATTGGCTTGCCTGCAGAAAGCACAAGAGTTGATGGAATGTATTCTGCCTGGAGGTCAGTGACTAGCGGATGTGTTCTAGGACCCCCCCATCTTTGTGATTTTTACAAATGACCTGAATGAAAAATTAGAGGGGTGAGTTAGTAAGTTAACAGATGATAAGAAGGTTAGAGGTGTTGTGGATAAAAGTAGAAGGATGTTGCAGATTACAACAAGATATAGACAGAGTTAGGTAGAGCAGTGGCAGATGGGAGTTCAATCTGGATAAGTAAGAAGTGATGCATTTTGGAAGATCAAACTGGAAGGTTGAGTGGAATAACAGAGGGACCTTCTGGTCCAAATCCATAGATCTCTCAAGATTGTCTTGCAGATTGATAATATGGTTAAGGATTATGAAATGCTGGTGTTCATTTGCCAGGAAATTAAGTTCAAGAGCCAAGAGGTAATGTTGCATCTCTATAAAATTGGTTTGATAACACCTGGAAAATTGTGTTCAGTTTTGGTCACCTCATTACAGGAAGGATCAGAATCTATTGTCGTGAACATGTCATGAAATTCATTGTTTTGCAGCAGCATCACTGGGCAAATATTGCTATGAATCACATATCAAAAATAAATAAATGGTGCAATAAAATAGCAGAAAGTGGGCTAGTGTCTGTGGATCATTGTCCATTCAGAAATCTGATGGTAGAGAGGATGAAGCTATCATTGTGGTGCTTGGTGTTCATCTTCATGCTCCTGAACCTCCTTCCTAATGGCAGCACTGAGAAGAGGCTATGGCCTGGGTGGTGGGGTCCTTGAGGATAGAGACTGCTTTCTTAAGGTACTACTATCTGTACAAATTTTCAAGAGTCTTTGATGACGCACCAAATCTCCTCAAACTTCTCACAAAGCATGTCCGTTGGCAAGCCTTCTCATGATTGCATTAGCGTGGACAGATCCTGAGAGATGTTGACACTTAGGAATTTGAAGTTCTTGACCCTCTCCACTGCTGACCACTCTGAGGATTGGTTTGTGTTCTTCTGATTTTCCCTCTGAAGTCCACAATCAGCCTCTTGGTTTTGCTAATGTTGAGTGCAAGGTTATGGTTGTGATACTACTAAACTAGCTGATCTATCTCCCTCCTCATTGCCAACTGTGAGTCTGCAGAAGACTGGTGTCATCAGCAAATTTGTAGATGGCATTTGAATTGTGCTTAGTCACACAGTCTTGGGTGTAGATTGGGCTAAGCACACATCCTTAAAGTACTCCTTTGTTGATCGTCAGTGAGGAGACGTTGTTTCCCATTCATACTGTCTTCTTTCAATGAGGAAGTCAAGGATCCAGTTGCAGAGGGGGTGCAGATGCCCAAGTTTTGGAGCTTGTTCACCAGCACCAAGAGAATGATGGTGCTGAAGGCTGAGCTGTGGTTGATGAAGAGTAGCCGGATATATGTGTTGCTGTTGTCTAGGTGATTCCGAGCCGGTGAGATTGCATCAGCTATAGAGTGATTGTGACAGTATGCGAATTGCAGTGGGCCCAGATCTTTACTTAGGTATGTGTTAATTCTGGTCATGACCAACCTCTCAATTTTTCATCACATTAGATGTGAGTACTACTGGGCAATAGATATTGAGGCAACTCACTCTGTTCCTCTTGGGCAACGGGATGATTGATGCCCCTTTGAGACAGATGGGAACCTCCAAATTGCAGCAGTGAGAGATTGAAAATGTCTGTGAACACTCTGGCTAGTTGGTTGGCACAGATTTTCAGTACCCTGCCAGGTATGCCATCAGGGCTTAATGTGGAAGCTATGGAGAGGGTTTGGAGGGGGTTTACCATGATGGAGCCTAGATTGACGAATGTGTCTTGTGACTCAAGGTTAACCGATCCAGGGCTTTTCCCTTTAAAGTGAAGAAGGATAAGAGAGGACATAATAGAGGTCAACAAAATTATGAGAGGCATAGATAGGGTGGACAGTCAGCACCTTTTTATCAGGCCAGATTAACAAACACCAGAGAACATCTGTACAAGATGAGGGGAGGAAAGCTTAGGGGAAACGTCAGGGGCAAAATTTTTTTAAAAATACACAGAGAGTAGTGGGTATCTGGAATGCATTACCAGGATTGGTGATGGAGGCTAGTACAAAAGGGATATTTAAAAGACTTAGACAGGCATATGGATGCAGGAAAAATAGAGGGTTATGGCTGTGAGGTTGGGAAGGATTAGTTTGTTGAATAGGTTTATATAGGTCAGTATGACATTGTGGACCGAAATGCCTGTAATGCTCTCTGTTCTGTAATCTTTTCCAAATAACATCTTTAATCATCTCAGTTAGATCACCTTTTAATTTGTATATTTTAGGAATCTTCGGCAATATTTTCTACTCATCTGTTCTTAAAAGTAATCTATTCAGGAAATATAATTTTTCTGACTTGTAGGGTCCAGAACTGAACAAAATGTCCCAAAGAGTCTAATTACACTTCAAGTGTTTGTTATATTTCCATATTTCTGCACTCCATTACATTACAAATACAAGTTACCATCCCATTATATTTAAAGTCTATTTGTATTTAGGACCATAGAAGGCTACAACACAGAAAACAGGCCATTTGACCCTATAGTCAGTGCTGACCATTATCTCGCTTGTCCCACTCATGATTTCCATAACCCTCCAGACCTCTCCCATCCATTTAACTATCCAATTTATTCTTAAAACACAAGATCGAGTCCGCATTCACCACATCAGAAGTGAAGAACTTCCCCCTAATGTCCCCCTAAACCTTTCCCCTTTCAGATTTAAACTACGACCTCTCGTATTTATATCCTTCACTCTGTCTATATCTCTCATAATTTTGTAAACCTCTATAAAATCTTCCCTCAATTTTCTTCACTCCAAGGAATAAAGTCCTAACCTGTTTAATCTTTCCTTGTAACTCAACTTATTAATATCCTTCCTATAGCCCAGAACTGTATACAATATTCCAAATTTCACTTCACCCATGTCTTAAACAACTTTGACATAACACCCCAACTCCTATACTCAATACTTTGATTTATAAAGGCTAAGAAGCCAAAAGCTTTCTTTACAACCCTGTCCACATGTGACGTCACCTTTTGGGAACAACGTATCTGTATTCCCAGATCTCTGCTCCTCTGCACTCCACAGTGCCCTATCAATTACTGTGTATGTTCTACTCTGGTTTCTCCTTCCAAAAATGCATCACCTCACATGTGTCTGCATTAAACTCCATCTGCCATTTTTTGGCCTTTCTCCCAATTGGTCCAGATCCCTCTGCAAGCTTTGAAAATCTTCCTTGTTGTCCACAATGCCTCATGTCTTTGTGTCATCAGCAAACTTGCTGATCCAATTTACAACATCATCATCCAGATCACTTTTTAAAACATTTTATTTAATCAACATATATGTATAAGTAACTGTAATACAATATTAACAAATGTATGCTGAAAATACATATATAAAAAAAATTAATAACTAGGAACCAAAAACCCCTCCTAACCTTCCCAACACCCCCCCACCCAATCTAATCCCATAAGTAAAATACATAATAACATAACTACATAATAAGCAATTCGAATTGCATCAGATGACACTCAAGGAACCAAAATAACATAAAATTATTATTCATTCAGGAAAACTTCACTAGACAGGAGAATTTTTAAAAAATTATGTAAATTATAATATTAGCCACATAGTTGTAGCATATGGGTATCATCCAGATCATTGATACATACAACAAACAACAATGGCCCCAGCACCAATCCCTGAGGCACATCACTAGTCACAGGCCTCCAATCTGAGAAGCAACCATCTACTACCACTCTGTTTTCTCCCACACAGCCAATTACGAATCCAGTTTACAACATCTCCATGGATACCTAGTGTCATAACCTTGTGAATTAGCCTCCAATGGGGGACCTTGTCAAAGGCTTAACTCAAGTCCATGTAGTCACCATCCACATCCTTTCCAACATCTACCTTTTTGGTAACCTCCTCAAAAGACTCTACAAAATTCATTAAACACAACCTACCATGCATAAAGCTATGATGACTGTCTAAATCACCCCATGACTGTCCAAATACCTATATATCCTGTCTCTCAGAATGCCTTCTAATAATGTACCTACTACTGAAGTCTGGCTCACCGGCCTATAATAACCTGGTTTATTTTGGGGCCTTTTTTAAACAAAAGGAAAACATGAGCTATCCTCCAATCCTCTGGCACCTCAATGTGGCTAATGACTTTTGAATATATTAGCCAGGGCCCCTGAAATTTCTATACTAGTCTCCTTCAAGGTCCGAGGGAATATCATATCTGGCCCGGGTGATTTATCTATCTTTATTCGTTGTAAGACAGTAAACACCTTTTCCTCCTTAATCTCCACATGTTCCATGACTATTCTGTTTGTTTCCTTTCTTCCTTATGCACTATGGCAGTTTCCTAAGTAAATACTGATGCAAAAAAACTATTTAAAATCTCCCCCACATAGTTGACCACTCTGATCCTCTTTGGGTCCAATTTTGTCCCTTACTATCTTTTTATTCTTAATATACTTATAGAAACCTTTTGGGTTTACCTTCAAATTGTCTGCCAGAGCAACATACATCTTTTTTTTTGCCGTCCTGATTTCTTTCTTGAGTATTTTCTTGCTTTTTCTGTTCTCTTCAAGTACCTGATTAGCTCCTTGTTGCCTATACTTGCTATACACCTCCCTCTTCTTCGTAACCAGATTGCCAATATCCCTTGAAAACTAGGATTCCCCATACTTTTAATCCCAGCAGGAACATACAAATTCTGTATTCTCAAAATTTCGCCTTTGAAGCCTATCCACTTACTTAACACACCCTTTCAAGAAAACAGCATATCCCAATCCACTCTTTCTAGATCCTTTCTCATTACCACAAAATTTGCCTTCCTCCAATTCAGAATCCCAACATGAGGACCAGACTTATTCTAACCCTAACCCTAATTAACAAAGCTAATGATATTATGGTCACTAGATCCAAAATGTTCACATACACATCTGCCACCTGACCTGTCTTGTTCCCTAATAGGAGATCAAGCACTGCATCCTCTCTCGTTGGTACCTCTAGATGCTGATTTATAAAACTTTCCTGAACTCATTTACAAACTTCAAGTCATCCAGCCCTTTTACAGTATGGGAGTCCCAGTCAATTCCTTGGAAGTTAAAGTCTACTATCACAAAGTTCTGTTTTTTTTACATCAGTCTGCTATCTCTCTACAGATTTGCTCCTTCAATTTTCTCTGACCATTGGGCAGTCTAGAATACAATCCTATCAGTTTGGTCACACCTTTCCTGTTCCTCAACTCCACCCATAAGGCCTCTATAGACAAGTCCTCCTGGCTGTCCTGACTTGGCACAACTGAGATATTTTCCCTGTCTAGCAATGCCACTCCTCGACCTTTCATCCCTCCCCATCTATCACATCTGAAGCAACAGAACCGAGGAACATTAAGATGCCAGTCCTGCCCCTCCTGCAACTATCTCACCAATAGCAATAATATCACGATTCCACGTGTCAATCCATGACCTAAGCTTGTCAGCCTTTCTAATAATACTCTTTGCATTAAAATGAATACAGCTGAGAAAATTACTAAGACATACAAACCTTTCATTTCAGTCTATACGTGCAGTCCGCATGACTTTTATCCTCTTCCTTCCCACTAACTGCTCTAACATACTGGTTCCCCTCCCCCTGCAAATCTAATTTAAACTAATCAGGACAAGACTCACAAACCTATCTGCAAGGAAATTAATCCCCTTCCAGTTCAGATGCAATCCCACTTTCCCTGGAACAGAGCCCAGTGATCTAGAAACTTAAAGCCCTCCCTACTACTCCATGTTTCCAGCCACATGCTCAGCTGCCTTAACCTCCTATTTCTAATCTCTCCAGCATGTGGCACGGGAAGCAATCCTGAGATCATTACCCTGGAGGTCCTCTTCTTCAACCCAGCACCTAACTCCCTGAACTCTCCTGCAGGACCCCCTCACCCTTCCCACCTATGTCATTGGTACCTACATGGACCACGACATCTGGCTGATCACTGTCCCACCTAAGAACGCTGTGACCTCGATCTGAGATACCCCAGACCCTGGCACCAGGGAGGCAACAAACCATACGGGATTCATGATCTCCTCCACAAAACCTCTCATCTGTCTTCCTAACTATGGTATCCCCAATCGCCTCTTTCCTACCCCCCTCCCTTCTTAGCCACAGCTCCAGACTCCATACCAGAGATCAGATTGCCATGACTTATACCTGGTTGGTCATCTCCCTTAATAGTATCCAAAATGGTATACTTGTTTTTCAAGGGGATGCCCACTAGGGGGCCCTGCTCTGTCTGCCTGCTCCCTCTCCCTCTCCTAACTGTAACCCAACTACCCTCTTCCTGTCTCTCATATGTAGGACTATCCCTGTAACTCCTGCTCCCGAATGCTCCAGAGTTTATCCTCGGCCTGCTCCAAAACCTCAACATGGCTTGTCAGAAGCATCAGCTGGATGTACTTCTCACATTTGTAGTCATCAGGGAAACTACTGACTTCCCGAACAATCCACATCCTACAAAAGGAGCATCCCACTGCCCCGGGCTCCATACTCACACTCTCTCTCCATCCCACTTGTCCACCAACTTTGGCTGATTTCTGTTCTTGGACTCTTTGATTCAAAATCAGAATCAGAATTTATTGTCATGAACAAGTCACAAAATTTGGCGTTTTGTGGCAGCGTCATAGAGCAAACATTCACATGCACCACCTTGTAACAATAAATAAAAAAAAAATCGTACACAAAAAAGTAAGACAGTGTCTTTGGTTCATTGATTATTCAGAAATCTAATGGCAGTGGAAAAGAAATTGCCCTTGTGCTATTGAGTGCTTATCTTTAGGCTCCTGTACCTTTTTTTGATGGTTACAGAATGAAGAGGGCATGGCCTGGGTGGTGGGGGTCTTTGAGGATCCAGTTGCAAAGTGGGGGGGGGGGTGCAGAGGCCTAGAGTTTGTAGCCTCTTGAGCAGCACAAAGAGAATAATGGTGAAGGTAGATAAAGAGCAACCATATGTATGAGTTGCTGTTTTAGAGGTGATCCAGAGCTGAGTATAGAGCCAGCAATATTGCATCTGCTGTGAAGCAATTGTGACGATAGGCAAATTGCAGTGGACCCAGACTTTTGTTCAGTTCAGTTCCTTGCTTCTCATAATTTAGATGAGACATACAGCATGGAAACAGGCTTTTTTCACCCATTGGATCTTCAACCAACCATTTAAACTAAACCTGCATTAATACCATGTTTTTTCCATTCTCCCCAGATTCTGTCACCTGAATATCAGTACCTGTAGTTTCAAGAACAGTTTCTTTCCAACAGCTATCAGACACTTGATACACTAATCATAGATAGGACCAAAGTCAAAAAAGGACCCTATGCACTCATGCAAGTCACTTTTTTTTTGCACTGGGATTAGTGTGAATATTTATTATCTAATTATCTTATGAACTTATTGTCTTTTTAATTCAATAAAATTTACTATATTTTTATACAAATCCTGTTCAGCTGCAGCAAGTAAGAATATTGGTGCATATGTACATTGGTCATAAGTATATGACAATAAACTCATAATCATCGATACAAAGCATCTGATTGTTCAAAAAATCTTTGATAGTCCTAGTTGATTAATGGAATGAATGGCCAAGAAATGCACCAGCACCTCTACTTTCTCAGAAGCCTGAAGAAATTTGATATGTCATCAGCATCCCTTAACACCTTCTAGAGGAGCACCATTGAAAGCATCCTATCAGGGTGCATCACTGTGTGGTATAGGAAATGCTCTAGCCAAGGCCATAAATCAACTGCAGAGGTTTGAGAACACACACATAACCCCTCCCCTCCATTGACTCCATCTATAACTTCCGCTGCCTTGGAAAAGAGAACAACGTACTAATAGACTTATCTCACACAGCCACATTCTCAACATCGCCCTTCCTTCACAAGTACATAAGATTACACACCACCAGATTCAAGGACAATTTCTTTTCCACAATTATCAGACTCCTCAATGAACCTCAAAATAGTAAACTTATGCTATCTTTGCTCTATAGACCAACTGTTTTCTCTCTGTAACTTTACACAATTGTGCTGTGTCTTACTTGTTGTACTATGTACAAGATGTTTATTGGTCTGTGTCACAAAACAATCACCATCACGACATCTTGGTGCATGTCACAATAAACTTGAACAATATTATGAACTTTTTGGAGACAAGTTGCAGAGTAATTAGCTAACTGACTACAGCACAGTAAACAGGTAGTATTAAAAGGATGATTCAGATGCAAAGGGTAGAAAGTGGCATTAAAACGATTCATGATTTATATACCTCAGAAATTGAAGTACAATTTCAAAATATGGTAAGCAAATCATGTCTGCAACAATAAAAAAGAGACACTAACAATGTTCCAAACCAGTGTGACATTGTAAAAGATCAACTCAGAAAAAAAGTTGAGGGGTCATAGCAGGAAAAGGAAGGCCATATATTCTATGAAAAGCAGCAGTGGTAAAATGCACAAAATGTGGTGATGCAGATTACAAATGTCACATCACTGAGATTAATTTCTGGAACAATAATACTGTAAAAGCATCATGGATTGATAGATTATAAAGTAGAATATATAAAATATAATATTCTCCTGTAGTGAGGAATGAAGCTGGTCAGGTAACTGAGGCATCAGTAGGTGAACACTTGGGAACCAGAGATGACGGGTCTATTACCTTTATGGTAGTTATGGGAAAGATAACAATGGTCCTTCAAGTTAGAATCCTAAATTGGGGCATGGCCAATTTTGACATAAATTAATAATAGTTAACTGGACACAAATGTTAAGAGAGTAAGAGCAGAACTGCCAAATGTGAGATGTTTAAAGAGTGTGATAAGGTCCAGGAGGAACATGTTCCCAGTAAGTTAAAGGGAAAGAATGGCAAGGTAAAGGAATCCTGGTTAATAAGGATATAGAGGAACAGATTAGAAAGAAACAGGAGGCAGTTTTGGGAGAATCCCCTGTCACTATAATGAATATAGGAAAAAAGTGAAAAGGCAAATAAGGAAAGGTAAAAAAGGTTTTGAGATGGCTTTGGCAGATAATATAAAGGAGAAGCCTAAAATATTTATATTAAGAACAAAAGGAAGGAACAGCTCCCTTTAAGAATAATGATGTTTATGTGAATCTTAGAGGAGATGGGGATTTTCTTAAATTAATATATTTACTGCAGAGCAGGAAATGCAGGAATGAGACAAAGGCGGTAAGTTGATGTTATTTATATGGATTTTAGTAAAGTGTTTGAGAAGATTCCAATGATAGGTTGGTATGGAAGGTTAAGGCACATGGGATAGGAATCCAGCTGGTCAACTGGATAAAAAGCAGGTTTTTAGGTGATGGGAGTCAGAGAGTGGTTAAAGAGCGAAGTTTTTCAGAATGGAGGACCTTGACCAGTGTAGTACCTCAGGGTTAGGTACTAAGACTCTTGGTTTTTGCAATATACATAAACAATTTGAATAAAAGTGTTTGTGGCAAGGTAAGTTTGCTGATGGCATGTAAATATGTGCTACAGTAGAGTGGTTACCTAGGTTTACAATGGGATCTAGATCAGATGGCGAACTGCACTAAAGAATGGTAGATGCAGTTCAACTTGGTGAAGAGCGAGGTGCTATATTTGGATAAATCGAACCTGGGAAGAAATTAATCCATTAACAGCAGTGCCCCTAAAAGTGTTATGGAACCTTGGAGTGCAGGTAACTCTTTAAAAATAGCAGCAGTGGTGTAAATATTGAAGAGAAAATTTGGGACACTTATTGGTTGGGCCATTGAAAATAAGTGCTGGGATGTCATGTTGAATTTAGTCAAGATGTTGATTATTGTGTGCAGTTTTGGTCACCGAGCTATAGGAAGGATATTATAAAGCTAGAAAGGTGTACAGAAGAGGTTTACAAAGTTGTCGCCAAGATTAGGGAAATTGAGTTATTGGGAATGACTGTGAAAACCAAGAGGCCTATAAAATTATGAGGACTGTTATGGGTTTTAGAAGGGATGTGAGAGGACATTTCTTCAGTCAGAGGTTGGTGGGCAGATGAAATAAGCTGCCAAACAAAGTGGCAGAGGCACGTATAGCTTCCTTCAGAAAACTTGGATAATTACATGAATGGGAGGGGCCTTAGAGGGGTAATAGGACTAAACAGGAGGGTATGTTGGACAACCTGGGCCTCTGGCCATGTTTCCCTGATGTATGGCTCTATGACTAAGTACTGTACAAAGTTGCAAAAGAAAATATTTGCTTGAATGATACCAAAATTGAGAGGTTGTTCCTCTTAGGAAGGATTGAACATTTGGTGTCTCTTTAGAAGAGTGACGTAATAAAAATCTTTAAGATTATCAAAATGTTGATAGGATACATGTATTGAAAATGATTCTAATGTAGATGTAAACTAACTAGGAGCCACAAATGCATGTAAATACAAAAGCAAAATCAAGAGCAATAGAGGGAATTTTATTAGAGATGACTAAAATGTGGAATTTGTTATCACAATGAATAAATTAATTGGAAAAGAAGTTAGATCGATAACTGAGATGGAAATAGGAGGAAATATGAGTGGCTAGATTGAGGATAGGAGAAAATCATGTGTATTGCAAACAGCTGCATGTTTAATTGGGCATTTCTGGAAGTGAACCACACATGCTTACAATATGTTAAAACAGAGTCGGAGAAGAGCGTTGTGACAGTCTCGATAAATTATGGGGTTAGAAGTTTTTGTCGGTTCCTAAATAGTGTGGCATGAGGTTGGACAAAGTCCTAGGAGAGAAATAGATTTGGCAGTTAGTGAATGATTTTGGCAGTTAGTGAATGATTTTGGCAAGAGCCTAAAACAATGGACTTGATCTTCTTGACACCTAATTGGATATTATACATTAATCCTCTTTTTTGTCCTTGCCCTATTGCACACCAAAACTGCTCTTACAGAACCCTAATTTCTTCAGTTAAGAAGAGCCAATGTGGGAAATTCAAATTGTGAAATAATAAATAATTCAATTGAGGATTATAAATTCAGAGCGAGATATCATTTCATGGCCATTGGTGATAACACTAGTGGATAAATTAGATGGTAATTCACTGAAGAGTTTTCCCACATTCAATAAAGTCATGCCATTTTTATAAGATTTCTTTTCAATGCAGTGCCATTGTTTTTGTACTTGCAGCATTTCAAATTAGTGTTTTTATTGATTAGTAGTTACTATAAGCCTTGTCCACTGGGATCTTCCAAGTATGACCAAAGAAAATTAACCATCTCCATTGTGCACTAGACTTACCGGACATAAAGTGATCGTTTCTCACTAGTCCGCAGGGAGCCAGATCCAGAGCTCATACTGCTGTTCATCATCTGTTCACGAAGATCATGGATTTTGGACTCAAAACGACTGTACTCTGCATTAAATATAAAGGAGAGAATAAATTCTGACTTTGCAATAGAACTGAAGCAACTTAACCGATTGCTCCAGAAAACAGTAAATTCGAATAAGATGCCCACAATCCCTACATTGGGACTTTGCTCCTCGCCTCATTTATCTCTTATCTTCAAGGCAGTTGGGTCATTGCCGAAAGATAAGAAAGTTACAGAAAATAAAAATACATTTGTGATGCTAGATTGGTACTACAGGTGCCAGCATGCAGAAAGGAGAAGGTATCATCACATCGTTTTATTGTTATACTCATTATTAGGAGCTGGGCATCACTGGTCCACTGAAGTAGTTCTGATGAAGGGACTCCAACAGTCTTGTTGGGACAGGGAGTTCCATTTTTTAGCTGGGGTAGTGATAGAAAGACCAGCAAAGGAAGCCTGCAGGTTGATTCTTGTGCTTGGTGCTTCATGGTAGGGTTGCAAGTTTAAGAAGCCGGGATGAGAAACAACAGTACATTTTGAACGTTTTGTAGCTGCTGAACTCTGGTGATGGAGGAAATGTATGCTTTCGAGTGGGTTATGACATGCCAATCAAATGGCGGCTTTGTTCTGAATGGGGTTGAGCTTTTTTAATAGTTGTTCACACTGCAGTTATCAACCAAGTTGAAAATGTTTCACCATGGTCCTGACTGGTGGCCTGTAGTTTGAGGTGCTTTTGTAGCTATGATTTTGGATGGCTGGTCTAATTGAGTTTCTGATCATTTGTGAACCCTAGGATATTCATTCATATTGGGCATTTAGTGATAGCAATATCATTAAATGTAAAGAATAGGTGGTCAGGCTCTGCTGGAGATGTTTGGAGCAGGAATGCTATTTGACACATCAACCAATGGTCTTGTGCGTGCAGCATGGACTACTATGTTCAATTTAGAACCATTAATGGAACTTGGGAGATAAATTGGGAAAGGTTTGTTGGAATAGGTCACATACAAACACTTTAAAACAGATCTTATTTAAAATACTGGAGCTCTGCTAATGCTAGACATAACTCCACAACTTTTGCAAGAGCTTTGGAGACTGCCCAAGAGACTTCACTAACGGATTGTTATTTACAAAAAGGCAGCAGATGAGAGCTTGTCGGAGCCGCTTCTGTCTGGAGCTGTTCTGGGAGGGTCATGTGGTTTGGCAAGCAGAGTCAAACAGGCTTTTTCTGTGTGTGTGTGTGTGTGTGAGAGAGAGAGAGAGGGAGAGAGAGAGAGAGAGATCACTTCGACAGTGTTATAGTCAGTAACAGCAGCTGGGACTGGAACAGGACAAGCTGGCAAGCTTGTGGAAAACCCCATTTGGAAGACGGGTTTGTAAGTGCTTTGTTTAGCTTGGTCAAAGCTCTTGTGGTTCACGCAAGAGGTGTGGACTGGCTGTCTAATGTTTCACTTGGAATAAGAGAAACAAAAAGGCACTCTGTGATGACCTGAAAGAAAGAGGTTATCACCTGGAGAACCCTGAAGGGAGCAAATTTCGTTAGCAAGAAACACTGGAGTGGCTGATTAAGAAGTAATCAGTTGTGGATGTCCTGGAACAACAAATTTCTCTCTGAAAACCGACAAGAACCTTCCTGAGTGGTAAACATTTACCGTTGAAGCACCAAAGCCTGGTGAACTTTATAATGTTAAATTCTGTGCACAGCATAAGAATTGCCTCCAACCAGTGAACTTGGAGGAATGAAAAGTGAGTTTGGACTGTGAACGAAAGAACTTCTCTGAACTAACAACACACATTACATACACATGTGCTTAGATTTAGAAGGGGGTTAAGTTAGGTTAGTTAAGTTAAAGTGTAAATCTGTTTTAATGTTTAAAGATAATTAAAAGCAACTTTTGTTTAAGTAACCATTTGTCTTGGTGAATATCTATTGCTACTGGGTTTTGGTGTCCTCTAGGCTCGTAACAAACTGAAGACTGCGCCGTTCAACATTTAACTTTCTGACCAAAGGAATTGCATTGATGATGTAGCTGAAGATGGTTGGGCCCAAGATAGTGTCCTGAAGAATTCCTTCAATGAAGTGGAGATAAGGGTAATGAACTTACAACAATTCCAACCCTCTTTTGTGAGGTACAACTTCGGCAACTAGAGTGGTTTTCCTTTTATGCCCAGTGACTTCAGTTTACCAGGAGTCAATGTTGCCATATCTGGGCAAATGCTCTTTGATATCATGGCTTGTCATTCCCAGCTCCATAATTCAGCTGTGAGTCATGTGGGCCTGGTGAAACCCAAATTGGTTATTGGTAAGTGCCACTTATAACTGTCAGTAACAGCTTCTCATCACTTTTCTGATGATTGAGAACAGATTTATTGGGCAGTAATTAGCTGATTGGAACAGTATTTTTTTTGTTAACAGAGCATATCTGGACAATTTAGATGGAAAAACCTGATCGAGGCACAGCTAGTTCTGGGGAGCTTGTCTTCAGCTCCACACCCAGGAGGTTTGATTCTGTATTTCGTGCACAATATCACATGGAGTGTGAATCAAATGTGCTGGAGATTGACTTCTATGATAGGATCTCTGGAGGAACTAGAGATGGATGACCCAACTGGGACGAAACATGAAAATCTGTGATTATAGTAAAGAAAACTACAGAAATGCTGGAGGAACTTATCCAGACTTGCAGTGTCCATAGGAGGTTAAGATATTTCAGGCATGAGCAATTCTCCAGGTATAAGCAAAAATCAGGAAGGCAATCTCCTCCCCCTCTTCCCATCAGTCTTTATTCAGAGGCCTTCCTGTTTTTCGCTTATACCTTGAAGAAGGGCTCAGGTGAGAAACGTCGGTAATATATCATTTCCTCCGATGGATGCTGCGAGATGGGCCAAGTTCCTCCCACATTCCTGTGTGTTTTTGACCCAATTGGTACTTCAAGTTGAAAAGTTGTGAATGGGCAACCTTTTCTTTAGCATTCACTTAGGCATGCTCTTAAAGCCTCCTCATCCCATGATCTGTTTAATTGTTTCCCCTGTAGCGGCAGCTACACTGCTACTGAAAGAACAGTAGCAGACGGGTTGAGCTCAGTGAGCAGAACTGATTTATTGTAGGCTGCTGGGCTGGACATTATTTTTGTCAAGCCATAGGATTCATTATGATGGTGGTGCTGCCACTGGTACAGACCCGCAGAGAGCAGGGTCCAACCCCCACAGTATGACTGCTGTCAGCTGTGTACAGGCTTTAAATGGTCTGTCAAAGGAGCTGATGGTGGTTTTAATAAAAATCCTGCAGGGTCTGCGCCCAAGATGGTGGTGCCTATAATTAGCAGCAGGCCATGAAGGGTTACAGACTCTGGGGACGCAGAGGAGTGCACAGGTCACCAGAAAATGGGGAGACTACCTCACACCTGAGAAAGAGAAGCAAAGGAGATGACCCATGAGACGGTGACCATGGCGGCAGACCAGTGAAGCGTTCTGCGGCTGAGGAACGAACAGATGGTGGACTTGAGGCGAGGAACTCATGCAGCCTGTGGGGTGCTGTCGACTGCAGTCAAAGGGACTCACACCAGGTGGTGGACTGCTGGAAACTGGCTGAAGGGTTAGAATTAGTATTGGAAGTGGGATGCGAGAGGGTGCTTAAGGATTCCTAATCATATCGGAGGTTCGGATCTGGAGCTCAGACTGCCGATGATTTGGAATGGACTCTGTGGTTGCAGAGACTGCGGGAGGGCTGGAGGTGATCCACGGACACTCAGTAACTCTGGTGGGAACTCTTCTTTTGCTTCTCTTTCTCTGACTGTAAGAGATACTAATGGTGAATCTATCTGCCTTACAGAGTCAAAAGGAAATTTTGTATAATTTTATCCTATTTTATTACAAGTCAACAAATTGAATCTTGTATGAGGTTATAGATTGCAATGGAATACATTTCTGCTGATATTGATGGATGCCCACTTTTGAGCAGCCAGATCTGCTCTGAGACAATCCTGTTGCAAAGAAGAATGTATCTACACACAGACTATACTGTGGTGTGATCGCTTCCATGACTGCCATTATGGATAGATTCATCTGGCAAGGGCAAAGTCTAGTTGGTTTATCCTCACACTGGGTCAATATCAGTTCAGCACTTATAACTATCAAGATTTGGCAGTTTCACTCCGTGTTAGTGCAGTCAAATCAGACTTGGAAAAATACATCAAAGTTCACCACCAAGGGTTAATTCTATGCCCTTGCTACTTTCAGTGTTTTTTCTAAGTGTTGTTCCAGATGGAGGTGAACTGATACACTAACTGGAGAATGATAAGTGGCAATCAGGTAGTTTCCTTGGTCATGCCTGACCTGATGTCAAGAGACTTTGTGAATTTTTCAGACAACTTCTCTCCCCAGTCTGTCTACCACTGTGATGCCTGCTCTGATGGGACAAAACATGCTCAAGGACTTTGATGGAAATCTCTTGTCTATAAGATGTAATTATATGAATAAGACCGTCATACTATTACTTAACTAGATCGTGAGACAGTTCTTCCAATTAAGTTAGTAGAAGATTGTGAGGTGGACTTTGCAAGGTTGACTGGGATCAATATTACTGCTTGAATTTGGTGCCTCATTAATGCAGAGTGTTCTATCCTCTTTTATTCCTTCTGTTTAATTCTAGTGATTATGTTGCCATTTCAAAAGTATTTAAAACTTAACAACATGGACTGGATATTAAAAGTGGGTAAGGATGGCAAATTTCTCTTGAAGAACACAAGTGAAACTTTACTTTGTGACATTCAAGCTATTTTCTTGTCATAAGTACAAAGACCAATGAAAATAGTTATGATCTTTTAAGATGGTAATATTAAGGTGTAACACCAAATTGATTATTAGTCTGTAGTGACATTTCCTGGTTCTACACTTCACCACAACATTCGAGGGTCGTAATCAGGTTCCCCTCAATACTTTAATTTCCTTTCTGCCCAACATTCATAAATAGAATGAGAAGAAACAGGAAAAAACCAAGATGTCATCAACTTCAATCCACACCACATTGACTTTGGCTAATAGATTATTAATTACCATTCCCCCTCCATTCACTTCAACCAGAACAAAACACAAAAGTCAAATTTATGACTGTGCTCTGGTTTGAAGCTTTTGTAGTGACCTGCTAATTGCAGTGCTACCAAAATGAGAGACATTCACACAGCACGAGGTGGACCAGTAACTGAACTTTATTAAATTCCTTGTGCTACTCGAGGAGACCGCCCACTTCCCGTGAGGGGTGCACTGGCCTTAGGAAGTGACGTCAGCGCGTCACTCACCGCCCAGCGGCATGCAACATGGAAGCAGCCCTATCCCCCGGGTAACGCGTGTCGCCAACCGCTGGCTTCTCCTCGGAAGGGAAGGGGGGCCTGCGCCATCTTGTGTCAG
The DNA here is from genome assembly GCF_036971445.1 of Narcine bancroftii. Lineage (NCBI taxonomy): Eukaryota > Metazoa > Chordata > Chondrichthyes > Torpediniformes > Narcinidae > Narcine > Narcine bancroftii. The sequence goes on along the minus strand of NC_091476.1, from coordinate 20,572,049 downwards.
ATGACTGGGGTGGCATTTCGGCCTGTCTAACACTCAGCCCACTACACTGTTATTTTGGAGTAAATGACAGGAACTGGGATCAAGGTGTGAGTTACCATTAGAACATTTTCCATCTTTTCTCAAAATCTCCGCCAAGTTATTGAAATCTATTCTGTGCTATCAGACACACAGTGAATTAAATTAATGTCAAGAAGGATTATGGGGTAGTGGGAGCTTGTACATCTATTGGTACACGTTTGGCAGATTTATGACAGCACAACTAATACAATGCTATTACTGCACCAGTGACCCGGGTTTGAATCCAACACCATCTGTAAGGAGTTTATACGTTCTCCCAGTATCTATGTGCATTTTTCAGGGTGCTCCGGTTTCCTCCCATCTTTCAAAAGAGTATGGGGGTTGTAGTTAATTGGGGTACTTGGGTGGTATAGGCTCTTGAGCTGCTGGAAGGGCCTGCTACCGTGCTGTACATCTAAATTTAACAAAAGAAATCCTACACTCACTCTAACACTGTGGTTATGTCCTCATTATTTCACAAAGGTGCTGATGACCAGGCAATTGAAATATTTCCAACTTTTCTCTTCAACTATCTGCCTGAACAACCATGAAGAGGGAGGTACATCATCAGATTCTAATGAATTCATGGTGGGGAAGAAAAGTTTACAAAATTGAGAGAATTTCATGCAAAGCAACATTACTGAATTGAATAGACTATTTCCATGTGAAAAAACTGTTCTGCATGCTAACCAGAGAGTTAACCCAGGCTTAAGTACAGCAGATAGCGCAATACCAAAACTGCAGAACCTTAATAGATTAGACAGCATGAAAACAGCCCCAGCTTGTCTGTGCTGAATGGCATGCCCTCCTGAGGCCTATACCTCTCCAAGCCCCACCCAGTCATATAGCAATAACAGGGACCCACTGGCCAACTATTTTAATTCCACACACCATTTACACTCCATCATGTCTATCCAAGGCCTTATGCTCTGCCAAACAGAAGCTACTGTAAATTGGGAGGAACACCTAATACTCCTTCTGGGCATTCTCCAACCAGACAGCATTAATATTGACCTCCAGTTTCTGTTTAACCACTCCGACTCTCTATCCCTCTTGTCTTTTTCTCTCCAGCTCTCCACCCCCTTCCTTCCCTCTCCATTCAGAGCTACTACCCCTCCACCTCTCATCTCAGATTTTATTTCTTCAACCCTCCCACTTTATCCACCAATAGTCTCTTTCCTGTTTGCCTATGCTCCTCCCCCTGCCCCTTCCTCTCTTCTCCCTCTCCCATCTTTTTATTCAGGTGCCGGTTTGCTTTTTTTGTGACATCCTGACAAAGGGCTCAGACTTGAAACGTTGGTTACCCTTTACTTCCTATTGATGCTGCGCGACCTGCTAAGTTTCTCCAGCATTTTTGCATATTACTCCACCAAGTCATGCAGTTAAAGCTAATGTATCTGCCTCTACCACTTTGTTTGGCACCACCTTCTGAGTGAAGAACCATTCCCTCACACCCCTTTCAAATCCTCTTCCCTCACCCTCTTCTCTCAGATTCTGCTACTATAGGAAAAAGACTCTCAGTTAACACCCTCATAATTTTATAGCCTTCAGTAAGATCCCCACCTGCACTAAGGAAAATGGACCTAGTTTTTCCAAGCCTTCACTTGGAAAATTCAATTTCCCTAATCCTGGCAACAACTTCGTAAACCTCTTCTGTACCCTTTCCAACTTTAATATCCTTCCAATAACTAGGCAACCAAACCTACACACAATATTCTGTGTGGCCACACCAACATCTGCAAATGAAGGGTTTGGAGGGATAGCTACCAGGTGCAAGTAGTAGAGTTTTAGTTTGATTTGGATATTTTCAGAACAGATACGTGGGCTGAAGGGCCTGTCACTCTGTTGTACTGTTTCCTGTGGGCCACATGATGTGTAGCTGCCAAATGCCGAGGACTTGATGCTACAGCTGTTCCATGAGCAGTGCAGCCAAAGGCCAGCCCCAGCCATTCATTGTGTCCCAATGTCTCTTAAAAAGTTCTTAAAATATATATAAATAAATTTTAAAACTTGTTAAACTACTGATATTTAATGAGAAACAAAAATACACAGAATTCACATCAGAAACTCCATTCAAATACAGGCAATCCCCATATTAGGGAGCTTGCGCTTCTAGAAAACAAGCCATGTTGTGGTTTTCCTCAATGCTAAACCACATCATCTGTAACTTGGAAAAAAAATTAATTTACTTTTTCTCCCCACACAAATTCCACAAGAGTGAATTTTATTCCATTTCTCTTTTTTTTAGATCATTTGTAAAATCTGTAAGAGCGAATTTCCATAACTCATCTGGTCTCAGCGCAGAGCTTGCCTGCAAGTCAGACAGCAGTAGATGTGCCAGAGCTGAAAGCATATCCAACTCCACGAGAAGGTAAAATGTGCACCTCTGATATCCATCACGATTGATTTTTGTGCTGTAATGTAAATTCAGAATGCGCTGACATTGTGCATGGGTAGTATTTCATAATGGACACACCTACTAGTTGGTCATCAACAGTCTGGTAATTTCTTTAGCGCTGTTGATTAAGGAAGAAATATTGGTCTGGGCATTTTGCCTTTTCTCTGAATACCTGGATTTTTATAGGTACAAGGATAGACAGGTTCTTAGCTTTATGCACCAAAGGACACCATCTGTAATAATGCAATGCTTCCTCAGTATTATATTGAAGGATATTACAATTCAATACCTTGTAAAACAGAGAGAGTTATAGCTAAGAATCTCAGAAACAGCAAGGGAAATATCAAAGAGTCCCCCCCCCCCCCACCCAATTTGTAATCAACATTACAATGCAGCAGGGGTTATAATTAACATTAGAATACAGTAGTTACAATGGAGCATTTAAAATGATGAAAGATGTAACACAGAAGCTACAGTAAAGTGCAGCTTGATTAATAGCAGAAAATTTTCTATAATGAGTTGTACCTTAGGGCTACATAATACAAGATCCATCACAGTTCAACTGTTTAAGTTACGAGATTTTTTTTTCCCCCTGCACAAGGATTTGATAAAGTCCTATGTTTAAACATATAGTAGTACCATTTTAAAAGCAAAATTATTCTCAAAAGTCTCTTAAAAATAAATCACTTCAGAAATATTTATTTGGCTTGTCATGTTTACACTAGTTCTTCAGAGAAACTGTCAACTTAACATGTACCCAAGCTTCTTTACAATCCTGCAAATTATTCCGCTACATTGCACATTGGTTTTTGGAAGTCCTTAAGGAACCTACTGTGAATAGCCTTTTAAATAGCGTGTTCCAGACCTTGGCACACACTATATGAAAAATTATACATACCCACTCTACACCAGTACTCATTCCTGTCATCACCCTCGTGAACTTCTAAACCTTTCCTGAGGCCAAAATCTCTTTCCCAAATGTATCTGAAATTGCATACAATTTATTAGAGGATTAGCTAGTGATATCCAGAGGTAAGGCATCATTTGCATGTTTTGTATTTAATACTCCAAGATACCAAGCCAAAAATGTTAAACATCTTTCTTATTCAATCTATCAGTTTATCCGGCAACCTTCAAAAGATTTGAAAGTATGCACCCAAGGTCCCTTTCAACCTACATAGCAAAGAACCATCATTTACATTTATATTACCTTCTTATGTTCTCCTCCCAATGTCTATATTTTGGACTATACTGCTTTAAATTATAACTGCCACCGTATCACCATTTTACCAGTCTACCTCAGAAAGCTACCAACATCCTTACCACTTTCTACTAGATTGTCAAGCCTTCAATTATCCACAATTTTTGAAATTATATCCTCAATGCTTAAGCCAAAGTCATGGATGAGTGTATCCCACCAAATAGTTCAGTGTTTTCCCCAACCAGAATTCCTGGACAAGCAATGAAATCCAGAACCTGCTGAGAGCCAGATCACATACATTTAAGTCATTACAGAAGGAGCAGGTATGGACCATGGAAAGCCAGGCAGAGTGGAGTTTCCAGACAAAAAAAGGGAAACTGCATGGAATACAGCTGTAACATGGCCTAAATAACATAACCAACTATAAAACAAAATCCGATGCAGGACATGGAAAAGCTTCACTCCCTGACAACTCAATGTCTCTACACCCGAATTGACCACAAGAACAAGAAAGAATCACCACTGTGCACCCCAAGTCTCAGGATGATCCTCTCCTGGGTCTGTAACCAAGGATGACGTGTGGACCGCCTTCAGGAAAGTGAATCAGGGGAAATCATCCAATCCAGGTGGAGTATCTGGCTAAGTATTAAAACTCACATCAGCAAAGCATGGTACCCAGTTTCAAGCAGGCATCAATCATACTGGTGAGCAAGAGTGTGGTAACTTGCCTAAATGACTATCAATTATTGGCACTCAATCAACAGTGATGAAGTGTTTTGAAAGGCTGGTGTTTGAAGCAAATCAGCTCCTGTCTGAGTGGCAACATGGATCTGTTCAAATTCGCCTATTGTAGCAACAGGTCAACAGCAGACGAAAACTCACTGGCTCTACACAAAGTCCAGGAATACCTGGACTGCTAAGATGCAGTCTTAGCAGGATACTCTTTATCAACTAGTCTGGCATTTAACACCATCATCCCCTTAAAACTAATGAGAAAACTTCAAGACCTAGGCATCCCACTGTGTAATTGGATGATGTATTTCCTCACCTCCAGACCACATCCAGTAAGGAGATTCCACAATCTCCTTCAGTACCAGAACATTACAAGGCTGTGTCCTTAGTCCCCTGCTCTACTCACTTTACCTCTATGACTATGTGGCTTGGTATGACAACACTTTCTAAAAATTCACCGATGCCACAGTAGTGAGTTGTATAAAAAGAGACGATGAGTCAGCAGACAGGAGAGTGATTGAAAATTGGCTGAATGGTGAACTAACAATAACCTTGCACTCAATGTCAGCAAAAGCAAGATGCTGATTCAGGAAGGGAAATATGTATGATTCAGTGATCATTGGGGGATCAAAGGTGGAGAGGGTGAGCAAATTAAATTCTTGAGAATCACTATCTCAGACAATCTTTCGTGGAGCTAACACTCTAATGGCATCATGAACGAAGCATGTCAGTGCCTTTGCTTCCTCAGGAGTTTGTGGAGTTTTGGTATGACATTGGAAACCCTGGCAAATTTCTACATCCTGACTGGCTACATCAGTGTAGTATGGGGACACTCCTTTTTGCAGAGCATAAAGCCCTGCAAAAGATTGTAGACACATCCCAGGATAACGCAGGCAAACTCATTCCCACCATCGAGAACATCTACAGAGAACACTGTTGTTGGAGAGCAGCACCAATCATCTCCCAGCACATGTTCTGTTCTTACTGCTACCATCAGGAAAGAGGGATAAATTCCACAAGACTCACACCACTGGGTTTAGGAACAGCTGCTACACCTCCATCATCAGACTCCTCAACAACAAACTCAATCAGGGACTCATTTAAGGACTCTTACTTTTGCATTTTATTATTTCCTCCCCCCCACCTGTATTGCACAGTTGTTTACAGTTTTTTTTTTGCACGACCAACAAGCGGTAATTCTGCCTGGCCTGCAGGAAAAAGAATGTATGTACTCCAATAATAAATCTGAAATTTGTACATAATAGTCCTAGTACATATCTTCTTTTTTTTTCTTTGGCTTGGCTTCGCGGACGAAGATTCATGGAGGGGGTAAAAAGTCCACGTCAGCTGCAGGCTCGTTTGTGGCTGACAAGTCCGACGCGGGACAGGCAGACACGATTGCAGCGGTTGCAGGGGAAAATTGGTTGGTTGGGGTTGGGTGTTGGGTTTTTCCTCCTTTGCCTTTTGTCAGTGAGGTGGGCTCTGCGGTCTTCTTCAAAGGAGGTTGCTGCCCGCCAAACTGTGAGGCGCCAAGATGCACGGTTTGAGGCGTTATCAGCCCACTGGCGGTGGTTAATGTGGCAGGCACCAAGAGATTTCTTTAGGCAGTCCTTGTACCTTTTCTTTGGTGCACCTCTGTCACGGTGGCCAGTGGAGAGCTCGCCATATAACACGATCTTGGGAAGGCGATGGTCCTCCATTCTGGAGACGTGACCCATCCAGCGCAGCTGGATCTTCAGCAGCGTGGACTCGATGCTGTCGACCTCTGCCATCTCGAGTACTTCAACGTTAGGGATGTAAGCGCTCCAATGGATGTTGAGGATGGAGCGGAGACAACGCTGGTGGAAGCGTTCTAGGAGTATACTGTCAAGATAAACACTGATTTCTTTGCTCTGGTTAGAGGAACATTCATTCATTTCAATCACATAGCTAATTACAAACCCAAAATTACCATTGCTAAGTAACAGAGATGTTCACTGAACTGTGATTGAAAATCTACCTACAAATTTATTCTTGGTCTGAAATGTGCAATGGTCCATTGTTCTCCACATTTGAACTAGAGTTCTATTGAAGTCAATGTAATTATTTCTATGTATTATGTAGAACTGTGCACACAATTTGCCATGATTGTTGAGCCACTTTTTAAACATTCTTCTATGAGAATGAACTTGCACTTAACTATTTTTCCCTCCTCTAAGAGTAGGCAGTTGTCCTGTCATTGTTTGGGTTTAACCTTTTAAATGAGTATGATTGATTGGATCTTTTTGCTATCACTTCCCAATATGAGGAGGATTGAAAGATTGAATTGGAAATTCTCCTATGGCCTTCATTGCTTCAACCTTGACCGAGTGACTAAAAGATAGTTAATGTTCTGAGATCGTTTTCCCCACTCCAAAGCCCTTCAAGAACAAAAACATTAAACTTTGTATTAGGCTGCAAGAGTAACAACTTCCTCATTAACTGAACACTGGACCCTTCCCTCCAGATGTTAACTGAGGGAAAATAAAACAGAGCCCTTTAGTTGTTCTAAATGTAAACTGCTGTCTCATGTTTTTTTATTTGCCAAATTAAAAAGCTTGAGAATGCTTAAAAGTTGCTAGTCCTGAGTTGGTGGATGCAGTGTCGGAAAAATAGCACTGAAATTGGTAACAACTACCTTGCTTACGCTGAGGAATCCAGAAGCTGCTGCTCGTGATTCCCTGCTCCTCTGCTGGGTGTTTAGTTTACCCCACAACAATCCATAAACTGATGACAAGCACTTTCACTATAAAAATACATCAGAAACTAATCTTTTTTGAAGCATAAGCAAATTCTTAATGATTAGACATAGTCACTGCCTGCCTGACTATCTCTCTGTGCTCAAAGATCCTATTTTGCATGGATATATTGTTTTACATTCTGCTAACTTTAAAAAAAAATGCATGATTTTTTAAAAAATATAGAGTTCGTGGTGTTTTAACTTGTATTTTAACCGCAAGAAGGACTCAGACATTCTTTTAAAACATAGAAACTGAATGTGCCCACGCTGATGGCATTGAAGTGGAGCGAGTAGGCCAGCTTCCTGTTCTTGGGAATAGGATTTCAAATGACCTAACCTGGACCAACCACGATGGTTAAGAAAGCACACCAACTCTTGTACTTTCACAGAAGACCAAGGAAGCTTGACGTCACTCCTGTTTCTCAACAACTTCGAGAATCAGGATTTATTGTCATGAATGTGTCATTAAGTTCACTGCTTTGCAGCGGCATCACTGGTGCAAACATTACTATACATTACATTTCAAAAATGAAGTGCAAGAAAATATGATAATCCGGGCTAGTGTCTGTGGGTCATTATCCATTCAGAAATCTGATGGCAGAGGGGAAGACTGTTCTTGTACCACCAGGTGCTATCTTCAGGCTCCTGTACCTTTTTCCTGATGGTAGCAATGTGAAGAAGAAATGGCCTGGGTGGTGAGGGTCCTTAAGGGTGGAGGCTGCTTTCTTAAGACACCACCTCTTGTAGATTTCCTCGATGGAGTGAAGCCTAGTGCCTGTGATGCCTCTGGCTGAGTTAACAACTCTCTGGAGCTGTTTTCTGTCCTGGCACCTCCATACCAGACAGTGATGCAACCAGAGAAAATGCTCTCCATAGTACACCTGTAGAGATTTTCAAGAGGCTTTGGTGACACACCAAATCTCTTCAAACCTTCTTCATGATTGCATCAATATGGAGACCCCAGGAGAGATCATCGGAGATGTTGATGCTCAAGAGTTTGAGGTTCTTGACCCTCTCCATTGCTATGAGGACTGGTTCGTTTTCTCTTGATTTCCTCCTGGTCCACAATCACCTCCTTGGTTTTGGTAACGTGTGAAAGGTTATTGTTGTGACACTACTCAACTAGCTGATGTATCTCCTTCATGTCGCTTCCTTGTTGCTGTCTGCTAACGACCGTGGTGTCATCAGCAAATTTCTAGACTGCATTTGAATTGTGTATAGCCATACAGTAATAGGTGCAGAGTGAGTAGAGCAGTGGGCTAAGCACCCCTCTTTGAGGTGCACCTGTGTTGATCATCAGTGAAGAGGAGAAATAATTTCCAATTTGTACTGGTTCTGGTCTTCTGATGAGGAAGTCTATCCAGTTGCAGATTGGGCTGCAAACACCCAGGGTTTGGAGCTTGTTGACCAGCACTGAGGAAATGATGGTGTTGATGACTGAGCTGTTTTCGATGAAGAGTAGCCAGATGTATGCGTTGTTGTTGTCTGGGTGATCCAGAGCTGAGAGGAGAGCCAGTGATATTGCATCTGCTATGGAGTGATTGTGATGTTAGGCAAATTGCACTGGGTCCAGATCTTTATGAGTTAATTCAAGTGTCAAAGCATTTCATCACAGTAGATGTGAGGACTACTGGGCGATAGTCATTGAGCCAACTCATTCTGTTCTTCTTGGGCACCAGAATGATTGATGCCCTTTTGAAGCACATGGGAACCGCCGACTGCAGCAGTGAGAGATTGAAAATGTCCGTGAACATTCCGGCTTGTTGGTTGGCACAGATTTTCAGTACACTACCAGGTACGTCATCAGGGCCTGATGCCTACAAGGGTTCACTCTTTTGAATGATATTCTTTCATTAGCCTCAAAGATAGATGTCACAGGATCGCCAGCCTCTGCAGGGATTCTCCTTCTCCAAGCAAGCACAAAAGGTGTTCAGCTCATCATGTAGTGAAGTATCACAGCCATTTATGGTGTTTTGCCTCGCTTTGCAGGATGTAATGGCCTGCAAGTCCTGCCTCTAGCATCCTTCAGAATTGCTTTTTTGTTGCTGAGATAGCCTTCCGGCAGATGTACCTTGACTTCCTGCCTTTGATCTTGCGTCAGCAGGTTGCAAATCTTCTGATTCATCCAATGCATTCCACAGGTACATCATCAAAAGTGTACTTGTTGGTTACATCACATGGTGGTATGGGTCTGTTCTGCTGATAGATGGAAGAAGCTGCAGAATGTGGTGACTGTACATTCCCCTTCATGGATTCCATCTACATCTCCTACTGCCTAGGAAAGGCAGTCAACATACTTAGGATGCATCATTCCTTAAATACATGCTCTTCTCCCATCACTCAAAGATGTAAAATTGTGCACCAATAAACTGAGAGTTTCTTCTGGGGGTCATTAACTGAATTAACTCACAATGCTCTCCTGTTGCCCTTGCTTTATACCAATTGATTTTTTGCAATTGCAACCCTTCACTCTATCTGTGCTCTTGTATTTCTATTCTAATTGCATGAATGTAAGAATGGACTATCGAGGCCTCTCCTCAATGGGAGAAGGGTGTGTACTTGGTGTATGATGATCCTTAAGTATGTTGACTGTCTTTCCGAGGCAGTAGAAGATATAGATGGAATCCATGGAGGGGAAGGTACATTCACTACTTTCTGCAGCTTCTTCCAACTTTCAGCAGGAGTAGATCCCTTCCCATGGAAGATCCCTTCCCACTGTAACAGGTATGCTGTGACAAATAATAACTTAATTTAAACTACATATTACTTCCTCAGTTGTTATCTGTAAAAGTTGCCCCTGACAACATCATTCATCATCGATGATAGACACCTTGACCGTGGCAACATCATGTCAAAAAAAAAGGGCATGTCCATGTCAAACATAGCTGGATCTCTTTGAACAGCTAAGACTTGCAAATTCCGGGATACTTTCTGAAAGCAGCAAGACCCGTTGATGAAGCCAAGTACAACTCTGTAATGTAACATCAGAAATTGTATGAAATAGTGCATTATATATCCAGGTGGGTCAAATTGCAATGATTGTCCTGCATGTTTGCTTGCAAGGGTGTGAAACAGCATGTTGATCTTGGTCTCAATTTTGCAAGTTTTTTCATCTTAAAACAATATTGCAAAGACACGTACAATAATGTTCAGTTGGTACAACAGAATTCCTTCGTGAACTCAGCCGGACATTTCTAATGTTTGTTCATAAAGGAGTGCTGCTATAAAACTGGATTGCCACATCTGATCCCAATTTGAATTTGGGAAGCTCATCCCTAAATATTACAAGAAAATAGTGTCAGAGCTTGACAGAATGCTACTACTATAACAAATTACATGCCTTAACCCAATAGGTGCCTTTAAACTGCAGCACCTGGGTAGCCCTCCTGGGACCCAGGAATGATTAGTGGGGCAAAGGTGTCTTTAAGCTGCAGCACCTGGATAGCCCTCCTGGGACCCAGGAATGATTAGTGGGGGCCTCCAGCACCTTTTAAGCTGAGGGAGGATAGCCCCAGTAAATTGCCAACCCAGCAATTTAAGGGGGACCCCTCTCTCCCCTTCTGCCAGGGATTCCTTGTGACGCCAGCACTGACATCACAGGAGTAACTGGGTCAGCCATTTTCGCTTTCAAGCCACAGGACGACGTGACCTAGGTAAGTATTAATGGGTTCCTTGACTACCTCGGAGGTAGGGCAGGAACCCGGTTGATTTCTGACGTTCCTAACCGTGTCAGACTCTCAAACTGCCGTGTGAGTGGGGTGCTAACTGGGCAAATTGCCTGGTTAACCCTATTTTACAGGACAAGTTTAAAAACGCCTATTGTCTCTGCTGTACAACTGAGGCCAGTACAACTAGCGATTGCATTACAACAGATAAGAGATTTTTAAAAGGCATTTTCATCTGTGGTTAAAACGGATAAAATGCAAGGATTCTCACACAATCGGTGGACAATAATCACCAGTTAACCACAATTTATGACCGATTACATCAACCTATTGAAAGAATGGCAAAGAAATGCCCAGCTGATGATTTACCTCCTCACTAATTACAATCACAACCAATAAAATTTCATCTCCACAGCTACTGCCTGAACCGCTGAGTATTTCCAGCATTTATTTCAGATTTACAGCCTACGAACTTTCTTTCTGCAATCTCTTCAGTGACACCTGAACCCATGTCTCTCTCTTCCACACGTTTTACACATATAACCATATAACCGTTTACAGCACGGAAACAGGCCATATCAGCCCTTCAAGTCCGTACCGGTTCACTTGAACAACTCCACTAGCTCCTCCACAAACTCCTGAGGAAGTAGAGACTTTCTTCATGATGCCATTGGTGCCTTGAACATCACTGCAGAAATCCTTCAGGGTAGTTACCCAAAACCTTTGTATCTTTGTCATTTACTTTCCTTCCGTCAAAAAGCCAGAAATAGCAAAGTTTGTTGATGATCCCTGTTCAATTTGCAATGCTTGTGTGAATAAAGCAACCCATTTCTGCACATAACAAGACCCACATATCAGCCAAGCAAGGACAAAGTGGCAAGTAACATTTGTGCGACAAAAGTGCCAAACCATGACCATCTCCCACAAAAGGTGTGAGGGGTTAAAAGGAAAACAGGCCAGGTTGATCCAGGGAGTGGGGTAGAAGTCCAGACACCAAGACTCACCTGGGGGTGTGAAGGTCTCAATACTCCTCTCTTGCCAGACTGACCTGAGACAAGGTCTAACACCCTCCTCTGCCAGACTGACCCAGGGATGGGGTGCTCTAACTGCCCCCCCCCAAAAAAACTCTTCCTCTACTAGACTGACCCAAGGAAGGGAAGGTCTCTCCTCCCCTTCTCCATCAGTCTATCCCAAGGAAGGGAAGGTCTCACCTCCCCTTCTCCCTTTCTGTTCCTGACTGATCCAAGGAAGGGAAGGTCTCACCTCCCCTTCTCTGCCAGACTGATCCAAGGAAGGGAAGGTCTCACCTCCCCTTCTCCGCCAGACTGTCCCAAGGAAGGGAAGGTCTCACCTCCCTTTCTGTCCCAGACTGACCCAAGGAAGGGAAGGTCTCACCTCCCCTTCTGTCCCAGACTGATCCAAGGAAGGGAAGGTCTCACCTCCCCTTCTGTCCCAGACTGACCCAAGGAAGGGAAGGTCTCACCTCCCCTTCTGTCCCAGACTGATCCAAGGAAGGGAAGGTCTCACCTCCCCTTCTGTCCCAGACTGATCTAAGGAAGGGAAGGTCTCACCTCCCCTTCTGTCCCAGACTGATCCAAGGAAGGGAAGGTCTCACCTCCCTTTCTGTCCCAGACATGTGGCAGTGAAATCTTTCCTTTTGCATCAGGGTTCAAGTCACAAGGTCACTCAGGTGTTACTCCCCGTTCATAAGAAGGCTGTGATCTGTTCTGGGCAAGACGGGATCTTTTTACCTCGCCACTAAGTTGCCAGAGTGGAACCCACTGCCGGTTGTGTAGCCGCTCCAAAAAAATACCAGTGGGGCCGCCAGAGACACCCAACCTAATTGGGGGTGGGGACGCCTGGATTAGAAACATGGTGCAATGTTTCAAATGAGGGCAATGGCATGAATTTGCGCTAAATTCTAAAGCAGGCAGTGTTTACGCCACACCAGGTATTCAAATCTGGAACCTGTGGGATTCTTTTGGTAAATGACGCGTCCTCCATACTTTCCATACCACCGACTCCTCCAAATACACTTCGTGGTCTGTCCCTTTCAGAATGTAAGTCCTTAAAACAAAGGCCCCGCCAGTTTGCTGCAGAATTAAACTTTTTTTGAACATTATCCCCAGCCTCCAGAGCGTACTCCCCCCCACCCCAGGATTAGTTGAGAAAACACCCACCTCCGAGTGTCAGCAACGCTGCGGTTACTGGGGAACTGTCTGCAAGTTTGAGTCACCCTGGTACAGCAGCATGGGATGAAGGGACTCCCACATCACCCCAGAGTGGGCTCCCAGTTTCTGCGATCACTTCCTCTTCCCTCCCCCTCCTGCCCCGCGGGCAAGCTGGAATTTGAGCCTCTCCGAGGAGGAGAAAAGTTGGCTGTCTGCGACTTTGTCCTGGTTTCGGCTTTGACCTGCCCTCTCTAAAGCTTGCAGTGACGCAAACACCCCTCGGAACAGGGCTTACAAATGTCGTCTGATGCAGACAAAGTCCATCTGAAGGTTGTGGCAGGGGAGCAGGCCCCCGCTGCCCGCCCCCGCTGCTGTAATCTCCGTGCAAATGAGACGGCTCCACAGCGTGGTGTGGGTGGCTGCAAACCCTCGCCGGCATTCAGCTGAGGTGAGCGAAGCAAGGCCACACAAGTCAATCATTAACTTTCCTGCTCGGCGAGGTTCAAACTGGTTTACGAAAAGCACTAGGTCCACACAGCCAGCCAATGGAATCTGTGCTCTGTGATCTATTAGCATAAAGATCCCCACCCAGCGAATCTCCCAGGACTGGTAATTCAGAGAGACTGCTCCAATGACATATTCGATACAACCAAACATTCTTGTAGGTTGTCTGAGCCAAGAGAACCCCATCCATGTGTTCCATGGAACTGTGAAGTTAGTTCTGTACCTCAGTGGGCTCTGTGTGTTACTAGAGAGGGAAAACATGAACACAAACATTAGAAGCAAGCGTGAATTCCTTCAGTCTTACATTAAGATCACAGCTCATCTACCTGTGACGAATGTGCTATGATTCATCCTTAGTGTTAAAACTATATTATCTAGATATGGTTTAATAAGTTTGGCTAGTTACTGGGGCACAAAGACAACATATTAGTATTTTAAACACTCATGGTTCTTTGAGATAGAAGACAGAAGGCAGTTTGAGACGAAAATGGGTGCCGATTGAAGTTGGAGTTCAGAAGATGAGAGGATTTATGATTTATGAACAACAGGTATTATTTCAGAAGGACCTGTATAAATGCACGACCATCTTAGTTCCGAGGAGAGTAGATTTCCTGGGGGTTTCACAATTTAAAATTTGATATCAAACAATTCACATGTGAATAACGTGCACATTCCAGATTTTATTCAAGGTTTTTTGTATACATTTTGGTGCGACCAAGTAGAAATTACAGCACTTTTTATACATAGTTCCTCCATTTCAGGGCACCTTGTGGTTTGGGACATTTGAATTCACAGGTGTTTGTGATTATGCAGGTATATTTAATTGTTTCATTGGTGCAGGTATAAGAGAGTTAGGCTTGCTTCTAAGCCTTTGATCAACTTTGGAATTTGTAGTTGCCATTTTTACACATGAGGACCAAAATTGAGCCCATGAAGGTCAAAGGCAACATTTTGAGTCTTATTCAAAACATCACCCAAACTTTAGGATTACCAAAATCAACTGTTTGGAACATCATTAAGAAGAAAGAGCGTACTGGTGAGCTCAGTAATCACAAAGGGACTGATAGGCCAAGAAAGACATCCACTGCTGATAACAGAAGAATTCTCAGCATAATGAAGAAAAATCCCCAAACACCTGTCCAACAGATCAGAAACACTCTTCAGGAGGCAAGTCTGGATGTGTCAGTGACTACAGTCTGCAGAAGACTTCATGAACAGAAATACAGAGCAATACACTGCAAGTTGCAAACCACTAATTATCCACAGAAACAGAATAGCCAGATTACAGTTTGCCAAGAAGTATTTAAAAGAGCCTGCAGAAGTCTGCAGGAAGGTCTAATGGACAGATGATTAACTTATATCAGAGTGTTGGCAAAAGCAAAGTGTGGAGGCGTAAAGGAACTGCCCAAGATCCAAAGCATACCACTTCATCTATGAAACATGCTGGTGGGGGTGTTATGGCCTGGAAATGTTTGGCTGCCACAGGAATTGGCACACTTATCTTTGAAGATGTAACAGCTGATGGCAATAGCAAAATTAATTCTGAGATGCATGGAAACACCTTATCTGCTCAAGTTTGAGCAAATGCCTCCAAACTCATCAGTTGGTGCTTCATCCTACAGCAAAACAATGATCCCAAACTTAGGAGTTTTTCAAAGCTCAAAACTGGAAAGTTCTTGAATGGCCAAGTCATTCACCAGATCTAAGTCCAATTGTGCATGCCTTCCATATGCTGAAGAGAAAACTTAAAGGAACAAGCCCTGAAACAAGCAGGAGCTGAAGATGGCTTCAGTAGAAGTCTGGCAGAGCATAAATAGAGAAGATGCTCAGCACCTGGTGATGTCTATGAATCACAGATTTCATTGTCATTGCATGTACAGGATAATTTCCCCCCCCTTTCTGCACCCCCACATTTCCATATGATACACCACCCCTCCACACCCCCATGTCCCCTAATGATCCCATCCTGTCGGTATCTGAGGATGACGTGCATGCTACCTTCAGGAGAGTGAATCTGAGGAAAGCATCCAGTCCGGATGGAGTATCTGGCCAAGTATTAAAAATCTGTGCTGACCAACTAACCAATGTATTCACAGATATCTTCAATATCTCAATCTAGTAGGGCATACATAGTACCCTCCAGTTTCAAACAGGAGTCAATCAAGAAGAGGGTAGTAACCTGCCTTAATGACTATCGACCAGTAGCACTTGCATTAATAGGGATGAAATGTTTTGAAAGACTTGTGTTGAAGCATATCAGCTCCTGTCTGAGCAGCAACATGGATATATTCCAGTTCGCCTATCGTAGCGATAGGTTTACAGCAGATGCCGTCTTACTGGTCTACACAAAGCCCTGGAACACCTGGACAGCAAAGATGCATACTTCAGGATGCTCTTATCAACTACAGTTTGGCATTTAACACCATCATCCCCTCAAAACTGATAAGCAAAATCCAAGACTTGGGACTCAACACCCTCTGTGTAATTGGATCATGGATTTCCTCACCTCCAGACCCCAGTGAGGATTGGTAAGAACATCTCCTCCACAATCTCCATCAGTATCGGAGCATCACAGAGTTGTGTTCTTAGCCCCCTGCTCTACTCACTTTACACCTACAACTGTGAGGCTCAGTACAATAGCGTCATCTATAAATTTGCCAACCATACCTACAGGGAACTCTGCTGTCAGAGATTATCACCAGCAATCATCAAGAATCCACACCACTAGCACAGACTCTGTTCTGGCTGCTGCCATTAGGGAAGAGGTCGAGGTACCACAAGACTCGCACCACCAGGTTCAGGAACAGCTGCTACCCCTCCATCATCAGACTCCTCAACGACAAACTCTTACTTGTGCACCTTATGGGTTTTTTTATTCTCTCTGTATTGCACATTCAATTTGCGTGCATTCATTATTGGTTTACAGTTCTTTATTTGTTTACATGTATATGCTGTGTAAAGTTTTTTTTCCACACACTGCCAATAAGTGATAATTCTGCTTTGCCTGCAGACAAAAGAATCTCAGATTTGTATGTGATGTATTCTGACAATAAATCTGAAATCTGCATCAAAGTTCTAAACATGAGGCCGTATACTCAAATATTAGGTTTAAATTTGCAATGTTGTGCTTCCTGTGCCTTTGGAACATGTGAGAATCTCCTCTGAATTGTATCAAAGAATTCTGTTTAATGTGTAACAGCATTCCTCTGTGCAATCCTGAACGTTTTTCTCTTTTTCTTTTATTTTACATAACTATATCTTTTACATTAATTACTTTGAGGGTGAGGGTTTGGGGAGGTGGGGGGGAATATATACCAGTTTAAATGTAGTTTCAAATTTGTTTTTGCAATTTGTATTATATTAATCTTTGACTACGACACATGTATGGAGAAAAATTTAAATAAAATATTCAAAAAAAGTACTAAACATGACTATATTAATATGCATACATTGCTATGTCCCAACTAGTATGGTCCCAAGTAGTATGAGACTATATGTAAAAAGTGCTGTTATTTCTACATGGTCAAAACAAAATGTATACAAATAACCTTTTTTTCACATGATGACAAAATTAAAACTGGAGGGCACGGTATATTTCTGTCGTGCCCATTCAAGTCACCGACTGACAATTGGATTTTTACTGTAGACTTTATTTTTTTTAAATTTAGACATACAGCACGGTAACAGGCCCTTTCGGCCCACAAGCCCATACCATCCAATTAACCTACAATCCCTGGAATGTATTTGAATGGCGGGAGATAACCAGAACCCCCCCCCAGGGAAAATCCACTCAGACACAGGGAGAATGTACAAACTCCTTGTAGGCAGTGCGGGGTTCAAACCCTGTCCTGATCACTGGTGCTGTAACAGCATTGCACTCACCACTATGCTATCCATGCTGCCCTGTACTCTTGTACAGATATTCATTAGAAATATACTTATCTCTGTAGAAAAGGTGTAAACAGATATATAATAGATGTTAATGAAATTCATTAATCATATGCAAATCATATGAAATTATTTTAAGAACCGAGAAGAACAGGATCAAGCCCTTAGCAAATAGTAAATAAATAGAACAGACTTCCTACATTAAAAAAAGAGCAGGATGGTATTCAGTTAGATGTGTGAGATGTTCAAATGTTTTGTCGATTATTACCAGTTTCTGGCCAGCTTCCTTCCCCCTCCACATCTGGATCCACCTGTCGCTTTTCATTTTTTGATCCCCTCCTCCCCACATACTTTTTTCCCTTTAGGCTTTCAGTCCAGAAAGGGATGTGGAACCAAAACATTGACCAAAGGGACTTTGTTAGCACTAACAAAGGAACAGCAAATGGAAAATACACCATTGAATAAATTCAAAATAAATTTTTATTAAACTATTAATAACATAACACTTCTTATTTATCTCTAAACTTAACACAAAATGTCACCCCACTATGTGCAAATGTAAAGGTATGTGTGTAATAAAGTCCCACTCTGAAAAGTCATTTTGGTCTTGCTTAAAAATCTTAAATTTTCAGTTCAGAAATAAACATTGCATCTTCAGGCCTCTTTAAACTCGCATTTCTTTCAATGAGTTGAGAAGTATTCCTTAAGCAGAAGTAACCAGCTTTTGAGCCACCAATGTATCTCCTGTGATAAGGATGATAGGCTTCCTGTCTCTCCAGGATGTCTTGAGAGATGGTTTTCTCTTGAAGGAAGACTTTGGAATCTGTTTCTAAATGGCGAGACTGTCCTCTTTACCTTAAAGAGACAGTCAGAAGTAGGCTTCTCTTTTGAAATCTTCTTATTCTGTGTTCCCATTTTGTAATGCGTTCTGCGCTTTTCTTTTTCACAGGGGTGAATAAATTAGAAAAAAGTGTCTTTGTTCCAAACGTTATGGAGGGCACTGTACTATGGGGAGACCAAAGTGGAATCAGTTTGACTGGATTAGTCTCTAAAGAAGACAAAGACCTGATGGGCTAAATGGCATCCTTCTATACCACAATGACCTTTTAATTCAATGCAGACAGGAACGTTACTGATTGAGTTATTCTAGGGCACAGAATGTAGCCCTGGAGGGTTGGGACCAGAACCAGGTGTTGTGTGATCGCATGGGAGAAGAGGATGATATCAGACTATAGTACCTATTTATGTAAACATCCACTCAGTTCATGACATGCTGGGACCATCGAAGCGTCAAGGGATTTTTCATGAATGTTCTCAAAGGGCTATTTACAAAACATGGAAAAATAACAAGCAAGATTACAGAATGGTAACCTGAATACCTCATGTTTCCCCAGCTAAAAATTAAAATCTCTTGGGGTAAACAAACTGTCAGCACTGTGTGTGGTTCAGAGAAAGATAGCTTCTCTTTGCTCCCTTCAGGACTTTTTATCCCCTCCATAAATCTTCGTCCGCGAAGCCAAGCCAAAGAAAAAAGAAAACTAAAATGATGAAGAGGAGCAAATGAGGCAGGAAAGAAACACAGCTGACACACAAGGGGACAGAAGATGCCAGAATCAGGAGAAAAAAACATAATTCTGCTGGAGGAACTCAGGAGATCGGTAAACAAATTGTTCTTCACTTTCAGCTCAGGTATTCAGTGTTGCAAGTTGGAAGAGGGATCAAGAGATACTTGTTTTTAATTGCCAGAACCTATGTAATCATTCACATAGAATAGGGCAAACAGAAAAACTTTATTTAAAAATAAATCATGGGTCAACATGAAGGTAGCTTACATGAGTCCTATGTATCTGGCCTGAGAAACCTGAATGATAAAATCAAATAAATCAACAGGACTTCCTGCAGTAAATTAGCAAGTTCATCTTTAATATTTATAATTTTTTAATATTCTCTCATTGTTTTATAATTTTTTATATTCTCTCTGTATTCTCTCATTGTTTACATTTCTTTATTTGCTTAGTCTAGTTATATAGCACATTTAAAACAACTCACGTTGACCAAAGTACTGTAAAGATCATTAATTATATCTTAACTTAAGCAGCTATTTAAAGTGGGGTGTAAAATGGATACTTGAGGTTCAGAATTGTACTTGGTAGTAATCAACAATCACCTCAAAATGCTTGCGAGTAAAAATATTTCAACCTAGATTTAAAAAAAGTTAAAGGAAGGGGCTGATTTGATGGAGGGAGGAATGTTGTTCACAGTTTGGGGGCTGCTATCGCGAGGGCGCGATCTCATCTAAGTTTGCAGTTTCAGCGCCCTAGATTGGCCAATCTGAGGGGTCTTGAAGTGGAGTAGGGAATTAGGAGATTGGTGATGTTGGACGGGGCTAGTTCATGAATGGCTTTGTAAACAAACTGGAGAACTTTAAAATCTATTCTGAGCCATTCTGGCAGCCAGTGGAAGGAGGCCAGAATAGGGTGATATGGTCCATTTTCTTGGCTCTTCACAGGAGCCTTGTTGCAGCATTTTTCACCAGTTGCAGACAGGATAATGACGACTGACTAAAACCTTTATATAGAGAGTTAGAGTAGTTTAAACGGGAGAAAATGAGGGCGTGGATAACTTTCTCGAGGTGTTTCAGTGGCAGGAATGATTTGATTTTGGCAATAGTGTGGAGCTGGAAAAAGCTAGCTTTTACTACTTGTTTGTCAAACTTGAAGGTGGAATTTAATATCACCCCAAGGGATTTGATGTGTAGTTTAATGAGGGTGCATAAGTTACCAAGAGTATTGGAGATCATTTTGGGGAGTTAGGGGAGTCAAATAGGATGATCTCAGATTTGCCATTGTTTACCTGCAGGAAGCTTTGAGCCATCCAGCACTTCATGTCCTCCAGACAGTCATTGAGGCTGGTAATCTTTGCTTGATCGTTGGGCTTCAGGGGAAGATAGAGCTGAGTACCATCAGTGTAGAAGTGGAAGGAGATGCTGTGTTTTTGGATGATATGGTCAAGGGGAAGCATGTATAAAGAGAAGAGAATGGAGCTCAGAAATGGACCCTTGTGGAACCCCTCATGAAAAGGTAGCAGAGGAGGATGAAAATTTGCCCATGTTGACTGAGCAAGTCCTATCACTCTTTCTTTGGCTTGGCTTCGCGGACGAAGATTTATGGAGGGGGTAAAAAGTCCACGTCAGCTGCAGGCTCGTTTGTGGCTCACAAGTCCGATGCGGGACAGGCAGACACGATTGCAGCGGTTGCAAGGGAAAATTGGTTGGTTGGGGTTGGGTGTTGGGTTTTTCCTCCTTTGCCTTTTGTCAGTGAGGTGGGCTCTGCGGTCTTCTTCAAAGGAGGTTGCTGCCCGCCAAACTGTGAGGCGCCAAGATGCACGGTTTGAGGCGTTATCAGCCCACTGGCAGTGGTCAATGTGGCAGGCACCAAGAGATTTCTTTAGGCAGTCCTTGTACCTTTTCTTTGGTGCACCTCTGTCACGGTGGCCAGTGGAGAGCTCGCCATATAATACGATCTTGGGAAGGCGATGGTCCTCCATTCTGGAGACGTGACCCATCCAGCGCAGCTGGATCTTCAGCAGCGTGGACTCGATGCTGTCGACCTCTGACATCTCGAGTACTTCGACGTTAGGGGTGTAAGCGCTCCAATAGATGTTGAGGATGGAGCGGAGACAACGCTGGTGGAAGCGTTCTAGGAGCCGTAGGTGGTGCCGGTAGAGGACCCATGATTCGGAGTCGAACAGGAGTGTGGGTATGACAACGGCTCTGTATACGCTTATCTTTGTGAGGTTTTTCAGTTGGTTGTTTTTCCAGACTCTTTTGTGTAGTCTTCCAAAGGCGCTATTTGCCTTGGCGAGTCTGTTGTCTATCTCATTGTCGATCCTTGCATCTGATGAAATGGTGCAGCCGAGATAGGTAAACTGGTTGACCGTTTTGAGTTTTGTGTGCCCGATGGAGATGTGGGGGGGCTGGTAGTCATGGTGGGGAGCTGGCTGATGGAGGACCTCAGTTTTCTTCAGGCTGACTTCCAGGCCAAACATTTTGGCAGTTTCCGCAAAGCAGGACGTCAAGCGCTGAAGAGCTGGCTCTGAATGGGCAACTAAAGCGGCATCATCTGCAAAGAGTAGTTCACGGACAAGTTTCTCTTGTGTCTTGGTGTGAGCTTGCAGGCGCCTCAGATTGAAGAGACTGCCATCCGTGCGGTACCGGATGTAAACAGCATCTTCATTGTTGGGGTCTTTCATGGCTTGGTTCAGCATCATGCTGAAGAAGATTGAAAAGAGGGTTGGTGCGAGAACACAGCCTTGCTTCACGCCATTGTTAATGGAGAAGGGTTCAGAGAGCTCATTGCTGTATCTGACCCGACCTTGTTGGTTTTCGTGCAGTTGGATAATCATGTTGAGGAACTTTGGGGGACATCCGATGCGCTCTAGTATTTGCCAAAGCCCTTTCCTGCTCACGGTGTCGAAGGCTTTGGTGAGGTCAACAAAGGTGATGTAGAGTCCTTTGTTTTGTTCTCTGCACTTTTCTTGGAGCTGTCTGAGGGCAAAGACCATGTCAGTGGTTCCTCTGTTTGCGCGAAAGCCGCACTGTGATTCTGGGAGAATATTCTCGGCGACACTAGGTATTATTCTATTTAGTAGAATCCTAGCGAAGATTTTGCCTGCAATGGAGAGCAACGTGATTCCCCTGTAGTTTGAGCAGTCTGATTTCTCGCCTTTGTTTTTGTACAGGGTGATGATGGTGGCATCACGAAGATCCTGAGGCAGTTTACCTTGGTCCCAACAAAGCTTGAAAAACTCATGCAGTTTGGCATGCAGAGTTTTGCCGCCAGCCTTCCAGACTTCTGGGGGGATTCCATCCATACCTGCTGCTTTGCCACTTTTCAGTTGTTCGATTGCCTTATATGTCTCATCCAGGGTAGGAACCTCATCCAGCTCTAGCCTTAGGGGCTGTTGAGGGAGCTGGAGCAGGGCGGAATCTTGGACTGAGCGGTTGGCACTGAAAAGAGATTGGAAGTGTTCTGACCATCGGTTGAGGATGGAGATCTTGTCGCTGAGGAGGACTTTGCCGTCTGAGCTGCGCAGCGGGCTTTGGACTTGGGGTGAGGGGCCGTACACAGCCTTTAGAGCCTCGTAGAAACCCCTGAAGTCGCCAATGTCCGCGCTGAGCTGTGTTCGTTTGGCGAGGCTAGTCCACCACTCCTTTTGGATCTCCCGGAGTTTGCGCTGAAGATGGCTGCATGCGCGACGGAAGGCTTGTTTCTTCTCTGGACAGGACGGCTTTGTAAGGTGAGCCTGGTGGACAGCTCGCTTCTTTGCCAGCAGCTCCTGGATTTCCTGGCTGTTTTCGTCAAACCAGTCCTTGTTTTTCCTGGAGGAGAAGCCCAGTACCTCTTCAGTGGATTGCAGTATGGTAGTCTTCAACTGATCCCAGAGGGTTTCAGGGGACGGGTCCGTGAGGCGGGTTGCAACGTCGAGCTTTGCTTTGAGGTTTGCCTGGAAGTTTCCTCTCGCTTCGTCTGACTGCAGGTTTCCAACATTGAACCTCTTTCTGGGGGCTTTATTGTTCCTGGGCTTTGGCTTGAAGTGAAGGTTGAGCTTGCAGCGAACCAGCCGGTGGTCAGTGTGGCATTCCGCGCTAGGCATGACCCTGGTGTGGAGCACATCTTGTTTGTCACTTTCTCGCACCAGGATGTAGTCCAGGAGGTGCCAGTGTTTGGATCGGGGATGCATCCAGGTGGTCTTAAGGCTGTCCCTCTGCTGAAAAAGGGTGTTTGTAATGACAAGTCGCTGTTCTGCGCAGAGCTCCAACAGGAGGCGCCCATTGTCGTTGCACTTGCCGACGCCATGCTTGCCCAGGATTCCTGGCCAGATTTCTGAGTCTTTGCCGACACGAGCGTTGAAGTCGCCCAGGATGACAACCTTGTCGGCTGTAGGGGTACGTTGGATGAGGTTGCGCAGGTCGGTGTAGAACTTGTTCTTTTCTGCTGGTTCCGCCTGGAGGGTTGGAGCATAGACACTGATGAGGGTGATGTGACGCTTGTTTTGAAGTGGGAGTCGCATGGACATGATTCGGTCCGAGAGGCCTGTCGGAAGGTTTTCGAGTTTGGAGGCAATGAAGCTCTTGACCATGAAGCCTACACCAGATAGGCGTCGTTCATCCGAAGGCTTGCCAGACCAGTAGAGTGTGTAGCCCGCGCCGCGTTCTTGGAGGCTGCCTACATCTGCCAGGCGGACTTCACTGAGAGCTGCTATGTCGATGTCAAGTCTGAGGAGTTCATGTGCAATGAGGGCAGACCGACGTTCAGGTCGGTGGCTGTCAGCCTTGTCTAGCATGGTTCTGATGTTCCAGCATGCTAGCTTGAGTTTGTGAGCATCTTTTGAGGGGGAGGACGTGGAGGGGGAGGACGTGGAGGGGGAGGACGTGGACCTGTCCTCGGGCCTGCACAAAGGAGCTTTTAGGTGGAGTGCAGTGCGCGCAGTACTGGCCCCACCCTTTACACCCATGGTTCGTGTGCCGTGGCCGAGCAAGCTGGGACGTGGCAGCGAGGTCCTTGGGTCGTAGGTTTTATATCGGAGTGGCCTTCTCCTATGCAGGTTTCTTACCCGGGCTGGAGGGGCCTGCCTCCCCTCCTAGGTCGGTCCATACTGCCCGGACCGGGGCCGATCACTAAGATAAGATTTAAACCCATTCAGGGCCGTGCCATCAACACCAACCCTCTGCTGGGGGCGATCTATTAAAATAGTGTGATCCACCATATCGAACACCACTCTAAGGTCCAGGAGAATTAGAATGACGGAGCGCCCTGAATCAAGGGTAAGGAGCAGGTCATTTATACTCTTAATAAGGCCAACTCTGCTATGGTGGGCCTTATTACCTGACTGGAATCTTTTAGATATGTTGTTTTGATGTAGACAGGGAAACAATTGGCTAAGAACAACTTTTTCAAGGACCTATGCCAGGAATGCAAGTTTAAAAATAGGTCAGTAATTTTTGGGTATGGTGGGGTTGAGTTTGGGTTTTTTTAATAGGAGCTGGACCGCAGCACACGTGAAACAAATTGGAACTGTCCTGATGGCCAAGGAACTGTTAATAATAGAGAAGATGCTAGGAGTGGCTTGTATGGAAAAGATCCATCAGGAGGGGAGTATGGAATAATGTCAAGGTGACAGGTTGTTGGCTTTATTAGCGAACACAATCTTTCTAAGAGTGGGTAGTGTTATTGGGCAGAAACAGTCCAGGTTGGTTGAACAGAGCTGTGATACAGTTAGATTGCAAGTGGCTGGGGGGGGGGGGTAATGTTGGTCCTAATATTCTTGACTTTGTTTATGAAGAATTTTAAAAATTCTTTGCATTTGGTAAGAGATGCATCAGAGTTGGTATTATGTGCAGGATCAATGATTGAGTTGATGGTATTGAACAGGACCGTGGGATTTTAGGAGTTGTTCAAAATTAGGTTTGCAAAATATTTTGTTCTTTTGGCCTTTACTGTTTCTTAGTACATATGCAGGTTGTTTTTCAGAATTTTGAGGGAAATGAGTAGTTTGTCGCGCTCCCACTTACGTTTTGATTCTCCTGCACCCTCTCCTCAGGGCTTTGGTGGTATTATTGAGCCAAGGTGCAGTTTTGAGTGTAGATTTTTTTCCTCCTTGAGTGGGGCTACAGCGTTCAGGATAGAAGAACAGGTGGTATTAAATAGGGATGAAAGTTCCTCTGCGTAGAAGTGGGGATGGAGGCTACCATGGTGGTAGTACTTGGGGCTGCTATAAGGGCCTATTCGTGATCTGCAAGTTAATGTAGCAGGAGTAGCATATAGGAAGACTAGATTTATTTGGGGAGCAAGGCAGGGCTAGGTTTACTTATGTATGTTGTGTATATATTTTTTGCATTAGCAATAAGTGGTAATTCTGCCTCATCTGCAGAAAAAAAAAAATTCAGGGTTGTATGCGATGTCATGTATGTTCTCTAACAATAAATAAATCTAAAATCTCCTGAGGATGGAATGTTGATGTATGACACAGCCTGTGTGCAGAGATCTACCAAATTGAAAAATCAAAGCCATGGCGTTTAGCCAAATTATAATTTGCTCAATTCAAGTTAAAAAAAAACACTAAATTCTTAAATTTGACTCAGACAAACATAATTTAGTAACTTTAAAATATTTCTGGAAATTTGAGGGGAAAACTATTTGGCTGTCTAAGGATGGTCTCCTTTGTTTATCCTGGAAATAACTAATTGACGTAAAGGTACTTAGGTCCCAATATGATAATGGCCTTAATACTGGAAATTTTTTGTTCTTAATATGAACATGTCTGTATCAGAAATTCAGAGATCTGACCCAGTCAACTTTGAAAAGTACTGAACCATTATCAAGACTTTGACAAATAATATAACTGCCTTGTGCAACATCTTTTAAGGAATAATTTCTTCAAAAGCTCCATTTCACCATCTGGATTTAGAAGCTCTGGGTAAATATTCATATATTGCTGAGAAATGAGCAAAGGAGTTCGAGCTCCTGGCAGAGGAAGTACATGATAGGAGATCCAATCTATTTGGGGATGAATATTTTAGAAAATTTCAGGTGCAATCTGCATGGAGAGTTGTTGTTTAATTATCTATCATCAGTCATAATTAGATGTGCAGGCTCTTCAGATCTGATCTGTTAGTATTGGATCACTTAGCATTCTGAAGTGGTGCACCTGATTTCAGAGTAGCTGCCGATCTTTTAAAGGCACACTTGCAGAACCTACGAAAATTCAACTGAAGCAATAGATCTACAATAATCATTGATCTAATAACTTCCACTGCACACAAGGTTCAAAGGCAATGGTGATTTTTCTTTTGTACTGGGGTTTTGTTACAATCTTACAAGCATACGCCAGCCAGTAGATAAAATATAGAACAATAGAGCACAATACAGGCCCTTCCGCCCAAGATGTTATGCCAACCTATGTAAACCAATTCAACAAACTAAACCTTCTAACCTTACACTCATAACCCTCTATTTTTCTTGCTTCCATGTGCTTGTCTCAGAGTTTTTAAAAATTTCCCTATTAAACCAGCCTCCACCACCACCCCTGGCAATGCTTTGCAGGCATCCATTAGTCTCTGTGAAAAAGACTTACCCCAGACAACTCCCCTAAACTTTCATTCCCTAAACTTTCATTCCCTCAACTTGTATTGATCTTCTCGCCCTAGAAAAAAGGTGCTGGCTGTCCACCCTACCAACGCCTCTCATAATTTTGTAGTCCTTTATTAAGTCACCTCTCATCCTTCTTTGCACCAAAGAGGAAAGCCCTAGTTCTATTAACCTTGGCTCATAAGGGACATTCTCCAATCCAGGCATCATCCTGGTAAATCTCCTCTTCACCCTCTCCATGGCGTCCACATCTTTCCTATAATGAAGTGATCAGAAATGAACACAATATTCCCAAGTCTGGTCTAAACAGAGATTTATAGAACTACATTATCTCATGATTATTGAACTCAATCCTCCCCCCCCCCCCCACTAATAAAGGCCAGCAATCCACCTGAATGGCAACCTTGAGAGATCTATGTTTTTCCATACTGTCAAGAATCCTGTAATTAACCATGTACTCTGCTTTATCTTGTCTTTATCCTGTTGTAGCCTAGAACACCCTTCAAAACTATCCACAACACCTCCAACCTTTGTGTCATCTACAAACTTACTGACTCTACTTCTTTGTCCAGGTCATTTATAAAAATCACGAAGAGCAGGGGCCCCAGAACAGATTACTGCAGAACTCCAATAGTCACTGAACTCCAGGCAGAATATGTTCCATCTGTTACTACTATATGCTTTCTGCAGGCAAGCCATTTCTGAATCCGCACAGCCAAGATTCCATGCCTCATGACTTTCTGAATGTCTTTCATAAGGGACCTTGTCAAATACACCACATCTACCACTCTACTTTCATCAAAAGAGACAATCTTTGTCTCTTGTATGACAAAAGATTGGCCATACAAGATCCAGTATGACCTCTCCTCTTGTTGGCTTGTAATTCTGACCCATTTATCCCTCTTGCGGTGTGGAGGTGCCAGTCAATATTTGGGAAGTTGAAGTATGCCATAACAATAACACTGTAATTTTTCGACTTTTCCAAAATCTGTTCCTTAGTGTCCCGAGGGCTATTGGGGGGGGGAGGCACTATCGACTACACCTAATACCGTCATCACTCAGATATTAGTATTAATTAATTTTAATAATAAGTAATGCAGATATTAATAATTCCTAAGTTTCATATTTTCAAAGCAGTATATTTAATTTCATACTTTTAATACTTTGCTCGGCAGGTGAAATTTAAGACCTGGAATTAAAGCAGTGACGATCATTTTAAATGATTTAGGTAAACAAATTTGGTCCCAATTGTCCAAACCCACAAATAATATTAAATTGGGAGCAGTGGCAAATGCTGAAAAATCGTCTTTGGATTTCAAAAAGGTCTTGTCAACCTAGCTCAGCCAGATCAATGTAATGAAAGGTTAGGAGAATTATTAGAACAAAATTGACATGGATTATGTGGTAAATGGGATTATATGGTATAAAATCTTAATCCATGTTCTATTGTTTATCTGATCAAAATAAAAAAAAAGATTTTGGGATTTTACGGAACAGATTACGAAAAACACCAAGCCTCCCAGGCTGTTACATAAAGCAAACATGATGTTGAGTTCATAGTAGGGATATAGAATATAATTCCAAAGAGGAAAAAATATTCTAAAGCTTTGACAGACTCTGGTGAGTCCATATCAAGAATGATACCCAGTTTTGTTTTGCTTATTTCAAAAATGATTCCTAGTTTCTAGAAGAGAGGCTACATGCTTTAACTTACAAAATGGTGAATAAAAAAGATTGACCAAATTAGATTTTAACATTACTGAAGTGAAGGTTTAGAGGAGATATGGAAGGACCATTTAACATTAGATAAGGTTTGATAGATAAATTTAGGTGCAATGCTCCATTATGTACAGTGTATAAGCAAAAGAATGTAAAGAAACAAAAAAGAGAGATAGGTGAGGGGAACAGATCGCAAACCACAGTGATGGAGCAGGAAAGGTTATGAGAGTTCAAGGAGGAACTAATTAGATTCTTCCCAACAAACAAGATTGAGCGTTATTAGAAATGCACCAAGGGAATACCATGGTCAGATCAGCTGAAGGTTTTCTCCTGGCTGAAACTTTTATCTTGTAAATTGAACACTAGAGGGCCTCCTGGCGGGAGCAAGACATGACAGCAATTACACTTCAAGTTCTATTGTTTGTTACATCTAAAGGGAATGTTCTAGTGTTTAAAATACAAGCAGCCATTACATTAGCACATCAGTTTCATAGGTAACACCTGTGGTTACATGGAATGCACCAATACACGCACAAAGAAAAATGCTGTGTTGACAAGAGGTCTCCTGGAGAGTTATCAATTTGGATATCAGTAAATAAAGCACAGAATGCTAAGAAGCCAGCAGGATTGCTGCCCCAATTAGCCAAAAATACCTTTTCAGATTATCTATGAACATCTGATAAAGGGCAAGAAAAGACTACAGTACCTATAAATGGTTACCCCACCTGTAAGGTGATGTACATGCTCTAATCAACCAAAAGAATTACAAAGACAGGGTAGGCAAACAAAAAGTAGAAAAAAAATGGCCATTTTCAGAAAAATATATAATGAGGCAAATTTATATAATTTAGAACTGGCATTTAGCTTCCACTGTTTCTGGTGCTCAGTGCTGTAATATGTTCTCTTTAGTTATTGATTTATTAACATTTATTCAGACATCGTGGAACTCGTCATGAGCAAGTACTACAAGATCTTTAAGAACCCTATTTTTAAAAAAAACTGCATGTGTTAGTCAGGGCATTTATCAACACGATTGCAATGACCAGCCGAGTTACTCTTCCTTTCAGTACTTAAATTCATTGTAAATTTCTTGCAGAAACCCATGTTGTCATCTTATTGGAAATTTGATCTTGGGAAAATAGCAGGGAGAAGTAACCTTGTGCTGTGTATTTCTAAGCAAGCAGATGAAGTGAGACAAGCCAGGCCCAGCAAATTTGCCACCTATCCTCTCAACTGGCTACTGATCTAGATCTTCTCATCTTCCAAACATTTTTTGAGCTCTCTGATCATGTCCCTATCCCACAAAACTTTCTTAAGTGCCCACCCTAACTGTAGGTTTATTTGTCACAAAGTATCTAGTACAGTAGAAATTTTTTCTACTTGCAAGGGCTTCTACAGAACTGGTGTGGGACCCCCTACACGTCACTGCCTTAACTTGCCTTTTTGATGTGCGGTATCATTTCTAGCACATAAACTATATTTAATAACTATTTAACACACAAATGTGAGATCAAAGTTTCATCATGATTCAGCTAAAAGTTTCTCTCACCAGTTCATAAATTTTAAATTTAGACATACAGTACGGTAACAGGCCATTTCTGCCCATGAGTACGTCCCACCCAATTTGCACCCAATTAATCTACAACCCCAGTATGTTTCGAATAGTGGGAGGAAACCAGAGCCCTCGGGGAAAACTCATGGAGAGAGAATATACAAACTCCTATGGACAACGCAGGGTTTTAACCCCTGTCCCAATCACTGGCCCTGTAAAGGCATTGCGCTAACTGCTACGCCAACTTGACTATTCTTCCCATAGTCTTTTCTGTTGCTATTAGATGCAAAGCATAGATCCTTACAGTCCTTCCAGCAGGGTGACATTTACCCACACTATTCACTCATTAAGACAGTGAGAAACTCCAAACTTGAAAGAATTCTTCCATTGATAAGTTTGCAATGTGTTAAAGCAGAACAATGATCTTTACTGAAAAGACATAAAAGCTGAAAGTAAACTGTATTTGATATTAATGGAGACAGATTCTAATCTATGTTCCCACAGAAACATTTGTTGCTTTATTTAGCAATGGTATTAGGTACACTGTGTACTTCTACCAAAGCCATTGGAAGGAATTGACTTATAGTTTCACCAGAAATACAACCAGAGTTAATATTTATGAATATATTTATACTATCAAGTGTCTCCTTACCTCAGTTGGTAGGATTCCAATGGATATAGTAATGTTATGGTATAAAGTGGTATTTCACCATGACATAGGAAATAAGAGCAGGAGTAGGCCATCCGGCCTACCGAGCCTGCTTCGCCATTCAATGTGATCATGGCTGATCTGATGACAGGCTCACCTCCACCTACCTGCCTTTTCCCCATATCCCTTAATTCCCTTACTATGTAGAAATCTAAATCTATTTAGATACATATTTACTGAAGCTTCAATGAGCCTCAAATTCCACAGATTCACCACCCTCTAGGAAAAGCAGTTCCTCCTCATTTCCATCCTAAAATCCTAAATCTACTACCCTAATCTTGAGGCTATGTCCCCTAATTCTTGTCTCTCCTACTAATGGAAACAGCTTACAATCTTAATCTTATTTATGCCTTTCATAATTTTATGTATTTCTGTAAGATCCCCTTTCCTTCTTCTAAATTCATGACAAAATTAATTAAATTAACCTGGTACAGTAACCCTCTGATAATTCTGAACCCTGGGACTTCGGTAATGCTGGATTACAAGATTTTCCAGACTAATAGATGTTATCCCTATTACTACTCAAACACTTTTATTTAATTTTAATGATGTCACACAATTGTACAATATGTTTTCTGGCAAACAAAGTATGTTTACAGGGAATGGAAAATACACAAGCACTCCAGATACTTGGTCTTGCTGATAACGACTGATGTTTTAAATGCATCCAGCTCTGATTGTGCACAACTGGACCACAGTCAACCTTGGCTACATTCAGTCTCATTACGGGTAAGCCAGATGCCAAACCAGAAGGATTTCTGAAAATCAGATGTCAGATTATTGGAGTTTTAGTATAACTGGTAAACTGGGTTAATAATGCCGGCTGTGGCCAAGTGCAATTCTCATACCACTGCTCGAATTCATATGTGACTTCAATTCACCTTTCTTAGAACAAGGAGGTGGTAAATTGAAGTGCCAGAATGCAAGCTGCATATCGCTTCTTATTTAGAAACAGTAAACCCAGATACCTGGGTTTCAGAGGAGGAAGTAACTGACAATGAAAATTACTTCAATGGGTAGCATATAGTTTCTTCACTGGGCAGGAGCTTGTTAGCTTTACATCAATAATTCCGATCTTGTCATTCCATGAGCTGATTTACAAGCTCCCAACAGCTCATGGAATGACAAGATCCACACCCCCTCCAACCCAAATCAAACTCCTTATATTAGCCATCTCATCTGCCATATGCAAAACCCTGCACCGTGACCCACAAAAGAAATCATACAGTGATAATTCAGCAGGACACTCTCTCCACCTCAGTCTGATCCCCGTCTCCTCTCTCTCTTGTTAAAACTTGCACAGTATTATCCACGGGAAGGCAAGAGGCACACTACATATCACGATCAATCTTGTTTGCCAATTAACTTCACAAAAAAGAAAAATGTTGACCATTTTTGTTGCTGCTTTTTTGTATCCAAATCTAAAATGTATACAACAGTGACACCCCATTAAAGTAATTATTTTTAAATTAAGTTGTTTGAAATTATTTTTGAACGATGAAATAAATGTCTATTTCTTCTCCATTGACAATCCCTTGATTGCATTCATCACAAATCACGTGCAGTATATGTTTCGTAGTTGCCACACTAATAATATAATGGTATTGTTTTATTCTTTTTTCCACACAATGGACTTCCTGCATGGTTCTTGCCATAGTTCTCTGAGGTCTCCCAGAGGCAGAGACATTTCATCATTTGTAAAGGAGAAGACATACATAAATATAATACTTCCCTTGCTTCAATCATCCAAAAACATTTCAGAACCAACCAAGAACTTCAGAAATTCAGGCACTTAATATGACAAGGCTAAGAACCCCAAACATGTAACAGAGTCAGAAATGCAACAATTTCCCACTTGCTCTTTTGAGTAAGAAAGTGAATTAATAACATGTTGAAAAATACAGTGCACTGCAGTGCAATAAAGAAATATTTATTGACATCACCCTTGAAAGCTTATTTTCTGCTGTAAAGTTTTTTGCTCTATTCATTTTCATGATCAAGTACTATATTCAGTATTGCATATTAGATTTTGCTCAAACATGAAAGTATAAAAACTGACAACATGCAGCAGCACATTGTAGACTGCTGTAACACTGGAGCATGTCACAAGTAACACATGCATCTCATATGAAATTAACTGCCCCATTCCACATATGCTTACCTTCTGGTCGGTACTGAGCTACGATGGTCACAGTCTGACCAGCTCTTTTGAGTGCAGCTGCTGCCTGCTCGTGTGTGGCACTCCGAAGATTAACACCATTTACCTGAAACAAAGAGGCACAATTATTTAAAACCTACTCAGAGCAGTATAAGTTCCCACTCAGCTGATGGTAATCTGTGGTAGTGGCATATTGCAAGAATGCAAAAGCAACTTCTCTCAGGACTACATCTTGGACTGAGAAACTTGTTGTCCTGTAGCTTGTTCAAAAAACCATTGATTAATTTCTTCAAAAATATAACTTTTAGGATACAGTATAGAGGAGATTTGGGATGTGAAATACTGCGAGTGCAGCAGGCTCAGGAGAAACTGATAGCTTTGGATACCAGCTTCTGAAAGTTCTTCATTAGTGGAATTTTTTATTTATTAAATCTGAGTCTGTTATAGTCAAAAAGATCATTTTGATTGCTACAATTTGCCAATGTCCCTTATCATTGTATTATACAACTCCAAGAATATTGGAAGGCAATCTAGATAGATGTTGGTCCTTTCTATCAAGCTCCATGACCCAATAACATCTCAGCCAGACCAATATGAACATTACCTTCATATCTCAAATTAGAGTTTATGGAGTCACTGAAATGAGATATCTAGAGAATTGCAGAAAAATATTATTTTACATGCATTATCCTGAGCTCTCTTCTATCTCAAGAAATAGAAGTTCCAATAAATTACACTGTAAAGGTTAGCAGCTTGGTGAGTGGTAATTTGAGATACAAATGCAGTAACAAATTATTAATGAAAGCTGGCATCCAGAGAGATATTATTCTAGGAAAGCCACAAGTAGGACTTCCAAAAAGACTTCTTACAATGGAATTTAGTAAAGTGCAAATAGGAGACAATTCTTACTTCTTGAATAAATGTAAGACAGGGGATATGGAGGCAGGATAATAATCTCAAACAGACTGTTACCATAGCAACTCCATCCTAAATCTGAATCGCAAATGGTCAAAGCAGCTGGCAGTCTCCTGGCAACATGTGCAATAATCAGTGCCTTGAAATAGAAACTTACAGAGAAATATCAAAAACAGGGAAGCACCTGTTAGCTGTGCAGAATTGACAAATGGTACATTTAGACCAAAGTCTACATGATTTTGTTAAATGCAGAGAAATAAATGCTTCCATCTGGAAGGCATTGCTGTTTTTCTCCAGAGCAATCTGCACAATATGGGTGTTGGAAGGAAAACTGAGTCATGCATGCTCTAATCAAAGAACAATAATTGTAAAAGCAGAGTTCATGACATGTAAATAGTATGAAACAAAACAAGGGAAAGCCTATTTAATGTCATCCAATCGATATCTGTTAAAGCAGCCACTACAGGGACCCTGTGGAGTCAAAATTTGAATTTTACAGTGAAGAAACCCATCATTGTTTGTTTGGCACCTTTATCAGGCTAAACAAGATGGATTTAGAACAGAACCAGTGCTTCACAGCTGGGTATTCTCCAGCAGTAGAATATTTATTCCACGAAAGTAACCTCATAACCTCATTCTACCATCGAGCATGTTTCAAATAAAAACAAAATGCCAACCCAGTGAAGCAACAACATAGGATTATATGAAAATGAGGAGAAGATGTACAAGGATATAGGTGGAACTATTCAACCAATAAATTAATAGTTCAGAATGGATCTGACAAAAAAAATCCTTTCTCGATGCCTCTGAACCTGCTGAATGTCTTAGTATTTTGCATTTACTGTTTTCATTTTAGATTTCCAGTATCAGAATTTTTTTTTTATTTTCAGTTCAGATCGAAGCTTTGAAGTCTTGTCCCATCCATCTGTGGATGGTGGATGGACAATTAAAATGGGAAGGAGGTCCCATGAAAATCTCGGCCTTCAAAATTGGTAGATCTCAGCACATAAGTATGAACAACAAAACAGCAGAATTTGTAACCATCTTCAGCCTATAAAGCTGAACTGGAAGTTAGTCTGTTTTGGGCCAATTCCACAGACTGAAGAAAATGGCTGACACAACCAATGCAAATCAGCATTATTATTAATATATAATTAATTTAAGTTACTTTACAATGAGTGAATATTATCTTGTCCTTATGGTGCTTCCCATAATGGAAACCAGTTTTCAACAAAATTGATCCATTCTGTTTTGAAAATAAATTAACACATTGCAAACAGCAAAGGCTGGGGTGCTGAGGACTTGTGCCCCTGAACAGCATCTTTGTCAAAACTGTTTTAGTACTGGTATCTACCCAATATGGTGAAAGGTTACCAAATGTGTATTTACACCACAAAATGGACAAATTCAGTCTGGTCGATTACTACTCAATGGCATTTTTTCAATCAGCAGAATACTTAACAGTGCTCGTAAGTGGTAAATTCACTAATAACACTTTCTCTCTGATTCTCAGACTGGATTTGCCAGTACTGGTTGGCTCCAGTCCTTATTGCAATCTTGGTTTGATTATGGCAAATGAACTGGATTCCAACACTGAGGTAGATTACTTAGAGGTCTTCATGAAATAAAAATTGATTGGGGCAAAGTTCTTATTGGATAGAGTAATATACACCACAAAGATGGTCCTAAGAACCTAATCAACCTGGTTAAAGTCTATCGATTGGTGCAGGAGGTCCACTGAGCAGTTTCCCTGATCAAATAATTTTCTGCTAGAAGTAAGGATGTTCACCAACGATTGCTTATTGATCAACTTCATTTGAATCACCAGAAGTAAAGAAGCCTGTGCCTCAGATAACAAAGTTGTCCTGTGCTACATTCAGACATGGACACAAATAGTGAGTGAAGCCAGAAATTCTGCAGATGCTGGAGTTGAGTGCAGTGCACAAACATGCAGGAGAAACTCAGCAGGTCATGCCATTTTTGTTACAGAAATGACAAGCAAGACAGAGTTCAATTTCATCACCAGGACATTCTAATCACTAAGTCTCCATCTTCAGTATCATGGAATTCACCAATGACCAAAACACAACTTGACCAGCCACATAAATACTGTGACCTACTGGAACCAGGTATTTTGTGATGTAACTCTCATTGATTACCCAGAGTTCCTTCCATAATTCCATCCATCATGGCTTCCACTGCTGAGTTCATCAAGAGCATCATGTCCCTTGGCAGAGAATCTCACCTGATCTCTTAACACCAGCTCCATAGCCAAGAAACCCCAGTAGCACCTCTACTTCCTGCAAAGGCTGAAGAAAGTTCATTTCCCACCCCCCCCCATACTCATTATATTCTACAGAGGATGTATTGAGAGCATCCTGTGCAACTGCATCACCACCTGTTTTGGAAACTGTACCTCCTTGGACCACAAGATGCTGCAGTGGAAAGTGAAGTCAGCAGAAAAGATCATTGGGGGCTCTCTTCCTACTATGAAGGACATCTACAAAACTCGATGTAGATGAAAGGCAATAAATATTGAGAAAGACTCCACACGCCCCCTCAAATAAATTGTTCTCCCTTCTGCCATCTGGTAAACGGGTATCGTAGTGCTCAGGCCCTTAATGCCCAGATTTGGCAAAAGTTTTTTCCCCAAGCCATCAACTCCTGAATTCCCAGAATAGATGTGGATATACACTATATATGTCTTAATATTTTAATGTGTTTAACTTTTATTCTAACATATTTATGTAAATATGCTCTGTGATCTTGGAGAAACGCTATCTTGACTTTACCGTGTGAGCATGGTATGAATGATAAGTAAAAGTGACGACTTATTGACGGGACAAAAATCAAGAATATAGTGGAATATCTTTTACCTAGCTACTTGAGTATTTTGTGACAACAACTGGGGCCTCCTCAAAAACATATGGCCTTTTCATTACTAATACTACTTCGGGAGTTGGGAATGCAAGGAATGATAAACCGATAAGCAGTTAAAGATCTCTCCAGAGCTGCTGAAAGGATAGTCAGTGGCTCTGGATGAGGAGAAAGGATTCCATCTGAGCTCCCAAGTGAGTGAATGGCATCTGGGGGTGAACCCAATACACCAGGATTCACTGCTGAACCTTCCGAAGTTGTTGTGGGTCTATGAGTGAAACACTGAGGAAGGAGGGCACCCACTTGATGACCCAGAAGATTTCACCACTCACTTGGCTACCCTGCAAAGTCTAGGCACCAAGTCTCAGGAGTGCAATAAAGGATATTAACATCTAGTCCTACATAACATACATGGTGACTGTAGATGCACTGTATCAAGTGACCTACTTCTCTTTAGGCCGTTCTTTGAGATCTAGGATGACTTGCTTCCCCTCTGGTTCTCTGATGAGGCTAATATGGGAACTGCAGACTCTTCCACAGAAAGGGCAGAAGGTAATGGAGCAAACAGACAGGTTGAAAGCTTGTGAGGAGGTCCTTCCATTACATTTCTGTGCAACTTCTGTGTCTTTCTGATGCATAGCTTGAAGATTCTCAGTGCCACTTAAAGTGCTGTTTTTCCACTTCAACTAACCATGGGCCAGAAATTCCCTATCGTTGGTACAGATGTTGAAATTCTTTAGTTTCTTTCAGCAAAGCTTTTTCAATAGTACTTCTGTGCCTAATATCTCTGCTGCTCAGAAGGGCAACCAGTACATGAAAACACCAGGCCATTCAAGTTATACACAGTTCTATGTACATCCATTCTTTCAGTATTGCAACTCAAAATCCTAGAATGTCATTTCTCATAATGCAGTGCAAGTGCCCTTATCATATAGATTGCACCTGGTTCAGGAAGTAATCAACCATGTACTTTTCAAGATAAATTAAGGATGCAATAAAATATAGCTTTTATCAATGATCTCCACAGTCTGGGCATGCATAAATAAAAGTCAATAGTCAGGTTATTTCATGTGAATTTTCTGCTATGGTTGCTGCAGGTCATCTCACATGCCTAAAGTTGCAAAAGAATTCTGTGAATCGCTTGCTGAATGGAACGAGAACTGGAGCACTATCCATCTCCAGTCAGCTCAAGGATGTCAAGTAAAACTCATTTATGCAAGCCCAGGTAATGAATTCCATCTCTTAAAAACAGAATAAAGTACTCCTTTCAAGGAATAAGGAGAACATGGGATACATCTGCATAAAGTACAAAGCTTTCTCTGTCAAAAGGCCATGTAAGGTGCAGTTAGATATAAAATGAAAGTCCTTGCACACTGCATAACACAACTTCACCTTAACCTTGGCAATGTACCCAATTGGCAGGACCCACTTTCATTTGTGTTGATATAAATAAACTACTTCCTGCTAGGATGTAGGTTAATTTAAAATCAACATGTTTGACTTAAAGTTGACTGAAACTCTGGTCCAACTTGAATGAGTTAGAGCAAGTGAAAGTACCATGACTTGTGTAAAGGTGGTCTTCATCATTCAGAGATATCCATCATATAAAGATATCCATTCACACACCCAAATATATAGTTTCCTCTATCATGTATAGTCCATTTCTAATTGTTGAATAAAGATATTTTCAGCTCTTCACAACTCTCTTCCACACCTCCCTGTATCCACTGTATATTAGTGCTTCTCTGATTTAGGCATATACCCCTAATTGTCAGGGTAAGACAGCAGCAGAGAGGAGTGTGTCATTGAAATTTGATCCTTGATTTTGTACTGCCACACTACACTGTTATTTCATCCCCCGTGCTTGGCACAACTACAGTGAGGAACTTCTCTTCCTCTTGGGAGAGACAGGATGCAGTTTCAGTAAGTGTGATAGTGTACAGATTCTATCACCAATGTGTATATGTACATATGTACAGATGGTCATGTAGGATGACTGTGATTGGCTGAGAGTGTAGCCACACCTACTGGCAGGTCTTAAAGGATTGCTCCTAGCCAGACCAGGTCATTCTGGACTGGTCCACCTACTTGTGATATGCTCCAGTCTTTTAGTTAATAAAAGCCTTGGTTTGGATCAACAAATCTTTGGTTCTTTTGTCGCGCATTACAGTAAGCCACTTGGTTTCAGATAGGATTTGATTCAAACACAGATGCTACATTGATATCATTTTACTGATACTAAGGATATTTTCTCATCTTCAATAAAAATGGATATCACTTACAGATAAAATCCGATCTCCTCTTCGTAGCTCTCCACTGAGGTCTGCTGGTCCACCTGCCAGAATGAATGAAACAAAGATCCCTTCACCATCTTCGCCACCAACAATGTTGAAGCCTAAACCCGTTGATCCTTTGTGCAGAACGATCTTCCTTGGTTCTCTGAAAGAAACAGCATAAGGGGGAAAAATTTAACCTTACAACTTGATAAATCCAGAATCCAGAAATTTTTCGTTGATTCCATTAGTCCATGGTAATTAATATGGATACGACCACATAAAAAAGATTTAGCAAATTTGTTAAATATGTTCAATGACATGAATTTTTAAACTCCAATTAAAATGATGAGGGATTTAAGGTTAGATAGCTAATGCGAAGGAAATAAATTCAGGCAAAAGAAAATGGAGGATTCTTCAAACCATCCATACACATGTTTAATCAAAGGAATAGTTCAGTTGCTGTATCTTTTGCTTAATCAGTTTTTAAAAAATTATTTAATCACTCCATTGGAAGAGCTTCCTATTATACCAGAAACTGACACCTTATTCATGTCCTGGCTATAAGTTCCCAGGAGCTGACCTATACCACAAGGCATTGGGTGCCCTGAATTCTATCTACTTCAGAAAATTTAAGCCCCTGAGTACTTTTCCCATCAGAGAGGAAGGCGATGCTCTCTCTGAAAACTAGTGGGGAAAAAGCATCAAAGATAGGCATGCCTTTTACATCTTGATAGCCAAAGAGTCACCTCCAGATATGGTGTGCTGCTTGCAGAGTTTCTATCGAGATATTCATTAAAGGGTATCTTGGCAAAAGGATCCAATCCGTCTACACTCAACCGTCAACAAAATCATGGTAGCTAATGTCATGTGGCACTTATGCACCAATAACCTATTCATCAATGTCCAGTATGAATTCTACCAGGACAATATTGGTGTCACAACTCATCGCAGCCCTGGTACAAACATAAACCAAAACTGTTAATTTTTAAAAGTAAAATGAGAGGAGCATTTGAGGAAGTGTGGTACCAAGATCCCTAGATAAAACTGGTCAATGAGCATCAAAGGAAGAATAGTCCAATAGTTGGAGTTATATTTTACACAAGCAGAAGTGATCTTGATTGTCAAGGTCACTCATCCCAGGCTATTGCTACAGGAATTCCTCAGGGCTTAACCTCGAGCCAAGCATCTTCAGCTGCTTCAACGATAACTTTCCTCGCATTATAAAATTGAAAGTGGGGATGTTTGTTGCTAGTTGCATGACATATAATTCCATTTGAAACTCCCCAGCAAATGAAGCACTCCTTGCCTGCATGCAGTGAGACCGAGATAACAATCACATGTTGACTAAGAAATAGCAAGTAGCTTTCCTGCCACACAAATGCAAGAATATAATCATGTAGTGAAATGGGATTCATTAGAGTGTGCTGTATTGACGACTGGTCCCGCCTCCTGGCTCCTCCCCCGGGGCCCGTATATAACCCTGGTTTCCCGCTAAACCCAGAACCCCTCTGAAGCCTGTTCATGAACCCTACCTGTGTTGTAAACTAATAGAAGCGTTTGTTCTCCCTCCAGTTGAATGTGAGCTTTATATCTATGCTACAATTTTATTAGCTTACATACAAGGATGGAGGCTTTACTCAAGCCCAGTATGCTGTTGATAGACCCCCCAGTACACCGACACAGCTGAGGAGTTCGCATATTGGCTAGACTGCTTCCAGACCTACCTGAACATGACTAGGGATGTCTTCCATACAGATGAGCTCTGGAGGTCAGCGGTCATCTCAAGGGTAGGGACGAAGGGGTACATAGTTGTCCAAGACTGCCTGACGTACAAGGCTGCCATTGAGGCGCTGAAGACCCGCTACATGAAGTCCCTGAACGAGGTCATAGCAAGGTACTGGCTTGCCCTATGCCGTCAACGGCCTGGATTGACAATTACCTGCTGCATCTGTGTACACTGGCGAAGAAATGCAGGTATGAGGCCACTTCGGGTCGTATCCAGGAAGATGAACAGATCCAGAACACTCTAGTCACAGGTGTCTGCTTGAGGTACATGAGACAACAACTGCTCAAGTCGGGAAGGAAGGACCTCGCTAGCTATGTCGAGCTGGCAATTCACTGGAACAGGCCAATCTCGAGAACAACAACCTTGAGGCCAGCGAACTCGCACTCTTGGGTGAGTGCCTCCAAGGACTGGCTGTTCCTACTATGGTGGCCCCCGCTCTAACGGCTGCTGCTTCCTAAGTCCAGGAGTGCTTTTCTGTGGCAAGGGACAGCACTCCCATGCCCGCTGCCCGGCCAAAGACTCGGCATGCTCCAGCTGTGGGAAGAAGGGACATGGCGCCAGGGTCTGCCACGCGAAGGGAGGTCTGGGGAAGTCCATGGCCTTTACCGCCTCTGGATCCGATTCCAGCCCCAAGCAATCTGGCCTGGACTCGCCTAAGATCGCCTGCTGCGCAACCCGCTGCCTATGAAAAAGCAGCTTAAAGGCTTGATGGGCATCTTGCAGCGGCCCGATTTTGAATTCAGTGCCACCATCGTCATCAGAGGAGGAACGAGGGCACCATCTTGCCGTGCCACGAGGTCAGCACCATCTTACCGGCCCAGGTTGACTCAGGACGGAGGGGGCCACATGAGGGAAGAACACAGCGTCTCCGTCAACCTCGCATCGCTGGTCCCCGACCAGAATAGACCTCACCAGCTCAGCAACTCGATGGTGACAATGAAGGTAAACAGACATTCAACCAAGTGCCTGAATGACACAGGCTTCACGGAAAGTTTCATAGACTCACAGACTGTGCAAAAATAAAACTTAAAAATGTACCTGTCTAATTACCAAATCTTCCTAGTGTCTCAGTCCCATTCGGCGTGTGTACAGAAACATTGTAGAGTTCATCTATCATTTGAAGGGAGGGAATTTTGTAAATTTCACATGTACATTTTAGATGAATTGTGTGCTCCAGTATTGTTGGGTCTGGACATCCTGTGTCATCTTAAACGCGTGAACTTGGAGTTTTCTGGTCCCCTTCCCCTGTTAATGGTTCAGAATGGAGGACCCTCAAAACCAGAACCCACTTGCAGTCTCTCCACACTGAATAACAACCCCCCCACCCCTCCACCCAGGCTCTGTTCCCAAACCTGTCGGTCAACTGTAAGCCCATCACCAGCAAGAGCAGGAGGTACAACGCAGCAGACAGGGAGTTTATAAAGAGGGAGACCCAGCGCCTTCTGGAGGAGGGGATCTCCAGCCTGTGGAGAGGGCAAGTGGTGGTAGTAGAGGGGGAAAACAAGTCCAGGTTAGTGATTGACTATAGCCAAACAATTAACAGGTACACACTTC
Source organism: Narcine bancroftii (assembly GCF_036971445.1). Lineage (NCBI taxonomy): Eukaryota > Metazoa > Chordata > Chondrichthyes > Torpediniformes > Narcinidae > Narcine > Narcine bancroftii. Next base: position 20,529,980 of record NC_091476.1, on the reverse strand, counting down.
TCGATGCATACGCCCTCGCATTTCGGATATGGTGAACGATATCACGCCTATCACCAGCTGCCAATCCATTCCGAGGACTACCTGTACACAGCCTTTGAGGCTAACGGTCGACTCTATCAGTTCTGGAGGGTCCCTTTTGGTATTACCAATTGGGTCTCTATTTTCCAGCGGCAGATGGACAGGATGGTAGACGAGTACGGGTTGAAGGCTACCTTCCCCTACATTGACAATCTCACCATATGTGGCCACACCGTAGAAGTCCATGATGCCAAACTCCAGAGCTTTCTCCACGTGGCGAGAGCCCTGAATCTTACCTATAAATCTGACAAGTATGTATTCAGAACTACACGACTGGCCATCTTTGGCTACGTGGTGAAGAATGGCGTCATTGGCCCTGACCCCGATAGGATGTGCCCCCTGTTAGAGCTTCCCCTCCCTGGAAATGCCTGGGGTTTTTCTCGTATTACACCCAGTGGGTCCCTCAATACGCCGACAAATTTTGTCCCCTCTTAAAGGCCACCACTTTCACCCTTTTGGCCAAAGCCCAGACAGCTTTTAATTTCCTCTGAAGTTACATTGCAAAAGCTGCCATGCACACGGTAGACGAAAATGTACCTTTCCAAGTGCAAAGTGATGCTTCGGATATAGCCCTGGCTGCTACTCTCAATCAGGTAGGCAGGCCGGTTGCCTTTTTCTCACGGAAACTTCAAGGCCATGAGCTCTAGAACCAGTCTGTGGAAAAGGAGGCTCAGGCCTTTGTAGAAGCCGTAAGGCATTGGAGGCGCTACCTGGCACGGACCAACGCTCTGTTGCATTCATGCTCACCAACGCCAAGAGGGGAAAAATCAAGAATGATAAAATTGCTAGGTGGAGGATTGAACTCCCCATCTACAGTTTGGACATCACCTACCAGCCTGGGGCCCTTAATGGCTCCCCTGATGCCTTGTCCAGGGGATGCTGTGCCTCCGCACACACTAGTCAACTGCGGATCATACACAATGAGCTCTGCCATCCAGGGGTCCCCCGTGTGGCTCATTTTGTCAAGTCCCACAATTTGCCCTACTCAATAGAAGATGTCAGGGAAATGACCAGGTCATGCCAGGTTTGTGCTGAGTGCAAGCAAACCACACTTTTTTTCACCCCTCAAAAGCAAACCTTCAAACGGCTCAGTGTCAATTTTAAGGGACCTCTCCCCTCCACGAACGGGAACATCTACTTTCTCTCTGTCATCGATGAGTACTCCCACTTCCCATTTGCCATCCTGTTCCCAGACACATCCGCCTCATCCTTTATGAAGGCCCTAGACTCTATTTTCACCGTGTTCGGGTATCCCGGCTATATTCATAGCGACTGGGGCTCAGCCTTCATGAGCGACGAGCTGCATCAGTACCTGCTAGTGAGGGTCATTGCATCCAGCAGGACTACCAGTTACAACCCCCAGGGGAATGGGCAGGTTGAAAAAAAAATGCCACGATCTAGAAGGCTGTCAAACTTGCCCTGAAGCAAAAAGGCCTTCCAGACTCATGCTGTCAGGATGCCCTCCCTATCGCGCTCCACTCAATTCGGTTGCTACTCCACACTGCGACCAATGCTACTCCTCATGAGTTCACGATTACATTCGACAGAAGGTCGGCATCAGGGACTAAACTCCCAGCCTGGCTCACTAGTCCTGGTCCGGTCTTCTAAAGAAGCACGAGGAGAAGCAAGACCGATCCCCTGGTGGGTAGGGTGAAATTGCACCATGCCAACCCCACGTACACCTACGCAGAGTACCTGGATGGCAGGGAGGACACCGTCTCCATCAGAGACCTAGCACCTGCTGGAACAGTGGATCCGTTGCCTCAGGTGCCTCACGAGTTTCTGAGCTTTTTCTCCCCTCCCCCACTCAAGGCCTCAGGGGACCCGGTTCAGGAGGAGAGTGAACCTCCCTCTATCGTTGAGCCGGAACTCCAGCCTACTACCCTTCCATTGCAGGTGGACCAGGAGACTCAAGGAGCCAAGGCCCCCTGATGCTAAGGTGCTCCACCTGGATCTCTAGACCCCCGGACTGCCTGAACCTGTAAATAGTATTGTAACTATTTCTCTTCTGTATCTATTACCGGCTTCTGATCCTTGTTCTCTTCATCCACAGACCCTAATTCTGAAGGAAGGGGTGAATGAAGTGAACTGGTATTCACTAGAAGTGTGCTGTACTGATGACTGGTCCTGCCTTTCGGCTCCTCCCCCAGGGGCCCATATATAACCCTGGTTTCCTGCTTAAACTCAGTACCCCCCTGAAGCCGGTTCATGAACCCTACCTGTGTTGTAAGCTAATAAAAGCATTAGTTCTCCCTCCAGTGGAGTATTAGCTTTTATCTGCACTTCACATCTTCGATATTAGGCATTCAAACCATCACCTTTGACATTTAAAGGCAATATCATTGCAGAGTGCCCTACATCAATATCCTGCATTTCATAACTGACCAATAACTCAATAGGAGCAGCCTCTTGCTCAGATATACAAGAGTTGATCAGAGGTTGGGAATTCTATGAGTCACTTGTGACATCCCACCGTCTTTCTACCATCTAAAGCATAAGCCAGCAGCATGGCAGAATACTCTCTACTTGCCTAGATAAGTAGAACAGCACCAAGAAACTCAAGACAATATGAAGAAAGCAACCTTCTTGAAAGAACATCATGAACCACTCTAAAGATTCATTCTCTCCACCACTGGCACACCACAGATCCAGAGGACCTGCATGCGACTGTACCTCTCACTCTTATGACAGCTACCATCAGGAAGGACAAGGGCACAGGTGTTCGTGAACTCCACCAGGTGCAGCTTTCCCTCCAACCCTCATGAATAAAGATATCACATTGCCATCAACATATTTCAAACAGACACCCAATTCACATTCAAAAGCCAAACCATGAATAAACAGTATGAAGCCAAATGTTGAAGGACCATAAAAAATGGGTGCAAGGCTTGTGAATCTTCTAAAACCATCTAATGGAACTGCAATACCAATTTCAAATACTCAGATTGTTATGTTTTGGTATCCTGTCAGCAACAAATCTGTTGTTCATTGGTTAGAGGCATCAGCAGGGTATAAATATCTTGACTGTCTTAGTTATAGTTAGTGTTAGTCAATGTTATCCTGAACATATTACAGGTAAGTGTATTGTAACTAGTGGTGAATCTAGTTGATCTCATAGCGATTGGAAATCACCATGGACAAAGTGTATTTTAAGGTATATACAAGTCATCTGGATACAGGAGGAGAATCTACAGGGGAAACAGAGAGTCAGTGCTCAGAGTCAAACTCCAAGGATGGGGCATTGTACTACAAAATGTTCAGTAGTCTTCCTGAAGGGCCACAGTCAGTGAACAAAAATATTTTCAAATACCACTAGGTTTAAAGAGTTTTGGTGGGGGGGTATAACCTGTTGAACCTGTGACTCATCATTGCATTTGAGGGCAGTGGCTGGAGAGTTGAGTTCCAAATCAAGCGATATCATTTACTGCCTGCTTTCTGGCATACTAATGACCTCACTAGTGTTTGTCATGTGATTTTCCCCAAAATATCTATGCATGCCATGTTCAGTTTATTGGAAATTAGTATCCAAAAATGGTGCTAACTAACCCAATTGCTTTCAAGTATTTTTTTTGGAAATTAGATGGTCTTGCAAATTCTATGATTTTTTTTCAGTCTTTCCATGAAAAATTACCTTAATGAGTAGCCATATCTTGGAGAGAAATTTACAGATGCAAGTAATTGTGGCCAAAATTCATGATAATTGACCACACTCCAATCATTTTGATTAGTGAAAAAGACATTGGCTTCCCATCCTAACATGGTAATGCTGAGTAAAGCTGCTTCTGAAAACTAACCTTTGAGTTATAATGTAAACAGTTTTATTACCAGTCCTGATCTTTTTGATAGAGACTGAATCAATGTTGATCAAAACTGAGCCTACATGCTTCACTGTCACAAATGAGTAACGATGACTTTGACTTTAATGAATCAACCCATATTGAGGAAGTGAGACACTAACTCACTTTAATAATAAATAAATTGTTTTTGAGTTGTGGGTGGGAGCCAAGACACTGATCAAACTACATGAAGACGTTCCATCTTATTGTCTCAGCTCATAATTATAATTTAGACTTGGGTTTCTTCTTTCTTCTTTGGCTTGGCTTCGCGGGCGAAGATTTATGGAGGGGTAACTGTCCACGTCAGCTGCAGGCTCGTTTGTGGCTGACAAGTCCGATGCGGGACAGGCAGACATGGTTGCAGCGGTTGCAGGGGAAAATTGGTTGGTTGGGGTTGGGTGTTGGGTTTTTCCTCCTTTATCTTTTGTCAGTGACGTGGGCTCTGCGGTCTTCTTCAAAGGAGGTTGCTGCCCACCGAACTGTGAGGCGCCAAGATGCACGGTTTGAGGCGATATCAGCCCACTGGCGGTGGTCATTGTGGCAGGCACCAAGAGATTTCTTTAGGCAGTCCTTGCACCTCTTCTTTGGTGCACCTCTGTCACGGTGGCCAGTGGAGAGCTCACCATATAACACGATCTTGGGAAGGCGATGGTCCTCCATTTTGGAGAAGTGACATACCCAGCGCAGTTGGATCTTCAGCAGCGTGGATTCGATGCTGTCGGCCTCTGCCATCTCGAGTACTTCGATGTTAGGGATGAAGTCGCTCCAATGAATGTTGAGGATGGAGCGGAGACAACGCTGGTGGAAGCGTTCTATGAGCTGTAGGTGATGCCGGTAGAGGACCCATGATTTGGAGCCGAACAGGAGCGTGGGTATGACAACGGCTCTGTATACACTAATCTTTGTGTGATTTTTCAGTTGGTTGTTTTTCCAGACTCTTTTGTGTAGTCTTCCAAAGGCGCTATTTGCCTTGGCGAGTCTGTTGTCTATCTCATTGTCGATCCTTGCATTCGATGAAATGGTGCAGCTGAGATAGGTAAACTGGTTGACCGTTTTGAGTTTTGTGTGCCTGATGGAGATGTGGGGGGGGGGGGGGGGGGCTGGTAGTCATGGTGGGGAGCTGGCTGATGGAGGACCTCAGTTTTCTTCAGGCTGACTTCCAGGCCAAACATTTTGGCAGTTTCCGCAAAACAGGACGTCAAGCGCTGAAGAGCTGGGTTTACAGTAGTAGTTACAGTAGTAGTTATATTCTTCCTTGTAGCTGGCAGTTGAACAAATGAAAGGACACTTCTTACTTCGTCCCTGCAGCAAAGAATTGCTGAGTGGCCAAACCTCACTATCTCCACCACCCTCAAACAGGTTTTTGGGTTCTTGCTTTGATGCAGCAACTTTTTCTCTCCATCCACCTTGCACATTTAATAATTTCCTAGCATTTTAATTTTGTTGGTCCAACTTGGTTCCAGCCAATTAGAGTCAATCAACAACGGAACTAGATAAATAATCAAAGGTATACAGAGGCAGGAGAATAAGCATAGAGGCGACACAAACATTTTGAATAAAATACCTCGCTGTGTACTTCAGTTATTGCTCAATGTTTTTTTTTTATACGGTACATTCATACATTCTGAACTGTCAAATATAACTTGAAAGAGACCAAATTTGTTTTTTTTAATGAAAATAAGAACGATATGGAATTATATAATGATTGTATTTGATTAGTTATCACCCAAAAGAATATCTGAATGCACATACTGACATTATACAAAGTAATGATAAGTCCAAATAACTCTAAAGAAAGGCAAGCAAAATGATTTTAAGTTTTGAGGGATTAAGTTGTGAGAAAATGCCCATGGGATTAATTTAAATTAATCGAAATGCACTGCAGCTATTTGTCTAGGCTCTTCCTCTGACGACACCTTGAAACAACTGACCTATACATCAGAGAATGATAAGTACAACCCATCACAGATTATGGGTTTTCCTCCTGACTATTATATCAGTTCCTTCATTGTCATTGGGTTTAGGTTATGAAACTCCCTGGACAACAGAAAATGCTCTTCCAGAGACCTGCAGCCATGCCTGAGGATAGCTTACAATTAACTACTCAAGGGCAATTAGGGATGGGCAATAAATAGTGGTCTTGATGATGATGAATTTAGGATTTCTTTTTAAAATTAATTTATATGCCTGCGTTCCAAATGAAAGGCAATGTTTTGAGCTTAGCCCACTTATAGAAGCAATAGTTTTATTTCAAACATAGTGACAAACATAAAGATGCCGATTGGGAGTTGCAGAAACAATTGTTCTGCAAAGCACTGTGAGTACAACTACAATTTTTATACAAGAAACATTCCACTTGGCAGTAATCCTAAAATGTTCAGGTTGTATATCCAGCTGCCTTGGAATTCAAGACACTCTTTTATTGCTGAAATGCACTTTGGCGTAGAAACTGAACACTTGTTCCTTAATACTAAAATCTGCACTTTTAGTTTACACCATCTGAATTACTTGCATATGGGCTGACTTGCCTGGTTAGTAGGCAAAACAATTTTTTTTCCCTCACTTTATCTTGGTACCTGATAATTCAATTCAATTTGTTCCCCAGAAGAATTGTTCAGAAGATAAACATTGACAAAAAGAAACAAGTCTTTCTGTGAAGTCAACAATGTGAATGCCTAGTTTCTGCATCTAATGAGTTGAAGCACAGAGCTGCCCCTAACGTGCCATGACCAACAATGCTCAAACTATGATTTTAATCCATATGAAATGCTGAAGGTATGAGGTCCTCATGCATGTCTTTTTTTTTGTGAAAACACAATACAGGAGAAAGCAGGTCAAAGATGAAAATACAAAACCAATGTTTTGGGCTTTATAAAGTATACACTTTGACCTGCTGAGTTTCTCTGGCATTATGGTTTTACTTCAATTATGGTGTCTGCAGACATTTGTGTTTTACTTATTTTTTTTTTGTTGGTTAGAATGGACTTGCCTGAATAGGCCCAGGTTGTGAGCCCTGCACTATCTTAGCGTATCCTCAGTCACCTGCCAGCTGCAAATCCCAATCCTCACATACCTGACTCTTGCCCATCACACCTCAGAAGCCTCAACTTATGTTAACCTCACAAGCTCTAACACACCTCGAGTTCTTCTATCCATTTTCATCTTAGCCCCCTGCCCCATCATGCAATTTACTAGGTTGCTCATCTCCCATCATCAGGAACTAATGCCACACTGGGCCAATAAACTAGCCTGATCCTTGTGGCCCAGATACACATCCAACTTCTTGCATCCTGGAGCTCTTTCTACCAAAGCTCCCCTCTTCCAGAATCTGACCTGCAACTTTGCTATTTTTAATGTTCTTTTAATGCATGAAGGAGAGATCTTGAGCACATAAGATACATGAGTCTTACTAGATGGCACACAATACTTGGTACCTTATGCACTATAAACATTTGGAGGGCCAGGCATACAGGTTGAAGACATTTGTTGAGGTCTTTAATGTTAGCATGTTTTTAGAGGCCTTAGAATTGGATCAGAGGATTTGTATCTGCTTCTTTCTGCAAGAATAAGGATTAGTCTGTAAGAGCCAATTTAATCAAAAGTCCTGCCCCATTCCCTCTTTAGAAGTTATGAATTAGCATGCGACCAAACTCTAGAATACCAGTTCACCTTCTCACATTTTAAAATCTGAACAGAAGAAAGTGATGTGATGCAAATCAAATCTGGACAGTGATGAATGTGAGAGAAGTAGCCAAAATATCTCCTCAATGATAATCCTTAAAAACATCACCCAAGCCCAGTCTTTCCTCATAGTTAAAAATTCTAGTCTTGGCAATGTCCTCATAAATATTTGCTCTCTCTCTCTCTCTAACACCATCACTTCTTTTCTGTCATGTGATGAACAGATAATAATCAGCACTAATATGGCCTGACCAATGATTTATAATTTACTTGAATAATGTCAGCTAATAAAGGAAAATATGCCCTTTGCTTTCTTAAACATCTTATTTATCTGTGCAGCCACCTTCAACTCTCTGCTTTATGTTTCTCTGCAAATTTTAATACCTATCATATACTGTGATCCTCTTCTTTGTCCCTCCTGAAATGGATCAACTTACATTTGAATTGCATCTGCCACTCTTCTGTTTTCCAAGGCAATGATTTCTTCTGTAGCTTTCTGCCTCAATATCATACACACAGACACTGATTTGTTTCATCTGAAAGTCTAAATATTTTACACATTATACCAAACAGGAGAAAACATTTGTGAAACTGCAATGCAAATAGCTTTACAACTACAATGCGCTCATTTATCATTGATCATTGCTTCCTGTTACTGAAATGGCGAAGATCCAATTTGTTATTTCCACAAGAATCCATGGGCTCTCACTTTCCTGATAAGTATGCAATTTGGGAATTTGACAAGTATTGTTGAAATCCTGTATGTAACATTTAACATGCGAAAAAACTATTCATTTTGCTGACAACCTTTCAATTTATAGATTATATCAATTAAATCCTGGATGGCTTTATCTGCACCTATGAAGACGATTCAACAAGGCTTCTGTGTTTCTACTTTTGTGCATTTTGCTGTGGAATGAACTCTGAATTTGAGAGAGAAGAAATACTGGCACACCCAGTAGAAAGCTATAAGCCGATTCTCTGGTGAACATTGTACACTATTTAATGTTCTTGGAAGATAGGATTCAACTAATCCTATTCTGCAGTGTTAAAAGTTAATAATCACACCTGCACATGCATGACCATGGTTATAATGGTACTAAACATTTTATAACTATAAAACAAAGGGTTTTTAGTTGCCAAAGGGGTGGAATAATGCAAACGAACAGAGGGCATAAATAAGGCAGATATACTTTGAAATAGACAAATGGGCAATACTCACAAAAAATCTTCTTCACTAAGTGGTGACGAGATTTGGATATCATTGAAAAGGCACTTCAAATGAATATGAACAATTGCACTAATTGAATGAAAGATTGCTTTTGTAGAGCAAGTCATTCTTAACAAGTTTATAAAGACTCCATATAGTCAAAATGAATTAGAAGGGTTTAATGTCACAAAATCTGTCTATGGTTGGGTTGTGTTAACTACAGCATGAGGGTAATGATGAGCTGGGAGCCAAGGATGGATACTGGGAATATGCAATAATGTAGATGTTTAATAACAGAATAATAAAATCTTTTAATGCCCAAAGATTGCTGTTAATGAATTTGAATAGATTTCTTTTTGGTGCCTTAGAAGGAAGGAGGAAACAGTAAGTTTCAGGAGTGACGGGCATTAAATATGAAATAAATTGAACAAAGTAAAAAAGAGTTAAGGTACATTGAAGACAGAGCAGTGTTTTTCAGGGACAGAGGTCATGGATGACATTGATGGTTTTGAAAGGAGAAGGAAAATTCCTAAGGAGATACGTTTCCTTCTAAAGTTCAGCCTGCATCATTAGCCAGTGGGAATTGGTTTCAGAGAGCTATGGATAGGTCTCATGATGTGAAATTGGAGATGAAACGGGAAAGGAATGAGAGAACATAAGAGTTTGGGATTATGTATTAGAAGAGTAATGAGGGAGAATTGGCTTAAGGGCCTATCTCATTGGCCTGGAGGTTAGGTGGCGACCTGGTGGCGACTCGATTCTCCGCTGGTTGCGGAGCCTAGCCGGGTCACCAGGAAGTTGCAGGAAATTCAAACATGCTTGATTTTTTTGGAGACTTTTTCCAGTTTCCAGCAGCAGGTCTCCGCCACATCTCCGAGACTAATTTTGTCCGCGACTGGGGAGACGTCTCCGTGACGTCTCTGAGAGCTGCTGGAGACCAAGGAGACTGAAGAGACATTGCGGCGACGTTGCAGAGATGTCGCAGCAATTGCCGGAGACGTTGCCGCGACTTCCGGGCAAATTGGTTGTCACCTTGTCTGCGGAGGTCACCTTGGTGAGAGCGCAAGCCATTTTTTGGTCTCCTAAATCGCCCAAGTTGCCGCGACGTCTCCGCCAATGAGATACCAGTGTTAGTAAATAATGTTCGCAAAAGGGAAATGAAGCACGATTGTAAGGATCAATTGATGTTGGAATAATAGAGCTCAAGGTTATTCTCTCTTTCTGATGCTAGAGTAAACTCACTGAAAAATTTTAAATTTGGCTTGACAGCATAGATGTGGAGCTGATGTACCTCCATGCTGAATTAGTCTAAAACCAGCAGTCATTGTCTCCAAGTAAGGCACAAGATCCTAAGGATGGTAAATCTTTTAACTTCATTCAAACTGATTTTAGCAGGATGGACAAAATATTAATTAAAGAGTTGCAGGTGAAACTAACAGACTCCATATTTTGGACTGATAGCACCTCTGTGTTCAGATACATCACAATAAAACTGCAAGGTTTCTATTTTTTTGTGGCTAACAGAATCATGGTGGAGATATGTTAATGCAGATATCAATCCTGATGATTTCGCTTCCTGAGGTTTGAAAGTCAAGTTTTTTCTGAAGTATGAAATGTGGGTGTCAGGGCCTCAGTTTCTTCTGCGGATAAATTAAATCCTGATAAATTAAAATAAATTTTATCATGAAGACCCTGAAATTAAAAGTGAAGACCTTGAAATTGCGGGTAAAACTGCAAATGCTGTTCAGATAATGTCTGAACAAATGGATTTAGTTACTTCCATAATTCATTACTTTTCATGCTGGAATAGTTTGAGAAGGGGAACAGCATGGTTGTTCAGATTAAAAGATGCTATCTGAATCATAACAAATCATGTTCCTGAAATACAAGAAAGAGGATGTCTCACAGATAAAGAATTGATTGATGCTGAGATGGAAATAATATGCTCTTGCCAAAGGAAGAGTTCGGCAAATGAAATTTCAAGTCTGAAAAAGGGGATGAATGTCAATAACAAGCCACATTGGTAAACTCGACCCTATTCTCTTACATGGTGTTTTAAGAGTTGGTGGGCGCCTTAGTAGGGCAACAATGCCAGAAGAGATTAAACATCTTGTCATACTCGCCAAAGATTTTTATATTTCAGAACTAATTCTTCAACATATTCACTAAGAGATAAGACATGGTGGTTGTAGCCATCTGTTATCATGACGATGAGAAAAATATTAGATTTGTGCTGCCACTAGATTAAGCAGAAAAATTCTAACGAAATGAGTTTGTCTGTCAGCGTGTAAATACTCCTTCTGGACAATATCTGATGGCAGAATTGCCTCTGAACAGAGTCACTCCAGATGAACCTCCATTCACATATGTTGGAGTTGATTATTTTGGACCCTTTGAAGTGAAACAAGCAAGAAGTGTTGTGAAGCACTATGGTGTCATTTTGACATGTTTCGCCATAAGAGCAATTCACATCAAAGTGGCATCATCACTTGAAATAGATTCTTTCATCAACGCCCTTTTGTGTTTTATTGCCAGATGTGGACGTGAGGAACTATGATGTGACAATGGCACTAATTTCATGGGAGCTCAACGTGAATTAAAAGATGCAATTTCACACTGGAATCAAACTCAAATTCATAATGAATTAGTTCAAAAGAAATTAATTGGATCTTCAACCCCCCCCTACTGGATCGTACCACAGAAATGTATGGGAAAAACTGAATAGATCAATATGAAAAATTCTTAATTCAACCTTAGATGGACAAAATCTTAATGAGGAGAGTCTTCAGACAGTTCAATGCAAAGTTGAAGCAATCCTCAACAATCATCCAATCACTAATATGTTTATTACATATAGATAACATTTTTTTTAATATGGTCAATTTTCACACTTACCTTTCAGAGTGGCCGTTCACACAAAAAGACCTGTCTTTGGATATTGCCGCATGTTTAGACAAAGTACCATAGGTGCGGTACTTACATGGAGTGGACGTGGATCGACGTCGTCTGTGACGTATAACTTATGTGCAATGCATGGCATCACTGGATCAACATCATCAAGCAAAATGGCTCTTGATCCACAGATCCTGTTAATGCCAGCACCACTCCAATGATTCAACATAGCGGTTGACTGTTGCTGGTAAGTAAATATCTTCTTGCTGCACATGTAAATCTCCTGCATGGCAGTGTCGCGAACTGAATGATCATTGCATCATATTCAATAGACCATTGTTGCGGACTGCCTGCAGTTCAATTTAGACAGTAGGCAGTCCATAAAAATGTCTTCTTGCTGCCACAGGTAAAATTTTGGAATGGGAATGAGTCACTCATTTCCATTCCAATCTTTTTACACAGACTGCATTCCGGGAATTTGGGGATACAAGATAAAAGACTTCAACGGATCCAAATGATCTCGAAGCACTGACCTTAACCATCTTATGCTTCTTAAAAGTAATCCTGGTGGGAATGAAGGTCAGTTTCAAAAGAAAGACATATATACGTGCCGCAGGTGTAAACAGGTACAATTTATAACCAATTTATTTTGGAAAAGATGGGTAGACAGATTTTTAGGTACTAATGAAATCAGATTTTTATGTACTAATGGAATCAAGGGAATTGGATTAGTTAAAAGATCAGTCACAATCTAAATGAAGGGCAAAGCAGATTGAATTACAAGGCAGCCTTAATAGCCTCATGTGGCTTCTATTTCTTATTTTCTCAGTAGAAAACAGTAAAGTTCAGGAAGGTTTCACTTTATCCAGCCAGAGGTGAGAATTGATGTTGCACTGTTTCCCCAGCAATGGAAAAGTTTGACAATGTAAAATAACTAGAACCATAGAATTCTACAACACAGAAGCAGGCCCTTTTGCCATTCTATTCTATGCTGAACAATTTTTGTGCCTACTCCACTGATCTGTACCTGGACCATACATCTCCATACTTCTCCCATCCATGTACTTGTCCAAATCTTTAACTGTCAAAATTGAGCCTGTGTTTACCAGTTCACATTCCCACCACTATCTGTGGGAAGTTACTCTTAATGCTCCCTTTAAACATTTTCCCTTTCACTCTTAACGCATGGCCTCCAGTTTTTATCTCACCTAACCTCAGTGGAAAAAACCTGTTTGCATTTACTCTGTCTATACCCATCATAATTTTGCATACCTCTAGCAAATCTCCAAACAACCTTCTTGGCTCCAGGGAATAAAGTCTGAACTTGCTTTCACTGTAAATCAGTTCTTCAAATCCTGACAACATCCTTGAAGATCTCCTCTATACTCTTTTAATCTGATTGATATCCTTTCTGTAGTTAGATAACCAAAACTGCACACAATACACCAAATTTGGCCTCACCAATATCTTATACAACTTGATCATAACATCCCAACTCAATGCTTTGATTTATGAAGGCCAATATACTAAAGGCTCCCTTTACAACCCTATCTACCTGTGACACCAATTTCAAGGAATTATATATCAGTATTCTCAGATCCCTCTGTTCTACTGCACTTTTCAGTGCCCTACTGTTAACAGTGTATGTCCTATCTTAATTTTAGAGTCACTATCTTGGAGAATCTTTCCTGGACCCAACACACCAATGCATCGTTAAGAAGGCATGTCAGTGTCTCAACTTTCTCAAGAGTTTGTGGAGGTTTGGTATGTCATCAGAAACCCTGGCAAATTTTTACAGATTTGTGGTGGAAAATGTTCTGACCAGATGCATCATGGTCTGGTATGAGGATACAAATACCCCTGAATGGAAAGCCCTGAAAAAGGCAGTGGACATCATAGGCAAAACCTTTCCCTCCATCGAGAACATCTGAAAGGAACGCTGCCATCAGAAGTCATCAAGGAACCACACCACCCAGCACATGCTCTGTTCTCGCTGCTACCATCAGTAAAGAGGTGTTGGTGCCACAAGACTCACACAACCAGGTTCAGGAACAGCTACTTCTCCTCCACCATCAGACTCCTCAACAACAAACTCAATCAGGGTCTCATTTAATGACTCCTAATAGTGCTCTTTATTGATTTTTTCGCCTTTCTCTATTGCGCAGTTTGTTTGCATTTCTTTATTTGTTTACGTGTACATTTTTTTTGCATTACCAAAAAGGGGTAATTTTGCTTTGCCCGCAGAAAAAAGAATCTTACAGTTGTATGTGATGTCATGTATGTTCTCTGACAATAAATCTGAACATAGATAAAAGATTCTAGAAAAAATGCAGGAGATATGAAATGCAGATAAAAGGATAAGCTATGGTCACCACAGTTATAGCTCTCAAAAATTTCGATACCCCATCCTTCCTGCAGCTTAATAAGCTTTCTTTATCACGGTGGTTCTTGACCCTTTTCTTTTCACTCATATACCACTTTATTCCCTATGGCATAGGTGCTCTGTGATTAGTAAGGGATTGCTTAAGGTGGTATGTGGGTGGAAAGAAAAAGTTTGAAAACCACTGTTTTAATCGTATCTAATTGACTCGTTATGTGCACGGTTTCATAACTCCAAAGGAAATGGGCCGATGACAATTTTTCTCAAGCAAAATATTTCAGTAACAATTGGGTCTAAAGCAGTGATTCTTAACCTTCCCTTCCCACTCACATACCATCTTAAGCAATCCCTTAATAATCACAGAGCACTGATTCATATGGATTAAAATGTTATGTGAGTAGAAAGGTTGAGAACCACTGCTTTATCTCCTTTACAATTATGACAAAGGTTCTCTAATTTGAAATGTTAACTTGGTTTCTCTTCCCACAAATGAAACCTACAAGTATTTTCTGTTTTTATCTTAGAGTTCGAGTATCTGCAGTCTTACTGAAGATCTGTGATAGCTATGGAATTTGTTCTATTTGCTACCAAGTCCAAAATTAAAGGTAATAAATAGAAGCAAGCCAGAAATAAATCTGATGGAGAACTCAGGAGAGACTGCTTTCACCAGACAATGTGAAAACTACTACAATTAGTTGAGTAAAATAGCACGGAGATATTTAACAATAAAAAAGAGAATACAAAGCATTGGTGGAGTTTAATGGAAAAGAAGAATGTGTGGAGCATAAATGGCATCGACCTGTGGGCTTAACGATCTGTTTCTAGAGTGTGAGGACTTCTTAACTTTGAATCGAAACCAGCTGAGTACAACTTCTGCAGAGTTGAAAGGGTGGGTACAAGAACTTGACAAGATGCTACAACCTCTTGATGAGTTTAGTGGGTAGATTGTGAAATGCAAATAATATTCACTGATATAAATGCTGATAATTTTTCAAGGAGTGCATAAAAAAGTGAAATTGAAGGATCGTGCAGTTTGTTCACTATGTCATATTCAAGAATGAGTAATTAAATGTACTGGAGAAGAGACTTCAATCAAATACCCCTTCTCAAACTTGTTAAAGACAAAATTAAATGATAAGTTGAATACAGCAAGAGTTTACTAATAGGTTGCTAGCCCATTCCAATTACATCTATTCCCTGTAATGAGAATGTTGATTGTATATAAAAATTTTCACAGGCAGTAACGTGGGTCAGGAAAGATGTTGAAGCTAGTCCTGGCATAGTGCTGCCTCAAGACAGCAGCAAAAACAAGAGTACAAAATCCAGTTATTGGGGAAGAGATGGGGAGAGAGTTTCTAGGAAGGCATGGAATTAGGAAGTAACAGGATGGGACAAGTTGCATGCCATGCACTTGCAGGTTATACATTCTGGAGTCGACTTTTGTCCTACATTAAAATGTTGCAACTGACAAAAAAACAAAACTGCATCACACTCTCAGATCACATCAAAATGCTTCACAATTAAAGACCTTCGCTGTCTCTTCACAGTTGGAATATACAAAACAAATAAAGTGTTAATAATGCATTACAAAAATGACCAAATAATTTTATTTCCTGATGTTTGCTAAGAGATAGACATTTGCATGAGCATTTACTAAGCTTTGCTATGGGATTTTCTATGCCCACCTGAAAGGACAGATAGGCTTTGGTTGAAACTATTGGCTGAGAGACAGCAGCTATTGCAGTAATGGACTGGTCTAGATTTCACGCCTTGGTGTCTGACTCAGAACAAAAGTAACACCCCCAAGCTGTGTCAACACAAAATCATTGCTTATGGTCATAAACCAAAAACAGGGATTACTGAATTCAAAAAAATAGCATTGAACTTGCGATTCAAAACCTTATTTGTTAAATTCATTAAAACACACCAAGCTATCTTTGGGTAAAATACTCAGGTTTCAATCTTACTAAGCATCTGTGGAATGCTACAAGACTTCCTCATTAAGATCGTGTGACATGAAAATCAGCACTTAGCCCTTTTTTTCTTTCAAATATTCTTTAATTTAATTTTGCTATGATAGCAATGGTTAGAGTAACCCAGGATTATTCCATCTTTTAATAGAGCAATTTTTTCAATAAAATTATAAGTCAGGAATGTTGACCAGTTAATTGACACAAGGCACAGAAGCTCTGTATAGATTAATTCTCTTGTTTCGCTCTCTGTACTTTATCAGACCGAGTTTCTGATTATATTTAAACATTTTAAATCTTCAGCTCAGTGGCTACAACAGACACAAAGCAGTGGTTCAGTTGGTCTCAGCCTCAGAACAATTTCTGCTGCAGTAGCCGGCTGGTGTTGAAATGTGTGAAGAGTGGAGGAAAAAGCCCCACAGCGCCTTTTCTGAATATACAATCCTTTGCAGTAGTGTTCTGTGTTCTGAACAAAATGTGAAACCCACTGAGCACATCACATTATTCCAGCATTCTTTCAGAATAAAAGAACCTTCTCTTTATAAAAAGAAGTGTTGGATTTGCTTTTGATTCTGAATCCTTTGTGCTGGAGGTCATCAGAAATACTACTACCATTACCATTAACCCTGCTTCTTTCCATTACATGATTCCTCCATCCTGTCTCATGCAATGAGTTTTAATAGGTTGATTAATGCTATTTATTTCAGAAAACACCTACTCATTTGCATGTGTTCTTTGCAAGTAAAGACAATTGTGGCACATACCTTAAGTTGGATTAGTCTTCAAAAACATTTCCAAACTTAGAGATGTTTCAGCAACAAGATTCATTATGGAGATTTTTTTTTAAAAAGCTTCACAGATGTGACATATTCAAATCTCTTAGACCTTAGAGCCATTTTCCTCTATAGTTTTTGCGCAAGGTAATGTTCTTTAACGATATGTAAATTTTTGCAGGAAATCTGGCATTCTTTTGAATTGTTTAACAAATATGTCAAAGCGTCAGGACATATATTCTTAGACAACATGTATGCATCTCCATTTGCACTAAAATACATGTTAATGAATTGAAGGGAGGTGAATCAAATCAAATAGTTCTTTGAATATTTATAGAATTGGAATAAAATTGTACATTACCTTTCAGGATGTACTTTTCTTTGTGCTTTCGGACATCCTTGCCACTTCACTGATAGATTTTGTGGAATTGTCATGGACGAAGATACATTGACGGTGAACATGACTATTGACTGAATCCCCTCTCTGGTGTTCTTGTTCTTTCCCCTGCCTTTCTTTGCTGCGTGTATGGTATGTCATGAATGTGTTTGCAGGCTCCACACATAGCAGCCTTATCCAAGCTCATGTTTAGAAAAATGTCATGACATTTAATTGCTTCATAACTCTCTGCATCTCAAACAGCCCTCTTGAAGCCATTGCTTAAATTAAACTCCAGTCTGCTTTTTTGCTGCAACACAAATGAATTTATAATCATTGGTTCACGTGACTAGAATTGGTAAGTGCGGGATTAAGAATTTTTTTAAAAATCCACTTAATACTTGGCATTGGTGAGGACAGTTCGATGGACTGGCACATCATGGTCAAGTTTGCCCAGCAAATGAATCTCTGGTATTAGCAAATGAAAGATTAAATTTTCCTTAAGACAGTAAAAAATAAAGGAGCTACAAATGTTCCTTTCAAGGTTCTCTTCTATTCCAACTAGGGAGCACAACGAAAGAGCCAGAAAACTACACTGGATATTTCTATGAAGATGTTAATTTATGATTCCCCCATCTAGCATTTAGAAACCAAATGGAATGGAGGGCATGAAACAGGTTCTTACTATCAGATACTCCTTAACTTTAATCTAGGAGGCTATCAGCACATCTTCAGGTGCAGTTTACCAGTTAGAAAGTCTTCCAGCTTCCCTGAACATGCTTGAGAGATCCATCTCCAGTCATGGCTTGGATCCCCAAACACCAGTGGCAATGGACCATAAAATTCTAATGATGCAAGAAGGTAGATGCCTTAGGCTTTAGTTCTCAGGCCCTAGGTAAATTATGGTTTCTTTAGTTCAACAAAAACTGGAAGAGGGTGTGAAATATCTACATATTGACAAAAGCATATCCATGCCAAAGAATGGGTTATTTAGGTAAATTCTATCTTTCATGATACGAGAATTGTACATCATTGTAAAACAAGTGACTCCTAATGCAATCCTGACATTGTGCATTAATAAAGACTTAACATTTTACTTTCGATTGATCTTCTGTTAGCATGATTTATTTATTTTGAAGTTTCTAGTGATGAGTAGTGAAAATTTATTGTCATATACACTAATACAATGCATAGATACACCAAAATTCTTGCTTGCTGCAGCCAAGCAGGTGCACAAGATACACCAATTGCAATAGTGTATTAAATTACCACAATATGCCAAGACAGAAAAGAGAGATAATGAATAAATAAAGATAGAGAGATAAATATTCACAGTTGCAGTCAGTTCAAGACAAAAATGATGTTTCACTTGTGAAAACAGCTCCTTTGATTCTCCCAGACTAGTTTATAATTAAGATTGTACAGGGAGGTTCAACTGTTGGATATAAACTGTTCTCTAGCCAAAGGTGTTGGACTTCAGGCTTCTGTGCCTTCTGCCTGAAGGTAGCAGAGAAAGGAAGTTGTGACCAGGATGATGGAGGTTCTTCCTGATGTTGCTGCCTTCTTGAGATAGCATCTCACATAGAGGTCTTCAATGAACGAAAGGAGAGTGCCAGTGAAAGACAAGACTAGGTTTTGCACTTTCTGCAGCCTCAAGTTACCAAACCAGACATTGATACAACTAGGCAGCATACTTTCCATAGTACACCTGTAGAAGTTTGGTCGTAGTTTGAATTTCGATAATGTGCTAAAATTTCTCAGACTTCTTAGAAAGTAGAGGCGTTGGTGTGCCTTCTTCAGAGTTGCTTCGATGTGTTGACTCTTAGCCCGTATATGCAAAGGTTAGGAATAAATCTGTAAAAAATGTACTTCTGGCCTCCTAAGTCCTGTATTAATCTTCTTCTCTAAAAGCCATATACATATAAACACTGTGAGACTCCAGCGTGCGAGCTAATCCTCTGTGCAATCCAGAACTATACTCTATTTTTCTATCTTGGTTTTCTTTTTGTATTTTTTTTAGTTAATTTACCCCCTCCATAAATCTTCGTCTGCGAAGCCAAGCCAAAGAAGAAAGAAGATTTACCATACTACTATAGTGGGTGGGATGGATTTAAATACCATGTAATCAATTTATCTTAAGTTTGTTTAAGCATTGTTTATATAAATTGTATAATTACATATTTGAAAACTTTAAATGGCTCTTGGAGAGGTCATCCCATATGCAAACTCCCATGAATTTGAAGGAACTAACCCTCTCTGCTGTCACCCTATCACAGGTGTTTGGCCCCTCAGCCTCCCCTTTCTAAAGTCCACAATAAGCTCCTTGGTCTTGTTGATGTTGAGAATGAGATTGTTGTTCTGGCATCACACAATTATATTCTGACTCTTAATTTCCCATTATTCAGCCAACAGCAGTGGTGTAGTCAGAACATTTTTGATTGCATTGGCACCAAAGTTGGCTATGCAATCATGAGTGCCCGATTTGTTCCCAAGAAACCAATGTGCTATTGACCAGGTACTCTATTTAAAAAGCATTAATGAAGACTTAAATAGTAATAAACACTATAAGGTAACTCTTCTTCAAAATATCTTTCTGAAAAAAGACGGAGCTTCTATTTAACATTTCAGTCAAAAAAATACTGCAGCACTTTAATATGACTCGACAGGATTAGATTTAAACCTGGAATCTTCTAAGTCAGGGATAAGAGTACCATTAATTCAGCTACAACTAACAGTAAAATCAAAAAAACATAGACAGCAGTACATCCCAATCCTCTGTCAAATCCTCAGATCATTTCAATGCAAAGATTAAGAAAATCCTATTTAAATATATCCCCATTGATATTAACAAACATATGTGCTTTAGTGGAGAAATTCTTAAAGAGCTTCTTATGGGGTAACCTTACAAACTTTATCAAGAAATTGAACAAGGATTAGAACCACACTACACATTTAAATTCCAGGCCAAAAGAATACAAAGGGGGAGGGGAAAATTCAAAGTAATTGGTTTGCTCCCCATACTTTAAGTTTGGCAGCACAACGAAACAGGCAGAAATAATCCAAATGGCTAAGCAGGCTATGATCATTTATCTGATTATAGAAATTTTGAAAATTTGGGACAATAGTGTGCTCTCAAATAGCCTTATTTTTATCTGAATCAAAAGGAATTGTTTCTTAATAATTAATTAACAATTAGTACAGGGCGCCTGTATAACAGGGACCAATGATAGCTCACCTCTAGTGAACATTACAATTGCTTTGCACCTATCCCGAACTAACCAGATGGCATCAATATTACCCTCCAATTTCCATTAACCCCCCCTCCCCAGTCCCTCTTTTCCCCTTTCTCCACTCCTTTTCATTCTTTCGATCAGAAAGCTATCCTTAGCCCCTCTGCCCTCTCCCCACCACTTCTCAACTTCTTTCTCTTCTTCACCCTCCTACCAATATCTACTTATTACCTGTTTGCCCTCTTCTCCTTCACCCCTCCCCCATCCAATTTATTCAGGTGTCTGCCTGATTTTTGGCACTTCTAAGGAAGGGCTCAAGCCCAAAATGCCGACTGCCTTTTGCTTTCTAACATTCAACGTGACCTGCCAAGTTTCTCCAGCATCAGAACACATCATCTCAGATTTCTTGCTTTCCTGAACTTAAAAGAAATTGGAGCCCTTCCCACCTTCAGGATAGTCCTTTCAACAGCAGTGATTGTTATTTTGTGGAAAAATCTGCAAACTAATTTATAATAGATTCTATTTACAATGAGTCTGCTATATTACAATAATGTAATATCATCAAATATTGTTGGAACTTTTTCCCAGCAGCTCTTAGTGTCCTGTTGTGAAGTTCTTAATTCGAGATCTTCTATCTCAGTTTCTACTTCGGCCTGACAGAAAAGTGGTAACTCTGGCTCTTTCTGAAACACCAAATTGCAAGGAACACTGAAGATCACATCGCAAGGCAATGCTGAGAGAACCCAGGACTTCTGGGCATACCAAGGGTTTGGCTTTCAGAGGTCACTCTGTCACTTCTGCATCAGAAGGACAATGTTCAAACCGCATTCCACAATTCCAGCACCCTCAGTACAATAAAATGAAAGCTACACTGCTAGAGGTGTCACTCAGATAAAATATTAGGTTGAAGCCTATCACCTTTCTCCAGCGGATACAAGGATAAATACTGTTACAAAAATATTAGAGCAGTTCTTCAAGCACCTTGCTCTCCTTGCATTGATTCAAAGGTAGTATTCTTTTCTGTGATTGGCTACTTAAAATGTTCCAAATAGATCCAATAACAATTGATTTAAACTTCAACACAGTTGGATAATTTAATAGCAGAGAAGTCAGCACACAGCAAGAGGATTCACCAGAATGGCTTATACTGATCCCTGGCAGCTAATGAAAATAAGATAATGCTGCCCAATTTACATTAGGAAATCCCCCTTTGAACAAGAGTTTGTTTTAAAGTTGTATCTATCTTATGAAAACTTCATGAAAGCATTGGTTACAGCCAATGCTTTCATAAATAGGTTTTTATAGCTTCTTTCCAAAACATCAGAGGAACTACTGATAAGAGTTGAATTTAATGCAAACGAAGTAATTCGGAATATCTAACTAGATGAGTGGTATAATGCATCCCTCTGGATAGGGAGTTTAAAACATGATCTACAGCCATAATTTCAAATGCAACATCACAAAGTCAAATCATTCAGTTTCCACGTCTAGTCACTCCTTTACACTGTCACCTTGTCATATTAGATATGCAAATACTTGTTCCCAGATTAGTTTCAGATTTTTTTTTCTGATCGAGGAAATCTTAGAGCAGATTCAGCACTTTGCATTCCTGTGCTCAAAATTTTTGGGTGTTAAAAAGGACACCAATAACACCAGACAATTAAAATTTTGCTTCCTGAACACTTTTGGGTGAGTTTTATGGATTTTGGGTTGTTGATCACGAAAATCACTGTAAACTTTTCCTATCATGTATCTTTTTTTTAGATATCTATTTTTGTGATTTCCTATCATATTTGAAGTCTACTTCAAGCATTCAAAACTATGAAGTGCAACATTCATTGAAAATTCATTTTCTTCATTTACACTTGAACATCTTCCCTGCAGTCAATGACAAACATGGTTAAAAGTTTCACCAGGACATTGTGGCCATGGAAAAGCATTATCAGGACAACTGGAATCCATCAATGTTGACACGAGAAACATCAGATGTTGAGCACAACTGAGAATCAGCAACAAAACATTTTTAGGTCACTTGAACTAATGCAATGTGTCAGCGTCATTATGCAATTAAGCATGCTAAATTAAAAATTATCTTTGTGTTCAGTTTGAAATTGTCTATCATGATCCCCTTTTTTCAGGAAGCAAACGTTTTAAAAAAAATTGTTGTCAATATTTCTGGTTCTTGTCTCCCTGTCAACTGAAAATGTTTAACCTAATGCTTTCTGGATGTCATATACAGAATAGTGGAACTGTAGATGTGAGTATGGGGTGAAGTGTTTGTCATGAAATATCAAATTGGAAGCCTTCCTTATAAGAATGCATAATCCTAAGGCAGTAGGTAGATTGATTTGGAGAGAATGAGAGGCATTTTATTGGGTGGAGTGAGACAGTTCTGGTTGATGCACGGTGGAGGTGAGATTTTGGGATTTTGAGTAACAAAGGGTTTACATCACCGGGAACTATGGTCAGGTGGTCCCTACCATAAGAGGAAACTTTGGATGGAAGGAATAAAGGAAGATTGGTAAGATCTCCTGACTGAGGCTGAAGGGTTTTGGATTACTTATGTTAAAGTTGTCTATCACGATCCCCTTTTTTCAGGAAGCAAACGTTTTAAAAAAAATTAGGGGAGGAAGTGGATAGGTCCAACTGTGGTCATGGGTGTCCAGTGGTATTTTTGGACAGCAGACAGTGGTTGTGGAGTCTGATGTTAGAACAAACTTTGGTTGGGGAAAAAGACCATTCAAGGATTATTGGCTGCCAAAGGTACACCTGCTTATCTGGCAAAGAGTAGTGATTCCCAACACAAATTTAGTCTTTGCCCCTGATTTCATCTGCTGAATGAAATCCCACTGTGCTAAAAACCAATTAAAAAACACCCAATCATTTTCACATTAAAAAAAAAGCAGCCTAACATCCAGTTTGAAGTGGCATGTGGTTACAAGTACTTAAACAGGACCTTCATCATGATTCCCAATAGGAGTCCATCAATTTAATACAAAACCAAGACCCACAGTTATGGGTTATATATTATATATAAATATGTTTTAAAAGATATAGATTGTGGGGGGTTTAGTGTAGGTCATTTCACAAAAGACATCTTATTTGAAATGCAAGAGCTATGCATAGTAGAGACTTCACGTCCACAGTATCTTTAGAGAAACGTTGAAGAATGCCTATGGAGACTTCACAAGTAGGGGTCAATTGGACTGATGTTGTGGAATAAATTGACTATTGTCTTTAAAGCAAAAGATGTCCAGGCTCAGAAACTGAGTCAGGTGCCAGCAATCTGTCTGGTTGCAATTTGTTGTTCTAAGAGGGATCATGTGGTTTTGCAGAGAGAGAGAAAAAAAACATGACTCTTTGGAGAGTGAGAGAGAGAGAGAGAGAGAGAGAGAGAGAGAAAGAGAGTAGCCAGTTCTAGAGTTCTGCAGTGGCTTTTGAGGCTGCAACATGACAAGCTGGTAGGCTTGTTGAAAACCCCATTTTGAAGACAGGTTGTGAGTTCTGAGTTCAGCCTGTTGAAAACCCTTGTAGTCCTTACAAGAGGAAATGGCTGGCTAGAGTATTTCTCCATAAAGAAGGGAAACAAGAGGAACTCTGTGGTGACCTGGAAGAAGAGGTTATCATTTGGAAAACCCATGATGGGGCAAGTTTCTTAGGCAAAACAATGAAGTGGCTGATCGGAGGAAATCAGTTTGTGTGTGTCCAACAAGTAACAAATTTCTCTCTGAAACCAACAAGAACCTTCCTGAGCGGTTACCTTTCAGCAGCAGAGCTTGGTGAAAATACATAAATGTTAAATTCTGTGCTCAGTATAAGAATTGACTGTTTCCGGTGTACTTGGAGGAGTGAGAAATGAGATTGGACTGTGAATCAAAGAACTTTCCTGAACATATACACATTACAGACATGTGCGCTTAGAACTAGAAGGGAGTTAAGTAAGGTTAAGTTAAGTTAATAGTAATAGGTTAAAGTTTGATCCTGTTTTTATGTTTAAATAAAATTAAAAGCAACTTTTGTTTAAGTAACCAATTGTCTTGATGAATTTCTATTGCTGGTGGGTTTTGTGGTCCTCTGGGCTCGTAACAATCTCAATCATCAGAAGTGGGACCAGTCCTCAAAAGCACACCCTGTAAGGCAGCCACATCGTAGCAAAGCATAATTCAGTTGTCATAGAACAGACAGAAGATGCAAGGGAAATAAATGCAGTTTACATAATAACTCAGAGATATTCAAATCTTGGTCAACAAGATACATGCCAGGAGAATAGTTCCATGTGTCAAGAAAGGCAAAACATTCATCAAGTCCACCATAAGAAAAAAAACTGGAAAATGATGGCTAGTCCTCATGGAGCAATGCTGAAAGAAAGTTAATGACCTCTTAACATTTGTCACAGAGGCTTAAATCAAAGGTTTAGCCCCTGTGGAATGGAGATCCTTAATGAAAATGCTATATTTTGTGAAGATCTGATGCAGGTAGAAAATCATCTTGAGGAGACCAATGACATTTCCCGCATCCATCCAGGGTACATTGATATCAGTGCTTGACTATTGTAGTTGGAGAGTGTATTGGTGTGAGGAGCTAGGGAAGTAAAAGGGGAGCTTTTTGACAATGCAATCTGGTCAGATTGAAGAAGTCTCATGTGCATTCTAGAAATATAAAAATAAAATGCTTCTGTAGAAATTTCAGTGATCCTTAAATAGCAGAAATAAAGTAGTATAGTAAAACCACTTGTATCCAGCATCTCTGGGGATTGGAAGATGCCAGGTAAGTGAATTTTCTGGTTACTTGAGATTGCATGGTGCATGATTGGCAAACTGACTGTTTGACTCTTAGGGAGCAACAATTTTAAACTTTTGTATTTTTTACCTATTTATTTTCTGCAATTTTTTTGCTGGATGTTTGAATTCTGGATAATGGGGATTTTACTGTATATTTATAGAAAATACTGAGTTCTACTGAATCTGTTCCATGATGGCCATGGTATGGAACTTCAGGTTATGAACATAGGCTTTATGTGAAAAAAAAATCATTTGGTGTGCAACTGATGCCAGGAAATGCTCAGTCCAATTTCATGTCTGGTGTGATTTTACCCTGAAATAAACTTCCTTGAGGGAAGTTGAAATGGAGGTATAAGATGCTTTGTTTTATGGCAACATGTAGCCCTATTAACATCAAGGCAAATAATTTCATTTTAATATTTAAATAACCAATTACTTCATATGAGCAGATTCCTTTGAAATCAGAATTGGGTGAATTCAAGGAGAAATAGTTCATGCTCCATTTTAAAATCAAACTTAATTACATGTTATGCGAGTTAAGATCTT
Source organism: Narcine bancroftii (assembly GCF_036971445.1). NCBI lineage: Eukaryota > Metazoa > Chordata > Chondrichthyes > Torpediniformes > Narcinidae > Narcine > Narcine bancroftii. Next base: position 20,504,227 of record NC_091476.1, on the reverse strand, counting down.
CAAAAGTTTCAGATCCTCCCATAAGAGCTAAAAAATTGTGGCTGTATTCACCCTGGTATTTATTTGCAGAAAAAAACCCCACAGATTTCACTGAAGCATTAGGACAATAGATGGTTATATACATTGGGAGGCATATCCCAATGTTGAATTGAGCCAAAACTATTATTTGGTGGGGGGGGGGGGGAGAGGGGGGAAGAACTACCAAATGAATGAAACCTGTTCAGTATGAAGGCACAGGGCAGACTAGAGATGTGTATAAATATATATATTTTTTTAGACAATGTGAAGTAGTAAGGGCACTGAAAGACATCTTGTGAGGCAATTCAGTGATCTTTTCAAACTGTCAGTAATTTTCAACCTGAGTGCATTCAAACTATTATTAGAAAACCATGAGACTGATGGCCATTTTGTTCAACAGTCATTGTCTCCAGATGTGAAATTTTCAATGAATCCAATAGAAATCAGTTTGGAGATAATTATAATAGATTGCCATAGTGTGATTAAAGAAAGGCACTTTGCATTACACTGACCATTTTTAAAAGGTACTCTAAACTTTATAATTCTTATTATAATTCTTCCCTGTGCTGTATGTTTGCTTCAACACGATTAGCTACAAGGTTGTGAAATGAGGGGAAAAAAAGGAAAGTTTATTTGGTGATTTATATCGAATTATATATCGGTCTTCATGAAATTTTAATTCTCAAGTTCAATTTAAGCTTTCTGTTTGAGAAGTAAACAAGAAGAAGCAGCAGTTCCCTTATCATATGACATGGTGGGAAGAGTAACTTGACCATTCAAACACCAATATGAAATTTTCACTACCACACTAGTGATTCTGGGAACCAACCTTTTCATTGTATCTTCTTTCATTTTTCCTCGAGCAGAGAAAATAATAAAATTGCTGAGACTTATCAACACATTTGATACAAGGATAGGATCGCATGCAAATTTAACAATGATGTTTAACAAATTAACTTTATCTGACCAATTTTAATCCCCTTTGATCAGCAATTGATCATTATGTATTAATTGTATTTCCCTTGCAGCAGAAAGTAGGTGCAGAGAAAAAAAATGAAATTAATTCAAATGCCCTGATGCCACTCTCTTGGCAGCCAGCTCCATAATTAATTCTGTGAACCAGTTTGGAGATGGGTTTATGCTGTACCCACTTCACAAATTGCAAGGGAAATATATTAATGTCAAGTTGTTTAGTTGAAATGTGCTAATTTCCCACACTGTGAAAGGTCTGGGAACCAGACTTCTGTTGCATTCATCTTTGCACTTTTAATTGTTAATTACTCCATACTTCTGAATGGAAAAGTGAAGGCATGCTAGTTCTTCACAGCAGGCTACACCGCAGTCATGTTGCAGGTATTAATCAGCACATCGATCTCTGTTAGGCACAAGCAGCTCGCATATGCTGAAGCTTTTGAAGTGTTGTTAGTACCTGCTGGAGATAACATCAACTCCCTGGCTGACAATGCTGCAAGTGGGACCAGATGACAGACAAGGATGCATGTTACGAATTACACTGGTATAGCCTTTGGGAGATGCAGGTGGCTCACGTCGGCCACCTTGTTTGATCACCGTGCTGTAAACAGGTTCAGGCCTAGTGAATACAGAAAGAATCACTGAGATCAGATTGTGATGCAGAGAAAGCGTGAACATGACAAAGGAAACACCTGCACCTGGTACCATATCCGTATACGTCACCAAATAGGACAAGTAACACTACATTCAGATGTTACAGCATGGAACAGATAATTGGTCTTGATGGCTTTGGCAGAAAAAGCTCTGGATTTGTGTCACCTCTTATTTCTCTCTCACATGATTTTCCCCATGACTTCTTCTTCCTTAAATGCTTCATTAGTCACCTACAATAATGCATTCTTTATTGTAACAATCCCTTTCATGCAAACTTTCCCCTAACTTTAAATGCTAATGGTAAAAGTATCATAGTATTAGAAATAACTTTTCATTACTTCCACACAAACTTTTGAAACCTTAAAGAAGGTTTCCCAATTAATACAATTGCACCACTATAGTCCCTGGGAGATCACTGTTCACACCAACTCAACTTGATGTTATTCCTTTATTTTTTAATTTAATTCCCCTTTATCTAAGACCCAGATTAATTTCCTCTTTTACGATCTATAATCTCACCTTTAAAAATTGCAACCCAAGATTTTTTTTCTACTCTTCCTCTTTTGTATCGTGGTACACTTCAATGGTTATTCCTATTTTCACAATATTCAACTTTATCTTACACGTGTATCGTTAAGTATCCATCTTTATTCTCCATCAGATACTTATTCCCTGACTCTGATTTTGATAAGATTATCTATATAAATATCCGAGTCTTATTTTTATGTAGCATAGGACAGAACCCGAGATCTGCCCTTAAATCATGTAACTACATTTTGTCAATTGAGAAAACTCCCATTTCTACCATCCATTTATTATGCCTTGACCATTCTCATTATTGCATTCCTATTTCAATTAACTTCAATCTGTGTAACAATAGTTCATATATTAAAAGACCTTTGAATGTTCAAATATACAAGGACAGTCCTATATCTTCAATAGTCCCTTTTAAAAATTAGGTTACACATTTGCAAATTTCTTTTTGCTGCCCCCTCTGTGTTCCTGTATGTGGTTTATGATAGTCTCTCATCTCCAAATTGCACAGCATACCTGAAATCGAATACATCAACCTGGAGAGATCATTGCTGAAACAAAACCTAATTCAAGTAGCCCTAAATTGTAATGGCAATAACTTTATAACTACACAGGTTGCAGGAAGGCCAAAGAGTAACTGGTGTGTCCCTTGTATAATGCTTCAGAAGGTATAAACCATCAGCTTACAAAGTTATCAATTGAGGAGTCAATTTGTTAGAACTGGAGCAGATCTGATTCCTCGCATCATCCCAAATTAAACTCATAACTGCTCTCCGCTAATGAAGGCTTTGTTAGGCCTTACAGGCAGATACAGATAAAATCTCAGTAAAGTCTAGGAAACAAATCCTATCATGTAATGATAAGGTTGATTGGATGGAGGTAGAGAAAGATGACCAAGTATGGAAGATCCATCAGTACTACCCGACAGCCATTAATGGAGTAGGAATCTGGGAGATTTGAGTTCTACTCTAAATTTTATATGATTAAATCAATTCTGTCCTTGGTCCTGCTTAACCTCCTGCTTACTGATATATTTGTCCTTTCTTCTTCGGTTCATAATTTATAACATCTCACAAGAGATCTCACTGCTTTGCTGCACCTAATTGAATGTGGTAACTATGCAAGAATATCAATTTATTTTTGACTCAGCAAATGTACAGCAATGAATATCCTGTGGCTTTAAGTCAAACTATCTCACCCATGTTTCTGGATAGGTATCACAGCAGTACTCTGCATTACTTGGTTAAAATGTATTACTCAGAAACAGCATATTTCCAATCAAAAGGCTTAACTCCTTTGGAGAAGGTCTGATGACACACACAAGGATGTTATCAGGACTGGATAAGCTGAAATGGTTTGTTTTGGATAGGAAACTTAGGACAGAAACGTTTGTTAGAAGAGTTAAAGGGGAAATGAAGAAAGCCTTTTCAACCAGAGGGTGGTGGATATAAAATGCATTGCCTGAAAGAATGATGGAAGTGAAACCACTGCCCAATTGAAAGACATACTTGCATATATGTGCTTGAACAATCTTGGCCTGCAGGGCTGTGGATCAAATACTTGAAACTGGGATTAGGTTAGGTCGTCCTTTTTAAATTTAGTTTAATTTAATTAAAATCTACAGCACAGTAACAAGCCCTTCCAGCCCACGAGCCCAATCAATCGACCCCAATCAACCTACAACCACCCCCCACCCCCGTACATTTTGAAGGTTGGGAGAAATCCAGCACACCTGAAGAAAACCAATGCAGACACAGGGAGAAGATACAAACTCCTTACAGATTAGAACTTGGGTCATTTGGCACACTGTAATAGAGTGTGTTAACCTCAACACTAACCACGTTGCCTCCTATCTAAGTTTTGAACAACTTAGATATGATAAACTGAATAACTTTATTATTTTGGATATTTTCTAAGATTCTATTTTACGATAGGAAACCACCAGATCCGCCTGAAACACCTTAATCAGCGGTGCTTGCTGAGTCATTGGGAGTAGTGCACAGATCACAGTCCACTTGCAAATCTCCTGACAGTCTAAATCTTTGATTGAACAGTTTTTTTTTACTCGACTGAATGAGAATCTGCCATGAGTTTTAGATATTTTTATATTATTAGTGTTTTTGAAATGTTTACTGTTTTAGGAGTATGCAAGCTAATGACACCATTGTTCTTTATATATGGTGCATGTTTGATTCTAAGGTGGTGGTGTAATGTGAGCTGTTTTTAAAATGAGGCTGGGAGAGGTTTACTTCCTGTGTGCCTTGTGTGTAGCTTGGGGGGCCATGCTGTGTACAAGAGGAGAAACAACAAAGGAAGATAAGCCTCTGTGTGTATTTCTTGTTTTGCTGCTCCAGATAAAGTTGGTGTTTTGAGCTTAAATTTGTCGAGTGGTTCTTTCTCAAAGTAGAAGTTACCACAGTAATAGAGTGTGTTAACCTCTACACTAACTGAGTTGCCTCTTGTCTAAGTTTTGAGCAACCTAGTTATGATAAACTGAAGAACAATATTATTTTGGATATTTTCAAAGATTCTATTATATGATAGGAACCCACCGGAAGAAAATACCTGAAAGATCTAATTATAGGAAGGATTATCAACTAGCCACTGGGTGTTTATTGTTATCTGTGGAAAACAGTTTTATTTGTGGTCACTCAACATTTAAGGTAACCTGCAAATTTACCACCTATTTTGAGACACCTTGCTTCAGCCATTATTCCAACATATGAATAATTTTGCTAGGAGTCTTCTAAAAACCTAACAATTCATGTGAGTGTCTGTGAATTGGGACCCTGCAAGCTAGAAACTCAAGGCACAAATAGATGGTTGTCATTTTACTTACATTATGTTAAAATTCATAGTGGAGGATCTTTGTCTGTGGGTTCATTTACTTGAATTCAGTTCAACTAAAATCATGCACCATTATAGTCACCATTAGGAAGTTAATATATTTGCAAAGTAAAAATGGTAAAGATTATACCATCTAGTCTTGGTAGGGAGATTGATTTAATGTTATATTGGGGTTGTTAAACTAAATTTTTTTCAATTAAGTCAGAGTACTCTGAGAGTTTAAAATAAAATCAATACAGTGATGAAGTTGTAGCGGACTTGCAGAATTAGATTAAACTAATTTGCTGTGTACAGTTACAAGTCACATGGATGTAAGTGACACAAAGGAATATCACACAATGTGCTACCATAAGCGTCCAAGGAACATTACATGCAGCACCAAAGGGCAGTGCACAATGTACAGACGGAAAGCCAAACAGCAATTTACAATGACGAACAACATAAAGTCATGGAACATGAGATGCTACATTACCCCACACAACCAAGGAGGATATCACAATGTGGAATCATATACAACCCAGAATCATTACCGAGTAGCAAAATAGCAGTGAGGGCAAAGAAATCCTACAGAATGACAAATAAATGAAGTAATTCTTCAGTTTTTTTCCCCATTCACTATACACTGCTCCAATTGAACAAAAATGTGCTTGCAGACATGGAACAAGAGAGGGCCATTCATTCATTTGACCAAGCAGGAAGTTTTGACAACAAATCTCAACTTTCAGTGAAACATCTTTGGAGGTTATGGCAGCAATTTCTCAGGATAATTATGTACCTGGCTGGATGTTGGAGAAGTACTGGGTAAGTGATCTTCATTTTCCTATTGTTTAATTATTGCTAAAATGCAGCTCAAGCACGAATAGGCAAACAGATGAGGTGAACAGCCAGAAAATACAAATATTTCAGTACAATAGATAAGGCAATGAGCATATCATAAAAAAAAACACTTTCCAAGTTAATAACTCTATTCCTCCTTGGGAATGACATCATCTCATATTATCTTTAACCTGAACCTTCTGACCAATGCTGACTGCTAACAACTCAATCAGATTTATGTGGTAGAACATTAAGCACCTAAGTTCATTTTTGGTCACTTGTTCTGGTAATTACAATCAAGTGTTCTTTGTAACTGAAGCAAATCAGTGACCTGAAAAGTATGTGGACCTTATTGTGCCACACCCCATTAGTCTGGGTGAGTTATTAAAATTTCCTTTATCTCTTAGCAGCCTGTAGTCAAACCATCCTCTCCCATGAAATCTCCAATATGTGAGATTAGCAGGGGATATATCAGTCATGTGTAAAGTGATAAGTCACAAGAAAAATTAACCAAGCATCACCACATAGAGTATGATTAAAAAAAAAGGAAAGTCAGAGCTAAAGTTCATTTGTTGAATCTATTAGAATTTGAATTAATCATAAAATCTCGTAAATCACATGGTATACGAGTCTGAACTTAAGTATTAGAATCAGGAGGAGTATTAGCACCAACACATTGCCAGTGCTTTATTGTGTTATATCAACATTCACTAACCACAGTTACAATGGAAACTGGGTATGCTGCTTCATCAATCTGGAGAACTGGCAAATACTTCAAAACAGCTAAAACTACTCCCATGAAGAGTTTCAACTTTTGGAAAAAAAAAGGCACAGTCCTATGAAAACCTCATAACATTTTTAAACACTGAAAGGGAGATCTGAGCACATCCTACAATGGAAAATTTGAGTTCTTAGATGCAATTAATACATTCTGGAGCTTTATATACTTCTGAAATTCAACATCCAAAAATCATGTGGTTATGAATAGGAGAAAATTACAGGCAGTTCTTCATGTGACACTTCCTTCTTCTAAGGCATTCCACCAGAATCTTTCTTACTGCTTCATTCTATTACCCCTCCTTCTTTCACAATATTCTTGCAACTTTTTTCCCTCATATGCCCATCAACTCTCCTTTGATTCCCATGTCACCATATATAATAAGGGGAAACTTACAGGCGTCAATTACTGCCATAGTTTTGGGACCTGGATCTGGGCAGAAACTCATGCTATCAGAGTAAATGAAGGTGATTTCCTTCCACTCTGAGCAGCTGAGGAGTACACTACAGGATCTTCAGACTGCCATAGGTGGAGTCAGAGATGTTTTTTCACCATGTTGAATGGTTTTGGCCAAGGATTTCCAGGACTCAGTGGGAAAACTGCATTTTTTCGAAGTTTTGAGAATATTTTTAAATAGCTTCCTTTTTTTTGCTTTGTAATCTCTACCCAGGACACTAAAAATGGAATGAAAGTTTTTAAAACCTGCAAATGCTGGAATTACATAATTAAAACCAAAATGCTCAAATTATTTCCAGAAGTTTAACATTTTATTTTACTGAGAATGGTGTCTATTTTGAAGTTGGGCTTGTGAACAGCTTAGCTTGCCTCATGGAGCTATCTGCGTGTGACTAAGGCCTCAATGTTGGGGTTATTGGACTAGGATCAATAATGACAATAGCTTGTTTATCCTTCCAATTAATTTGGGGAAATTTAGAGAGAGTGCTTGTGGTATATTTTCAGGGGCTTGATATTCCCATTCTAAGTACTCCAAGACTAAGAAGCATATACAAGGCAAGGGATTACACTTGTGCAGTAGTCCATGAATTTTGTACCTGAGCTAAGGTCTAGAATTCAAACATCTCTTTCCCCAATTGTCCAAAGGCTGTGATAATGGACTAAAGGTGATGGTGAATTTTATCATCTGTATCTACCTTCACTGAGAGGACGCTCCTGGTATATGGGAAGTGGTCCATGTTTTCCAGCGTCTTTTGTGAACCTTTGGTATCATGATGCTGAGAAGTCGAGTTGGTACAGGATCCTTGTCTTGTGAATGTTGACTGTAGTGTCTCTGTTATGCTTCAGTCAATACACTGATTATGACATTGCAAAGATCACAAAAATGCAAAGCTGACTGTGTGCATAGTTTAACAACTGCAGATTAGATGACTCTCCTGTCTATTCCATGTTGTAACAAATACATCGTAGAAATAGCACACATTTTGAGTTGAAGGCCTAAGAACTCCCTGTAAGAATGATTCCCTGGGATGTATTCCATCAGGATCATGGGACTTATCTATTTTTAGACCTACTAATTTGCTCAGCACCACCTCTAGTGATAGCAATTGTATTGAGGTCTTCATCTTCCATTGCATCCAATAAACACCAACGGCTATTTTGTTTCAGGCTTCATGGTGGAAGACATCTTGAACATGCCAAAGAATGATGGGAGGTGATGACCTCGATACAATCAATATCTCTAAAGAGGTAATGCTGAGCAAGTAAAAATTAAACAAGTCCACTGATGGAAAGCATCCCAGGGTACTGAAAAAAAAAATGGTGCAAGTGAGGTAGATGAGTTTGTGGCAATTACTGGACTCTGGAGAGGTAGGTGTTGGTGGATGGAAAGATAGCAAGTGACATGCCACTGTTCAAAACAGGGTATAGCGAATAGGCAGGTAAATATAGGCCCATTAGCTTAACATCTATAATTGGGAATATGCTTGAAGCTATCGTTAAAGGAAGAAATAATGAGACCTCTGGATAGAAATTGTTCCATCAGGCAGACACTGCATGGATTCAGGAAGGGCAAGTTCTGTTTGTCAAATTTCCTAGAGATCTTTGAGGATATAATGAGTGCAGTGGACAGAGCGAAACAGGTGGATACTGATTTTCAGAAGGTGCTGCATAAAAGATTTATCCATAAGATTAGGATGCATGGCATTTGGGGTAATGTATTAGCATGGATAAAGTGATGGTTATCCAATAGAAGGAAAGCACGGTTGGGATAAATTAATCTTTTTCTGGTTGGAAATTGATGGGGAGTGAAAAGCTATAGGGATTGGCACAAGCCCACAACTATTCACAATATATATTAATGATTTGAAAGAGGGGATTGAGTGTAGCATATCTAATTTACTCATGACATGACAATGAGCAGACCAGCACATTATACAGAGGATGTGAAGAGTGCAGAGAGTTAGAGGCAAGGGTTTGACAGATGCAGTACAATATTGGTAATGCAAGATCATCCACCTTGAAAGGAAAAATAGATCCAATTATTATTTAAATAGAGAAAGATTGCAGCATGCTGTGGTGCAGAGGGACTTGATGGTGCTTGTGAATGAATTGCAAAAGCTTGTTTGAAATCAAGAAGTCAAATGTATCATTCGCCTTTATTGCTAGAAGGATTGAATCTAAGAGCAGAGAGGTTCTGCTGAAACTGTGCAGGTACTGATGAAACTGCACCTGGAGTATTGCGTGCAGTTCTTACTTGAGAAAGGATATACTGCCTTTAGAAGAGGTTCAGAGGAGGTTATCAGGTTGATTCCATAGGTGAGCGTATTAGCCTCTGAGGAGAAATTGAGTCACTTGGGGCCATACTCACTGGAATTCAGGAGAATGAGAGTGGATCTTAGGGAAACATAACATTTTGTGAGAGATAGACAATGTATGGCAGGAAAGTGGTTTCCAATGGTATGTGAGACTAGAACAAGCAAAAATAACCTCAAAAGCCAAGGGAGTAGATTTATAAGAGATGATGAGGGAGTGCTTTTTTCCAGAGAGTAGGATCTGTGCAATTCTATGTCGAAGGAAGCAATAGAGGCTGCCTCATTGAATATATTTGAAAAACAGTAAGATAGATTTTTGTATGGTAATGGAATTTAGAGTTATGGGGCAGATGCAGGTAAGTGAGCCCATGGCCAGAACCACCATGATCTTGTTAAATGGTGGAGCAAGCTTTGTGAGCCAGATGTGTTCTTGTGTAGTAAACTCACAAACTGCCAATCTTTGCTTCACTGCTTCAAGAATACAGTATCAGGTGACATATTACTAAATGAGAACCCAGAAGTGTTTTTTCTCTGTTTATGTCTCAGAATCTACATTTCTTATCTTTTGTAGTGGATTGCGGGTTTAGAACTGCATCTTCTTCCCTGAAAATTTTTTCATGTTACGCTTCTCAGTGAGAAACAATGTCATTTCATTTTCCATCAAGTCTCCAAGGAAAGAATTGTTTTTGATATGCGACTTTGGCCAACAAGTTCCATCTGCTGGTAAAATACTTAACAGATGATGGGAACACAGAACTTGAAATTATTCTGGAATTTTACTGCACCGACTTTTACCATGAATAAGCTGCAACCTCTCTACCAAATGCAGGAGAAACAATCTTTCTGTAAAGTTAAATGGGAGTTATAACATAATATAGCTTGTACTCTCTCTATCCAGAGTGCCAACCTTGCCCCCATCTAGCATCTTCTTACAGATTCACAATCCTGCTTAATCCTGACTGTAAAATTCTTATCAAATCCCTGGCTTCCAGATTCAATATTGTTAACTCCTGGTTATTTCATGCAGACAAAACAAACAGTTTTGTTTCAATGATAGAGTAGCTCCAACACATTTGCAGTTAAACAGAGAAATATGAGAAAATGACCTTTCGTAACTACCAAGGTGATAGATTAAAACTCTGAATTCTCTCTCCATTAAAGTAAACAGCAATGTGTCTATCATCTGCCCTCTAAGCCCTAGTTGTGGAGTCCCTAGCAATATGAAATATGGGTTAAAATATCATAGCAGATGTGAAGAACCCAATATGTCAATGACTCTCTTAATCTGTAAAGTGGTTTACAATGTATAACTTTCTACCAAACACTAAGTAGGTGACAAATAGCACAGTTGCATCCAAAGGCTTTTAAAGAATGTATGAAGGAGAGAGGAAAACAAACTTCTGCTGATAGGGTTAGATGAAGGAGGGAAGGAAGAGGTTGAATGATGTACTTTTTTTAAAACTATGAAAAACTGATTCTAAACAATGCAGCTTTTTTCAATGCATTAAAAACATGATGCAATTTTTGAGGTTCAATTCAATTAGTGTACTTACTGTTCAGATCAGATGTTATCATTCTGGTTAATATAAACACTATAAAGAGTAACTAAGTAACATATTCTCCTGCATCTTTTACCAGTCTGGGCTTGATGTCAAAACTTTGGAGTATCTTGAAGCCATCACTGCACAGACCTTGAAATTAAAACTGCCAGCACGGTGGTCAAATCCAATTAGTATTTTTGTGAACCCAACTGTGATGGCTGAGGGGCCAAGAGTTCTAAACTGAACCAGAGGATGAAATTTTTCACCCAGAAGGTGGTTGGAATTTGCACTGCTGAAGCAGATGGTGGAGACAAGTAATCTCATCATATTTAATGATGAGCACTGGAATCACCTAGGCTATGGACTATGTGCTTAAAAATGGGATTCGAATCAATGGGCACGATGATTGACATAGACATCATGGGCCAGATGGGATGTTTATGTGTTATATAACTCCATGATACTCCTGCCATTCTGTCAGTCCTCTCAGTAATATTGAGATGGACAGTCCATATTTAAGGCATTATTGGCTTAGTAATACTGGAGGTCATCTTCCAAGACAATCTTTAGTGTCATAAAAATGCACATCAGTAGCCTTTCACCAGGCAAGGTGGCTGCTCAATGCAAGGAGAACGTAAACATCATGTATGATGAGGATTTTTGTATAGTTATTTTCAGTTTGATTTATAAATCTATTTTGGCCCTCTAATTGTGTTGATTTTTTATTTTTTATCTGTATTGTGGCCAAACAGATGCTGCAATGATCAGTGACTGAAGAACAAAAGAGCACGGCTTTTGAAGTATAGTGAATCAAGGTGATTTCTATCATTTTTGGGGATCTTTTGATTATTTTATTTATAAATTTAAAACCACAGTAATAGTTACATTGCATTCAATTCCAGAAATTATTTCAAAAAATTATACATATGGTATATATAATCCCACCCCACCAACCCACCTCCCCTCCCCAACCCCTAAAGAAAGAAAAAAGAAAAATCAGAGGTTGCCAAGAGAGTAAAACATTTAAACCATAAAGTCTATATTGGAAGTTACCAAGAAGTGAGGTCTTCAGAGAGTCTAAACATGCAGACCCAAATTTTGTAAATATGGGGACCATATTTTCCAAAAAGACATGATATTTATCTTGCAGGTTACAAGTGATCTTCTCTAATGGTATACAACTACGAAGTTCTGTGTGCCACCTTTCCATACCTAAATCTATTTCTGACTTCCATGATATTGCTATACATTTCCTAGAAACTGCTAAAGCAATTTGTACAAATTCAGTTTGATACATATTTAATTTTAATTTTGGTCTTATATCCATATTACTTAATACAAATAACATTGGATCCTGTGAGAATTTGACCCCTGTAATTCGTTCCAAAAATTACCTACCCCCCTAACCAAAAATGTCTAACTTTAGAACATTGCCAAGTTGAGTGCAAGGAAGTTCCAATCTTAAATTTACACCTAAAACATAAATCATAGCAGGATTTAATTAATTTAATTTTTGTGGAGCTAAATATAGTTGATGTGAAAAAATTATATTGGACTAGCCTAAATCTTACCTTTATACTTTCAGTTATATAACTCTTACACAGGTCCATCCAATCCTTTTCATTTATTTGTGTTTATAAATCTACTTCCCATCTTCATCTTGATTTATGCACCCCAATTTTGGGGGCTTTTGTTTGAAGTAAATTATACATTATTGAAATAGATTTTTTTTACAGTAGAAATTCAAATTCACTTTGATTAGGTAACAACAAACTAGAACCTATTTTGCCAGATTAAAAAATGCTTTAACTTGATAATAGCAGAATAAAGTATGATTAGGTACATTAAATTTTCCCTTCATTCAAATTTTATAAATTTCCCATTTTCAAAACAATCTTTTTAATACCAATCCGTCTCCAAATCCTCAAAATTGGATTATCCATTGAAAATGGAATAAGCCTATTTTGACAGAGGAATTTTCCTAGATATTAAACTTTTCATACCAATTTCATTATTGGGGTATTGTATTGTTAATAGCCAGGACAGAAAAGGTCATTTATAGTTGCATCACCCTTCCTTTTTTTTAATAAAAACCCTGTTTTTCTCCCCTCGTTATCATCTCACATCATAAATGATTTGTAAAATACAGGAGAGCTCATTTTGCTGTGTTGTTTCAGCACGTTAAAAGCCAGCACTGTCTTATTTTGTACAGACTTTCATTAGTTGGGTGTTGTACACATGCAGGTCGCCAAGTGGAGTCATCAGGAAATCAGCAAATTCACCTTGCTGTTCTCTGATTGGGATTTGGCTTTCTATACAGCTCACATGAAGCTGACAACATATCAGTATCACTGTGGTCTGGATTCTGGGCAAATGCCTTGATTTGCTGCTTATGGGCTCACACCAATTGACAAAGAAGTGGAATCTTCTTTGTTTCAATATGGGAAACAATGGCATTAAATAATCTGAATGCAAGTTCCACCTTGGAGAAACCAGCATCACAGCAAAGGTGTATGTTTTCTCTTCATAGGCCTCTCTGGAAGGCGAGAATGAGGTCTTTAACTCTTGTGAACAATGTTAGTGACACCATTTACAGGGTCTGGAAAATTGAAGGTATCTCTTCAGTTGTAATCTCGAAGGAACCAGATGTACAAATGTTAGTGGCTTTAGTGACCTTGGAATCTAATGGAAATGCAGTTTTTGCCTCCTTCAGCTCTGAAACTGTGGCTTCAACAGGTGGCACAGGGAAGTGCATGTGTATGTAAATAGTGTACATGTGAGAGGTCTTTAAGTTGACATGTAACATCAGCAGATGTGTTAGTTATTAAAGTGTACACATGTATTCTAAAGCTCTGTTTCTTATATAATCAGCGGATGGTACTTAGTACTACAAACCTCTCTCACAAAGTATAACTCATGACAGTAACCAATGTGTGTTGGCTCAAAAATAAAATTCTGAATTTAAAGATATTCCTTGAAGCATCTCCTGATCATTGCTAATTAATGGTTCTGACCCACACGGCTGTGCAGTTGATTTTCTGGTGATATTGCACATGGATTTCAATTTTAAAAAGAGAACTGTGGCACTGACAGAGCATTGTTAACAGGAGAACAAATCATAGGAGAGATGACTACTCTGCCAGGAAATGGAAAAAATCTCAGACAAAATACAAGCAAGCTGCATAGCTATCCATGGACTGTACAAATAAGAGCCCCTTTTCCACTGGCATCCCAGTTAATTGGATGTGCAGTGTCCCAGGATAGGAAGCTCTTTGTACCATTTCCACTGGGCCACCCTTAACTGGGACACTAATTGCTTTTCCACTGAACACAACTCATTCCCAGGGATCGGAGTGTTCTATCTTAAAGTGGAAATGGGTGACTTTTTGCTGTCTATTTTCCATTGGTTTTATTAACTCACTAGCATCAACAAATGCCGGGGATATGAGTAAGGGTAGAGGTGGTTAATCTCTGGCATGAAATAACATAATTTGATGCCAGCGTAAAGACAATGTTTCTTTTCCACTGGACCCTGTCTCAGTAAATTCCCAATTAATTCTTGGGACAAGGTGCCAGTGGAAAAGGGGCTATTCATGCAAGTCACTGATAATATACATAACTAGAATGGTAATGTTTATTTCTGCAAACAGTATAATGAGCTAAATTATACTTTGAGAATAGGAAAGCTATTCTGCTGAATGGAATGACTGAGACCTATTGCATGTATACACTAGTCTGAAATTTCAGATGTAGTCAGGTACAGACACTATTCATAGGAAGTACAGTTAATTTCAAGTCATACTATGTTCAGGTATTAAATGAATGGAGGAGCCTGATAGCTGTGGGGGAAAAATATGTTCTTGATCCTAGAGGTTCTGGACATCAGGACTCTATACCTTCTGCCTGAAGGTAGAAGTGATAAAAGATTATGAGGAGTTTGATGGGGACCCTTTTTGATGTTGACTGCCTTTTTGAGACAGTCTCTCATAAATGGACTGGAAGTCGGTGGTAATGACAGATCAAGCTAAGTTTGCCATTTTCTGAAGCCTCCACATTCTTGGGTACTCAAATTTTAAAATCAGCCAGTGATGCAAATAATCAGTATACATTCCACAGTACACCTTGAGAAATTCAATAGAGTTTTTGACCACATGGCATATCTCCTCAGACTTCTTAGAAATTAGAGGCATTGAAGTGCCTTCTTCACAGCTGCCTCATTGCTGGCTCCAGGAGAGGTCCTCTGACATTTGGACTTCCAGGAAAGTACTAACCCTCTCCTCCCTTGCCCCTGAATTAAGGCAGGTGTGTGGTCTCTTGGCCTTCTAAAAATTCATAATAATCTCATTGGTCTTGCTGATGTTGAGAGCAAGATTGTTGTTCTGACACCACACAACAGATTCTCAATCTCTATCCTATTTGGAGCTGAATATGGCAATGCAATAATGAGTAGAGGGAAAAATGCAGCCTTGAGTGCTCATGTTTTTTTTTTTTTTTTTTTTTTTTTTTTTTTAAATTTTTTATTTTTCACACCATAAATCACAATAGCCATGATATACACTTTTTCTTTTCCACACATTTACAGTGACTTTTTCTCCCTCCCCCCTCCCTCCTCCCAAGCCACCCCCCCATCCCTCCCCCCTCTCATCCATTTTAGTTATACAATCTAGGTTGCATTAATTCAGTTAGACAATGTTGTCATTCAACAAAAATACACCAGAAATTCTACTGAGTCCATTTTTTTCTTCTCTTCTCCTTCCATCAACTTAGGTAATGTTTGTTCCCGGTAGGTTTTCGCTATTGTATTTAATGTAAGGCTCCCATACTTGTTCGAATATTTCAATATTATTTCTTAAACTATATGTTATTTTTTCTAATGGAATACATTTATTCATTTCTATATACCATTGTTGTATTTTCAAATTATCTTCCAATTTCCAGGTTGACATAATACATTTTTTTGCTACAGCTAGGGCTATCTTAACAAATCTTTTTTGTGCATCCTCCAAGTCAATTCCAAATTCTTTATTTTTTATGTTACTTAGGAGAAAGATCTCTGGATTCTTTGGTATATTGTTTTCTGTTATTTTATTTAATATCTGATTGAGATCATCCCAAAATTTTTCTACTCTCTCACATGTCCAGATTGCATGAATTGTTGTTCCCCTTTCTTTTTTACATCGAAAACATCTATCAGATACTGTTGGGTCCCATTTATTTAACTTTTGCGGTGTAATGTATAGTCTGTGTAACCAATTATATTGTATCATACGCAGCCTCGTATTTATTGTATTTCTCATCGTTCCAGAGCATAACTTCTCCCATGTTTCCTTTTTTATCTTTATATTTAAATCTTGTTCCCATTTTTGTTTAGTTTTACCATTTGTTTCCTCATTTTCCTTTTCTTGCAGTTTAATATACATATTTTTTATAAATCTTTTGATTAACATTGTATCTGTAATCACATATTCAAGGTTACTTCCCTCTGGTAAACTCAAGTTGCTTCCTAATTTATCTTTCAAGTAGGATCTCAGTTGGTAATATGCCAGCGCTGTATCTCCCGTTATCTTGTACTTATCTCTCATTTGTTCAAAGGATAAGAATCTACTTCCTGAAAAACAATTTTCTATTCTTTTAATCCCTTTTTTTTCCCATTTTCTAAAGGCAAGGTTGTCTATTGTAAAAGGGAGTAGCTTATTTTGCGTCAATATTAGTTTTGGTATTTGGTAATTTATTTTATTTCTTTCTACATGTATCTTCTTCCATATATTGAGGAGATGGTGTAATACTGGAGAAGTTCTATGTTGTACCAATTTTTCGTCCCATTTATATAATATGTGTTCAGGTATCTTTTCCCCTATTTTATCTAATTCTAGTCTCGTCCAGTCTGGTTTTTCCCTTGTTTGATAAAAATCTGATAGGTACCTTAATTGTGCGGCTCTATAATAATTTTTGAAGTTTGGCAATTGTAAGCCTCCTTGTTTATACCATTCTGTTAATTTGTCTAGTGCTATCCTCGGTTTCCCCCCTCTCCATAAAAATCTCCTTATTATTTTCTTTAACTCTTTGAAGAATTTTTCTGTCAGTTGTATTGGCAATGCCTGAAATAAGTATAGTATCCTTGGAAAAATGTTCATTTTAATACAGTTTATCCTTCCTATCAGTGTTAGTGGTAGCTCTTTCCAATGCTCTAAATCGTCCTGTAGTTTTTTCATTAGTGGATTGTAATTGAGTTTATATAATTGGCCTAGATTTTTGTTTATTTGCACACCTAGGTATCTTATTGCCTGCGTTTGCCATCTGAATGGGGATTCCTCCTTAAATTTTGAGAAATCCGCGTTATTCATAGGCATTGCTTCACTTTTATTTACGTTTATCTTGTATCCCGACACTTCTCCATATTCCTTCAATTTCTTATATAGTTCTTTTATTGATAGTTCTGGTTCTGTTAAGTACACTATCACATCATCCGCAAACAGACTGATTTTATATTCCCTGTCTTTTATTTTTATTCCTTTTATATTATTATCTCTTCTTATCGATTCTGCTAGTGGTTCTATAGCTAGCGCAAACAATAATGGTGATAGTGGGCATCCCTGCCGCGTTGACCTGCTTAAGTTAAATTGCTTTGATACATGTCCATTTACTGTCACTTTCGCTAACGGTCCCTTATATAATGCTTTAATCCAATTAATATACTTCTCCGGTAAACTGAATTTTTGCAATACTTTGAACAAGTAATTCCATTCTACTCTGTCGAAGGCTTTCTCTGCGTCTAAAGCAACTGCTACTGCCGGTGCTTTATTTCCTTCTACTGCATGAATTAAGTTAATAAATTTACAAATATTGTCTGTTGTGCGTCTTTTTTTGATAAATCCAGTTTGGTCTAAATTTACCATTTTCGGTACCTGTTCTGCTAATCTGTTCGCTAATAGTTTAGCTATTATCTTATAATCTGTGTTTAGCAAAGATATTGGTCTATATGACGCTGGTGAGAGTGG
The DNA here is from genome assembly GCF_036971445.1 of Narcine bancroftii. Lineage (NCBI taxonomy): Eukaryota > Metazoa > Chordata > Chondrichthyes > Torpediniformes > Narcinidae > Narcine > Narcine bancroftii. The sequence continues at coordinate 20,486,301 of NC_091476.1, read as the reverse complement.
ATCTTTCCCTTGTTTTAGTATCACTGTAATTATTGCTGTTTTACATGAATCTGGTAAGTTTTGTGTCTCATCAATCTGGTTGATTACATCCAGGAGGGGCGGTATTATTAGGTCTTTAAATGTTTTGTAGAATTCTATTGGGAGTCCATCCTCTCCTGGTGTCTTATTATTTGGTAAATTTTTTATTATCTCTTGTATTTCTACTGTTCCAAATGGTTCTGTTAATTTATTTTGTTCCTCTATTTGTAGTTTTGGTAGTTCAATTTTAGTCAAAAATTCATCTATTTTCCCTTCTTTCCCTTCGTTTTCGGTTCGGTATAATTGTTCATAGAATTCTCTGAAGTTTTCCTTAATTTCTTTTGGATTATATGTAATTTGTTTGTCTTTTTTCCTTGTTGCCAATACCGTTTTCTTAGTTTGCTCTGTCTTAAGCTGCCATGCTAGGATTTTGTGTGTTTTTTCCCCTAGTTCATAATATTTCTGTTTTGTCTTCATTATATTCTTCTCCACCTTATATGTTTGTAATGTTTCATATTTTATTTTTTTATCCGCCAATTCTCTTCTTTTGGTTGTATCTTCCTTTATTGCTAATTTTTTTTCTATGTTTATTATTTCCCTTTCCAACTGCTCTGTTTCCTGATTATAGTCCTTCTTCATCTTGGTTGCATAACTTATTATTTGCCCTCTAATGAATGCTTTCATTGCGTCCCATAGTATAAACTTATCTTCCACTGATTCCGTATTTACTTCAAAGTACATTTTTAATTGTTTTTCAATAAATTCTCTAAAATCCTGTCTTTTAAGTAGCATGGGGTTTAATCTCCATCTATACATTCTTGGAGGGATGTCTTCTAGCTCTATTGCCAATAACAGGGGTGAGTGGTCCGATAATAGTCTAGCTTTATATTCCGTTTTCCTAACTCTCCCTTGTATGTGGGCTGATAACAGGAATAGGTCTATCCTTGAGTATGTTTTATGTCTAGTCGAGTAGTATGAGTATTCCTTTTCTTTTGGGTTTTGTTTCCTCCATATGTCCACAAGTTTCATTTCTTGCATTGATTTAATTATAAATTTGGTTACTTTGTTCTTCCTGTTAATTTTTTTCCCCGTTTTATCCATATTTGGATCCAAATTCAGATTGAAATCCCCTCCTATTAGTATGTTCCCTTGCGTATTAGCTACCTTCAAAAAGATATCTTGCATAAACTTTTGATCTTCTTCGTTAGGTGAATATATATTAAGTAGATTCCAAAGCTCTGAATATATCTGACATTTTATCATAACATATCTCCCTGCTGGATCTATTATTTCCTCTTCTATTTTAAATGGCACATTTTTGCTAATTAATATAGCCACTCCTCTTGCTTTTGAATTATACGATGCTGCTGTTACATGTCCTACCCAATCTCTCTTTAATTTCATGTGCTCCAATTCAGTTAAATGTGTTTCTTGGACAAATGCTATATCTATTTTTTCCTTTTTCAGTAAATTTAGTAGTTTCTTCCTTTTAATTTGGTTATGTATTCCATTAATATTTAGAGTCATATAGTTCAGCGTAGCCATTTTATATTTTGTTTATCTTCTCTTTCCGTTTTTCCATCATTACCTTTCCTCCTTTTCCATTTCTGTTTTCTTATTTTCAACTCTTTACCAGACAACATTCCTACAACATCCAACTTTTTCCTTATTCTCCTATTTCTATCTTCTTTATCCCCAATCTCCCCTTCCCCTCCTGAGTTGCCCTTTATCCCTTGTCGGACAACCACATCTCCCCTCTCCATTTGGATTTGCGAATCCACTCGCAAGCGTCAACTGATTTTGCAGTGACCGCTCTTTTCCCCCCACCCAGCCCCCCCCAGAAAAGATTTCACTTTTCATATGTCACAAAGGTCACTCTTTTAATTCCCTCCTTATTCTCTCTATTCCATTACCTTCCCTTATTAATTCTTGTCTATACTTTCTATGTTTTCCTCTAATTACAGATACTTTCACATATGCCCGTTGTCTCTATTCACTCTTATACCTCTTTACCCGCATACATATCAATCGTGGTCATTTTTACCCTCCTTACCCGTCTTCATCCCTCAGTCTATTTTTGTCTTTACCCACATACATATCAATCGTGATAATTTTTGCTCTCATTACCCGTCTTCATCCCTCAGTCTATTTTTGTAATTGTTCTGCAAATTTTCGTGCTTCTTCTGGATCCGAGAATAGTCTGTTTTGTTGTCCTGGAATAAATATTTTCAATACCGCAGGATGCTTCAGTGTAAATTTATATCCTTTCTTCCATAAAATCGCTTTTGCTGCATTGAACTCTTTTCTCTTCTTTAGGAGTTCAAAGCTTATATCTGGATAAATGAAGATTTTTTGCCCTTTATACTCCAGTGGTTTGTTGCCCTCTCTTACTTTTTCCATTGTCTTCTCCAGCACCTTTTCTCTTGTAGTATATCTTAGGAATTTTACTACAATAGATCTTGGTTTTTGTTGTGGTTGTGGTTTAGGGGCCAATGCTCTATGTGCCCTTTCTATTTCCATTTCTTGCTGTAGTTCTGGACATCCTAGGGCCTTAGGGATCCATTCTTTTATAAACTCCCTCATATTCTTGCCTTCTACATCTTCCTTAAGGCCCACTATCTTTATGTTATTTCTTCTGTTATAATTTTCCATTATATCTATTTTTTGGGCTAGTAATTCTTGTGTCTCTTTAGTTTTTTTATTAGATTCCTCCAATTTCTTTTTTAAGTCTTCTACCTCCATTTCTGCTGCTATTGCCCGTTCTTCCATCTTGTCCATTTTTTTCCCCATTTCTGTTAAGGTCATATCCATTTTATTTATTTTCTTTTCTGTGTTGTTTATTCTTCTTCTTAAATCATTGAATTCCTGTGTTTGCCATTCTTTAAATGACTCCATGTATCCTCTAACAAGAGCAAGTACCTCCTTTACCTTGCCTATCTTTTCTTCTTCTATTTCCCTGTACTCTTCCTCTTCCTCTTCTTCTTCCTCTAGGTTGACCATCTGTTGTTTCTTTGCTGCCCTTTCCTCCTCTTCTTTCTTGTTTCCATTGTCTTCTGTGGTGTCTTCTTGCTGCAGGTGTTCTGCAGCTGTCGTTGCCGGCTGTGGAGATCGACTCCCCAGCTGGTCCCCCCTCCCGTCGGTGTGTTTTTTTGTATGCGCATCGCGCATGCGCGAGGAGTCGCGCATGCGCGGTTGCGCACTTTTACTCGGCTCTGTGAGCCATTGTTGTAGTTCTCTTTCTACCGACCTGAGGTAGTGGGGTCTTCTCTCCGCAGCGGGCCTCTTCGGACAGGTAAGGCCTTCACCTTTTTCCTCCGTTGTCTTCTCTTCCTCTCTTCTTTCCGTTGATTTTGATTTTTCTCCTTTTGTCTCCATCTTCTTTCCACCTTTATATTCACTTTTCTTTAACTTGTATTTCTGTGCCTTTGTATTTTCTCTCGTTTTTCCCGACTTTTCTGGAGAGGGCTGGAGTTCACCGTCTGGCCACTACTCCATCACGTGACTCCTCCGAGTGCTCATGTTGATGGTCAGTGAGGAAATGATGTTGCCAATCCATACTGATTGGAGTCTGCAAATGAAGAAATTGAGGATCCAGTTGCAAAGGGATGAACAGAGTCCCAGATCCCAGAGTTTGATTATTAACTCTTTCAGTATGATAGTGTTAAACATCAATCTGTGGTCAATGAACAACAGCCTGACATAAGTGTTCTTGTGGTCCAGGTGATCTAATGCAGAGTGGAGGGCTAGCAAAATTGCATCTGCTCTTCACCAATTGTGATGTTAGGTCAAATGGTGTGTCCAGGTCATTCCTGAGACAGACATTGATTTGTACCATAACCACTCTCAAAGTACTTCATCACTCTTAGCGCAAGTACCGCCAACTAGAAGTCATTGAGGTTGCTCATCTTGTTCTTCTTGGACACAGCTTTGAAAGATGCTTTTTTTGAATCAACACAAGCAATAACCCCATCCATTTGATCCACGAGGGTTTGCTAGACATAGCCAGGTACTCCATTTGGGCCAGCTGTTTGCCACAGATGCACCCTTTTGAATGTTCTTTGGTTAAGACAGCTCAAGATCAATTAGAAAAAATGTGCATAATATCCAAGCATTTATTGCCAAATCACATTTGGAAACACAATTAAACAAATATAAATTGATTTCTGAGGATGCATGTATTGCTGTTACTGACTACAAGGCACCACATAAAAAGGTCAATGGAAGTAGAGTTACACCAGCTGGAAAAAATGGTGTCTTAGTGAAAATGACTCAAAATGAATTGGCAACTGTTCTCATAAAAATAACTAAGGCTACAAATTTGTTAGATTATGTGTCAACTATGTGACCTTCACACAGAACAGCTGTGATGAGTAATACACATTGCAGGCATCTCATGGTCTTTGCACAACATTGGAAAGAACTAAATTCTTCATGCAGATAGACACCACACACATACACTCAATTAAGTACAAAGGGACTTGACATTATCTCACTGTAAGTACACAAAAAATCTTTCCTCTTATACCCAATTGCAAGAAATCTTTCCGTTTATAAAGTACAAGATCCATTGTCAATGAACCCAGGATGATTGCTTCTTGCCACCACTGCTGAGGAAGGTATTCTTTACATTATAGAAGAGGTACTTAAGCAACTATATCACCACAATGTGAAACTTAAATAAAGTAAATGTGCCTTTGTCCAAAGAGAAGTTGTCTCATTCTGATTAGAAATGAATGCCAAATGTTTGCAACAAATGACAGTCATTGTTAAAGTGAAGAGAGATAAAAATGACAAAGGTCCTTTTTTAGATATTATTCAATTTTACTCTAGATTTTAATCATTTAGCAATGATATCACACTGCATGTGACATGACAGAAGTCTATGAGTGGAGCCTCTTACTACAGAGAAGGTGATGTTACACCATGGTGATGGAGTGGAGAAGCTAGTAGCATTTATGTATTACACTCCATATAAAATTGAATGAAATGATGTAGGAGAGAATTTCAAGCTATCATTTGCAGATCTGATTATATCTGTTGCAGAAGTGCAACCGTATCTTTCATGCATTAATTCATTCATTAACTTCCTCATAACATCCAGCTTCATTGCCAAAAAGTTGCATGTAATCTGAAGGGAACTTTGAAGAAATAACTTTTCCAAGGTTGTTCATGTTTAGACATTAATCATTGTTTAGTTAACTTCCTATTCAAGCAGTATGCTACATTTCACCACAGAATTCACACCATAACAATTGTTGCTGTGTCACTCCAATGTGTTTGAACTCATTGCAACTCAACTTTGGGGAGAGAGTAGTTAAAACAAAAGCAAAATTCTGATTCATACATCCTATCAACTCATCAGGGGGAGGCAAAGAGTGGAAGTTTAGACAACATAAGACAATTGAGTGTTTAGAGATTGACAAAACACATACGAAAACAAGGAAGGAGATTGGTAAGACAGTATGTTTGTATCACCAAACCATACCTTGTGCGAATTGGAAGAAAAATTAGAAATGTTCATGATTGTGAAATGATTTCAGCAAGAAACGTTGAACATATTGAGGAAATATGTGATGATGGGTTATTTCCAGGTCCTGGAACACATCAAAAGTACACATCAAAAGTGAATAGTGAGTCCCTGATGGTTACATGTTAATGTGTGTGAGCATTTGAGTAACCCAAATGGAATTGCTAGTTGCTTAGTGCATCAGGAGTGACACTGGTTTCTGATCCAAGTTGGAGTTAGAGAGAAATGTGGGGATAAAGTATAAAAGTCTGCGTGGTAATTGTAAGATAAGAATACTATTACTTGTTAAGCTTCAATATCCTCTGAACTGGAAAAAGTGCATGCTTTATAAAGGAAAAGGATGAGTAAGGTGAGAAATTGAATTGCACTGTAATTTGTCTGCAGCATGGAACACTATATAACAGAAATAGGCCCTTTGGCTCTTCTAGTCTATGCTGAACTATATTTTCTGCCTAGTCCCACTGATCTGCACCCAGGCCATCAAAAATTCATCAGATCAAGAATTAACTACAATCCCTGAAACCCAGATGTCATTAATAATGTTTAACCATCTGAAAATGTCAGTTCACAAACTGCAGCTGCAATTGCTTTTCATCTGTGGAAACAAATCCTCAGAGAGGGAAAACAATGCAGTATATTTGAACGTAAATATGAAAATGAGTCAAGCGTAAATGTGACATAGTAGCATCATCCTGTGTTATAAGCGCATGTCTCAGTTGTTTTCAGTCTCCAATAAACTGTTAATACATTTTCTGAAGCTCCTGGTGTTTCCTCGAGAAAATGATATTTTGGTTCTTGAGTCATGAGTGTGACTGGGGACCTCTAATTATCTCCATAAAAATGGGCATCTCTCACATTTAATTCTTCTCTGAAGTTCCACGAGAAGAATTGCTCTCTAAACATTGTGTGGATTCCTGTTGAGACATCTTCTCCCATCAGCAGCTTTTCCGGCTCAGGGTACTCTCTGTTCCTTCTCCAAGTGATGCAGTATTCCAAGGGAATGCCTGCAAAAGTAGCCTTGTCTAACGTATGCATATGCCTTGAAAATGTAAACATCTTTCATCACCTGCCACAGTATTTTGTAGAATTTTGCACCTTCAACCAAAGATGGAAAACACCAGAGACTAAGAATTGTCACAACAACCAAAAAAACTAACTTGCAACTGACTTGCAAATTGCCTATGATTTTCTTCAACAGGTCTGCTGGTGGAAACATGGAAGGTCTGGGGTGGGAAGAGATGTTTAATTAGAAATCCTTCTTGGTGTCATATGTACCTGAGGTTAAAGGCTGAAGAACCAAAATGCATCTCAGGAGCCATGTCATTATTGCATAAACTTTACCATTATGATTGGACTGCTCTACAAACTGATGGTGTACATTCACACCACAAGTATTAATATCCTCATTATATCTTCTCCTTTCTCTTACCTTCCCTCTTTTTATTTGGGCATCTGCCTGGTTTTTGTCGCTCTTGAAGAAGTGCTCAGGCCTGAAATGTCAACTGCCTTTTTCTTTCCATGGATGTTTCGTGACCTACTGACTTTCTCCAGCACTTTTGTGTACTGCACTACACTCCAGTATCTGCAGATTTCTTGTTTACCTCCATTCAGCTGCTCTAGTGCGGTCATTTCAAGGGATGCATATCATGGAGGTTTTCTTCCTCTTTTCAAAAGAGGTCTTGTGTAATTTACCTTGTAGGTGGTGCAGATAAAACTTTGACTTTTTAGAATCCCATACTGTCCAAAAGGTGTGTGCCAAACAAACTAATATCTTTTCCATCATAGAGTAACATGAATTTATGGTTAATTTCCAGAATAAAAACCACTTTCACATGTCGTACATCTCCTCAGCATTCAAACCAACATAGTGATATTTTGAGTTCTTCTCCGATAAATATAACTGAAAAACAATAGAATATTTCTTCCTCAGGGAGTCTGAGCCAAATATTATAATTATTTTATTTTTTAAACACTAACATTCCTGATGGGATTTTTCAGGACTGTGACACAATGGTCAATTTCTGACCAAGAGTATTCCATTTCAAATTAATTTGTCTGTCAGTCACAAGGGAGACAGAAGATGCTGTAATCTGGAGCAGCAAACAATCTTCAGGAGGAACTCAGTGGACCAGGCATTATCAGTGGTGGTAATATTGTTGATATTTTGGGGTGGAACATCTTGATGAAGGGTTCTGGCCCAAAATGTCAACAATTCTCCTAATTATGCTATTTGACCTGCTAAATTCCTCTAGCAGATTGTTAATTTGTCTTAGTCTCTAGATCATGTCTTAGAATGCAGCTAGCTAGCTTCAGGTTGGGGATTAAAGATGTATATTAAAACTTCTAACTTCTAACAGGAGTAAATCTCGCATGCAACAATTATGTAAAAGAACAAATATTCAAAAATCAGGATTGAAATGACATAAATAAATATGGGCAGTCTGACAGGAATTCTCTAATACACTTCAGCTGTGTGCAAGGCCCAAAGAGATTGCAAGGCCTTGCAAGGGTTACGTTACAGTACAGTATTAGCATAGCATTGACGGTCGAAAGTTTTGATCATCTGACTTCACAATTTAGTTTCACTGTTCATTCTTTCAGGATTCCAGGCAATTGATATTACAAATGTAGACATGTTTTACTGGATTAAAACTAAAAATTTCTGCTTATAATTGTTCTCGCTCCAATTACTTTGTAATGCAAATTCAAGAATTGCAGCAGATAATGTCATACGCCATAGCTGGTCAGAGTCTGAATGCTGAATCTCAGAGTGGTGATAATGTATTGCTTCAGGAGCAACTCACAAGTAACCCTTTGTGCTTTGCTAGTTTCTGTATAGAGTTCCGCCCAAATGTTTAGAAACCTGCAGGCTACTCCATAACCAGGAAATACATTCCTAAAGGTGCAAATTAACTAATCTCTAGTTGTTGCTGTAGCTAACCTTTACTGCATTTGTTAGCTCCGGACAACTTAGTATTCATTTGAAGAATATCACAAAATATCCTAGTACTCACACAAGCCCTTGGTATTGAACATCTTGAGCCATAATAGCTCCGGTTTCCGGCCCACGCCCTGAACTTGATTATAATTTCTGCAGTACAGTGAATATTGCATAATCCATCACTCCACCTACAGGCACACAGCAATCCAATCCCAAACACGCTGCCGAGAATATCTAAATGCACTGGTTTAGAGAGAGATAGAAAATATTCAGGTTCAACAGGAGAGATGGGAGGGGATTAAAGTTCTGTTGAGAAGGTGGAGAGAGAAAGAGGGAGAGAGGAAAAGAAAAGAATGAACCATCTTGGGTGCTGAATTAGAAGATGCACAAGAATTATTTTTTTTAATTTCTGACTAGTTGAATAAGGGCAACAGGACGAGTTGCTTGGCTTCATATGGACCACATTTTCTGCAAAGCCTTCATTAAGGCAGTTTAGGAGCTTACCTGTAGCAGCAGGAAGCGCCACAGAAGTATTTCAATATAGCTTTCTATGCCACTCCGATATAAAACCTACGACCCAAGGACCTCGCTGCCACGTCCCAGCTTGCTTGGCCATGGCACACGAACCATGGGTGTAAAGGGTGGGGCCAGTACTGCGCACACTGCACTCCACCTAAAAGCTCCTTTGCGCAGGCCCGAGGACGTGTCCACGTCTTCCCCCTCCCAATTTTCCCTTGCAACCGCATCGGACGTCAGCCACCAACAAGCCTGCAGCTGACATGGACATTACCCCTCTGTAAATCTTCGTCCGCAAAGCCAATCCAAAGACAAGAAGACTACTTAGCAAAACTTCTTGAAACTAGCTTGGACAGCACATTTTATAAAGAGGCACTCACCTTCAAGTACGCACAACATTGATGTCTAACCATAGTCATCTTGGTTGTTTTTTTTTAAAATATATAAACTGTTTTGCCCTGGAATTTGTTGTGGCTCTGGTTTAACCTGCTTCAGGTTTTAAAAAATTCTCTCTATTGATTAAGGGACACACAAAATTAATAGGCCAGTGTAGGGCAGAGTGAGCTTGCAAAGTAACATGTACACAGGCATTGGCATCTTGAACCACGAGAAGCCTGCAATCCAAGCAAAGACAACTACAGCCCTTCACAGCTTGTCCTGCATCCACTCTCAGAGGCCACATCTTGACTGCAAGAAACATAGTCCAACCAAATTGGCCTTGGACTCCTTTTAGATTGTAGCAAGAGGCAATTAATCATTTATCAGGAAGTTGCTGGCACTTTTTTTAAAATAAAGGCCAGTAGATTTATAAATATTCCTTGGCCACCAGCAGCCAGTAGGAAATGTTTAGACCACAATTTGTGACAACCGTGTCATGGTCAGAGCACATTACATTAACTTAGATCCTCATATTGCACACAATTTTCCTCATGTGTGATTACAAGATCACAAGATACAGAAGCACAAGTAGGGCCATTGGCCCATCAAGTCTGCTCCGCCATTCTAATCATGAACTGATCCATCCTCCTGCTCAGCCCCAATCCTCAGCGTTCTCCCTGATGTCCTAACTAATTGGCACGGTTGATATAGCGGTTAATACAATGCCTTTACAAGTGCCAGCAATCAGGACCAGGGTTCAAATCCCACGCTGTCTGGATAGAGTTTGTACAGGTGCTGCTACAGGTAAGCTCCTAAACTGCCTAAATGAAGGTTTTCCCTGGGGGACTTTGGTTTCCTCCCACCATTAAGAATGTACTGGGAGTCTAGGCAAATTGGGTAGCACAGACTTGTGGGCCAAAATGGCCTGTTTCAGTGCTGTATGTCTAAATATAAATTAATTTAATCAAATATCTCTCAATCTCTGCCTTAAATACACCCATCCCCTCACCTCGATGGCCACCCAAGGCAACAGGTTCCACAGACTCTTGACTCTCTGACTAAAGAAATTTTTCCGCATCTCTATTTTAAATTGATGCTTTTTTATCTTGAAGCTATGCCCTCTAAACTGAGACTCCCCTACCATGGGAAACACCCTCGCCACATCTCCTCTGTACAGGCCTTTTAGCATTCAAAATGCTTCGGAGGTCCTCCCTCATCCTTTTGTACCCCAATGAATACAGTCCAAGAGCTGACAAACATTCCTCATATGCAAACCCTTTCATTCCTGATATGCATTCTAGTAGATCTTCTCTGAACCCTCTCCAAAGCCAACATAAATAAGGTGCCCAAAACTGTACGCAGTGCTCCAAGTGAGGTCTCACCAGTCCTTTACAGAACCTCAACGTTACATCTCTGCTTTTGTATGCTATTCCTCAAGAAATGAACGCCAACCTTACGCTCACCACTGTCGCATCCTGGTGGTTAACCTTTCAGGTATCCTGCACAGGGGCTCCCAAGTCATTACCACAGCTCATTACCATGAAACACAACTTTTCCTGAGAGTTGTTAAATGCTTAAAGTCCAGGGAGTCTTTCATCCCCGAATGATTTCAACATGGCAAGTCAAAGGCTGAATGCTGATTTTATGGCTGGGTTAGTTTGCTTTTAGCTGATGAGCAGTAAATTTATTGTTTTATGCTTTTAAAAAAAATATATATTGTATGTACAAATTTTAAACTACAATAATTACATTCAAAAGTTATTTCAAAAAGTTATACATCCCCCCCCCCACCACCACACCCTCCCCTCCTCCCCAGATCCTTAGAAAGAAAAAAAAGAAAATTGAAAAAGGACCAGAGAAGGTTAAGGGAATAGGGCATTTATATCATAAAGTCTAATATTGGAGGTTGCCAATATATGAAGTCTTTGGGGGAGTGAATTAAACATACAAACCCACATTTTGTAAATATGGATGCCATATTTTCCAAAATACCTATTTGCTTCAAAACCTGTAGGTGATCTTCTCAAGTGGTATACAGCTACAAAATTCTGCATGCCATCTTAGCATGCCTATTTCTGTATCTGACTTCCATGATATTGCTATACATTTCTTAGAAACTGCTAAAGCAATTTGTACAAATTCAGTTTGATACATATTCAATTTTAATTTTGGCCTTATAATCATAATAATACTCAATAAAAATAACATCGGATCCTGTGGGTTATTGTTCTAGAGACAGGAAAAAGACAAAGCACTGACCCCAACTACAGAATCTGTTTGACCTGCTGCATAGCAATGATATCTTCAATCATCTAATGTAGAAGATGGAGCAGCAGCTGTTGGCTACCTGCAGCCAAAATCTATTGGTGTCAGTTGATTAACTAAAGCTTCAGCTGAATGACTTTTTCATCTAATCCAATCATTTCATTTGTTTGTAGCCCAGGGTTTTTTAATTGTGTGTTTTGAGGCTAACCACAAGTTACCTCAGCAGCGTCAGCATGGCTGATAGAAGCTGCTGATATTTACATGAGTTCCTCTGAAGTATTTATTTGTGGTAATCACCCTCCAAGGGCCCAACAGCAGGCTTCTGGCACATTGCCAGATATTGATCGCCATGGAGACAAGAGAGGAAATGAACTTCACAGCATGCTTCTTTGAACATCTAGAGAGGCAGGGAGAGGAGCAAATTGTGAACAGGATGGGAGTTGGTCATAAAAAAGAATATCAAGAATTTGTGTGAGGTCTGTAAGTGAAGACATAATTTGAATGAGCATTATTCTGTTGTAATAAAGAAGCATGCGAAATGTGAGAGGGAAGTATCTGAAAAGCTACAAAGCAGAGAGTGTGCTGTGGCATGGTCTAAAGAAGAGAAATAGAGGAAGGTATGTTCTCATCTTTGGTCTCAATATACGTGCTCTCCAGAATGTTTGGGACAAAGACACTTTTTTTTCTTTATTTGCTCCTGTGCTTGACAGTTTTAAAATTTGTAATCAAACAATTCACATGTGATTGAAGTAAACATTCTAGATTTTAGGCAAGGTTATTTATATACATTTTGGTTTGACCATGTGGAAATTACAGCACTTTTTATACATAGTCCCCTCATTTCAAAGCACCACAATATTTGGGACATAGTAGTGGTATATTTATGTTCAGTACTTCGCAACATATCCCTTGCATGCATTGTTTGGGATCATAATTTTGCTGTAGGATGAAGTGCCATCCAATGAGTTTGGAGGCATTTGCTCAAACATGAGCGGATGTTTCTATGCTCTTTAGAATTCATTTTGCTACTGCCATTAGCAGTTACATCATCAATGTGCCAGCCATACATGCCCTTGCCATAACACCACCATCACCCCCCGCCTGCTCCCGCCATCATGTTTCACACATGAGGTGATATGCTTTGGATGTTGGGCAGTTCCTTTATGCCTCCACACTTTGCTCTTTCCATCACTTTCCATCTGTCCAATAGAGCTTTTTCCAGAATTCTGCAGGCTCTTTTAAACACTTCTTGGCAAACTGTAATCCAGGCATCCTGTTTCTGTTCATGAAGTCTTCTGCAGAAAGTAGTCATAAACACATCTACAATTCCCTCCTGAAGAGTGTTTCTGATCTGTCAGACATGTTTTTGGGGATTTTTCTTTATTATGATGAGAATTCTTCTGTCATCAGCAGGGGAGGTTTTCCTTGGCTCCAGTCCATTTGTGATTACTGAGTTCACAGTACACTTTTTCTTCTTAATGATGTTCCAAACAGTTGAATTTGGTAATCCTATCTTAAGGTTTGGACAATGTCTCTTCCTGTTTTATTCCTTGTTTTTCAGTCTCGCTTCTTCAACTTTTATTAGCACAACTCTGATTCTCATGTTAAAAAATGGCAATTAAGGACTCCAAAGGTTATCAAAAACTTAGAAGCAAGCCTAGCTCTCTTATACCTGCACCAATGAAGAAATTAAACATACTTGAGTAATCACAAACACCTATGAAGCCAAATGTCTAAAACATTATGGTGCCCTGAAATGAGGGAACTGTGTATAAAAGGTGCTATAATTTCTACATAGTCAAACCAAAATGTATACAAATAACCTTGAATAAAATCTGGAATATGCACTTCAATCACCTGAATTGTTGGTTTCCAAATTTAAAACTGTGGAGCACATGGGCAAATAAAAAATAAAAAGTACCTTTGTCCAAAACATGGAGGCCACTGTATGATCATTGAAAACATGACAACAGTCATCCTGTGTTCTCATGGCAATGATCTGGATGTTGACATTCTAAATTTATTTGTCACAAAATACCTAGTACGATTTAAGAGTTCTTCTGTGAGGAGACTAACAAGTTATCTCTAACATTCATTTACATGTACAAGGACCACATTTACAAAGTATACGATGCAAAGAAGAAAAAGATCATATAACACCAAGCAAGGATAACATGATAGAACAGTTATGGATTTACTCAGGAACTGATGCTGGGGGAGCAACTGACTTATAGCTTGTCGGCATGCATTTTCATTCACTTAAGGCTTCTCCCCATTGATAGGAGGGAGAAGTGTGTGACCAGATTGTGCTGGCTGACTTTCCAGAAGATCAAAACAGCAAAACACATTGGGTCAGTTTATAATTCATTGTGGATGGTTGGGTTCATTAAACATTGCTGCCCATCACATCCTGTACTCCTGTGTCTTACACTGCAGTGAGAAAGTTTGTAAAATCCTTGAGGTCAGATGCAGGAAAATCTGACTTCCTAGTCTGCCTCTTAACTGAGTTCAATCATGCCATTGTATTTTGTGTGGGCTCCATTATGTGAAACGTGGTAGCCTTACCTCAACAGAAAAGATCAAGCTTTTATAATTTTAATTTATATTAATGGTTTCCAATTACATTATATCAGTTAAATATTGTTTATTGTCACATGTACTGAGATACAGTGAAAAGATTTTATTTGCGTGCCATCCAGGTAAGTCGATACATACAGTAAGTAGTTCAATATAACAAAGCTGCAATGTGTAGTGTTACTACAAGTCAAGCATGCAAAGCAGTGTTACAAAGACTAAGTACAGGATATAGAAAATAATACAGTTAAAACAGTGAAATTGTATAATCTTTTTAACAATGAAAGAGGTCCATAAGAGTCCAATAAGAACAGAAAAGAAACAGGAGGTTTATATGAATCCTTGAATCGAGAGGTTTGTGCTTTCAAGCTCATACATCTTCTGCCTTAAGTGTGCGGGGGGGGGGGGGGGGGTGCAGAGAGAAGGTAATGTAACTGGAATGGGATGAATCTTGTAACATATTGGCAGCTTTCCAGAGATGGCAAGAGGAATAAATGGAGTGAATGGAGGAAGGGTTGGTTTGTTTAAAATATAACTTTTACTTTTTAAACTTCAACATTATTTAATTATCTCTGATAATCTATTTCTAAATGACCAGGTTAGCTGATCTCAAACAGCCAAATGGCTGGTGTCAAAGAAAATGTCAGTCAGGGCAGGCACACTAATAAGGCTTCAAACTGTGAATATTTATTATTATTATTATTATTATTATTTATTTACTTTTTTCCCCCCTCCCTTTTAGACCATTTTCTTTTTTTCTCTTCATAAGTGTTGTCATGTGCGGTGTACTTTATGTACCTGGGAAGCTGCAGAAATACATCTGTATTCTGCACTAGTGTATATAAAATTAAACTTCATTAATTTATTAAATTTCATCCCAGAGTCACAAAAGTTTATATCATGGGGATCAAGCAAGGCAATGCAAATCACAGGCCAGGTCTCGTGTAATCTGGTGTATTTTCCAAGGGGCTGGGAGAGGGTAGGGGACTGAAGGACATGAACTCAATGTTCACAGTAGCCTTTAAGAGAAGGAATGCACCCCACTCTTTTAACTTCAACTGTTCATTCAACTTCCAACTGTGTGAGCACGCCCCTTGTGGCCACAGGAGGTGCCACACTTGCACCCACACCTCCTCTCTCACCATGGTATGGGGCTCCAAACAGGCCTTTCAAAAGAAGCAATACTTTACTTGTGTATCAGCGGTACTGGAGTAAAATACAAAAATCTGCAGACACTGTGGATGAAGTAAAAACACAAAGCTGGAGAAACTCAGCAGATCAAGCAGTGTCCTTTATACAGCAAAGGTAAAAATACATAATCGATGTTTCGGGCTTGAGCCCTTCATCATGGTATGGAAAAATGTCAGCAGGCATCCAAACAAAAGAGTGGGGGGGGGGGTAGGGATGGTCCATTTATCATAAATCAGGACAAATTTACTACATCCAATGGTCCCTTTGTGTCCTTCTCTACATCGGAAAGGCTGGGCACAGATTGGGAGATAATTTCACTTACCACCTTTGCTCTGACTGCACAAATGACAGAGATCTCCCAGTAGCCAACTATTTCAGTTCTGTGTCACACTCCCATACTCACATGTCTGTCCATGGCCTCTGTACTATCCCACTAAGACCACCCGCAAATTGGAGGAACACCACCTGATTTTCAGTCTGTACACTCTCCAGCCAGATGGCATAAACTTTTCTGGTTTCTACTAACCTGCTCTCCACCACCCCCCCATCCTTTTCTTTTGTCAGTTCTCTTCCACCCTTCCCTCTCTACTCATCTAGTTATCCCTCCTCCCCTTGATCACTGCTGTCCTCTTCCTCCTTTCTCCATCTATCACTTCCTGCCTCTGTCACCACACTTCCCCTCCACCCCCACTCTTTTGTTTGGACACCTGCTGACATTTTTCCATACCTTGAAAGGTTCAATCCCGAAACATTGGCTTTGTATTTTCATTTGAAATTTGCTATATAAAGGATACTATTTGACCTGCTAAATTTCTCCACCATTGTGTTTTTACTATGATGACCTGCATTATAGTCCATTACGTACTTTGCCAAATAACCAGTACAAGGTTCCTACTTCAACATGTGTTTCTTTTTCACCTGCTCCCATTAACACATTATGATTAGTGCAAGAGAGCAAACAGCAGTGATGAGTCTAAGGGAACATTTAAACAGTTTGCCTCATGAAACCAGTGCCCTGAAGAATATAGATGACAAAGGGAGAAAAAAAGATTCCCCTTTCTCACCCTTGAGCCATTCTCAGTTTTTCATTCTTTACATCTTCATAATTTACTCATATAAACATACCTAATGACACTGTAACATTACAAGCAATTGTGTGTCAAGAAGACATTCTATTATCTTGCCAGTAAATGCTACATATTCTTCAGGTGCAAATTGAATGAGACCATGTTTAAAAGTGCATTAACAGTAGTGAAATGGATATTTCCTAATTTGTTAAAATTTCAGTTAAATATTTACAGCCACAAAGGAGGAGATTGAGGCCACTGTAGAATCAAAATTATAGTTTGCCCACACTTTCACTTTACAGGCTTGATGTTAACAAGTTGGGCTTTTTTGAGGCATTTTGTAATTATGATCCAATTATATTTGGAAATTATTCCTATATATTGTCAGAAATTACACTCAGCACTCAAATTCTGCTTTTATGGATCAATTCCTGAGTACTATTCTTTAATACATTATGATAATTATCTTCCCTTGTGCTGATATTTCATGTGCTACTTTGTTTTCTCTTGGTTAATTAAACTCAGCAGTTTACTCCATTTCAATCTTGTGATGCAACATCAAATGATCAGCCATAAATTTTAGCTTCAAAGAAATAGACTTCACAAGCAATCTAAACTACCTATATAATTTATGCAAATAAAACATACAGAATGCATGCATCATTGCAAGGATACATTCCAGCATGCTCTTGCATTGTATTAGCAGGGACCGACCTTGTGAAATCGTCATCTCCCATTACATGCCGAGGAACTGGAGAGTAGCGGCCTGATGTGATTGCTGGTAGTGGATATGTGGGTTTGCTCTCAACTCCACCCATGTAACCCATACCAGAGTTCACATGATTATCTGTGAGGGTTGAAAATGCTGCAACATAAAGATAAATGGAGTTAGCAAATAATAGCAAATCAAATTAAAATGTAATTTGTTAGTCATAAATGTGAGTTTGTCCATGTTGCCCTATACTTGTGTGATGGAGCAACAAAATGTTTGCTTGGAATATGGAAACAGCCTCATCCTTATGCTCTCCTGTATTGTATATATTGTAGATGTCTGCATGTTCAGTTGATTGGAAATTGTATGTTTAATTCACATTATAGGCATTTAAGTAAATAAATTCAGGCTAATTATCCAATGCATGAGTGAAAGATTTCTGTATTATTGAAAGTGGTGTCTTTAGGAGATAATGTAAAAATAGTTTGCTATCTGAAACAGATATGAAGAGAAGAGCATGGGACTCATCTTTAGTGTCCTGTTCAATTTTTATTCCTACAAGTTATACTGTGGTTGAAAGGTGATGAACAAATGTAAGCCTGTATTTTTTTTCCCTTATTTGTAGATGCCAGGCAGATTTCCTCCTGAAGGACAGTGAGAATTGCTTTGAGCTTGTACCATCCATTGTGAAGGTGACTAGCTGTGTATCTTATCAGGCCAGAGGGTAGTCCAGCCAGAATAAAAATCTGGAAAAAAACAGGTTAAGTGAAATAGGTCATGGTGCATCATTGTATCATGGTGCAGTGTTTTTGAGAAGATGGAACACAACATGGGTGTGCAGAAAGCAAGAGTGTGGAAAATGTCTCAGATAGAGAATTGTAGTATCAGATCTAAAAGTAAATTGTGGGCTAGTTTTGGGCAAGTGAGCAGTCATGTGATACTCATACACTGCTTCAGAAGTTCCAAGAAAATATTGTCTACAATTCATGAACCAAGGTCTGCACAAACAACTTTTGAATCAAATCTGACATTGTTTGACATTCTCTATATGAGTTTCCACTAATGATAGAAAGAGGCTGCAGATACTGTAATCTGATGCAAAAATCCAGCAATTTGAGAAACTCAGCAGGTTAGACAGCATCTGTGGAAACAGATTTGACCACCTCTCTACCTCCAAAGATGCTGCCTTACCCAAAGTTGATGGAAAGTTGCTTGATCCAGAGGCACATTCCAAATCCAGGCACATTACATTGTCATGTTGAAATATAGCTTCATTTACATCTTCTATTTCACAGAAATAATAGTTTTCTCTCATGCCCATATGATGGAATTGAAGACTGACTTCAAGTCACGGACACAAAACTTACAATGGACATGAAATTAGCCTCTATTTTTTAAAAAAATTATTTTTAAATTTAATTTATTGTGGATTTAAAATTAAACGACTGGGAATCTCCACACAATGACTATCTTGTGCAAGTTTTTAAAAACATTTTTCCACGGTGAGAGAAGTAATGCTAATACAATTAACACATTGTAAATACTTACTGCTGGCATAGTCAGGGGGTGCATATACATCATTAAGGTGACTGCCACTAGGCTTAGCAACTTTCAAATAGACCATATCCGAAGTGTTCTTGAGAGCTGCCACAGCTTCTTCATGCCGTACCTCCTGCAGACTGATATTATTGACCTGCCGAGCACAAACAGTGAGGTCTTTATATTAACTCCACACAAACATGCACCTTCACAATTCAAGCAGTCTTCTTGTGGCTGCGCCATCTTGAAGATCTATCTGATTTATCCTACTTCTTTGTTCTGCCAAACAAAAATGCTTAGCAAATTTTTACTTTTGAAAGTTATGATCAGACTTGCTTCCACTGCCTTTAGAACACACATGTCAAACTCAGGCCTGCGGGCCAAATTTGGCCCGTGATATAATTATATTTGACCCGCAAGATCATATCAAATATGTATTAGAGCTGGCCCGCTGGCCGCTGCGCCAGTATAGAGCATGCACAGCTAATACTACAAATCCCAGAATGCTTTGCAAATGCATTGGCGCCAGCCCCTCAGCCCGCTAATCGCCCCCAGCCCCTCAGCCCACTAATCGCCCCCACCTCCTCTCTTTCATTAGCATCTGAGACCCGTCGCCCAACTCACATGTAATAAACCCCTTACGAAAAATGGCCAAACGAAAGACAGAAAACAGGACCTTTCAAGACAGATGGAAACAGGCTAAGCTTTGATTAATATTTTATTTGGTTAACTTTGGACTGTTCATAGTTGAAAGATTGGATTTTCATTGAAGCAAGTTGTTATTTTTTTGACTTGTTGGCTTGTAAAAA
The DNA here is from genome assembly GCF_036971445.1 of Narcine bancroftii. Taxonomy (NCBI): domain Eukaryota; kingdom Metazoa; phylum Chordata; class Chondrichthyes; order Torpediniformes; family Narcinidae; genus Narcine; species Narcine bancroftii. Next base: position 20,466,764 of record NC_091476.1, on the reverse strand, counting down.
AAAAAGCATTTAAAAGGAGCTTAAAGGCTATAGAGAAATATTATTTATTGAATATTTTATTTCTCATTTGTTAATGCTTCTTCTGGAAAGAGTTTAACCAAAACTATTATTAAACATTTATTTTAATAAGAACAAGTTTAACATTACACATGTTGAAAGAAGAAAAAACATGCAGATTTTCAATAAATATTTAGTTTGGCCCACAACTTAGTCCAAGTTTTTAATTTTGGCCCTCTGTGAATTTGAGTTTGACACCCCTGCTTTAGAAGTTTCATTCAATATCAGAAAAAAAATGTAAACACTTTTAAAAATTCTCCTCTGGCTCTTTTATCAAATGTCTTCTTTAACTACTGAATTCAGTGAGAGTAATTTCTAATCACTCTTTCAAATCCCATAAAATTTTCTCAGTTAGATCCTCCAAATATGTTTTAATTCTGAAGAGAACAATCTCATTTTCCTTAACTATACTACTTAAATGAAGTTCTTCACCTGTACTTCCATAGCAATAAATGACTAGTACATCCTGGTTAAGGTCAATATTATTTCTAAAATGTGTTGCTCAAAGCTCAAACTGGAGCCACCTATTGATTTCTAAAAGTATAGCATAATGTCTTGATTCTTGCACATTTTGGCTCGATATCTGAAACCAGTTGCGCAGTACTTTAAAACAATAGCTTTCTCAACTTAACTGCCTACTTTCAGAATTTTGAGTTTGCACGCGTCAAGGTCTCACTATCAGTGCGCCCATATTAGAACTGTAATACCGACTTTATCGTACTTCTTATTCTCCTTCCAAAATGTACCAATTCTCTGAATTTGCTTTTGAACAGTACAGCATAGTACAGGTCCTTGGGCCCACAATGTGCCAACATACGATAATATAAACTTATTCCACGATCAATCTAACCCTTTCTTGAGATGCAGTATACTGACAAAACAGTTTCACTTTGAAAAGGAGTTAATTAAATAAATGGAGTTAATTAAGCTTACAGCAAGTAGTCGATCCCCTGTTTGCAATCTACCATCTTTTTGGGCTGCTCCACCCTCAATGATTTTGGTAATATAGATGCTATTATCTCCAGGAATGTGCTGATTTCCAATCCCTCCAGCAATACTGAATCCAAGACCTAAGAGAAAGAACATAAAATGCAAGATTATTTGCTTTGTTACTGTATAATGCTGGAAAGGGGCCGCATAAAATTCAGGCCACAATAACAAGGTGCTGATTTATTAAGATTTCAGACATTAAGGAGCATGCCAAAATTTTGTATTTGATTTATTTTTAAAGAAACAAGGTGGTCTTGACACTTTTTTTAGTTCATAAAATTGCCATTCCAAGCTAATACAAAGATCTCTGAAAGCCATGCACACTTTCCCATGAACACGTTAATTCATAGAATGTCTGAGTAAAAAGATATTTGTAGAAATTTGCTTGGCGGGAGGAGTCACGTGATGGAGTCGTGGCCGGTAGGGGAATACCAGCCCTCTCCAGAAAAGAAGAAATAAAGTTCAAGAAATACAGAATATAACAAATAAAAGATAAAGTTGTAGAGAAAAGCAAGAAAATGGCACCCAAGAAGGAAAAAGTAAAAACAATGGGTAAAAAAGAAAAGACGTCGCAAGTGAAAGGAGAAGGCCTTACCTGCATGAAGAAACGGAGCCGTTGTGGAGAAGAGAGCCCATTCTCTGAGGTTGATGACGGCCTCGCAGAGTCATGATCCCCCGACTGCTGGACTGCCAAAATGGCTCTCTGAGCCAAACAAAAGTGCGCAACCGTGCATGTGCAGTGCGCTTACTAAGTAGAAGGAGAACACTGACGGGAGGGGGGGGGCTCAGCCAAGGAGCGCAACGCGACCAGCTGAGGGATGCCCGACACCAGAGCTCTCAGCTGGAAGAAGAGGAAAGCGACAAGAAAGGGAGTGAAAGAAAAGAGCAGCAGCAGGAGGCCCAACAGATGAGTAGCCCAGAAGAAGAGGAGCAACAGCAAGAAGCCAAGCAAGAAGAAGCCCAGCAAAGTGAGACAAGCAACTCATCAGGAAAGTCAGAAGGGACACAGATACAAAGAAGAGAAGAAGACACAAACACAGGTACAGACACAGAAGAAGAGGAAGAAGGCGGCCAAGATCTGCACAGAGAAATAGAAGGTAAAACAGATGGACAGTATATAACCATATAACCATTTAAGGAGCGGAAACAGGCCATGTTGGCCTTTCGAATCCGCACCGGTTCACTGATTTTGTGCACCCTCTTCAGGCATTGGTCCCGGTAGATCTTCATTCAATAACGATGGGTGAATTCAATGCAGGTGGAATCAGTCGTAGAAATGTTTGTAAAACATGCAGTTCAATACTTCTGGGCACATTCAATACAGGGTCAACTAGTCCGAGAAATGTTTGTGAAACGCATCTTGATAGATTTTATCTATCAGTATCCAACCAACAGATGTCAAACTAACATGTCTGCAGTTCATCCTCCAGGCCCATTTGTGCCAAGAAGCACAGGGCAAAGACATAACCCAATGTTGCAACAAATTTAGTCACCCATTTTTAAGCAGATTGCATACAGATCAATAAAGCAGCAGAACTTCTCCATTATATAGGTAGGGTGGCACCATTAATACAATGCTACTACAGATCCTGCGACCAGTTTGAATAGATAAAGTTTTTTTTCAAGAAAAATTAGAGCATTAAAAGAATGGTTGACATTAGAATTTAGTAAAATTAAAAGATGAAAAGTACAGAAGATAAAGTGAATAGATCACAGAAACAGGGAAAAGAGGAGAAAATGTGGAAGAACGAGAAATGGCTGTAGAAATGGAAGAGAATGACAAGAAAAAAATTTGAAGAAAATGATAAAAAAGTTAAAGAGTCACAAGAGTTGTTAGCTCAGAAAATTGATAAGTTGGAAAATTATAGTAAGCAAAACAACAAAAAAATAGTGGGCCTGAAGGAAGATGAAGAAGGCACAGATATGAAGGAACTTATAAAATAATGGATCCCAAAGGTCCTGGGAATGACAGAAATACAGGAAGGAATGGAAGTAGAAAGGGCACACAGAACACTAGCTTCGAAACCACAGGCACATCAAAAACCAAGACCCGTTTTAGTAAAATTTTTGAGATACACGACAAGAGAAAATATACTGGAGCGGGCAAGGAATAAAATTAGAGAAGATAATAAACCATTGGAATACAAGGGTCAAAAAATATTTTTTTACCCAGACACAAGTTTTGAACTCTTAAAGAACAGGAAGGAGTTTAATACAGCAAAATCGATCCTATGGAAAAAAGGTTATAAATTTATGTTAAGACATCCAGCTGTGCTTAAAATATTTATCCCTGGGGAGCAAAACAGACTGTTCGTGGATCCAGAGGAAGCACAAGAATTTGCAGAACGCCTGAAGGACAGACGGAGAGATGCAGAGTTGTAACAACAATGAAGAATGGTGATAAAATATATATAAAGATGTAAAAACAATGTGTATGTAAAGAACTAAAGAAGGGAAAGGGAAGGGAAGAAAGGAAGTAAGGGGGAAAAACAAGACGGTGAACTTTGTTATATGTGTAAAAAAAGTGTTTTCTGGGGGGGTTGGGTGGGAGAGAATAACCAACACTGCAAAATCAGTTGACGCTTGCGAGCGGATTCGCAATCCAAGTGGAGAGGGGAGTTGTGGTTGCCCGGCAAGGGATAAGGGGTAACTCAGAGGGGGGGGGGGTGGACATTTGGGCTATGGGAATATTGGATGTGGGAGTTGTTGAAGTATTTTATGTTTTAAATGTGTTGTCATACATTGAGTTCAAAAAGGGAAAACTGAGATGAAAATGGGGAAAAGGGGGATGGTGGTGATGAGGAAGCAGAAATGAGGTGTAAACAGGATATATAAACATTAATGGAATACATAAACAAATTAAACGGAGGAGGCTATTAAATTTACTGAAAAAAGAAAAAAATTGACATAGGATTTGTGCAGGAAATGCATCTAACTGAAGTGGAACATAATAAATTAAAGAGAGACTGGGTAAGGCACGTAGCGGCAGCATCATATAATTCAAAAGCTAGAGATGTAGCTATATTAATTAATAAAAATGTACCAATCAAAATGGAGGAGGAAATAATAGATCCAGCAGGGAGGTATGTAATGAGAAAGTGTCAGATATATTCAGAATTTTGGAATTTGCTCAATATATATGCACCTAATGAAGAGGATCAAAAGTTTATGCAAGATATTTTTTTGAAGATTGTAGATATGCAAGGAAAAATATTGATAGGAGGGGATTTTAACCTTAATTTGGATCCAATGTTGGATAAAACTGGACAAAAGACTAGCAAAAAGAATAAAGTGGCCAATTTATGGTTAAATCAATGCAGGAAATGAAACTTATGGATATATGGAGGAGGCAGCACCCAAGAGAGAAGGAAAACTCATATTATTCGAGGAGGCATAAAACATACTCAAGGATTGATGTTTTTGTTGTTGGCCCATATTCAAGGGAGAGTTAGAAAAACTGAATATAAAGCTAGATTACTATCTGATCATTCACCCCTGTTATTAGCAATAGAACTGGAGGACATCCCACCAAGAACATATAGATGGAGGTTAAACTCCATGCTACTTAAAAGGCAGGAATTTAGAGAGTTTATTGAACATCAAATTAAAACGTACTTTGAAATAAATACAAAATCAGAGAAAGGCAAATTTATATTATGGGATGCAATGAAAGCTTTCATTAGAGGGCAGATAATAAGTTATGTAACTAAGATGAAAAAGAACTTCAATCAGGAAATAGAACAGTTGGAAAGAGATACAAGTACAGAAAAGGAACTAGCAACAAGGGATGATATAACAAAAAGAAGAGAATTGGCGGACAAAAAAATAAAATATGAAACATTACAAATGTATAAGGTGGAGAAGAACATAATGAAAATAAAGCAAAAGTATTATGAACTAGGAGAAAAAACACAGAATATTAGCCTGGCAACTTAAAACAGAACAAGCTAAAAGAACTGTATTGGCATCAAGGAAAAAGGATAAACAAATTACATATAATCTAACAGAGATTAATGAAAACTTTAAGGAATTTTATGAACAATTATACCAAACTGAGAACGAGGGGAAAGATGATAAAAGAATTTTTAGCTAAAATTGAACTGATGAAATTGCAAGAAGAGGACAAAACAAACTGTTAAAACCATTTGAAATAAAGTACAGGATACCAAATAGAATTCTAAAAAACATTTAAAGAGTTATTAATTCCTCCTCTCCTGGAAGTGATGAACCAGATAGATTTGCAAAACTTGCCAGATTTATGTAAAACAGGAATAATTACAGTAATACCATAGACAGGAAGGATCCACTGACACCAGCATCATATAGACCAATATCTCTACTTAATTCAGATTATAAGATAATAGCAAAATTATTAGCAAACAGATTGGCCGATTGTGTACCAAAAATAGTAAAACAAGATCAAACTGGATTTATTAAGAAAAGACAAACAGCAGATAATGTCTGTAAATTTATTAATTTAATTCATGCAGTTCAAGGAAATAAGATGCCAATAGTGGCTGTTGCTTTAGATGCAGAAAAAGCCTTTGACAGAGTAGAGTGAAACTATTTATTCAAAGTATTACAGAGGTTCAATCTACCAGAAAAATATATTAATTGGATTAAAACATTATATAATGGACCATTGGCGAAGGTAACAGTAAATGGTTATGTATCGAACCAATTTAAATTAAATAGGTCAACTAGGCAGGGATGTCCATTATCTTCACCACTGTTCGCTTTAGCAATAGAACCATTGGCAGAACTGATAAGAACAGAAAATAGAAAAGGATAAAAATAAAGGAGAAGGAGTATAAAATCAGTTTATTTGCAGATGACATCATAGTATACTTAACAGAACCAGAAATATCAATAAAAAAAACTACATAAGAAATTGAAGGAGTATGGAGAAATTTTGGGGTACAAGATCAACTCAAATAAAAGTGAAGTGATGCCAATGAGTAATGCGGATTACACAGAATTTATAAAAGAATCACCATTTAAATGGCAAACACAAGCAATCCAATACCTAGGTATTAGGTTAGATAATAATTTAAGCCACTTGTACAAATTAAATTATCAGCCACTAATAAAGAAATTGCAGGAAGACTTAGAACATTGGAAAGAATTATCGCTAATATTGATAGGGAGGGTAAATTGCATTAAAATGAATGTCTTCCCAAGGATACAATACTTATTTCAATCACTACCAATTCCCTTAACAGAGAAATTCTTTAATGAACTAAAGAGAATAATAAGGAAATTTTTGTGGAAAGGGGGGAAACAGAGGATAGCGTTAGATAAATTAACAGAGAGGTACAACCAAGGTGGTTTCCAGTTACCAAACTTAAAAAATTATTATAGAGCCGCACAGTTAAGGTATTTATCAGATTTTTATCAGACAAGGGAAAAACCAGACTGGACTAAGATTGAGCTAGATAAAATAGGGCAGAAGGTACTGGAACATATACTTTATAAGTGGGATGAAAAGCTGGTACAATATAAAAGCTCACCAGTATTGCATCATTTACTCAATATATGGAAGAAGATTCACTTAGAAAGGAAAAAAACAAATTACCAAATACTAAAATTATTATTGATGCAAAATCAGCTAATCCCTTTTACAATAGATAACCTTTCCTTTAGAGAATGGGAGAGAAAAGGAATTAAAAGAATAGAAAATTGTTTTTTGGGAAATAATTTATTAACATTTGAACAATTGAAGTACAAATATGGAATAACTCATGGTACAAGGTTTGCATATCATCAACTGAAAGCTTACTTAAAGGATAAATTGGGAAACAGACTGAGATTACCATAAGGAAGAAGCTTTGAATATGTGATTACAGACACAATGATAATTATAAGATTTATAACGAACATGTACATCAAGCTGCAAGATAAGGAAAATTATGAAATAAGGTATAAACCCAAACAAAAGTGGGAAAAGGATTTAAACAAAGATAAAAAATGGAATGGGAAAAGTTATGTTCTGGAACAATGAAGAATATAATAAACACAAGGTTATGCGTGATACAGTATAATTGGTTACACAGGTTATATATCGTGCCCGAAAAGTTTTAAAAAATGGGATCTAACATTATCAGATAGATGTTTTCGCTGTAAGAAGGAAACAGGAACAACAGTACATGCAATTTGGGCAAGTGAGAAAGTGAAAAAGTTTTGGGAAGATCAAAATCAGATATTAAATAAAATCACAAAAAAAACATACCAAAAAATCCAGAGATCTTTCTTCTAAGTAATATAAGTAGTAAGGAATTAGGCCTCAAACTGGATGAAGCGCAAAAAAGATTTATTATGGTAGCCTTAGCTGTAGCAAAAAAATGTATAATGTCAACTTGGAAAATGGAAGAGAGCCTGAGAATACAGCAATGGTACATGGAAATGAATAACTGTATTCCATTAGAAAAAATAACATACAATTTAAAAAATAAAGTCATATTATTTGAACAAATTTGGATGGAACATAACAGAGAGGGCTTGCCTCGGACCTCCACCCCCTAAAATGATAAGACGACAAAATGACTTGATCCAGTGTGTAAAAGTAGATGACACATTTTTCTTGTTTATTTTTCATTGTGTGATGACATTGTTTAATGGTTTTATTGTATTGTATATGTTGAATGTTTATTGGTTTTGGAGGGGGGTGGGAAGGGGGGGAGGGAAGGTAGGGGGGGGAGAAAATGACACTGTGTATATTTAAGAGGGAAACGTTTGTATGTATTTTGGTTGATATGGTTCACAGTGTGAAAAATAAAAAAATATATATTAAAAAAAATTTGCTTGGCGAGAAATTCAGTCAAATTATGCTGCTTTAATATTATTGGTAACAAATGTGTTCTGAAAATTCAAGACAGTGTTTCCAGGCACAAATCACCCTGGCATTTCTGATGCAATTTCCACATTGTTCAAGGTATTATGTAATCCAGTATGCCCTAATGTTCATTATAAAGCACAGGGGTTGAATGAGACCACATTATCCTGGAATAGATCATTGTTGGTCTTCTGGTATTAGCAAATCATTCTAAAACTTTGAAGGTTTAGAACTCATTGTGTACATTCCATATGGAACCATAGAATATTACAGCACAGAAATAAGCCCTTCTAGTCCATGCTGAACACCCATATTCACTTTTAATCTTTCTGCCTCTCCTCCAATACTGCAACAACCATCCTCACTCCTCCTACATCACCACCAACAACTCATGGCTCTCCAGTCTCTTCAATTATTCTCATGATTTTCTTATCTACTGACATACCAACTCCTTGATGTCTTAACACTGTGGCCAGGTGAGGCCTATAGTGGAGGCCTTGATCAACAATCCTACTTGAATGCTATTTGAATCCCAATACTCAAGCATGTCTTTTGTCTTCAAAACCAGCTCCTTCAATGCTTCTTGGCCAACTATCGTGTCTATTCTTCTCACTATTCCTCAGCCCAAACAATGGGTTCTGATTCTCCTCCCCAACAAACATGGGCACTTTGTATCAAGGCTGCAGTTCGAGAGTTTGACATATGGAAACAGAATGTTTACTGTTGGCTGGCATCCAATATTCCAGCACCTGTCGCCCACATCACATCAGTCACTACCTACCATGATCATAAAAATATGACATTGTAATCCTGAACACATTTCTAATTGCATTTTGCTTCAAAGATTTTTTCACATTTTCTGCATCTTTAAGTATCACCAATAAGATGCTTACTAGTGGAGAGGAAAGAAGATTATACTAAACAATCTTAGATCAGGAAAAAAAAACGCTTATTAACAAACCTAGTGAATGGTACACTCACTAGATAACAATTTTGCTAGATATATACGAGTTGTTTAAAATACACAACTTCAAAATGTTCGATGAACACAAAATAATGACCTGCATTTAAAGAGCCTTGCAATGAGTGTTTTGTTTAAAAAATAGTCAGTACTTTTACTTTTTTCTTACATCTCATTTTGTCCAGTCTGGGTATTTTCTTTACTTCACTAATATAGCAATTGCCTGAAGATCATAGTTCTGGAAAGTGTGTTTTATGATATTTAAATGAACACGAGTTGTACTAATGATGCACCTGAAAACAACAGGCTCTATTCCACATCAAAATTGTATTCAACCTGGTTTTATGAGTATTACTGTAAGGGATTAAATGATGGTAGCTAGTTAACATGTAACGCACACCATATTTTTTCTTCTCATTTCATAGATCCAGCAGGATTCCTGACAATCAATGGACCTATTGTTCTTATCCAACTCCAAATCAAACTAAAGGACCCGATCTCTATCCTTCAACAAGCAAAAAAAAAAATTTATGAATTAAACTATAATAGAGCCACTGCATCAGGGTTAGATACATAAATAGTACATTGGCGGCATTGAAATTCAATGTGCCAGCAAATGAAGATATTTGGAGATGAGCATTTGTGAATTACTTGCAAGGGGAAATGCAGATGTAGCTGCTGGGATTGAGAATATTCAAGTCACTATAAATAAGAAGGCCCATGAACTATTTGTGTTGGCAAAGTTAAGAATAATTAGCTAATATTTATGTTATGTGTGCAAAATTCATTGGTAATATTTCGAAAAATGTCCAATACTTTAAGATAACTGAATAGACTCAGGAATTAGGAGTGGAGCATTTTCAGGACATGTTACTACATTCCACCAGAGATTGTGCTCCAGTAAAATAACAAGGAAACCATATTTTGGGTTGTGGTGACAGATGACTTGCCAGTTATAGTATACTTTGGTTTCTCAAAACACAAGCACCAACAGATTCACTCAGCAATCAGATTTTTACCTTTGGGTCCTTTTAAAAGATTCACTTCTAATATAGCCTCTGTAGTTGGCTGCCTTCTGCGGACTAAAAGTCGAACGACTGGTCCTGCGTCTTTCAGTGCCTCCACTGCTTTACTGTGAACAACTTCTGAAACGTCTACATCATTGACTCGTAGTACACAATCATTGACCCTAAAAACAAATGACAATCAATAACGTGGCTCTGAATAAACAGAACAAATGTTTCTCATGAGGGCCTGGATTCACCTTGTTCTAAATAACAAGAACTAATTGTGAAATTTTCAGGAAGGGAAATTTATAATCATGAAATGAAAGTGGGGCTGAGGTGATGAAAATTAAGAAACACAAACATTATCAATTTTAACAACAAAACATTTCAGGTTCAAACAAAAGGGCTTCACAGAGACTATGGTTCCACAGAGGCTCCTCAGAGATTGTTCACTCTTATTATTTCATATCTTTCATAACATATTGATAAAACTTCCCAATTGTGTGCTCCCATACAATGAAGCCTTGCCTTCATTACTTTGCACAAAAATATTTTTGAAGATCACAACACCTGATAATTGCTCCATAACCCTGGTGCCTCCATTTCAGTGCAGTGTAAAACTGAATCTAGTACTGTCTGTAAGTTTGAATGTTCTCACTCTGTCTGTGTGGGTTTCCTTTGGATCCATCCATTTCCTCCCACCCTTCAAGAAGTACAGAGTTTGTAGGTTAATTGGTGTACTTGGGGGACATGGGTTCCATCAATTTCCTCCCACCCTTCAAGAAGTTTGGAGTTTGTAGGTTGATTGGTGTACTTGGGGGACATGGGTTCCATCAATTTCCTCCCACCCTTCAAGAAGTTTGTAGTTTGTAGGTTGATTGGTGTACTGGGGGGACATGGGTTTGTGGGCTGGAAGGGCACAATTAAACTCCAAACACTGGGCAGGAACAAAAGATTTCCTCTCTTTCACTTATTTAGGTGTGGAAAACAAACTTCCACTGTAAGTTTAGAAAGGGAAAACAAATAATTTAAAATTAAGGTGTCTGAAAATAATTGATCCCAGTATCTTAGTGGCATTAAAAATGTACAGTTTCCAGGATAGTTAAAGTTACATTTTCCTTTATTTAGCTGTAAAGCCTCTTGGGAATGGACTACAATCCAAGGTCACTGCCACTGGACATAAAGGGACCTCTCAAAATCTTATTGTGTGCATTACTTAAGGAAGAAACTTAAGTGTTGTTGGTACATCATAAAGGTATGTATTTAATTGATACAACTAACAGAAAAAAACACAAGTTGAATGCATTGTGCTGTAGAATACCAGAGAAAATACACCTTGGAACTAAGAAATATTTGTTTACAATCGCATGTATACAGTGCATGGCAAATACTTGTTTTTTTTAATGCTTTTGATGTAATTGAAGATGTGAATTTAAATGTAGTAAAACAGTAAATGAGATGCTAATATATCCTAAGAGTTCATGCATATCAACAAAGGGACCAATGTCAGATTGGTCAATATATGTAGCTGTATTAAATGTCCAATCAAAAGAGACTATCAAAGAGCATGTGCCACATTTTAACAGTTCAGTGAACCTTATCAACAATAGTGAAGATTAAAATTATCTGGCAAATAACAAAAACAGAGCAGAAAATCTAACTGGAGCTAAAGTTCACACGGAGAGAGGGAAGACTCAAATAATGGAAGAAGCAGCAATTCCAATGGAGTAACTAGAATAATACAGCACAGGATCAGGGCCTTCATCCCACGATAACAGCACTGAACACCATGCCAAATTAAACTAACTCTAGCCTGCCTGCATTTTTCTCTATCTAAAAGCCTTTTAAATGCTCTTATATCTGTTTCCACCATTATCCTAAGCACCTGATCCAGGCACCTACCAGTTGTTGTGTTAAAACCAAGTTTGCACTGTTTATCTCCTTTAATTTCCAGCCTCTTACCTTAAATGCATGTCCTCTAGTATTTGGCATTTTTGTGGTGGGGAAAAAGATTCAGACTGTTCACTCAATCTATGCCTCTCAAACATTTATGAGCTTTTATCAGGTTTCCCCTCAGCCTCTGATAATCCAGTAAAAACCACAAATTATCGGTAAGTATATTCCCCAATCTGACTAATATAGGAAATGCATTCTTTTGTTTTCTTGCAGACTAAGGTCTGGTCTATCACTTCAGATGGTTCATTCACAATATACCAATTAACATTATGAACCCTGCCATATTCAGCATCTCGCTTCAATCACCACTACCCTGCTTAATGAAGTACAAAGGTGCAATGCAGGGAGTGGGTCACCAACAATGGGTACACATCATAATGTAGCAACAGGTGTGGTAGCTTGAACAATGCCAGTTTTGAAAGTTACTAATTAGTTACCCAAGTCGTCCATCCATAGCAGCAGCTCCACCAGGGATAATTTTTGTAATAAAAATCCCTGGATCATCTGGAATATGAGGATTGTCAATTCCTCCAGCAATGCTAAATCCCAGGCCTGAATTTCCCTGCAAGGACAGAATTTATCAATTGTTAATTCAAACAATCAATTAACTGGCAACAGAACACATCACTCAGTTGTAATTGAACTCAGGTTTTCATTACTATGGCTACCTGATGATCAGAGTTCAATCAATGACATCACACTGCCAAGGTTTTTGGTACATTTAATATGAGCCAGTCCCCAGTGGCTGCAGATTAATGGTGAGCTTTGCCCAATGACAAAAGGATGAAGCTTAAGCCTTATTAAAGAAATGAGAAACAATGAGTTATGTGGTAGGGAAATTCTAACCTAGGTGGTTGTTTGTGTGGGTTAGTAGGTTGGTTCAACACTGTGGGCTGAAAGGTCTGTACTGTAGATTTCTATGGCCATCCTTTATTACATTGTGGCCTAGAACTAGATGAACTATTAGAAGGCTGAATCTTACACCCTTTTTTCTATTGCCAATTCATACATCAATCCAGATACATTCAATCCCTTATAAACATACACAGACATTTGTATATCATCATAAATATTCTTGCTCACAGACACCCGAGTTAGAGAAAGGTAGAGATTCTCAAAGATTCCCAAAAAATAATTACTTTGATGGCAGTTGATTTATCTTAAATTAGTGATACCTGGAACATCATTTTTAATGTTCACAAACTAATGGAAAAATATAGCAAATTTTTTAAAAAATTACTCTCAATGTGCAATATAACCTTCAATGTTCAGAAATATAAATGAATTTCTTTGCCACTCTGCATTAATTGAAAATGTATAATTCTGTAACCTGTTATTGTCACAGGTGCTCTTTACAACAATAAGTAAAAGGGGTGCCAGGGCAAGTCAATGTAGAACACTGACTTGTTGAGTTAACATTGAAGCTGCTACATAAAGCAATAGCATTGAGATCAAGGAAATACAGATTGAAGTAAATTGACAGGAAAAATGGAAACTGTGACTTTAATCTAGAAGCTCTATTGAAGCTAGTCACTTAGCACATGTATCAAATGTCTTTGAAAATAAATATTTTGATTCAAGGATTGTCCAGTATCAGGTTCAAGATCACTTTTGGTTGCATGTAGCATAGGGATTGCAATAACATAAAATGCACTCATGTTAACTCATTTTTTTCTTGATTCCTTGATTACCTTGTTGATGTATTGTCGAGTGTACCTTGACAAGGTTTAAAGTGAGACATTTCATGATGCTTTAATTCACTAAATGGCATTGTTATAAGGTTTATGTCCTGTAGTTGTAAACAGGTGGACTTTCACTGCCATAGTACACAGTAAGTTACAAGCTTTCTTTCATAATTAAGGGAAACTTTTTGCTAAATTGGGGTTAAACTCTGAATGAATAGGACACACTTTCTCAGATGGATACAATGGATACGTGAAAAAGGATACACATATCCATTTTCTCCTCTCATCCAGGGGAACTCCTGGTACAAACCTGTCCCTTAGTTCAATATTTAATAATGAAATCCAAGTATAGGTGCAGACCTCACAAGCTGAAAGGCAGTGCATCTGACTATGTAACTTATGGTTTAGGGAAGATGGTGGAAAAAAATTCAAGATGATGTACACCACTAGTCACAGGCCCCCAGTTTGAGAAGCAATCATCCACCACTACTCTCTGGCTTCTCCCATCCAGCCCTTGTCAATTTCAGTTCACTACTTCACCATGAATACCTAGCATTTGAAACTTCCTGACTAACCTCCCAAGCAGGGCCTTGTCAAAGGCCTTACTAAAGTCCATGTAGACAACATCCACAGCCTTTCCTTCCAATGCCTGAAGAAGGCGCACAAAATCAGTGAACTGGTGTGGACTCGAAAGGCCAACATGGCCTGTTTCCGCTCCGTGAATGGTTATATGGATGTATTCATCTATCTTATTCGTGTACCTCTGTGTTTGTCAGGGCCAAGATATCCACATACACATCAAGGCTGTGGAGCCTCAAAATTGGCACCAAATGAAAAGCAGACTTTTACACTTTCATTACATTGCCTCATGTTTAGAACCTCAGGAAATCATGTCAAGCGATACTGCTGGTCGTTATGTAATTGGTCTGTGTGCCTCTGTTCAGTAGACTGAATGGATATTCTTGCACTTAGCAAAAATATGCAATGGAAATCTGAGTACAAGCTGGATGAAATGATAGTGTCCAACATCTGTTTCTTTGTTGTTTTCAATTTCCTTATTTATTTTAAATTTAGATCAGGGAAAGTGTCTCACCTGACTGTTTAAAATACTATTTAAAATACATTCAGTTTTGCATTTTGAAAACTTTACATTTATTAATGGAGGTTTTTCTGATATAAAAAGGAAACTAAAGGAAGAAATAAGGATCTCTTTGCATAACACAGAGTCAGCAGTTTGTTGAACATTCTGTCTCAGACTCATAATTCCCAATACCTTGCTACTCCATTTTTAACGATAAAAAAATCCATAAAATTCTCAATTTTCACAATTATTTAATCTACTTGTTTTTAAAGACGTATACTAACCTGGATTTACGACATTTCCTGTAACTATTTTTCCATATAATCATGGTTTTTAAAACTTATTTTATTTATATTTTCACATCAGCTTGTTCAGCCATATACAGTGTTAGTACCATCCTGGCAGCTCGTATTCAAATTTACATACACTCCATTCTCATTATTGACTGTATACACAAGCTCATATCTTTTCCAATCCCTTCCCCCCACCCACCCCCTCACACCTAACACAGGATCGCTCATTCAGACTTCAACCAACAACAAAAAATTTAACCAGGATAATAAATAATAATTAGGGAACAGGGATTGTCGCTGCATGTTGGGCGGCTGATGGGCCGATATATATTCCCGACTTTCCTTGATCGGGATTAGTGCGAGGGAGAGGATGCTACGGCAGGGAATCAATCACCACCACACGCCTATGTGGCCGGAGAGTTTCCCATAGTCATCCAATACTACGTGCAGTCAAGGCAAAGAAGTTGCAGGATCTGTCAGATACACCAGCACGTCATCAGCAAATAAGTTAACTTTGTGCACCTCCTGGCCCACTCTATAACCTTCAATGTCTGGATCCTGGCAAATGGACTCAGCCAGTGGTTCCTTCGCTAGCACAAAGAGAGCCGGTTAAAGCAGGCACCCTTGTCTACTAGATCTGTTAAGTGGGAAAGCTGAAAAGATTTACCGCATGGTCGTAACTTTGCCTTGTGCGCATGCTGGAGCACCCTAATCCAATTTCAAAAGGTTGGCCCTAACCCCACCTTCTTCAATATTTTAAATAAAAATTCCCACGCCAGTCTATCAAAAGCCTTCTCTGCATCCAGGGAAACAGCCAATCCCCTCTCATTTCTGGTTTGTGCCAGATGCATTACACTCAACAGTCTGCCAATATTATCTGCTGCTTGCCTCTCCCGCACAAAGCCAGCCTGGTCTTTGTTTATTGATTTTGGTAAATACAATGCCAATCTGTTGGCAAGGATCTTGTAATCAGTATTCAGCAGGGAAATTGGTCTATAAGAAGAAGGCAAAAGTGGATCTTTACCTTTCTTTAAGATCATTGTAACAATCACTGTTGTGAAAGATTCCAGGAGGGTCCATGTTTCCCTTGCCGGGTCTATCACCTCCAGGTACAGAGGCATTAGTAAATCCTTAAATTCTCGATAGAACTCAGGTGGGAATCTGTCCTCCCCCGGAGACTGGCCAGCTTCTAGCGCATTCAATGCTTTCCCCAGCTCTTCCTCTTACAGAGGAAGATCTAGTCCCTCCTGGCTTAAATTTGAGAGATCTAATCTAGCCAGAAACTCGTCCGTTTGATTAGGATCCTCAGCCAACTCAGATTTATACAGTCCTTCATAAAATTCTCTGAAGGTCTCATTAATTTCCTTTGGTTTATACGAGATCTGGCCATTCCCTATTTGTATTGCATTGATTGTTCTAGAGGCTTGTTCTGCCCTTAACTGCCAAGCGAGTACCTTGTGAGCTCTTTTCTCCAACTCAGAATACTTTTGCCTCAACCTTGTGAGGGCCTTCTCTATACTATATGTCTGAAGTGTATTATATACCAATTTTGTTTGCAAGTCCTCTAAGACTGATTTCTGAAAATCTTTCTCTAATTGGGTAATGTCCTTTACCAATTCCTCCATCTCCCTCATATAATTTTCTTGAGTGTCTTTGTATAGCCAATTATCTGGCCCCTCAAGTATGCCTTAAGGGTGTCCCACAGAAGGAAATTATCTGCAGTAGAGGGGCCAGATGGCCTCATAGAAGAGGGCTATTTTGGCTCTTATGAAACTACAAAACTCCGGCTTTTTCAACAATAGTGTTAAGACACCACCTGTATGCTATGTCCTGCTTATCTGGCATTTCTATGTCAGAACCAGAGGGGAATGGTCCAAGAAAAGCTTCCATAATCCTACCCTCTATATGGGATGAAGCCAGAAAAATGTCTATTCTAGATTAGGAATCATGTTGCTTTGAGTAAAATGAGTAATCTCTCTCTCTTGGATGCTTTTTCTGCCATGCATCTATCAAATTCAGCTCTCTCATGCAGTCAATGGTGGCTTTTGCTGCTCTAGTCCTAGTCATTTTGTGGATTTATCCAGCACCAGATCCAGACATAGATTAAAGTCACTCCCCCCATTAGAATATTTAGAATATTGGCCTCTGCCAATCGTAGGGAAATGCCCTATATAAATTTTTCATCATCATCATTGGGGATGTAGACATTCACTAGGGTCGAGGATTCTGAATATATCTGACAGTGCACCATAACGAATCTTCCCATTTTGTCTGTAATCACCCTCTGCACCTGCACTGGAACATTCTTCCCCACTAAAATTGCTACCCCCCCTTGCCTTTAAGCCAAACATGGAAAATATAACCTGACCCTCCCATCCCCTTTTTAGCTTCTGATGTTCCTGCTCTGTTAAATGTATCTCTTTGAGGAAGGCCAGATCTATCCCCATTATTTTAATGCGAGCTGAGACCCTTTTTCATTTCACCAGTCCATTTAAGCTGTTAGCATTAAAAGTAGCATATTTAAAACTTTAGCCATTACACCTGGGCTCCTGCCCTAAATGTTATCTCTCCCATCTCCACCGCCACCCCCCCCCCCCCCTTACCATCTGCCCATTGCTCCACTCCATCCGAGCTATGACAAGCCATTGGGGAAAAAAGGCACCACAAACCAATTCGCCCACAACACCACAACATTCATACCCACTCACAACCATACCCCTCTAAATAATAAAAGGGAGCACAAACCCACACACATCATACATATATCTCCGCCACCATTCACACCTCTGGGGATCACTCTCTTCCTCTTGCCATCATCACCCCTTACCATGCTGTCACCATGACTCTTCATTCTAACCCTCTTCACCCTCCACCCATCCAGTCCCAGAAGCCTCCCAAGACTCTAACATATAACATCTTTTATCTTTTATTAGAGATCCGAAAACAGCATAAACCCTATTCTCTATATAACATAGAAATTCAAATCCTCCCAATCCATTAGTTTCAATAGTTTTTTAAGCCTTATTGACCATTTTACTCTTTTCCAGTTAGCCCACCATGCAATGCTGGCAGGGTGTTTATAGAAACTGATGCGCATTTTCTTTTCCTGCAAAAATTTTCTCCCCCCCGCCCCCACCCTGACAATGTAATTTTCAAGATGGCGGGGTGGCGCAGAACACAGTCATAGCCCTTCTGTTTGCAGACTGCTTAACAGGTTCAAAGTCTTTTCATTTCTTGAGCAGAGCTGAACTGATATCTGGATAAAAGAACACTTTTGACCACCTGTACACCAGAGGGGGCCCCCTCTGAACTGCCCCTTTCACTACTGCCCCTAATATTTTATCACAATCCTGAAAATATTTTAACAGTATTAGAATCGACTGGGTCCTTTGTCCTGGTCTTGGCTTGGGGATTTGGGCTCTAAAGGCTCTTTCTATTTTAATGGGGGTTCCCAGCGCTGCCTCTCTGAACACTTCGGGGATCCATTTACTTAGGAACTCTATGAAATTTAGAGTTACTTCCAACACGAGGCACCTCCATTTGCTTCGGATCCTTGCCAGGCCACCCACTTCCTTGCTGTATTTTTCCCTTTTTTTGTTGATTGAAGCTTCCTCATTCTCTTCTTGAAATCAGACAGGATTTTTTCTCTTTTTTAGCCCAAACTTTGAATTTTTAACTGTTTTCTGGTCTAGGTCTGGGAGCTCCCAGGATATGCAATCTCCTTGACACTCACCATCATGTGACCTCTATAACTATGGTTCTCCATTTTTGATCACATGTGAATTTTGTAATTGTGCTGTGTTCTGTGTCCATTGTGCACACTAGGCAGCCTGCTACCTCCACAATTATAATTTTCATTATTTTAAAATGTCAATCCCTGGAAATTCAATTGTACAATGATGCTTTCTTAATATTTTGTGGTTTAGTATTTTTTTCATTATTGAAACTAATTGATAATTAGTTAGGGGTCACATTGTGTTACTTGGATAATTTTACCAACTCTCCCTGACACAAGTCACCCTTTTGAGCCTGATGTTATTTCTGTCCCAATGTAAGGCATATAGACTTCATTACCTCTCTGTCTCATATTAATTCCACCCAAAAACTCTGTTTCTAGGTAGCTACCAAGATCCGGTCCACCAACCAACAGTTCCACCTGAACCCCAGGACAACAAAATAAATTCATTTTCTTGATTCCATACCTAACCTCCCATAGTGCTCCATCCTTGCATACATAAAATACTGACCAGTCTCCCTTTCAGATCCTGATCATGTTCTCTCACCCCTCTTCTCTAATCACTCCCTCATACCACCTTCCCACCCCCCCCTCTCCCTTTCACACACACATGGACATACACAAACACCACACTTAGACATCCCACCCCTTCCACCAAATTCTGAGCTCCAAGACTGGTCCCTTGACTCTGGCCATTTGTCCTTAAATGTGTAGTGTCCATGTCCAATCTGTTGTAGCTGAGGTTTGCATCTGTGCTATTTTTTTCACACCCTAATATCACATAAATGACACACCATGGAAATATCATGTAAATGACACATCATGGTACTGTCAAGACAGTTGTAATATTAGAATTGAATAACTACAATGACATGTAAGTTCTGGCATATAAATTTGAATTACAAATGATAACTAATAAATCCTATAAAACCTGGGAAAAGAAAGCATCATTTGAAAACTAAACTTATGAGCCTATTGACAATGGGTAAACACGTTGCAAAAATCTGATATTTAACTATTGAACCATTATAAATATTTGGGAAATAAGTACAAAATTCGATAATAAATGTCAGGACTGTTGATGTCCCTGTTTCTCCAAGCAATAATACTTGCAACTGTGAACGTTTAATAAGCAAGAGATGTTCCTAAGATACACTATCTTCTTGGTCTGGAATATTGTCCATTGATCTCTGCAGGTGTGTCAATTTTAAAAGATACAATTTGATTTCTCCTGCAGAATCTGTTTTAGGTTACATTGACAGGGCTTTATATCTACAGTTTAAACCCAAGGGTGATAACACTCTCTGAATATGAAACATTGCTTGAAGAGGCAATGTTTACTACTAACTCTGACATTTAGGAATTAAACAATAGATCTAGTCTCCACTCAACAAGTACTTTCATTGGGACTACAATGAAAGGAGACAAGAAAGTTTATCTCCCATATCAAAAATCAATAGGTCAGCAAATTAATGCACATTGTGCTATCAATTATATCCAAGGGATAGAAATATGCATCCATCTCTCAATAATGGCACACATTAGTGATCAATATACCCTAACAATAGTGTACTTTCGTTTACTAAAGAACCATTAATGAACAAATCAGGTCAAGGGCCAAAAGAGATGGCTGTACATCTTGTATCTGAGCAGATGCTGTAAACTATTGTTCATCATGAATCTATTAATCATAATTTCATTAATGAAACAGAGTTATTTGCATGGGAATAAATCAATCAATTGGACAACTGAAAATCAGGGACTGGTTTTATCCTAGGCCATAAATTGTAGTATTTTAATTCCTGAATGTTACTGGGACATTAGTTCATAGCTAAATAGTGGATATGATGCCTTATGTGTCTACAAAACCCTGCAGGGTAAAACAGAAAATAAATGGCAATGGGCAGGAATATTGGTCATCTTTAACTGCCCATCTTGTTAAGTCTCTGCAAGGCTGTTAGGTCTCTGCAAACAGGGGCCAAAAACATCCACTATGAGAAACATTATAATAAAGTGCAGTTGAAAAAAAGTAACGATTACAATGAAATCATTTTTAAGAGACAGATTACACTACTTACACGTTCCAAGATTATTTCTTCATATTTGTACATTCCATCACTTCCATTAGCCTGGGGAAGGAGAAAAAAATATAATGCAAGTTTCATGATTTCAAACCATCACATTTTTGAAGTACTTTATTTTTGGAAATAATTAAGTCTTATATCTACTGAAAATGTCTGAAGGAAAGGGGATGTGGGGAGGGGGAACACTTTTGAATTTAGTTTCTGCTCTCTGACTCTTATCTTGCCCTGATGTGTTGTATCAGAATTCACTATTGAATATTTCACTGAATAAAGAATTTGAGTGATCTGATAAGAATAAGGTATGTTGTAAATTATCTTTGACTCTTGGTTAACTTTTGAGGTTCGTCCTATTTTGAAAGGAGGATTACTTGATTGTCTGATAGTTACAAGAATCCTGGACCCTCAAGTCTGCCTCACTAATCAATATGATTGTAGCTGAACTGTCCTGCGCCTCATCTCCTCTTCTATTCCAGTTCCCCAAAGTCCTTAATTGTTCATTCTTTCAAAGATTTATCTACTTCCTCTTTAAATACTTTTAGTAATTTAGTCTCTCCAACCCTCTTGTTTAGAGACTTTCAGAGATTCACAACCCTCAATGAGAGGCCACCGTAATGTCTAGAGCAAACAAAAGCAAAATAGTGGGCCTAAATGATTCCTGACTGGAGGCTCTGACATCCATGAAGTGCTTTGAACAACTGGTTGAAATGAATTCTAGCCCTCCAACACTCAATTTGTCTATGGTCCTATCAGGTCCAAGGCATTCCTTAGCCCTGCACTGAACACCAAGGACACCCATGTCAGATTACTATTCATTGATTAAGCTCTGTCTTCAATACGTTAATGCCCATGAAACTCACACCTAAACCTTGGGATCTTGGGTTCTGCAACCGCTCTGCAACTGGATCCTTGATTCCTGCATAACAGACTGCCATCTGTGAAGATGGGAAGCAGCATCTCCTTTACAATCACACAACACCAGAGTTCTGCAAGGTTATGTACTCAGCCCTCTACGAGACTCTCTCTACATCTACAACTGAAGAGCCAAATACCATTCCAACTCCATCTTTGAATTTATTGATGACACTACTGTAGTAGACTGGATATTGAATAATGACAAGATGGAAATCAAGATAGGAGAATGAGAGACTAGTGGTTTATTGCCAAAATAACAAATTCTCCCTCAATGTCAGTAAGACCAAGTTTTCACAGCTCCTCATGTGAAAGAATACCAAAAATTCTTTTCAACTCCAACCTGTGTGGGCCAAACACTTATATTGAGAGAATAAACTTGAGTTCAAGGTAGCCTTGCAATGGTAAAATTGAACCTTGCATTTTCTTTTTCATGTCACAAAAATTTTTTCTAAATTTCTAAGAGATCAGCTTTTTCCTATAGCTGACATAAGATGTTGATCTTTAATTTGACAGTTTAACAAAAGCAGGACTACTTTTCCGTAAAAGGTATAATATGTATTCTAATCAATGTGTTGGTTTTTTTTAAATGTTAGCTAATTCTTTTTTACTATACAGTATATTTTAATATTTTGTCTAGGCTTCCATAGCAAAGTTACATCATACTTACATAGTTTGTTTTGTTTAGATTTAAGACAGTGGTTTCAGATTGAACTAAATCAATTTAAATAAAATTCTATCATATTATGGTCATTCTCTAAAGGCCTCTTAACTTCTAGATTATTATTTAACCCATTCTCATCATTAAATCTAAAATAGCCTCATGGTTTCTCAATGCAATTATCTGGAAATTAATTTCATATACACTCTGAATTAATTCACTACTTTATTGCTATTGATTTGGTTTGTGTAGTTAATATGTTGATTAACATGACTTGACATTGAACCCAGTTGACATTTCCTTGGTCAAATTAATTGTAGCAGTCAGAGGAAACTTTGAATATTATTGTGGGGGTAGGAGTGGAGGAAGAAAATTAAGTGGAACATGTCTTAAAAAGCAGCGAGAAATCATCCAAGTGCAAAGCCTAACAAAAATAAGTGAAGTAAGATCTATAACTTCCAGATTTTCTTATTTCTCTGTGGAGGTATAATTATTCAAAGTAAGATAAAGGGAAATGTATGATATTGTTGTGTAGTAGTTAAGCTACTGGACTATTTACCTAGATATACAAGTTTGTATTGTGCAAGAACAGACAGAGAATTTAAATTGAAGGAAATAATTGATAAAAATGCTAGTATCACAAATAATTCTTCTTTGGCTTGGCTTCGCGGACGAAGATTTATGGAGGGGTATGTCCACGTCTGCTGCAGGGTCGTTGGTGACTGACAAGTCCGATGCGGAACAGGCAGGCACGGTTGCAGCGGTTGCAAGGGAAAATTGGTGGGTTGGGGTTGGGTGTTGGGTTTTTCCTCCTTTGTCTTTTGTCAGTGAGGTGGGCTCTGCGGTCTTCTTCAAAGGAGGTTGCAGCCCGCCGAACTGTGAGGAACCAAGATGCACGGTTGGAGGTGAGATCAGCCCACTGGCGGTGGCCAATGTGGCAGGCACCGAAATTTCTTTAAGCAGTCCTTGTACCTCTCCTTTGGTGCACCTCTGTCTCGGTGGCCAGTGGAGAGCTCGCCATAGAACACGATCTTGGGAAGGCGATGGTCCTCCATTCTGGAGACGTGGCCCACCCAGCGCAGTTGGGTATGTTGTAAAATCCCATCTTATTCACTAATAATTTGCAGGGGAGAAAAATTGTGATCTTTATACAGACTAGCCTTTTGTGAAACAGGTTCATACCATTGTGATTGACTTTTAATTGCCCTAATATGACGTGGAGGGACAAGCAATAAATTCTCAATAAAACCCACATCCTGTGGCAGTGACAGAAGGAAACTATTGGAAGGTTTGCTGCAAGCTCTCATTGCAAGAAATTGGCTTTGGCAATAGTGCCACCTACAGTGACCCCAGATGTCTATTGAGTAATTTAATATCATCTTCAAATACGACAAGACAGCTTGGAACAATGCATTTTCTCATTTCCAGTGACCTTGAACTTATGTGATGAGACAACCTGAAATATCCACAAGACAAAATGAAAATCTAACGACCATTCTACTGAAAATGTTCTGTTCCTAACCTAGAAATTAATGACAAGAATTATATCAACTTGCATGCAATATCACGTCATACACGTTGCTGAAATCATCCTCAGCTATATTTTAAAAAATCAAGCTATTTATGCTTCCACTTTATCTAAAAGGTAAAAGTATTCCAGAATTATCAAAGGAGAAATGCCAAAACAAAGTTATAGTTCCAGCCTCTGATCTCACCCCTCACAACAGGTAGATGGGAGAAACTGAGGGAAAGAGGGAGGGTTAGACAGAATATTCCTCCTTTCATGTATGCTTAGCTTCTGGGTTCACTGAGTTCAGTCACTATAACACACTAAGTTACTTCATTCTGAAAAAAACAAAACCATTGAGTGATTTTCATCTTTTTCTTTTTTATCCTTTCTTTTGCTGTAACACATCAAAAAAGTGATTGAGGAATCTGATCCATTTTCTTCATTCTAGTAATTTTCTAGCAGGTTTCCCTCTAACTCTACAATCCCAACCTATAGTCATCCAATTCAGTTACTGTTGAGAGATTGCACAAAATATACTGCATAGGCTGATGCCATCATGCAGAGGGGTGAGGGTCCGGTTGATGAGCCAGTTGCTGCTAGTCTTCTGAATCAGGAAATATCCAGCACAGGTAAGGTTTCTGAGTCAAATCATGGTCATTTGGCATTTAAGTCATGAAATGTATGATCAACCACTGGAGAACCTGACTCAGAACGTGCTGTGCATAGTGGGTTTGATTGGGTTCTCTGCACTATTTGCAGCCTTGTGGTGGGCAGATGCAATGCAATAATATCAATCCTGCAATATGATGCCATTAAAAAAGTGATCTGCAGTGGAATGCCTTCCATAGGAGACAATGTAAACCAAAATGTACTTATTATTGCTATCACAATTGGACAAGGCAATCTTAGGAATTCATTGACTTGATTGATACCACCTGGTTACCTTCTTCTCTATCATGCCCATCAAGAGAGTTCACTGTAAGTGACCACAGATTTGGACCTACATATGCGACACAAAAACTAAAGAGAACAAGTCATACTTACATTTGGGCAAAGCTGGTCATGTGATATGTGAGCCATTAAGATAGATGGTTGCCATTTAAGTATATGCAACCTGTGATATAGAGGAATTAATATGTTTGATGCAGGTATTGGGATTTCTCTAGAAAGTTGGGCTTTTGGTCTAAGGAAAACAGTAGATGCACAATTACAGCTTCCTTTAGCACTTTTGATGGGTAAGTTGATATGCTGTCACTTTGGCCTGTGAAGACAGGCATGGAAGTAAAACATGAAAGTCTGCAGTCACTAAGGTTGAATTAAAAACACGATGCTGGAGAAACTCAGAAAGTCAAACAGTGTACTTTATCTTCTTTGGCTTGGCTTCGCGGACGAAGATTTATGGAGGGGGTAAAAAGTCCACGTCAGCTGCAGGCTCGTTTGTGGCTGACCAGTCCGATGCGGGACAGGCAGACACGATTGCAGCGGTTGCAAGGGAAAATTGGTTGGTTGGGGTTGGGTGTTGGGTTTTTCCTCCTTTGCCTTTTGTCAGTGAGGTGGGCTCTGCGGTCTTCTTCAAAGGAGGCTGCTGCCCGCCA
Source organism: Narcine bancroftii (assembly GCF_036971445.1). Taxonomy (NCBI): domain Eukaryota; kingdom Metazoa; phylum Chordata; class Chondrichthyes; order Torpediniformes; family Narcinidae; genus Narcine; species Narcine bancroftii. The sequence goes on along the minus strand of NC_091476.1, from coordinate 20,441,407 downwards.
AACTGTGAGGCGCCAAGATGCACGGTTTGAGGCGTTATCAGCCCACTGGCGGTGGTCAATGTGGCAGGCACCAAGAGATTTCTTTAGGCAGTCCTTGTACCTTTTCTTTGGTGCACCTCTGTCACGGTGGCCAGTGGAGAGCTCGCCATATAATACGATCTTGGGAAGGCGATGGTCCTCCATTCTGGAGACGTGACCCATCCAGCGCAGCTGGATCTTCAGCAGCGTGGACTCGATGCTGTCGACCTCTGCCATCTCGAGTACCTCGACGTTAGGGGTGTGAGCGCTCCAATGGATGTTGAGGATGGAGCGGAGACAACGCTGGTGGAAGCGTTCTAGGAGCCGTAGGTGGTGCCGGTAGAGGACCCATGATTCGGAGCCGAACAGGAGTGTGGGTATGACAACGGCTCTGTATACGCTTATCTTTGTGAGGTTTTTCAGTTGGTTGTTTTTCCAGACTCTTTTGTGTAGTCTTCCAAAGGCGCTATTTGCCTTGGCGAGTCTGTTGTCTATCTCATTGTCGATCCTTGCATCTGATGAAATGGTGCAGCCGAGATAGGTAAACTGGTTGACCGTTTTGAGTTTTGTGTGCCCGATGGAGATGTGGGGGGGCTGGTAGTCATGGTGGGGAGCTGGCTGATGGAGGACCTCAGTTTTCTTCAGGCTGACTTCCAGGCCAAAGATAAATATACATAACCAGTGTTTCAAGCTTGAGCCCTTCATCAAGGTATGGAAAAATGTTGGGTGGCATCTGAACAAATTGGTAGGGGGGGGTGGAAGTTAACAGGTAGATAAGGGAGCAAGCAGGGAGAGGAGGGACGGCTCAGTGAAAGGAGAGGGAAGGGGTGGAGAGCTAAAGAAAAGAAGAAAAGGGGAAAGGGTGCGGACTCGAAAGGCCAACATGGCCTGTTTCCGCTCCGTAAATGGTTAGATGGTTATATGGAAGTGAGGGAGAATAGAGAAAATGTTAGTAGAAACTGGAGAAGTTGATGTTAATGCCATCTGGTTGGAGAGTGCCCAGACAGAAAATCAGGTGTAGTTCCTCCAATTTACAGATGGTCTTGGTGGGATAGTACATGAGGCCATGGACAGACATATGAGTATGGGAGTGTGACGCAGAATTGAAATGGGTGGCCACTGGGAGATCCCAGCCACTGATGCAGACAGAGTGAAGGTCCTCAACAACGCGATCTCCCAGTCTGCACCCAGTATCTCTGATGCAGAGAAAACAGGTATGGAATCCAACATTCCTCAAACAATCCACATTCAAGCTTTCATAAGAATCTTTAAAAGTATGAATCCAATAAAGAATGCTCTTTCAAATGAACCCAGTTCAGCAAAATAAAAAATTGGTAAAGGTTGAGTTTAATGTGAGTGTGACATTTTTCATACAAAGCACATTAATCTGAGTACGATAAAAGAATTAGGCCCAGGCCAAATTGTTTTGTACTAAAAGAGCAGTATTATACTGTGAACATTTCACTGATGCAGGTCCCTCCTCTTTAATTGGCACCTACATTCCATGATAATGTTCCAATACATAATTGTGTGCAATGGAATTGGACATGCATAAAAAGACAGGCCTTTGGACACATTGCACTGAAGCTGTGATGCTGCTGTGAGCAAATCAAAAGTGAATGTGGGGTGAGGAGGGGTGGGAAGAGAGTTCTGGATGATGGGAGATTGGCAGAACAGTTTAAAATTAAAAATAAAAATTAACAAAAGAATTTAGGCCTCTAATTTTATGCTGATGGAGCAGAAAAGGCAGCATCTGTTTGAACTTTGGAGAAGCAAATCTCATCAGGTAAGCATACTTTTGCTTGAGTGATCTACACGGTTGGCAAATCAGTCTTAACATGTTGAATCTTGTTTGTTGCCACTGCACATATTTAGACACCCTTGTGCATGAACAGATGATGTGCATGATGAATTATGAATGCAGACTAAAAATAGCAATCCATACCACCTGCACATTAGGGTAAACATAATAGGCTTTTTGCTTAAATGCATTGCATTATGCAATAGAATTTATAGGCAACTCAAGGCCTTGTACCTGACGGAAAAGGAACCAACAAGAGACTAAAATCTCAATGATACTATCTCCTCCAGATCAAAAGTGACTGGGCAGCATTTTAATGAGTGCTTAGGCTACATGTGCAACCTTTGGTCCAGGAAGGCAACTACCTCGCCTAATGATGTCATTCACACCCCAGAGGGAGTTGAAAATGCAATTTCATGTTTTGAAGCTATTTCCATCTTAACTAGAGAAATTTGCCAGCATGCATGAATGTTGTTTTCTAAAAACAGGTCATAAATGTACAGTTCTGGTGAGATAGCATTAAAAAAATAAATATATATAGGCATATCCTCAAGAACTAAATGCATCGTTTATAAGATGTAGAAGATGTTTGCTGTCAGAAATTGTGATTGTATTTAACATCCTTCAACAGGAGGTGATCTATTGAGAGCACTACCTCTGTTATTTGTCTTTGCAAGCAGCAATACAAAAGAGTCCATTGACACAGACAGTAATCCAATGCAAAGGCAATAGAGAATGAAATTCATAAGTAGAGTGGTTATAATGGCTCATGGTGGCTTTGACAGATTCATTGGCAATCTTGAGATATAGAAGCAGACTAAACCATTTACCCTTTACATGGAATGAGAGAGAATGCTTCTAAGAGTAAAGAAATTATTGAAGCCAGAGGTGTAGACACAGAATAGAAAAAGATAGCCATACACAAGAAGGCAATGTTGTTGTGGTGGTCGGGTCAGAGACATAGGAAATTCTGGTGACTCCCAAATTCATCAAGACTACAGTGCAAACCTTGAATAGACTTTCCTTTATCTCAAACATTTGAGAACTACCTATTTGGTATGTGCAACAAGCAGCAGAGAAAAGAGTTTGAGATAAAATTTCATACTTTTCAGATCAGATGATGCAGGAGCACATAGTGAATATTAGATATTCTGGAGTAAACATGCAGGAAGCAGACTATTTTAGAAGCCAGCATCGCAAAGTAGTCCTTAAAAGAGAGGCAATTTCACTCAGGGCATGACTGTAAGGTGCAAGCAGAAAACAGCCCACAGTTATTATAAAGGCTTCTGAGTATCCAATGTTGAAGATCATATACTAAACAGGTAACGGGGTAAGGTATACTATATAGGAATATGTCCATGAAGGTAGTGACTCTGATAAAGACAGCTGTCCCCATTTGCCTCTGATTCCATGGTTTATGTATGGAGAGGTCTCACTTGGGTTCTGAATACAGAGTGGAATTGGATAAGAAGGAGTAGAAATAGAAATGCTGATTGAAGGAAGCAACAATAAGCATGTGCATCAATGCTGAACCGTAAATTTGTTAGAGACCAGAATATACAGATGAAATAATTCAACCACATTCCAATGAGATGGATTAAAATGATATTGGACACATAAGCAGGAAAGCCACTTGGACTATGGGTAAGTATTGGGTTGCTGATCGAGACAGACTTCCATCATGATAATAAGGAGGTTTTATTCTACTGTGCAAAATAACCTGGAGCCAGTACAAAATAGGCTATCATACACTGACATCCCAGATTACCGTTTCTGGAGCCCTGAAACATTTTCTAGTCATCAAAATCCAAAGGATAGATATAATGTTTGAAAAGAGATTACAGGAAAAAAGGTTTATCCGATCTTAAAGCCATTTATGACTTAAACCTGCCAATAGCAAATGGATAGGCAATCGATTAAAGTCAACAATGAGTTAATATTGCACAAAACATCTGTTCCCTTCATACTGACAAGCTTCTGCCCAATCAATTAAACTTGTCTCAGTGTCATGGTACTGAGTTAGTCAGAGAGTCTTGTTCTTTTCAGCCAGGATGGACATGACTGAGAGGGAGAAGTGATCTTATCAGTTAAGAAAAGATATCAATTGCACTCTAGAAGAGACAAGAAAACATTAAAATTAAACTGCGACAGAGAATTTACAGGCCACAGAATAAAACTAGCGAAAAGCAAATTTAACACTGATGCAAAATGCCTTTCTTTAAATAGCAGGGAAAATATAGCAAACAATTGGGGTAGTAGTGGTAAAGCCTTGACTGAACAGAGATTGAGAGATCGCTTCATTCAGCACCTTAGCTCCATCCCATTCCCATGCAGACATGTTTGTACATGGTCTCATTCTGAGACCACCCACAAAATGGAGGAACAACACCTCACATTCTGTCTGGCATTAACATTGACTTCTCTGGATTCTGTTAGTTTCCCCCCCACTCCCCCATTCCTATTTCATTTTTTCCTCTGGCTGTCTCTCTTTCCCTTTCCTTCTGTTTCCTTTCCTCCAATTCTGGATTCACAGCACCACTCCTCTGATCAATTCTCTCCTTTCCTCCCTCTTCCCTTCTCCCCATCCTTTTTTTTCAGGCCCCTGTCTGCTTTTTGCTCATACCTTGGCGAAGGTCTGAGACCTGAAATGTTGTTTATATATCTTTACCTCCTATGGACTTTGCGAGATCTGCTGAGTTCCTCCAGCAGTTTTGTGTTTTTACTAGAATGACTAATTTGTAGGCCTGTGAATTCAGAATACCTTTCTCTTGCTATTACCTTGGATAGTGGTCTCAATTCACATGATATAAATCACTGCAGAAAATCATTTTTCTGCATTCCTACACATGGAACCATTAGTACATCCAAAATTTTTATATGTACTTGACCTGTCAGTGAAGTGATGCATTACATACCTCTTATCTATCCTAACTAGTTAATTAATTAATTTTCAATTGTTAAATTAGGGAGGCACAGTTGGTGTAGTGGTTAATGCAACACCTTTACAGCGCCAGTGATCAGAACTGGACCTGGGTTCGAATCCCGTGCTGTCTGTAAACGGTTTGTACGTTCCCCCCCATGTCTGCATGGGTTTTCTCTGGGGACTCTGGTTTCCTCCCACCCTTCAAAATGCACAGGGGTGTAGGTTAATGGGGTGTAAATTGGGTGGCACGGACTCGTAGGGCTGATTTGGCCTGTTACAGTGCTATATGTCTAAACTTTTAAAAATTAAAATCTCAGTTAAGGGACTTTCTTTACTTCTTTTTCTCCTTTGTTAGCAGTGCCATGCTCATGACAACTCAATTTGCAGCAATAATTATTTGCAAACAATAATTAAAATATATCATGTACATTACATTTGTAAAGGAACCTTGAATTTCTCAAGTATCAGCCAGCCCTATTGCTGATAATCAATGTGTATATCATTTATACAGGCCCGGAAGATCAAAACCTGTTGATCTGATTCTTTACACTGATGCATAACTATTGTCACAAAGATTGTTTCTGAAAAAGATAGATACCATTGGCACTTCTTACTACTTATTCTGAATAGATTTTGGGATAAAGGATCAGAGATGATGTTAGGAAACTAGAGTGAAAGAAGGGCATGAAACCTATTCAAGAGTTAATCAGCCTAAAACGAATCATTCCTCTCACTCATTTTAAGAAATAGTTGCCTATTCTTCCAAGGGTAGTTTGTTATCTACTCTTGACCCTTTACCCACTTGATGAATTATGTTAAAATTGGGTAGATTTCTATGCTCTTTGGTGGGGGTCTCTGTATAATTATGACAAGCAAATTCTCATTGGTATCTGAAGCATTAAAATAGTAGGTATTCAAAGTAGGTATTCAACTAACACTGGGGCACTGTGATTTACGGTATGTTCAGCACCATTTTACTTTTCTAATACATTGAGCAGCAGATACACTAAACCTGCACTGATCTTCTGGAATGCCAATGGAATTAATTTTTCTGGGAACTAATTTTGTGGTAATAACACTGGACAATGAAGATTTTGCTTTCCTGAACAGTGTATTTTATGGATTTTGGGCGGCTGATCAAGAAAATCACCTAAAAATTTTCTATTCACATACCATCTTTTAATATATAACCTATTTTTTGTGATTTCCTGTCATTTTTAAAATTTACTTCAAGCAGACAAAACCACGAAGTGCAACGTGTCATTGAAAATTCATTTTCTGCATTTGCACTTGAACGTCTTCCCTGCTGATCTTGGGGAAGTCAATGATGAACAAGGTGAAAGGTTTCACCAGGACATTGCGACCATGGAAGAGCGGTATCAGGGCAATTGGAATTCCTCAATGCGGGCCGACTATAGTTGGACACGGACACGAGAGGCATCAGATGCTGAGTACAAACAAAAATCACCAGCAAAACACTTTTAGGTCAGTTGAACTAACACAATAGGTCAGCCTCAATATGCAATTAAACATGTTAAATTCAATGAAAGTTAATTTAATGTTTCTCCAACTTCCTACACGATACAGCAAATCTGAAATTAATTTTGTGTTTTATCTGGAAGTTGTTCATCATAATCCCCATTTTTTTTCAGGAAGAAAACCTTTTGAAAAAAATTGTTCAGTGTAATCAGTACAAAAATTCAGCTTAAGAAGATCTAAGATTGCAACAGATCACAAGACTGGCTTGGATGGTTTATTGTAATGACAATTTGTTAGTGCCCCTTTGAACACAAGATGAAGAAAATGTCCGTCTGTCCTCGCAACATTCCCAAATGCAGTTGTCTTTTTTCATCTTTTCACAGTGAATTTTAATAACAAAGCAATTTTAAAGTACTTACATAAGGTCCACTATCAAGGGAATCAGCGTTCACAATAATGGGAGGAGGGTTTGCCTGTAAAAAAAATAAAAAAAATGTTTTGGCTCTACTGTAAATGACTATCAGTTTATAGAACTCTAACCAGTCATCTAAATAAGTAATGATATTGCTTTAATGTTTAATGCTGAAATGTACAACAAATGAGTGTAACCTCACACCACAGAGTGGCACTCTTTCAAGCACCAAGAATCAATCAGATGTAGAGAAAGGCAGAAAATATCTCGCAGCAGATAAACAGCTCCAATTTTCACACACTAAAGGTGAATCATGCTGTCAATACCTCTAAACAAATTAGCATCCTATATTTGAAATACGTTGTTCAACTTTACATGTCTATAAGATCCAGTACTTTGAATATTAAATTAAGCTCACACTGATGGGCTACACCAGTGGTTCTCAACCTTTTTCTTTCCACTCACATACCAATTTAAGTAATCCCTATGCCATCGGGATTGCTTAAGGTGGTACATGAGTGGGAAGGGAAGGTTAAGAATCACTGCTCTTGACCCAATTGCTACTGAAATATTTTGCTTGAGAAAAATTGTCATCGGCCCATTTCCTTTGGTGTTATGAAACTGTGCACATAACGAGTCAATTGGGTACAATTAAAACAGTGGTTTACAAACTTTTTCTTTCTACCCACATACCACCTTAAGCAATTCCTTACTAATCACAGAGCACCTATGGCATAGTGAATACTTAGTGATATGTGAGTGGAAAGAAAAAGGTTGAGAATCACTCAGCTACACAATGGCACAACAATTAGTGCTGGTGCCTCACTGCTCTACAGATCCTGACTTTGTGTGTGATCTGAGTGGAATTTGCATCTTAGAGCAACCCTTTGATTTCTATCTCAGATGACAAAACAAAACTAGGAAGAATGGCAGACACAACGCATTCCTCACTGACAAACTCAAATGTATTTTATGCTTGTTTGGAACAGAAGGCCTCATCATTACCTTCAATGCCCCCAAGAATATCAATATCACATCCAAGGTCACTGCCACAAAAGAAGTGTCATGTCCCTCCCAAGAAACCACACAACCTGGAGAATGTATTCACATTCATCTTTAATCTCTCCTTGCTACAAGCTGAAGTTCCCACCTGCTTTAAGAAGCCCACAATCCCAGAACAATGTGCCTCAACAATTATCATCTGATGGTGCTGACATCCTTATAAAGTGCTTCAAGGGTCATAGCCCACATTATTTCCAGTCTACTAACCAGCCTTGATGCACTACAATTTGCCTACCATTGCAAAACATCACAGAAGATGCCATCTCTTTCAGCCTTCACTATATCCTAGACATCTTGACAAGGACATTTATGACCAACTCCTTTTCATGGACTACAGCTCTGCTTTCAATAGTATAGTACCAAACGAATTCATCCCAAAACCCCAAGAAAGAGGCATCAACACCCCCTTGACAAATAGATCCTTGATTTCCTGACCTGTAGACACACAAGCACAATAATCCTGAACACCAATGATCCACAAGGCTGCATACATATCCCCTTACTCTACTCTCTGTACACTCCCAACTATGTGGCTAAAGAATATTCTAATTCCATCTATAAGTTTACTGGTGACTCCACTGTTACAGGCTGGATCTTAAACAATGACAAGGAAATATAGGAAGGAAAAAGTTCAGTGGCATGCCATCAAGACAACAATCTCTCCTTTAAAGTCAGCAAAATTAAGGAATTAATCGTTGATTTCAGGAAATGGAGTGGAGTACATGTCCCAGTAAATATCAACAATATTGAGGTGGAGCTGGGGAGAGATTCATGTTATTAGGGGTATATGTCACCAACAATTCATCCTGGATTAATCATGGTGCTACAACAAGAAGGTGCCCCTGAGACTCTACTTAAAAGCCTGAGGAAATTTGGCATGTCCCCAAGTTTTCTTACTAACTGTTACAAGTGTATCAGAGGAACTATCCTGTCCAGATGCATCACAGCCTGGTACCGGAATTGCTCCGCTCAAGACCACAAGAGCTTGCTATGGGTGGTAAATGCAGCAGACCATCATGAAAACGAACCTCCCTTCCACTGACTCAGTCTATGATGCTAAAATAATAAAGGACCAATCCCACCTCATTCTCCCCCACTTGCACCATTCAGAAAATATACACTCTCCATACTCTTCACTATTTGATGAGTGTCACACTACTCCCTACACTTATTTATTTGTTTGTGTGTTACTATTACACTACCTGCTGTTTGAATTGAATTACCTGGATAGCATGCAAAATGAAACTTCTCACCCTATTTTGGTACACATAGCAAAGATGCAACTCGACTGTCTCTGTCACCAAATGGATTTTCCCTCGGAGCCTCTGGCTTCCTCCCACATGCCAAAAGGAATACTGATTGTCATGGTAATTGGCTGTTGTAAATCACTCCTAGTGTAGGTGGGCGACAGGAAAATCAGTGTGGTAGGGGTGAATTGAAGAGATGCAAGAGATATATTGAAGATTAGCACAGAAATGCACATCATAGTTGGTGTAGATGCAGTGTGCCGAATGTATTCCATGTTATATGTTGTGATGTGCTGTGTTGGAAAGAAAGTTTATTCTTTTTGATGGCCCTAGTAAGTAGCCCATTGAAAGCCGTGGAGAAGCAGTAGAATTCCAATATCACCCCTGGAGTCTGAATAATATCACAGCTAATCTGACCTTGATTTCCACTCCATGGCCTGTTGATTATAACCTTTTATGACACCCTTGCAGACTGAAAATCTGTTTAGGCTAGTCTTGAATATATTTAATACTTCATCTTTCTGGGGTAGAGTATTCCAAAGATCCACAATCCTTTGTGAAATCCCCTTTATCCTTATCTTCCCTTATTCTGAAACTATGACCCTTCGTTTGATTTTTCCCACAAGGGAAAATGGTCCTTTTATCATCAACCTTATGATGATGTGCTTCAATAAGATCACTCCATCCTCTGAAACACAAATATAAATACGGCCAAGCTATTCAAAACTTATTGATAGAACTACCCCTTCACCTAGGAGTCAACAATGAAATTTTGGTGTCAGCCTCTCAGGTTCATTTAAATAGACTATTAGGATCATCTGTGCATTCACTTATGCCACCTGCCCAAAGGGATTAAAACTTAGGATTTTCCCTTAGTGATTTCCAACCCAGGTGCTAGCAAGTGATCAACACTTTCGAAGAATGTTTGTAGGGAGCCCATTGATAGTTTTAAGGACTTAGCCTCATTAATTTGCTGCCTGTTGAATTCCCAACCAAAGCAGTTTGGAAATTGGTGGGAAGTAGTTTTCAGACCACAAAATTAAGCAATACTAAGGACTGAAGTGATATGTGTTTCTAGTGATGTGGTGATTTTTTTTTAATGGGGTGGGGTGGGGGTGGGGGGAGAATAATTCTTGAGGCAAAGGAGGTTCTTGTGAGGACTGGATGGGCTCTCCCATGAAGCAGAAGCTGCATTAGGTGATTAGGAAAAACATAATTCCTCTCTGGGTTTGCATTTGAATTCTGATAATCTCTGTATGGTCCACATATTTGAACAAAGGTCAATGTCTTTCTATCCTACAGTGGTAAATTCCAGCCTATTCAAATTTGACTAGTGTGTGATGATGTATGCATTACGTTCTGCAGCAATGAAGTTTGAAAACTTGTCCAGATCTGGAACAATAACAACTTCAAGTCAAGATATCCTCCATGTTGCAGATTCTGCCTTTGGGAAGTGTTTATTGCTGATAATTTACTCTTCTTTCCAAATGTCTTCTCACGTATATGTCATTGTATATTATCTAAAATAGAGATCACTTTTTTTTTCCTGCATTTTAAATGTGTTCTTTGCACTCAAAATTAAGTAGCGGAATCCCTCGCAAATTTCTACAGCTGCGGTGTAAAGTGTGCTGACTGGCTGCACCAATACCACTGAGCATACAGCCCAGGACATCACAGACAAACCCCTTCCAATAATAGAGACCAATGACAGGAAACACTGCTGTCTGAGAGTAGCAGCAATCATTAAGGATCCACACCACCCAGCACATGGTCTGTTCTTGCCTACCATCTGTAAAGAGGTATAGGTGCTACAAGACTCACATCTCCAGGTTCAGGAACACCTGCTATCCCTCCACCATCAGACTCCTTAACAACAAATAATAAATCAAAATATATCTAAATACATTATTTCCAAATATGGTGACCACTTATTAACCAAAAAAGAATAATTATCATGCAGATTATATGTATTTTTTTCCATAACAATACAAGCTTTCAATGCATTATGCCATCGCATTATATTAATCGCTATGTTATCTTTCCATGTACTTGCTACATATTTTCGAGCTACAGACAATGTTAAATATGCAAATGCAATTTGAAATTTATCCAACCCTAATCCCTTTAAAGGAATCATATAACCCATTAAAAAATAGATGCATCTAATTTTATCTTAAAGTTATATAATATTTCCAAAATTAACTTAATTTCTTCACAGATTGGTTGTATATGCACACAAGGCCAAACAGCATGTAAAAAAGTTCCAGTACATACACCATATCTAAAACAAGAGTCCGAATTACTAAAACCATATTTTTTCAATTTCTCTGGGGTTAAATACAACTGATGTAAAAAGTTATAATTATCCATTCCATACTGCACATTCGTCAATTTAGTAATACTATCATGACACGTATCTGCCCAAGTAGTCTTCAGGAAAAACAAAAACTAAATAATTTTCCCATTTAAGCTTAGACTTCTCCCATTCTGGTTTATCCATATTGTCTTGTAATACTTGGTAGACAACAGAAATTTAACCCCTTTTTGGTATAGAAGGAATCAAAGACTTGAATTCCATCAATACAGGTAAAATCATCTCTCTTCCATGCATATTTTTCACCAAAGCTTGAAGTTGATAATAAACAAATAAAGAATTTTCAGCAATATTAAAACGCTCTTTCAATTGATTAAAAGAAAGAAACTGTCCTTCTGCAAAACAATCCTGTAACGTTTTTATACCCTTAGAGTCCCAGCTCTTTAAATGACTATTAAACATTGAAAAAGAAATAAGCTGATTGTTATATAGTTGAGTTAAAATTGACAATTTACCTTTTGATCCTAAAATGTTTTTTTAGTCCATAGCTTTAATAGATGTTTTACTATCAGAATATTATATTCCCTCAACAAATTTACATTCCATCGAAATATAAATTGATACACCTCAACTTCAGAAATACAAGCCATCTCAACTTTAGCCCAACTCGGGGGTTGGTCCAAATCCATCAGCCCACCTAACGCATACTTCCAAGTAAGTTTATATAATGCTACCCGCGGTAATTTACCTTTCCATAAAAATTCTCTCATGACTTTATTTAAATCATGAAAAAAATCCCTTTGAAAGAGAACACGGTATTGATTGAAATAAATATTGAATACGAGGAAAGATATTCATCTTAATACAATGAACTCGACCAATTAAAGTTAACGGAAGATCTTTCCACTTAATTAAATCTGCTTTAATCTTTTTTAATAAAGGAACATAATTTAACCTATATAAAGATTGATACTCAGTATTTACAATTATTCCTAAATATTTAATTTTATCAGACCATTTCAGTTTTATAATGTTTCTATACTCTGAATAGTCTCCTTCTCCGACTGGCAAAATTTCACTCTTGACCCAATTAACTTTATATCCAGATAATGTTCCATATTGTAATAAACATTCCTGCAAATGTGGCAATGACTGTTCTGGGCTTGTTAAATATATCAAAACATTGTCTGCAAATAAATTAATCTTATACTCTTCATCCATAACTCTCATCCCTCTTATCTGTTCATTCTGTCTTATTGTTTGAGCTAATGGTTCAATAGCCAATGCAAACAGGGCTGGTGACAATGGACAACCTTGTCAAGTTGAACGCGTCAATTTAAACAATGATGAAACTTGACCATTTGTCACCACCCTAGCAATTGGGTTCATATATAAAGCTTTAACCCAACCAATTAAAAAAAGGGTTAAATTTAAACTTCTCCAATACTTTAAATAAAAAAATCCCATTCGACCCTATCAAAGGCTTTTTCCGTGTCAAGCTGTCACTATGCATTGACCAAACTAATCAATCGAAGAATATTATCTGAAGCATTTCTATTTTTAATAAAATCTGTTTCATCAACATGTATCAATTTAGGTAAATACTTGGCAAGTCAATTTGATAACACTTTTGCTATAATTTTATAATATCATTCAATAAAGAAATAGGTCTATACAAAGACACTTTCAATGGGTCTCTACCTTTTTTTGGGATTACAGTAATTAAAGCACCATAGCAAGATTCTGGTAACTCATGCTGTTCAGTCACTTGTTGTAATACCTCCTCAAACACTGAAGATAAATCTTCATAAAAAGTTTTATAAAATTCCACCGAAAACCCATCGTAACCTGGTGACTTCCCATTGGGCATCTCCAACAGGGCCACCTTAATCTCTAATTCCAGATCCATAACATCCTCCACGTCTAATGCTGATAATGTTAACTTAGATAAATAAAAATCAATAGAACCACTATCCTGTTTCCCCTCAGAAGTATATAATATTTTTTTATAAAATGAATAAAACTGGTCATTAATTTCCTGAGGTTTATAGGTAACTATTGAATTCTTTTTTACAGCATTAAATGTCCGTAAAACCTGTTCCATCTTTAACTGCCATGCAAGTACCTTTATGTGCCCTCTCACCCAACTCATAGTAACGCTGCTTAGATCGATTAATTAAATGTTCAAATTGATAAGTCTGCAACGTATTATAACACAATTTCAGTTTAGTCAAAGCCACTTTTTAAAATCTTCTGTAACTACCTTCTCAAATTCCTTCTCCAATTCAATAATTTGCTTTTCTAATTCTAAACTTTCTGCCATATACTGCTTCTTAAACTTTAGTGGTATAGCTAATAATCTGTCCTCTTAAGTAAGCTTATAATGCATCCCATAACACAAAATGACTTTCTACTGAATTAGCATTCTCAGTCAAAAACAAAGTAATCTGTTCTTTAACAAAGGTAACAAACTCTGTTTTTTTCAACAACATTGTGTTAATTCTCCATCTATAAGATGGAGAACTTATGCAAGAAAAGAATAATAAAGAATGATCTGATATAACCCTACTTTTATATTCCGCCTGTAGTACCCTTCCTTATAAATGTGCCGATACTAAAAAAAAGCTATTCTATAAAATGAATCATGTCGAGACGAGTAAAAAGAAAAATCCTTCTCTGTAGGATTAATCCTTCTCCAAATATCTACCAAATTTAAATCCTTCATCAAGGCTCCAATTTGTATCACCATCTTAGATTTCTTTATACTTTTTGGGGATCTATCCAGCAAAGGATCCAAGACACAATTAAAATCTCCCCCAACTAAAATATTTTCATTAGCTTGATTTAATAACAAAAAAGCATCTGAAATAAAACATTCATCATCCACATTAGGTGCATAAACATTAAGCAAAGTCCAAGATTCAGTAAAAATTTTACAATTCACCCTTAAAATCCTTCCATAGATTGCAATTCAAAAGGCAAATTCTTATGAATTAGAATTGCTACACCCCTTGCCTTAGAATTAAATGAAGAAAAAAAACAAGTCCAACCCAATCTCTCTTCAATTTCAAATGTTCTTTTTCAGTCAAATGTGCTTCTTGTAAAAAGGAAATATCAATTTTCATTTTCTTGATATAAGCCAAAACTCGCTTGCGCTTAATCGGATTATTTAATCCCTGAACATTAAAAGTTGCAAATTTCAAATTAGACATCCTTATAAACTAACAATATAATCATTTATTACAAAATATCATTCCCTGATAGTAACTTAAAACCACTTTCCCTCCCCTAAATATTTTATTAAATAAAAAAAATTAATTATTGACCAAAAAAAAAGACTACCCAAAGGTAGTAACACCCTAAAAAACTGGGTATGGTAAACCCCACTAGTGGCAGATGACTATCAAAGATTTCAGTGCTATGCACCCCCCCAGCCAGAAATACATCATTCACATCAATACAATCCAGTACTGTAAATATATTCAACCCAATGACTCCATTCCCAATGATTGTTCCAGATCTTCAATGTCAATAAGACTTTGTGGTAAAACTCCCTTCTTTCCATTTTTCCCATTCTTCCCATTTCCATTCTTTTTAGGCGATGGTGGCAAAACTCTTTCATGTCCTCGTAAATCCGGTAATGGATTAGCAAAAATTAATGCATCATGGTCATTCTCAAAAAAATGAGATTAAAAGTTGCCATAAAAGACTTTTAACACAGCAGGGTATCGAAAAGAAAATTTATAACCCTTCCGCCACAGTACTTCTTTAGCCGAATTAAATTCTTGTCGTCGCCTAATAATTTCCTGGCTCAAATCTGCGTTAAAAAATACTCTGTTATTTTGAGTCACCATTGGAGATTGACTTTGTCGTGCCTTCTGTCCCGTCAACCGTAATATCATTTCTCAGTCCTGATAGTTCAGGCAACGAACTAAGACCACCTGTGGCGGTTGTCCCTGTAACGGTGTCTTTCGTAGCACTCGATGTGCCCTCTCCAATACTAAACCTTCAGAAAAAAACACTTTGCCCAACACCTCGGGAATCCAATTCTTGAACCATTTTATTGGATCAGACCCTTCAATGTCTTCTGAGAGACCCACAATTTTTACATTATTTCTCCGACTTTGATTTTCCAATGAATCCATTTTTTTTCCAGTAAGTCTTTCTTCTGGATTCCCCAATCCACAAACGAATCTTCCACTTTCTCCATTTTTTCCTTATTACGTTCAACTTGAATTTTACATTCAGAAAAAGCTGTTTCTATTTTTTTTTTAATTTCTTGCGCTGTATCCACTGATTTAATACATTTACTGACATCCCTCTTAACTGTAGATACATCTTCAGACATATTAGATATTTTAGTTGTCACATCCAGAAATCCTTGAGTCATTTGTTTAAACTTATTGTCCATTTGATAGGCAATCCCTTCCAAGACTGTGCAAACAGACTCCATTCCAGATTCCAGTTCAACATTTTGAGGCCTACCTTCTCTAGAATCCACCTCCAATTGTTCCCGTGAACTGCTCGTTAAAGTCTTCCTCTTCTTCCAACGTTGTCGGTCCCTTCCCGATGCGGCTGTGGGTCTGCACACCCGACAGCGGCATCCCAACCACATCGGGATGCCACTGCTCGGGTCCCCTCCACAGTCCACATGCGGTCCAGTAGCTCACGGACCCTTGAAGCACTGCGCATGCCTGGTAAGGCCAAGGACTGTGCAGAGTTGGCTTCCGATGCCATTCTGCGTGTCCTCGGCCCACCTGACGGCAGCCCGGGCTCAAGGGCTCTTCTCTCAGCTGGGTCACCCGCGCACCCGACATCGCGAACACGCGGATTGACTCAGGCCAAGCTCGTCATCTGCCAGTGCCATCTTGTGGAGACAAGATCGGCGTCGGTGTAATACTCAGCCTGGCAGGAGTTCTCTGTGCCTTGGAGGTTCCAAACGACAATTCCATGGCTTCAGTTGAACAGGTAGGCCTCAATTCTTCAGCACTTTTAAAAGGTAATTTCTTCTGTAGTTGAACTTTCGTTTTTTTAACATTAGTCGCCATTGTGACCCACTAACGTTCCCAAAAATAAAGATACAACCTTTAATCACTTATATAAACTTTAAAGACGGGTGCTTAAAAATCTGGCTAAGTAAGGGTGGGATCGCATGTCTGCGCTCTACGCCATCTTGCCACGCCCCCCCAAGGATTCTATTCCTAAGTGTAGTTAGCTTTCACACAGATAAGCAAAAAAATTACCCAGATGCATAGGTTGAATTCTCAAAAAGATTCTTCTTCTTGCACACAATTTCCAGCTGTGATGTGTAAGCTAATGCATTACCTGTCAGAATCTCTCTGTAAAGCTCCCTATAGAGTGAGAAAACAGTCATAACAGTTTCAAACTTTAAATTCTTCAGTTCCCAGAGGTTTCATTTAATAATTCCCTAAAATCTCTGATCTAGAATTGACCACATTAAGAATCATGGTTATAATCAAGCTTGGTGAAACAATCATTTTTTAAAATTTATTCATCTTAACTAGGCATGGATTACTGGGAAGGACAAAATTTATTGCCCAGTTCTAAATAGCCTTGAAAAAAAAGGCAATGATCCACTTTCTTGAACTGGTGATTGCAGTGCACTTTGTAGTTGGTGCATCCATCTGGTGGATGGAACTAATTAGATGTTGGACAGTAATCAAGAAAGCTCTTTGTCCTGGATGATGTCAAGGTGATGGACTATTGTTTGAGCTCTGCTCATTCCAAGCAATTGGAGGGCATTCCATTATACTTCTGACCAGAACAGAGATTAAATCAGTTGCTTCATGCTAATCAGCCTTGAATCGCTCATTTAGGCAAAGCACTGATTCGATTGGTCTCGTGGAGTTTCTGATGGCCCTAAGGATATAATGACAATGGGATATTTAGCAATGGCATTGCTGAATGAATGTAAAGTTTAGGTCAGTTGTTCTCAACCTTTTTTTTATGCACTCAAGTACCACCTTAAGTAATCGCTTACTAACCACAGAGCATCCTGGTATAGGTACTCTGTGGTTAGTAAAGGATTATGGTATGTGAGTCAAATTTTGGAAGACTACACAAAAGAGTCTGGAAAAACAACCAACTGAAAAACCTCACAAAGATAAGCGTATACAGAGCCGTTGTCATACCCACACTCCTGTTCGGCTCCGAATCATGGGTCCTCTACCGGCACCACCTACGGCTCCTAGAACGCTTCCACCAGCGTTGTCTCCGCTCCATCCTCAACATCCATTGGAGCGCTTACATCCCTAACGTCGAAGTACTCGAGATGGCAGAGGTCGACAGCATCGAGTCCACGCTGCTGAAGATCCAGCTGCGCTGGATGGGTCACGTCTCCAGAATGGAGGACCATCGCCTTCCCAAGATCGTGTTATATGGCGAGCTCTCCACTGGCCACCGTGACAGAGGTGCACCAAAGAAAAGGTACAAGGACTGCCTAAAGAAATCTCTTGGTGCCTGCCACATTGACCACCGCCAGTGGGCTGATAACGCCTCAAACCGTGCATCTTGGCGCCTCACAGTTTGGCGGGCAGCAACCTCCTTTGAAGAAGACTGCAGAGCCCACCTCACTGACAAAAGGCAAAGGAGGAAAAACCCAACACCCAACCCCAACCAACCAATTTTCCCCTGCAACCGCTGCAATCGTGTCTGCCTGTCCCGCATCGGACTTGTCAGCCACAAACGAGCCTGCAGCTGACGTGGACTTTTTACCCCCTCCATAAATCTTCGTCCGCGAAGCCAAGCCAAAGAGAAGATGGTATGTGAGTGGATTAAAAAAAGGTTGATAACCACTTGTTTAGGCGATCAGACTTACACTTGTTGGGGACAGTATCCTGCAATAATAACCATAATTTTAGAATTTCTTGACATGATAACAACAGATAAAACCTTCCTTTGTTGCTTTCCATAATTTGTTTATATCAATATGCATATATTAAAAAATTATTTATAATAGCTTTCATTCACTTTTTCACATCCATTAATGGAAACCTTCATTATTCCATTCAGTGATTATTATTAACGCATTATGAATGTTCATTAACAAGACCAATATTCAAGCTGGCATCCATTAATCAATCATTCTAATCTCTAAAAGTCTTTCTGATATTCTGTAATGTCTCCTTTGTTAGATTTAAATAGTTTCTATTATAAAAAAAATCTAAATTATTCAGCTGGGGTAAGACTGTTTTTATTGGGCCCAATCAATTATCCCTATTTTAAATATTTGTCTCCTCATGGCTCAATTTTAAAATAATGATGGCCCAACCCATATTAATCATCTTACTCACGATACTAATCTATTTACAACAAACTTTTCCCAATAGAATATATATTTGTGAAAATTCTGAAGTGCATTATGTTACATTTTTGTCCTTATTTATGAATTTATGTTCTCATGATGTTGCTCCAACTATTTCTCCAATTTGATTCAGGTCTAAACTTCCTTCCACTCAATTCTTCTGATTTTGTTCCCTTTATACATCACTTCCTCCAGCGTCAGTATTAGTACAAGGAGATTCAGCTACTCTTTGCGACATCCACTCCAAGTATCTTTATCTTTCTTTGCAATTTAATTTTAGACCCTACTCCCAATTCATATCTTAGTCAGCTTCTAAAAAAAATTTGAGAATCAATTGTTTGGAAGAGGCCATTCAGCCCCTCCCGGCACGATCGGAATATTCTCATCAGTGCCTATTCTCTTTCTCACTCTCCCTGTTATTGCTTCTCTTCTAAGTATGTATCAACTCTTTTCCCTGATTCTTTTCCACTTACCTGCACTAAAGGGCAGTTTAGAGTTGCAAATGAACTCAGCACATCTTTGGAATGTGGAAGAAAGCCATGGAATCACAAGGAGAATCTTCTCTTCTAAGTATGTATCAACTCTTTTCCCTGATTCTTTTCCACTTACCTGCACTAAAGGGCAGTTTAGAGTTGCAAATGAACTCAGCACATCTTTGGAATGTGGGAGAAAGCCATGGAATCACAAGGAGAATGTTCAGGCTAACATGCCACCTGCTGAGAACTAGTGGAGGAAGGAATTAACACTATCAATCTGGACTAAGCACAGCAAACATTTTCTGATTACATAAACCTTTTGCTTCAGGATCAATCTCTGGGGCGTTCAGCTGCTGAACAGTGAAAGTATTTGCATCTGCGTCCTACGCTTCAGATCTGTTCATTATAGAAATGGAGTTGGAATGACTGCCACACAATATAGTGGAAATTGCTTGGGGAGTGTGGATATGAACATTCCAATCCTCAGAGATTACTGCATCACAAATGCAAATTCACATCAACTTTTGACGGTCACAAGGTCGTGTAATTATAGCTTCCGCTTTTCTTTCCAGATTGTCTTGTCATTATATGCTTTTAAAAGGACAGCTAGAACCTCCCACAGCTAACCTTACCTGATGCAAGATGCCAGCAGAATGAATTTATTCCAAGGCACTTGATTAATTTAACCCATTCAGCACCAACATTTAGATATGTATTCTCATATTTTTTCCATATTGTTTCCATCAGGTTCAGACACAAGAATGCTTGATATTTTTAGAAGTGCTTTAAAAATTTATCTTTAATGTTAATGATAAAGCATGTTAGAAGGCCTTTCTGGCCCAGGAATCTGATCACTGGGGGTTAATCACTCAGAGAACCTTTCCTGGACCTAACATGCTAATGTCATCATGAAGAAAGCACTTCATGTAGCGCCTCTTCAGGAGTTTGTGTAGGCTCGGTGTGGCATTAGAAACCTTGGCAAACTTCTACAAATGTGTAGGGGAAATTTTTCTGACTGCCTGTATCTTGGCCTGGTTATGGGGGCATTAATACCTTGGAGCAGAATGCCCTCAAAAGGTAGTGGACACAGCTCAGAACATCACAAGCAAAACTCTCCCCACCATCGAGGAAATCTACATGGAATGATGTCATGGAGAGTTGCAGAAATCATCGAGGATCAACACCACCCAAGGCATGGTCTATTCACTTTTCTGCCATCAAGAAAGTGGTATAGGTTCCACAAGACTCATATCACCGGGTTCAGGAACAGTTGCTACCCCTCCACCATCAGACTCCTAAGCAACAGACTTAATCAGAAGCCCCTTTCACGCTAGCACTTCAACCCAGTAATTAACAGCAATTTATTGGTTCGCATGTCAGTGTGAAGGCTCCCGAACTGGTATTGGGGCTCCAAATCAACCCAGGAATTAATTGCCTAGGGAGGGTGTATCGGCTCCCAATGTGAACGGTTGACCCGGTCAGCCCGGTCCCATTAGTGATGCGCTGATGACGTTCTTTCATGCATGGAAAGTTCTTAAAGAGGCAGGGAATGGAAAGATCAAAAAATATAAATTTTTTAAACACATCATTCACGTAATTTTTTTTCCCATTACGAAGAGCCTCCAATAAGCCAGCATTGGTCGCTCGCGTTGAAACGAACGAAGATGGCATTTTTCCAGGTCAGTGTGATTTTTTTAATACATGATGGCATGTTAGACTCACTTGTTTTTCCCAAAAATTGGTTTTAAAATAGTCCCCCATCTTAAATGCCAGATTGAAATCAGGGTGATAATGGTGAGTAAAGCCGACAGTAAAGCTGACAGTCCCTCTCTGGTCATTGTTGTGTTGAGAAAGTGTCAGGTTTGTGAGAGGTGAGTCTAGACACAAACGGTTTGCTATCAAACATTACATTTATTAACACACAATTAATAGAAGAGCGTTGGCAATTCATAGCGGGTATAAAACACATACAGGCACAATGATAAAAGAGTGTGGAAAAAAGATACACAATTTAATAAGATATACACAAACAATGTATAAAGGAACATAGGAAAATACATGCACAATTTAATATAACATTTGCACACAATTTATAAAAGAGCATGGGAAACTCTACTGGAAGAATTGATCTATTGAAGTGGATTTCAAAGCTTTTCTTTCCACTCACAAACCACCTTAAGTAATCCCTTACTAATCACTGGTACCTATTGTTGGGGGCTAGTGGTGGGCTGTCGGAGGGATGGTGGGCTTCAGACTTCAAACCCACAGACCAGCTTGCTCAAATCTTTTTGCTTTGTGATTGCTCTCACAATCTGGCAGACCTAGTGTCAAATCTAGGGTCCGGGTTAGGTTAGGTTTAGGATTGGGTTAGGATTAGATTTTCACAAACTCATGTGTGTTTTGTTCCTGCTACCACTTTCCCACGTTCACTATAAACTATGAGCATGTGTGTGTGTGTGTTATCCCCATTACCATTTTCCCACACCTGCCTTTTGTATATAAAATCATTTATTACAAAACTGCGTTCAGATTCCTTTCTTATGAGACCCATCAAATCTGTTTTTTTCACTCATAAAACTCACACATAGCCCCCTGCACCCCATCGAGGCTAGAGGGAGGTGTGAGTAATCTCCTTATAAAACAAAGCATTCACTGCTTGCAAGTGCTCCTCTAAGCTCCATGATACCGGGTTGGTAATGTGAAAGAGTGCATGGAACTGGTTTTACTTGGTCCAGTATGAATGGTCCTACCAAAATTTCAAAACGGGCTGTTCACATGCCAGTTTAGTGGTTGGCCAATGTGAAAAAGCCTAGAGACTTATGTAAGGACTCTTACTTGGCATATTATTTATTACTTTTTTTTCTGTATTTGCACAGTTTGTTACATTTCCTTTGTTTATATTTCTATCTTCTGTGCACAGATATTTTTCTTAAGTATAGTTTTTCCAAGTTGTATTCGATGTAGTGAATTTTATATCCAATGCAGCACTTCATTTTATATGAATGATAATGTGAGATCCCATTATACAAATTAGCATTTTTATTTGTGCTCCCATGCCCATTAAATCCATTCTGAAATTTCTGTTACCACACACTAAAGATCCTGGGGTTTCAGAAACAACACAAGTATTTGAAATAACTTCGCCTTGTCACTAAGTACTTGCTCAGACTAGTAACTGATGGTACTCAGAAACACATAACAGAAAAGGTACAGGAACATGAGAAAACAATAAAAAGATAGAGGAAGAAATACAGAGACAGTGACAGAGAGAAAGAAGAGATAATTTGAGGAAGCAGTAGTTTAAAACAAACTTTACCAAAAAGGAAACCTACAATAAATTTAAGCCAGGGTGATTTTGAACTATCATTACTGTAAAAGAAATAAAATTTGAAGAAATCTAAGAAAAGGGACCCAACCTTTTTATACCACTGCATGGTGAAAACATAACCCTTGCTTGAGAAAGAGGGGAGAAATCAGTTACTATTTATTAGATTGAATGAAAATTGGCATGAAAACAGCAATGGAGGCCATTCTGAAGAACCAGAAAACCAAAGGAGGGATCATAGAGATGGTATGTGAAATAGCAGGAATTCTATTAGGAAATGCAATGCCTTTAACTCAACTTCCTCCTTCCCCAAATTTCAGAAGCAAAGATACAGATTGAGAAATAGGTCTAATTGTTAGAACTAACTCATTGCAATAAAGTAATGACTTTTTTTGGGCATGTTTTCATACAGAAGATTTTAAACATCAAAGAAGAAAGTCATGAGAGAATTGATCCTAATACCAACATATGAGCAGTATCACATAACATTTCCAAATCATCTCAAGGTTCTAGGCCTCTAAAAAATAATCAACAAACTCTGGGCATCACAGTAATTATCTGGGATTGCAAACACTCACAACCTCACCATAATTCTTCACTGGGAAAATAGATTCATTTACGCTTCTTTTTATTCTACAGATTCTGCACAAAAACTGGCTTTCATTGCACCACTGAATGTTGCCAGATGAAATCAAGCCAATTAGGAAAATGGCACTGGCATTTTTTGAGTGCAATTTACCATACTCAGACATTCAGTGCCCTGGGGACACTGGTGGCATGTGAGAGATCAGGGCTAACTACTCTCTGGGATATGCATGTCCTCCGCCTTTTCATCTCACCTCTGTGCAACCTTTTATGCAGTTGTCCTGGAAGAAACATTATTTTGAACATTGGTGCCCTCCTAGTGATTTCACATTGCATGAGAACCATTTTGGTTTGTGATTTTAACATCTATTTAGCCATCTTTTACTATTTTGCAATATTGAATACATACTTAGTGCACTAAAAAAGAGAAATGCCATTTTTAAAGAAATCTGAAATCCCTCTATTATATTAGGAGGATAATTCTCCATTACCATTGTGAAGAGAAGAACTCTAGACAAGCACTCTAAGGTAGTGCAATTACAGGGCATAAGCATTTATGTATGGGTTTAATGGGGGAGAGCCTTACTTACATCTGAAGCTGTAATGAAGTGTTTTTATGTTTTTATGTTTAATATATATATTGCATTTTTTGCACGCATGAATCAATTGTTTGCTGCATCACATTGGATTGAAGGCATTTATGTGAGGCACTGCCTTAAGAAGGAAGCCACGCTACCCTCAATACACCATTATCTTTGGGTAAAGGTATGAAAGAACAGTTTCCTTCCAATGCCTATTAGGCTTTTGCCTCATCAGGGACAGTTCTGACACCACAAAATTGGCTGTCTGCATTATTGTAATGCCACTTTTTTCTTCCACTATGGTAACTGTAAACATTCATTATCCACTTAATTTTTGTATTTATTATCTTTTTAATTTCACTTAATGTAAATTATTGTAGTTGTTTTTAAATCAGGTCAATTTCAGTGAATATATATATATTGTACAATGTAAATAACAATAAACATTATCATTATATTCATAATTTCCCTGGAATTCATCTTGAAATGGAAAGCAAGGCAGAAATAATAACATCCGCCACCAAAGTAAGTATCCAGACACAAACTGGTGGTATTTTAGACATGCAGCTTGGTAATAGGGCCTTCCAGGCCACGATCCCTTGTCACTCAATTACACCCAATTAACCTACAACCCCCTTATGTTTTGAAGGGTTGGAGGAAACCAAAGCACCTGGAGGAAATCCACGCAGACATGGGAAGAACGTACAAGCTCCTTAGAGACAGTGCTGAATTCAAACCAGGTAGCTGGAGCTATAACAGTAATACCACTATGTTGATTGTGGTATACAAGACCTATTTATCTCAATATGTTTTGTGATGGAAAGTGAAAAACATAGCAAAAATGTCTCAGATGCTTTTCTCTCTTTTAATCCATCTTCTCTGAAACATATCAGGATATAGCTTGCTAAAATCCAGACAACCTACGACACTATACCTCATAGCCATCACCGTATGGCAGTAGGCTCTTCAAATGCAAAGCTCATTATGCCAATTCTGGTTTTATTCTTATTTGAAGTATTGTAGATCAAGTGTCATGCCTCATTGCCCTCTCTAAACTGAATTAATATCAACCAGGCAGGCCAGGAATCAAATTTAATGCTGTTCTCTATGGCTCAACCATTAACGCATTTGAATATCAGGAGTGAAAGCAAATACACTCAGCAATATCTGCGGTGAGAGCAATGGAGTTAACATTTCAAGGTGATGATTTTTTGTTGTCATTTCACCATCTACAGATTTTTGTTCTTCATTTTTGATTAGCTGGTTGGATGTCAAAACTCCACATTTCTGATTATAAGCGATCCTGACCCCTGTGGCTCAGTTTGTAATACAATTTCAACAGGGTCTGAAATTTTAGTTACCTTTTACTTCCTATGGATGCACATGGACCTGCTGAGTTTCTCCAACACATTTGTATATTGTACTCAAACCACCATCTGCAGCATTTTTGGTTTAACTCGATTTCAGAAGGCATACCCATGTTGCCTATTGGAACCTGTATTTCAAATCACTTCAAAATGATTCATTGCTTGTGAAACAGTTTATCGGGCTTTTATATACCCTTTGTTATTTCTTCATCAGGGAAGGTTTACATTCTTAACAGGCATTAGTCACCTATGGAACCCTTTTACTGAAACAAGTAACTGACCATTAATATGGCAGTTCAATGTCAGAGAAAAGTGAATCACAGAAAATACTGGATAAAAGAAGACAGTCATAACTTGGAGAGAATCCTATACGAAAATCTTCTTTCCCATCTGCTGTCACAGTGTTCTTGCTGAAACAGATCCACAATATGCAGGAGAGAGAACACACTTCATGTCCTTCAAATGTGTGTTCCTTAACTCATGCCAAATGCACAAGGAAGCAGTGAAAGACTCAGCGGACATGTATCTTATTTCAAGCACCTGCTCTCAGCCACAATGAACACTGCTTTCTGATGCCTGAGTTGTGTGCAATGTGAAGACATGCTGAGAACTTTCAATACCACCTCCTTGAAGGGGAAATGAAGCTCAGTCAAAAACAAGGAAATGTCATCTCATCTCCCCCAGGGGTTCTGCTGCATATCAAGAATGCTACGCGAGCACACAGTGAATGACAGGTCAACAGTAGGCACCAAGGGTTCTCAAATTTAACTTCATAATATTATTTTCTTTATTGCATGAACTGTGTCAATAAGCTGGTGAAATGTGGGGATTGCTCTTAAGAAGGAATATTTCCCAAATCGGGGCCGAAGCATGAGATTGAGGAGTTTGTGGCAGTGACCTGCTGAATGATTTGTGTTTGTTGTAAAGTTTTGACATATGCACACTGGTAAAAATGAAAAGACTGTTTATGGGCATCTAAAATGAACAGAGTGGAGGAACTGCTAATTGCCCAGACCTGTCCCTGAGGGAGATTAACATATCAAGCGCGTCTGATTTGAATTAAAATCCTGCTTAACTCTGAAGCCTGTCTTCGATTCATTTAATTGATTCCTCTCCAAAGCTTTGTTAATGTGTTGCAGGATCTCATCTACATAATGGGTGACTCCTCTGAGGGAAATTGATTGTGTGTTAATTGCAGTAGATTAACTGTGGCAGATACTGGCATGTATTTATTTTGTCTCATGTCCTATTTAAATGAAAATTGATTTTATCAGTCAGAATTTAGAATACTATATCTGTGCAGTATATGCGTGTGCGTGTTATACAAAACTATTTTTACACAATTTAGGATTTTCTGCACATTATATCAGGAAAATATGGTACTTAAGGTATATGTGAGTAGAAAGAAAAAAGTTTGAAAACCACTGCTCAAAATAAAGAGAACTGACCAATGAGCAAATGGGAACAGTGAGAAAATCTTCAAAAGAATATAGATATTGTTTCACTCTTTATTGCTTTCAGCTTGTTCCAGCTGCTACTCTTAACCTTTAGAAAACTAGGGAATATTTCCCATATTCTGGGAATCAATACAAATACATCTTATCTTAAATGTAGTGGACACAGCACAGGAAATCACAGGCAAAATGTTCCCCACTTTTGAGAGCATTTACAGGGAACACTGCTGTCAGAGAGCAGCAGAAATTATCAAGGATCCACACCACCCAGCACACATTCTGTTCTCGCTGCTGTTATCAGGATAGAGGTCTCAGCACCACAAGACTCGTACCACCAGGTTCAGGAACAGCTGCTACCCCTCCACCATCAGACTCCTCAACAACAAACTCAATCAGGGACTCATTTAAGGACTCTTACTTGTGCACTTTATTGATTTTTTAATTCTTTCTCTATTGCACAGTTGATTTGTTTACATTTGTTATCTACAGTTCTTTATTTGTTTACATGTATATGCTGTGTACAGTTTTTTTCACTACCAATAAGTGGTCATTTTTCCTCACCTGCAGAAAAATAATCTGAGGGTTGTATGTGATGCAGACAATGCTGCTTTAGTTGCCCATTCAGAGCCAGCTCTCCAGCGCATGATGTCCTGTTTTGCGGAAACCGCCAAAATGTTTGGCCTGGAAGTCAGCCTGAAGAAAACTGAGGTCCTCCATCAGCCAGCTCCCCACCATGACCAACAGCACCCCCACATCTCCATCGGGCACAATGAACTCAAAACGGTCAACCAGTTTACCTACCTCGGCTGCACCATTTCATCTGATGCAAGGATCGACAAAGAGACAAAAGACTCACCAAGGCAAATAGCGTCTTTGGAAGACTACACAAAAGAGTCTGGAAAAACAACCACCTGAAGAAACACACAAAGCTCAGCGTGTACAGAGCCGTTGTCATACCCACGCTCCTGTTTGGCTCCGAATCATGGGTCCTCTACAGGCATCACCTACGGCTCCTAGAATGCTTCCATCAGTGCTGTCTCCGCTCCATCCTCAACATTCATTGGAATGAGTTCAACACCAACATCGAAGTACTCGAGGTGGCAGAGTCCGCAAGCATCGAATCCATGCTGCTGAAGACCCAACTGCACTGGGTGGGTCACATCTCCACAATGGAGGACCATCGCCTTCCCAAGATCGTGTTACATGGCGAGCTCTCCACCGGCCACCGAGACAGAGGTGCACCAAAGAAGAGGTACAAGGACTGCTTAAAGAAATCTCTTGATGCCTGCCACATTGACCACCGCCAGTGGGCTGATATCGCCTCCAACCGTGCATCTTGGCGCCTCACAGTTCGGCGGACAGCACCCTCCTTTGAAGAAGACTGCAGAGCCCACCTCACTGACAAAAGACAAAGGAGGAAAAACCCAACACCCAACCCCAACCAACCAATTTTATCTTGCAACCGCTGCAACCGTGCCTGCCTGTCCCGCATCGGACTTGTCAGTCACCAACGAGCCTGCAGCAGACGTGGACATACCCCTCCATAAATCTTCATCCGCGAAGCCAAGCCAAAGAAAGAAAGAAGTATGTACTCTGGCAAAAAATCTGAAATGGCTGGAAGGTCAGGCTGGCATGTTCTCCATGAGAGGAAAAATAACTAAATACTGCACCTATATTACTGATGAACACTGTTACAGACACAAAAATCAAGTTACATGAAGTTGTAAAATTCAATAATGAGTCAAGATGAAGCCACATCCCTGGAAGAGGAGGTGTTGTTTCTTAAGCTTGTGTTGGTCCTCTCTGTAACAGTACAGGAGGCCTCAATAGGAATGGGATGGAGAATTAAAGTGCCAGGCAATAGGAAGCCAAGAGTTGTCTTTGCAGAATGAATGTAGGTGCTCTGCAAAATGGTCATCCAATCTGTTTTTGAGATCACCATGTTGAGAACAGTAAATGTAATACAGTACATCGGAAGAAATTCTATTAAATTCTATCTCACCTGGAAAGACCTTTTGGGTTCCTGGACGGTGGGAAAGGAAGAGATGAAAGGACCAATGTTGCATCCTGGATGTAAGGGAAAGTGCTGCAAGAAGGGATGTGGTTGATGCAAATGGAAGAGTTGGGCCTGGTAGGTCTCACACAGTAGGTGCTTTTAAACTGCTGCACCTGGGTAGCCCTCCTGGGACCCAAGTGCATTTAATGGGTCGAAGGTTCTCCCAGCACCTTTTAACCTGCAGGGGATCACCCCATTAAATCACCAACCCGGCTATTTAAGGGGGATCCTGCCCCCGTGGTGATGCATTGAGCACTCACCAGATGAAATGAAGTAAAAGATTTTACTCTTCCTAGGAAGCACGTTTAAGCCACATTATAATATCCCATTTCCTGACCTGCACTGCTGAGTTCCTCCTCTACATTTGAACATGGCACCAACATGCTGGCCGGTGATGCACGCACGTAAGCGTTGACATCACTGGAATAATCATGTCGGCCATTTTAATTTTCAAGCCGCTGGTGGATGAGACCTAGCAAAGTTTAACTAGGTTCCCTGACTACCTCCGAGGTAGAGCAGGGACCTGGTTGATTTAAGAGCCCGCTGACTGGGTCAGATCCTTTCAAGCTGCCTTGTGACTGGGGCGCTAACTGGGCAATTGGCCGGTTAACCCCATTTTACAAGGCAGCTTGAAAGCACCTACCTGTTCCACATATACCACAAACCGACTGGCACAGCTTGGATCCCCAAGCATTTACTGTTCTCAACAAGTATCTATTGTTACATCTTTAACAAAATGCTTGGCTGTATTCTCATTCATTTCCCACATCTCTTACTACATCTCTTACCACATCTCCTCTGGAAGAGAACAATTAAACTTGATTTATTGTCTGTGTCAGTCATCCATCTGTGATATTGACTTCTCTTGTAGGTGTTTTTTTCCTTATTTCTTTTTTCCCCTCTGGAAATGCTCTGCATTTCACACCACCAGCATTCTTTTACACTCTTTAGACTTTGTTTTCAGTCTCTAACTGCTCCCATTCACTCATGACCAAATAACTTAGTTTATGCCTGAGCCACATGAACATCCATTTTATCCTATTAGAGACATTTCCCTCCCCCACACTCCAAATGGTTCATGAAATTTCCAGTTCAGAGAAAGGGCCTGCAATAACTCTGCTTCACTTCTCAAAGATGTAGATGATCACTGAGTATTTCCAGCATTTTCTGCTTTTATTGGTAAGGCAATATGTGACTACTTGTGGTGGTACACCACCGGCCTACTGCAGGGGGAAACCTCTGTACCTGTAGGAGTGTAAGGGGACAGGACAACACCTTACTGGCTGTCAATCAGTCAGCCTGAATGGATCAAGCCCCACCCGATTGGGTGTCAATACCCTCCGGGATAGAAGCCAGTGCCGGTCTCCCGAGGCCTCACTCAAGAGTTGCTGCAGCCACAGCCAGCCTGGCTCTGTGGAAGTCTTTGTGGATTAAAGCCTGTTGTACAGTCTTTATCTTTGTGTGTGTGTGTGATTCTGGCTAACAGTGCACCACACTACTGTAATCAGTGAAAGCATATTTCCTGTCTCATGTGATATTAGAAATTTATGCCTACAAATTAAACTTGGCAAGGTTGGTGGACAAACATGGTTTCTAACATGACATTAAAATAAATAGGCTAACAATTATGTTAAAATAGCTGTCGAGAGAATGTTATAAGAATGCACTAAGTGCTTGTCTTTTTTAATTTTTAAAAATTTTTCACACTATGAACCATATTAACCAAAATACACACAAACATTTCCCTCTTGAATATACACAGTGTCATTTCCTCCCCTTTCCCCCCCTCCCCACCCCCTTGCACTAAGTGCTTGTTAAAGTACTGACCATCATTACTAGGTGAGACAAACAAATAATCATCATCATTCATGTGGTTTTAGTTTAATAGAAGTAGAAACTCAGGCCTCTACTCTAATTCAGGATTATTAAAGTAGCACATAGCGTAAAACATTGACATTGTTTTCCAAGGTATCAGATTTTCTAATATGACCATTAAAAACAGCAGTATTAATGCATTCAACGAATGACAGTTTCCCTGGTTCAGTGCAAGCACAGGCACGTTCTATAATACAACAAATGGATGGTTCTTGACCTGAAATGTAAATGCACAGTTAACCTAACAACTAGCACAATACTGTTACAGCACCAGTGATCAGAACTGGGGTTTGAATCCTGCACTGTCTATAAGGAGTTTGTACGTTCTCCCTGTGTCTGTGTGGATTTTGTCCAGATGCTCAGGTTTCCTCCCACCCTTTAAAATATACTGGGGTTGTAGGTCAATTGGGTGTAATGAGAGGCAGAGGCTCGTGGGCCGAAATGACCTGTTACCGTAGATGCTGCTTGGCCATTCTGTATTTATTTCCCATTGGAAGTTACTGGTAGTTTTCAGACCAGAGATATATTGAAGGTCTAAGAAAGATTTGGTTTTCTGGGTGAGCTGTGCAGAATCAGCATGAGGTTTTAAAGTTATACAACTGTCTGGCAAAAAAAAATAATAATTTAATTTTAACCTTTTAAATAGTAAAATTCTCAGGCAATCTGAAATGTGGATATACCGTGGGGAAAAAAAAGTTGGTTTTCAGATGAGTGAAGTTGAAGATTACTGTAGAACAGGGGTTGCCAAACTTGCTTAACGCAAGAGCCACACATGATAAACTTTCGATGTTTGAGAGTTGCAACAATTACGCGATCAAAAGCCACGGCCACAAAAACTACAGTTGTGAGCAGCAGCTCGTACGATTCCTGTCTCAGCCAACATATTTCCGTGAGTCACATATTATATGCCAAACAGTCGTATGTGGTTTGTGAACCGCGGTTTGGTCACCCCTGCTCTAGAAAGTGTAAAATAAATAATGCTGGGGTGAGATTCATGCAAGAATCTCATTGTTAGCTCCAAAGAAAGTCCTGATGAAAAGTCAATTATGGAATTTCCTGCTGGGAAATTCTTGTAGGAAGTAGCTACAATTTTGCTCTACTCCAATTAAATCTATTTTCAACCTGCTCTCTGTGGTGTGAAATAAAATTCTCAGCCAAAGTCACAAGTGGGCATTAAAAAATGTCACTTCACTGCCTATTCATCGAACGCATCAAACATTTGGAATGAAACAGCAGATGCTGTTATTGTACAAAAAAAAACAGAAATGCTGGAGAAACTCACCTAGGTCTCAAAGTGTCCATAGGAGGTAAAGAAATACTGTATAACCAGTATTTTGGACTGGAGCACTTCTTCAAGGTTTGTTAATTCAATGTAACATCAAGAAATGGCCCACAGTACTGAAGGCTTAAGGAACCAGACAGTACCCCAAATTTAACATTGAAAACTTCCAGAAGAATCAGTGTGTCTAGAAAGCTGTTAGAATCCTGGCAATGTTAAATATTGTCCCGTTATACCCATGAAAAGCAGGACAAATTGACTCTAGCAGATATCAACTGATGTTGGGTCACCAGAACTGCATTTGAACAGGGTTCAAAGTGTGGTCTTACCACTGACTTGCACAGCTAAATCATAAGATCACGCTTTTTATATTCAACATCCTGCCTGATGAATGTAAGCATGCCATATACCTCCCTGTCTGCCTGAGTTGCCTCTTTTGGGGAACTACGCTCTTGCATCTGCAGGTTTCTATTCTACAACACTCTCAAGGGCCCTGCCATTTACTGTGCAAGTCCTGCCAAATTATGTTCTGGATGAGTGTCGTCAAATTCTTGCTAAAATCCATGTAGACCACATCTACCACCCTATCTTCATTGATTTCCTTTGTTACCACCCTCAATTAGAATTCATTTAGACTCATGAGGCATGACCTTCCCTTCACAGAGCCATGCTGACTGTCCTTGAGTAGTTTGTACTTCTCCAAATGCTCATAGATCCTATACTGGTCTATAATTCCCAGGATTCTCCCCATTACCTTTTTTAAACAAGGCGACTGCATTTGATGGTTTGGGCTGGATTGGGGGGGGGGGGGGGTTGGGGGCGGCGGCTGGCTGCTTGTGGGCAAGGGCTGGGTTTGGGGGCTTCAGGGTCTCAGAGAATTCTCTTTTGACTGAAAGAAGCACTTCATTTAACTTTCTGCTAATGTATCTCTGTTTTATGTCTGAATGAAGTGAATTTTGTGTAATATTGCACTTTATAACATGATAATTGAATTTTGATGACGATCTACCAGGACCAATGCCTGAAGAGGACGCACAAAATCAGTGAACCGGTGCAGACTCGAAAGGCCAACATGGCCTGTTTCTGCTCCATAAATGGTTATATGGTTATTCCATTTTACAGTATTCATTAATAACATACACAACAATATTTGGGCTTCTCCAGGACCTCATAGCTCCAAATGCTATTATGTCCAAACATGGATCAAGAGCCTAGTTGAGAATGACTGCCTTTGACATTTAGGCAGCATTTCATTGTGAATGGTATTAAGGAGAAATGGCAAATTAAACTCAATGAGCAGAGGGAAAATACTCCAAAGGTTAGAAATGTGACTTGAATGAAGTAATCAATTATTTCAGCCCCAAAACTTTGCTCAGTGAAGTGCCCTAGGCCTAACTTTTGTACAGGCTGGATACCCCATTTCCAAAGTTCTGAAAACCAAAAAGATCCAAAAACCAAACTTTTTTTTAAGTGTTTACATGATCTCACAAGCTGGAAAAAAAAAATCACCACCTGACTTGCTCATATAGGGCTCTGATGCTCCGTTGGCACCAGTTTGGTAACAGAGCTCTGTGGTACAAAAACAAAATCTTTGCTTCTGGCCGGGAAGATGCCAGAAGGAGCTGGGTCGAAGTGTTCACCATTGGCTGCAGCCGAAGTCGGTGACAGCGACTCCATTCTCAACATCAGGGGTGGTGCTGTCCGCATCGAAGAAGTTGCCTGAGGCTCCCAGGCAGCAGCGGGGTCCGTTGTCGGTGATCAAAGGACAAAAGCCATCATTAATGAGGCAGATAACACCAGAGGAAACATTTGAAAAAGCCATCGAGGAGAATTTCTAATGTTTGGTGCTGTATTTACCTTCTTTTGTAAGCAGAGATCAAGTTTATTTTTGGTAAGCACTAAACATTATTTCATGTAAATTTTACCCTTGTGATTTCATGTCAGTGCTCAAAAAGCCTGCCATAGTTTGTGGTTGCTGTTTAACTGTTGATACAAGTATTCTGCTGTTACTGTATGGAAACAGGCCATCTCAGCCCCTCTAGTCTGCACCAATTTATGGAAACTCCTAGTTCCACCTACCCGCTCCCTGTCCATAACCCTTCAATCCCCTCCCATCCATGCACTTATCCAACCTTCCCTTAATTTTATTCCATTGTTCCAAAAACCCCTAAAAACTGGAAAACGTCTGGCCCAAGTATTTCAGATATGGGGTACTGTACTGTGTCTTACTCGTTGCACTTTGTATGAGATGTACATTGGTCTGCTCACAAAACAACCTCTGTCACCGCAGCTTGGTAACTTTGATGACAAATTTTAACTCTGGAAAAAAATGTCATCAGCAAATCAGGACAGAAATCAGAAGAAATTTCTTCACCTTGACTACATTGAATTTTCAAAATGGTTATGGAGGATCAATGGCTGAGTATATTCCAGAATGAAATCAATACATTAAAAAAAATTAAACATATGACATTGAACTCATCTGGGAGGGATGCGCTGTTGCTTGCTATTCTGGATGGTTTGTCGCCTGTGATGGCATGTTTTCCCTGGCATAAGTGCCTACTGTCTGGGACCCATGTCTGATTTGGTACTGCCTCTTGGCATCTCTGTTGGCCTTGAGCAGGTTGTACCTGGTTTTCTTATAGAGGGCTGTATGCCTCATTCTTGGTCTTTAGTAGTGTTCACCCATGTTTTCTTTTTGGGATGCAGTCATCTACACACCAACTTATGAAGCTAGTGATGGCATTAGTGTACTCATTAAGGATGGTTGCTAAGTCCTTGAATACAGACTCAAAGCAGTTGAACAGGATGACATCTGTTTGCTTAGACCATGACTTTTACCTTAGGGCTTTCCTGTCTCAGCTTCTGCTTGTAGACAGGTAGGATTAGCACTGACTGGTAAAGATAGTGGGCCTTAAGGAAGATGAAGAAGGCAAAGATATGAAAGAATTTATAAAAGAATGGATCACCAAGGTCCTGGGAATGCCAGAAATGCGGGAAAAAATGGAAATAGAAAGGGCACACAGAACATTAGCCCCGAAACCACAGTCACAACAAAAACCAAGAACCATTCCTGAGATATACGACAATAGAAAATATCTACTTCCTCAGGAGTTTGCGGAGGAGCTAGTGGAGTTGTTCAAGTGAACCGGTACGGACTTGAAGGGCCGACATGGCCTGTTTCCGTGCTGTAAACGGTTATATGGTTAACACACTTGAGGTTAGCATGGTTAAAGTCTCTGACTATGATAAATACAGATTCAGGGTGTTACATTTCATGGTTGCTGATGGAGATGAATAATTCATCTAGTGTTGAGTTCATTTTTGTCTGAGAAGACTGTGAACCATGGTTCTAAAGCACATCTGCTTGGAAAATATTCACCCTGCATTTATCAAAAAAAAAATTATTGAAGTCTGTTTATTTTTCTTGATTCATTTTCTCAAGGGCAATTGAGAATGGACAATAAATGCTGGCCTTATCATTCACTGATGTAAAATTTATGTTTAAAAAATAACCTTTCTTCCTGAGACTCTTTATACAACAAGAACCTCTAAAATTACCAGGAATTAATAAAAGTAGAACTAAACAAAATACTCTCTGGTTACTTCTTAGGAAACATTCATTTGGAATCTTGCAGCCAAGTCTTTTGTTCCTTGGGTGGTATTAACTTGTAAACCCCATATTGAAGACCATTTCTGCTACAGTGTGGCAGCAGTAAACATTTTTCTTTAACTGTGTCAAGAAATTAAGCAGATGTTCCCCATTATATGACTTCTACTTAGTTCTAGTTCACTGCAGGAGGAACCAGTGCCCACTGTCTAATGCAAGATGTTTACTGGGTTTTTTTTTGTGTTTTGTTTTCCGGGAAACAACACAGTGGAAAAAGAAACCTAGGCAGAATGAAAAGAGTTTCCTGGGCCCCTAAAGAAGCCTTTCCTTGAGTTAACAGTAACATTACTGAACTTTTACTTGCTTCTTTTTGCACTCTTTCTCAAATACTGCTCATGGTCCTCACCACTTCTACAGATACTGGGAATTACCTGCAGTCATTGTGACATCCCTTGACTTACTGCACCCAAGGGAGTGGGCTGGTTTAGAATAGGTGACATCTCCAGCAGAGACAAGAGGGATGCTACAGGCTTCAGCGTCTCATGAGTATTCATCAGAAAAGAAGAATGTTCAATGAACACAGCACTTGCCAGATGTGATGTTTCAGTTTCCAACTCCCAAATGCAACATCATCAGCATCTTCTTTGTGCAGAATTACCTGATCATTATTCAAGGCCTCAACTCCCCACCAATCTGCCTGAATGCGCCAAATTAAGTGCAGAGGCAGTAGTTATGTTAAAGGCTGGAGAATCTTGTCTTTTACATACACAGGTAGAAACAAGCATGATGCATCACCAATTAAATATATATTTAAACTTTTAACATGATTTTTATCCATACATCACCATCGATACCAGGCAATCTGGTAAAAGGGAAAGAGGCGACAGTTGGTGGAGAAGAGGTAGCGTAACAATTAAATAACTGGAGAATTCTAGTAGCCTGGACTATCAATTGAGCACTTTCGCTCTGTCCACATCAGTGACAGGTATTTCCCAGTGGCCAACCAGTTCAATTCTGCACCCCACTCCCACGCTGACATGTCTGCCTTTGGCCTCATGTACTGTCAAACCAAGACGACCCATAAATTGGAGGAGCAACATCTAATTTTCCATCTTGGCACTCTCCAGTTTCTGTTTGCCTACTCCTGTTCTCCCTCTCTTCCACATCCCTTAATCTTCTTTCCTCCAGCTCCCCTCCCCCTTACCTCTCTATTCAAAGCCATCCACGCTCTCCTTGTTTGCTGGTGTACCCTCCCTCCTTTATCCATCTATTACCTCCTGCCAGTGGGACTATGCTCCTCCTCCTGCCCTTCTCCCACATTCCCCACAATTTCATTCAGGCAACTGCTTATACTTTTTGAAGGGCTTAAACCTGAAACGTTAGTTATGCATCTTTATATTTGCTACATGAAGTGTACTGTTTGACCTGCTGAGTTTCTTCAACATTGTGCTTTTATTTCAATCACAGACTTTCGTGTTTTACACCAGACTATCAATCCTGTTATTTGCATTCAAATCCTGAGAATAACAGCTAGAATTTAGAGTCAGATTCATCGTTGGTAATAACCATAAAACTACTAGGCCATTGTTCTAAGAGTGCTAAAAGTATTCACCAGATCAAGCCCCATAGTGGAAAGGGAGATAATTAACATTTCGTGTCCAAGATCCTTCATCAGATTGTTGTTACACTAGTGTTTATCATGCTCCACTCAATCTTTTTCCCACCTCTCCTTGTCTAACCTATTTTTCACCACCTATGATCTTTGCTGCAAGACAGAGGAAGGACAGTTTCTGTAGCTAGGGTGGCCACTCTTACCAGGACTATAACTGTCAGCATGTTGTGACTGTTTGTCGTCACCACCCACGCAGCAAGTGGCTCCTGGAATGGCAGGAAGCTGTTGTTAATGAATCTTAATTGCTTGTTATGTTAAAATGCAAAAAATGCAGGTTCGCTTTTGCTTTTGTCATAATTAAATCTTGTTACTTTGCTTTTACCATGTTTTTCTGTGATTTTTTAAATCCAAAATGCACATGACAATAAACTAATCCAAACATCTTTGTGGCAGACCATTCCATATCCTTATCATTCTTTGGATTCAGACAGTTTTTTCAAACCTCACAATCAGGTTTATTAATGACAAATCTATAGCCATAGTTTTGAATTCTCTTGCAGAAAAGATCTTCAGTTCGCTATGCATTTATTAATCAGTAAATCCTCTCACTTCTTCTATTACCCGTATATGGTGTGTATGTGTGTATATATACACATATACTAGGAGCCATAGGTGATGCCGGTAGAGGACCCATGATTCGGAGCCGAACAGGAGCGTGGGTATGACAACGGCTCTGTACACGCTGATCTTTGTGTGTTTCTTTAGGTGGTTGTTTTTCCAGACTCTTTTGTGTAATCTTCCAAAGGCACTATTTGCCTTGGCAAGTCTGTTGTCTATCTCTTTGTCGATCCTTGCATCAGATGAAATAGTGCAGCCGAGGTAGGTAAACTGGTTGACCGTTTTGAGTTCTGTGTGCCCGATGGAGATGTGGGGGGGCTGGTAGTCATGGTGGGGAGCTGGCTGACTTCCAGGCCAAACATTTTGGCAATTTCCGCAAAACAGGACGTCATGCGCTGGAGAGCTGGCTCTGAATGGGCAACTAAAGCGGCATCGTCTGCAAAGAGTAGTTCATGAACAAGTTGCTCTTTTGTCTTGGTGTAAGCTTGCAGGTGCCTCAGATTGAAGAGACTGCCATCCGTGTAGTAGCTGATGTAAACAGAGTCTTCATTGTTGAGGTCTTTCATGGCTTGTTTCAGCATCATGCTGAAGAAGATAGTAAAGAGGGTTGGTGCGAGGACGCAGCCTTGCTTCACGCCGTTGTCAATGGAGAAGGGTTCGGAAATCTCATTGCTGTATCTGACCTGACCTTGTTGGTTTTTGTGCAGTTGGAGAACCATGTTGAGGAACTTGGGGGGGCATCTGAGGTGCTCTAGTATTTGCCAAAGCCCTTTCCTGCTCATGGTGTCAAAGGCTTTGGTGAGATCAACAAAGGTGATGTAGAGTCCTTTGTTTTGTTCTCTGCACTTTTCTTGGAGCTGTCTGAGGGCAAAGACCATGTCAGTAGTTCCTCTGTTTGCACGAAAGCCACACTGTGATTCTGGGAGGACATTTTCGGCAACACTAGGTATTAGTCTATTAAGGAGAATCCTAGTGAAGATTTTGCCTGCAATGGAGAGCAGCGTGATTCCCCTGTAGTTTGAGCAGTCTGATTTCTCGCCTTTGTTTTTGTTCAGGGTGATGATGATGGCATCACGAAGATCCTGAGGCAGCTTTCCTTGGTCCCAGCAGAGCATGAAAAACTCATGCAGTTTGGTATGCAGAGCTTTACCGCCAGCCTTCCAAACCTCTGGGGGGGGATTCCATCCATACCTGCTGCTTTGCCACTTTTCAGTTGTTCAATTGCCTTATATGTCTCTTCCCAGGTAAGGACCTCATCCAGCTCTAGACTCAAGGGTTGTTGAGGGAGCTGGAGCAGGGCGGATTCTTGGACTGAGTGGTTGGCACTGAAAAGAGATTGGAAGTGTTCTGACCATTGATTGAGGATGGAGATCTTGTCGCTGAGGACTTTGCCGTCTGAGCTGCGCATCAAATCCATGCTGCTGAAGACCCAACTGTGCTGGGTGGGTCACATCTCCAGAATGGAGGACCATCGCCTTCCCAAGATCGTGTTATATGGCGAGCTCTCCACTGGCCACCGAGACAGAGGTGCACCAAAGAAGAGGTACAAGGACTGCTTAAAGAAATCTCTTGGTGCCTGCCCCATTGACCACCGCCAGTGGGCTGATCTCGCCTCCAACCGTGCATCTTGGCGCCTCACGGTTCGGCGGGCTGCAACCTCCTTTGAAGAAGGCTGCAGAGCCAACCTCACTGACAAAAGACAAAGGAGGAAAAACCCAACACCCAACCCCAACCAACCAATTTTCCCTTGCAACCGTGCCTGCCTGTCCTGCATCGGACTTGTCAGTCACCAACGAGCCTGCAGCAGACGTGGACATACCCCTCCATAAATCGTCGTCCGCGAAGCCAAGCCAAAGAAAGAAATACACATATACAAACAGTATATGTGAAATATATATTTTCCATACTGTCTCTGAATGGAATGGAATAGTACATAATTTTCCAAGTGCTCCTTCACCAAAGTATTGTACAAGTTTAACATCACTATTTTGCTTTTCAATTCTATTTCTCTTTAAATAGACTAACGACACTTGGCATGTTTCTTTAAATGTATATATCTCATCCCTTTCTACCCATTCTCTCCTGCTGATCCCTTTGCTTTTTAAAACTACTTGGGTTGTTATTTTCCAAGGAGTTTGTAACAGTCTTAGTTTTACTACAAATGTGTGCCTGACATTTAACCATATTGAATTCATTTGTCAATAACATGCTTATTCTGCAAACTTCTTAAATCCACTTTCATTTTGTTGTATTCTTCCACAGCAATAAGCAAACTTCCAATTATTTATCATCCACAAATTGTGAAATTTTTTCTTCACTTCCCAGGCTCCAATCATTAATACATTTGAAAATTATAACACCATTTATCCCTCTGGAACACTGCCTTCCATCTTAACCCTATTGCCTGCTTTGTAGCTACTCTCGATATTCATTTTGCCAATTGTCCCAAAGCTCCACATGGTGTGAACTGCGTCATGAATCTTCACAGTAGTGGTTTATCAAAAGCTTTTTGAAAATCTGTAGAAATTACAATAACTTAACGAATACTGTACGTTCTTTCTGTTACTTTTTTAAATAAATCACAGTTGATCAGGCTAGTTCTTCTCTTCGTAAAGCTATCTACCACTCTACTATAGTTTAAATATCCAGATTTTTCTGTCACATTCATGATTAAATTAGTGCTATTTCACTACAACTAATTTAACTGCCCAAAGTATTTTCTGTTTGTATTTTTTCAATGTAGAAATACTCCAATATTAATTGTCTGTCAGTCCTCTGGCAGTTTTACATTTTCTAATTAATTTTTATGTATGTCTAATAGCCCTTTTGCTCTATTTTCCCTAACCTCGCTTAACACCACAACACAATCCATCCAAGATTTTATCCTCTGTGCTTGGTTGGTTTATAAATTTTCTTTTTTTAATCGTAGAGGTTGTTTTTTTTCTCTCTCCTTCCTGTGCCATGTTAACCTCATTAAATACTTGGTATGCTGAGAGGCAATTCAATCTTTTTGCCATTTCACTGTAATACTGGTGGTGTGATCTATGGCTGCAAATGCATATCTTTGGCTCACCAATTGCCTCTGGAGATAAATAATGTTGGCACAATTGACAGTGCAGGATGAAGGAATTGTGCAGCTGCTATGGCAACAAGCACTGATGTACATGATTCTATTTTCAAGTTCTGGACCATTTGCAATTCCGTGGAATTGTTGCTCTTTACCCGAATAGAATTAAATTGGAAGTAAGGGGACATAGGGTGCAAGCAAACAGTGGAATTGGTCCAGAGCAGTCAATTTGCTTTAGCAGATGTGGCACTGTCGTTTTTCTCACAGCTCTTTGGCTCACTGCAATTGTGGATTGCAACACTGCAGAAGTGAAGTGGTCTGTATTGCTGGATTTTATAATAAAAATGGTGAATTCCCTTTTCTTGGAAAACAACATACCTATGAAATGATGGGTGCAGGAATACCCTAGCACTTGAGTGATGACCTGTCATACAAACCTTTAATGAAAGCTATAATGAAATTGCACCAGTGATGGATTCGATCGTCAAGACCAGTTGCACAAATATAACCATATAACCATATAACCATTTACGGAGCGGAAACAGGCCATGTTGGCCTTTCGAGTCCGCACCGGTTCACTGAATGCATTCATTGATTTTGGAAACGTGAGTCTGTACAAGTAAACATCGTCAGGTGCATTTTTTTTTAACCAGTATTTTCCATGTTTATTTTCAGGAAGCTCCAGGCAGATGAAATGCATGAATGAAAAGTGCAAACTGGTTTATCTAGCATTTCTCCTCTGTTCCTCGTCCTCCCCTCTATTTACAGAATCTAAGTGAATTTTAATTTAAAAAAAATTTAGACATACAGCATTTTGTCCCAATTTACACCCAATTAACCTACACTCCTAGTATGTTTCGAATGGTGGGAGGAAACCAGAGCCCCGGGAAAAGTCACGCAGACACGGGGAGAATGAACCAACTCCTTACAGACAGCACAGGATTCGAAATCCAGTCCCAATCACTGGCGCTGTAAATATGTTGCACTAACTGCTATCCCAATCATGCTGACCCATTGAAATTGCCCATTGTTGGAATTCTCCACACGTTTAGCTCAGGTGGACAAAAAGTTACGCATATCATTTTAAGAAATGGTAAGAACCAGCTAAAGAACTTGAACATTTTGTGGTGGCAGGATGGGTGGGTAGATTGAAGGTATTAAGAGAAATATTAATTTCATCAAGGTGTTCAAATAAATTAAAGGAATATGTTACAAGAATAATGTAGCTCCAAGTACCAATCAAAATTGACCACTAGCATATCGCTAAGATATATTTTGAAATAACATTTAACCATACATTTATAAAGTTGAAAACAAACAAAAAGCTTTGAAAAAAAGAACAAGAAAGATGCAGATTGGATATGAGAAGATAACATCATTGATTTATAGAAAGGAAACTTTTCCTAACACATTTGCTCAAGTCTTCAAGGAAACAAATAGGATTTTCACTCAAAAATAAAGGAAAAATTCAATTTAAAAAATTGCATACTTACCTCCAGAGTCGTCGTTTACACAGGACTTTTCCTTAACACTTTTATATTGGCTTCCTGTGTTGTGGAGTTTGTCAGAAGGTGAACATTGTAATCATTAACCCAGTTCCTTATGGAGTGCCTGCGGTCAATTTAGACTGCAGTTGCTCCATAAAAATGTGTAGGGGGTCTTGGAGGAAAAATTATGGGATGGAATTTAGCAAATAAATTCTGTCAGGACATTTTTACACTGCCAGTGGAGCAGCTGTGTAAAAGTGCCTAAAGATAATGGAGAGCAGAGGGACACCAGAGGAATGACAGAAAGATTCATATTGGGACCATGGATGTTAACACTACACACAGGATACTTGGAGCTGAGAATGAAAACAATGCTTCTAATTTCGTCAAAATAGGTTGGGAACATTCTCGAACAAAAGGACCTGAATTCTCAATTGCTACTTAATGTGATAAATGCAAAGTTCTGAGATGAGATAAGGGAAATAATCAACAAGAATGTACACTGCAGATCCAAGATAATCAACATAACATAGATTGTTGTGTGGGGTAACACTTCATTTATATCTTTTTTAGACTGCA
Source organism: Narcine bancroftii (assembly GCF_036971445.1). Lineage (NCBI taxonomy): Eukaryota > Metazoa > Chordata > Chondrichthyes > Torpediniformes > Narcinidae > Narcine > Narcine bancroftii. Next base: position 20,398,856 of record NC_091476.1, on the reverse strand, counting down.
ATGATGGGAAAAATCGCTGAAAAAAATTGACATAATTACTGTCTGTGTGGTCATTCACACTGAGTGCTACAGTCCCAGTGGTTGGACATGCAGCAGAGTGGATGACCGTTAACGATTTACACTGCAGACTTCCTCCAAAAAGTTGTAGGGATCCTGCAGGATAAATTGCAGTGCAGGAATTGACTCAAAATTCCTTTTTAGACTGCCTGTGTAGCGGTAAAATTCCTTGATTGTGCCGTTACATGCCTGCAGTCTAAAAACTATACAAGACTATGAATGAAGCAACAACAAAAGAAAGGGAAGATAATTGCAGCTTGAATCATAGTAGCCTGAAGCACAAACCTCCTATGTAACCGAGTAAAGGTGTACCTGGAATCTTGTCTGTAATTTTATTCATTTGTGGTTATTACACAGCTGCTGCGTTAACTTCCCATTGACAATTTTCACATTTACCTTCCTGAGCGGTTGTTCACACAGGAAGGACTTTACACGAAATACCTAAGTCGCAGTATATTCGTAGGCTGGTCGTGGGTCAACGTCGACTGTGATGTAATTCATCCGCGTCCAAAAAAGCCTCCGGACAGAAGAGCAAAATGGCTCTCGATCCACAGATCATGTTAAACTGAGTAGCGAGTATGTATAGCATTGTTCAAACGAACCTTAATTTCATGCGTTTCATGCGTGCACATTTAAAAATCCCACATTGCCGTGTTGCGAACTGAACATGTCCTCGTGCACCATCATATTTATCGTATTCATTAGCAGCCCTTTGTTGCAGACTGCCTGCAGTTCAGTTTAAAACATAGAACAGGCCCTTCAGCCCTCAATGTTGTGCTGACCCATATATCCCTTCCTTAAAAAAAGTACTAAATTGTTCCTATCCTGTAACTCTCTGTTTTTCTTTCAACCATGTATCTCTCAAATGCCCCCAATGTTTTATCTTCCACCACCATCCCTGGCAAGGCATTCCAGGCACACACAACTCTCTGTAAAAAACCTTACCCTGATGTCTTCCCTTCACTTTGTACATTTTCCCTCTGGGTTTGATGATCCTAGGAAACCGATGCTGGCTGTCCACCCTATCTATGCCTCATAATCTTGTAGAGCTCTCAACCTTCCACACTCCAAAGAGAAAAGTCCCAGCTCTGCTCACTTTGCCTCATAAGACTCGTTTCCCAATCCAGGCAAAAACATCCTGGTCAATCTCCTCTGCACCCTCTCCATAGCTTCCATATCATTCCTATAATGAGGTGACCAGAACTGCAGGCAGACCACAAAATTGTCTAGGACTGCCGCAGGAAAAATTTCTGAATTTTTACACAGCCTGCATTGTGAGAAATTTGTGAAAAATTCCTGTTACACAGCAACTGTGTAAAAACCATAATTGTATTACAATAATGATTCCAAACATTGAGGGTAGCACAGGTGCGCAGCGAGTAAAGCTGCTGCCTCGCAACTCCAGCGGCCTGAGTTCAGTCCCAACCTGGATTAAGCACAATCTCCCTGTAACCACATGGGTTTCTACAGGGGGCATCAGTTTCCTCCTAAAACCCAAAGATTTGTGGTTGTGACTGGCCACTTTAAATTGCCCTGAGAGTAATAGAATCTAGTGAAAATAGATAGGAATCTGGGACAATACGTTCCATGGAAAATGAGTGGGGAGTATGATTCATCTATGAACTGGCAGAAACTCAATGGGCCTCCTTGTCATAAGGAAATATGGATATTACCTGAAATGGAACAGTAAAGGACAATCAAATTTAAATCTTATGGCAGATGAGCAGAAGAGAATAAAACATATGAAATTGCTTATTCTGGTAAGTAGCTAGATTGGAAAGATAAATTTAATAAATATTCAGCAGTGAAAAGTATAGTTCAATTTTTTAGTTTTAGCTGTCAAAAATATGAAAAAAGATAACTTTAGAAAAGGAATATTGTTAATATTGTGCATGGAATAGATTTCTGTTGGAGGCTGTGAGATACAAAATATTTTTTTTATTCTAAAGATGAATTGGATGAATGAAAAAGACCGCAGTCAATGAAGAGGCTAGCCCTATTTTAATGTGACTTAAATATTGAAATGGGAAGTGCTCCTATGCACATGAATGACATTAACATCTGACAATTTTAATGACTGGACTCTGTGATCATGCTGTCTGTCATTCAACCAACTAAAGTGATCAAGGATTTGCTAAAGCTATTGGCCAGTAGCACTAACTTCTACTGTGATGAAATGCTCTGAGAGGCTGATCAAGGCCAGAATTAACACGTACCAAGGCGAAGATCTGGACCCACTGCAATTTGCCTATCGTCACAATCGCTCCACAGCTGATGCAGTATTGCAGGCTCTCCACTCAGCTCTAGATCATCTCGAAAACAGCAACTCATACATTCGGCTGCTCTTCATCGACTACAGCTCGGCCTTCAATACCATTATTCCCTCAGTGCTGGTCAAGAAGCTACAAACTCTAGGCCTCTGTACCCCACTCTGCACTGGATCCTTGAATTTCTCATCAGAATTGGAAACAACGTCTCCCCCTCACTGATGATCAACAGTGCATAGGCCACTGCTCTACTCATTATACACCCATGAGTGTGTGGCCAGGCACAATTCCAATGCTATCTATTAGTTTGCCAAAGACACCACAGTTGTCGGCAGAATCACAAACAGCATTGAGGAACCGTACAGGAGAGAGATAGATCAGCTCATTGAATGGTGTAATGACAACAACCTTGTGCTCAATGTCAGCAAAACCTAGGAGATGACTGTGAACTTCAGGAGAAAGTCAGGGGAACACAACCCAGTCCTCATCAAGGGCTCAGTAGTGGAGAGGGTCAAGAACTTCAACTTCCTGAGTGTCAACATCTCTGAGGATCTGTCCTGGAGCCTCCATGTTGATGGAATCATAAAGAAGGCTTGCCAGCGGCTATACTTTGTGAGGTGACTCTCATAAACCTCTACAGGTGTACCACGGAGAGCATTCTGGCTGGTTGCATGACTGTCTGGTATGGAGATGCCAACTCGCAGGACAAAAATAAATTCCAGAGGGTTACTAACTTGGCCTGTGACATTATTAAAAAAGCAGCCTCTATCCTCAAAGACCCCCACCATCCAGGCCATGCCCTCTTCACTCTGCTACCATCAGGAGAAAGGTACAGGAGCCTAAAGATGGCACAAGGACAGCTTTTTCCCCACTATGATTTTATTCTTGAATAATCAATGAACCAAAGACAACGCCTTATTTTCAAGCAATATTTATAGTAAGTGTTGTAAGATGGTTTATAATATGAATGTTTGCACTATGATGTTGCCACAAAACACCAAATATCATGACTTGTTCATGACAATAAATTCTGGTTATTAAAATCTATACTGGTTGAAGGAACAGGATAGCACAATTGATCCTAATTTTTTTCAGTGGTGCTTCATAAACGTGATATTTCTTTTATTGTAATAAAGAAACTTTTTTTTAAAATGACTACACTTTATTAGCTAAAGAACTCACTCTGGACAGTATGGAGGCATCTGTCTTGAAATCTATCTGATCTGCCACAAACTAGTCTCTGACTCCCACTAGTGGTCAGGAGGAGCACTAACACACTATCTTTACAAACCAACCCAGGTTCAAAGTCTACTGTGGAAATAATAATTTTAATTATTATTTTAACCTTATCTTAGCTTCAAAATACTTTACAGGAAATTACTAAACTCATGATGGTTGTAGTAATTTACAATAATTTTCAGTGTTAACTGTTTTCTTACTTGAATCTATTATTATTCTATTAAAATTGTAATACACTTTCTATTCATGGTTAATTTTGTTTGAAACCCTGAAGGGAGTGCTACCCATAATCCTTCAGTATCAATATATACCATACCTCTTGGATGTTGATTTATGAGTGTTACTAGAAATAAACACATTAGATGCTGAGATAACCTCATGAACTATAGGGCAAAATTTAAATATATCAGCAAAATCATCCAGACATGTACCATCCTTCATATGTATGGTAATGAATATTATTGTTTGCAACGTACTTAGTTGGACTTCGAAGGGAGAGAAGTTGCTTATTTTTAATATCATTTACAATAGCCAGTCCTTGAATCAAATGTACATTAAATACCTCAGGTGAAATGACAAATCTATTCAACTAATCTATTTTAACTTAAGAATTAACGTGCTAATACACTTTAAACAGGTATATTTTAAAAGGACTAGAGGTAGGCCATAGAAAAATAAAATCCTTGTTTTTTTCAAATATGCATATGTAGTGAAAACAAAAGTAACACAAAAATGATCATTTTGGAATATTGATCTAATTTTGTTAAATGCAATTTCAGAAATTTAATAAATAAAAAAGGTGATATAGAATATTAACAGGAATAAAGAATTGCAGTTATGAAAAGAAATAACATTTAGACCTTTTATTCATTAAATATTAGGTGGTTAAGGGATGATTTCATTGTGCTCTTTAACATTGTGAACAGGCATGTAATCGTGCATAATAATAAATTGTTTCCATAGCTGGTAAAAAAAATTATGAGTAAGTAACCTTTTAAGCAAATAATAAAGGCCTGAAAGGAAAGGTTACAAAGAATGTTTACACACGTTAGTTTCTTCATCACAAAATGTTGTTCAAGCAGAATCTATAAATCTATTTGTCCTTTTGAGTTATCCAGAGATTATAAAAGCTCAATTTAATTGCACACTATTTCCTTTTTTTCCCCAAGAGTGGTTAATTTTTTAATATTAAAAATTATGATTATAATTTATGAACATATTTATTGTGTATTTTTCTATTTTCAATATATTGTTGATAAAGGTATCTCCAATTTCCTGTGAATAATCTTGCTTGATAAAAAGAGGAAGCACAGATGAACAAGTCAGATGAAGGGATGTGTTTCTTCAGTACCTATCTGCCATATTCTGTATTTGTAAGTTGCACAGTGTAGGAGCATCAATTAACAGAAGAATACTGATGTTATCATTGCCATCTGATTTTTATTGTTAATATGAATATTATTAATGGAAAATGGCATAGGAACAACTAACATTTGACCCTCAACAACAGAGGCATCAGCCCATTACTTAGAGGGGAGAGACATAGGTGAGTGCAGAGGCTCTCTGCTGGAGAGAATTCCATAGGACAAGTAGTATTAGTGGGAGAGAGAAAATGGAGGAGTTACAGAGGGGCCTTATTGTTTAAGTTTCACACTTTATCTAAAGTATTTGTGGGTTCAAATCCCTCTCCCAAGTTAAATTGACACTTCATTTCAGCACTGAAGGAGTTTTTGTTACAGACACTTATTCTTCAGTTGTGTACCAATACCCTGAATGTAAAATATCCCAATGGGAACAATTTTAAAAAAAGCAAGGTGATTCTCTTCATCTTCGGGCATCAATCAAAATAACTAATGCAGACACCTGGTTATTTACCAAATGCAGTTTGTCCAATAGGTTTGTTTTCTGCATTACAACGGTGACGACTCTTGAAATATTAATTCGCTGTGATGCATGCTGAGACATTCTCTAGACATCAAAATGCCTTATAAATGGAAGCTCTATCTTTCTGTAAAAATCCATTTTATTGTTACTTAAAACGTTAAGTATCTATTCAGTGAAGATTGCACAAGCGTAGTGAGTAAATATTTGCCACATAACAAAATAGTTTCAAAAAACTTGAAAGTATTGATATGATTCAAATATAAATGGTGCCAATGTTAATTGCATAATAGTCAAATATGAAAATCAGAGAAGATTAAACAGACTGCCCTAGAGTTTACAAAGGGAGTATAACTGGTGCTCTAACAAATTTACTGCTGTGAGACCTTTCTGCAAAAGAGAAGGATCATGCAAAATTGAAGAAAAACCTTACATTTAAGGATTGTTCCAGTAAAATCAGAGAAACATATTTAACTTAGGCTGAGGTGTAAACATGAAAATAAATGTTGTCAATATTCATCAAATCAGGTAACATCTGTGGAAAGATGAAGAGTTAATATTTTGCTAATGAATTTTCAAAGTGGAATGGGACACTCAACAATACATGTTAGTAGGGATGAATTTCTAAACCACTCTTTCTTCTCTAGGCTATAAAGGTAAGTTATTATTATTAATAAATACATGACATCCTACAAATGCTTTAAGTTTTGATTTCAATATTTTGCAAGAACTAGGCAGAGAATTTATAGTTTCTGGTTGCTGAATCTGTCACCCACTTATGATTTAAAGAATTCTTTGCTGCTGTATGCAGAGTAGAACTGCTGTTCATCATCTACTAACCTGTGGTTGAATCTGAATAAATTACTTCTTCATCACTCATCTATATTGTGTTTCATCTAGCTCTTCTCTAGGGAAAAAGATTAGGCTGAGTCCACATGGCACGGCTACTGCTGTCTTTCAGAGTTATTGTCTTCTAATTCACTGCCAAGATCTTATTACATTCGTGTGAAGTCTCGTTACTTTATAGACACTCAATCACAATGTTTAAGTTTCAGTTTTAAATCCTTTATGGTGACATCTATTCACTATGAGAAACTCATGTCACTCTCTTACAATATGCATGGATTTTATGTCAAGGATTTCATACTTAACTGAATGATGCACATTAAACATTTTAAACATATTCAATTACATAGTTAAAATGGGTCATCAGGTACTGCAGATGTTAGAATTTTGAATAAACAAAGAATTTTTGGAGAAACTCAAGGGGCTCAGACCGGAAAAGTTGATTGACTATTTCTACCCATTTTTGTCTGACCTGCTGAGTTCTGCCAGCAATTCTTTGTTTTATAAAGTGGCATTTATTGATTATCCCAAATTGTTCATAAAGGATTTGTGACCTTTCTTTTGAATCACAGCAGTTCATATGGTGAAGATTCTCCTGAAGTTTGTGCAGGATTATAAAACATATATAGAAGAACAGCAGAACAAATCCAAACTAGGGTGCTATATGAGTTGAAAGGAGACTAGAGGCTACGGCCCACCAATTCAACAGCACTGCTTAGTGGGTATTAAGAACTTGGGAAGTTCTGCTTAATATGCCATGGCCAATTTTTACAGTGCATCCATAGATAATGCTACAAAATTTGACATGCGATAAGCAAACAGATATTTGGCTGGTAGATGGCATGCTATTCAAGAAGATGATGAGGTGAGGGTGTGAACATCTTGTGACGCAGTTTCATTCACCCAGAAAAGTGGTCTATGTTCCATAATTGTTGTGACTTTCACCTTTTAGGCCACAGAAAGGCTCTGGGAGATCTTGTGGTGCACTATCCACATTGTACATCTAACTTGCTCTAGCCATCATAATATTTAAGCAGCTGATCTTGTTAAGTTTCTGGTTACTAGTGATCCCTACTAATGGCTGATTAGGCAATTGTTAAGCCATTTAAGCTTTAAAGAGAAGTTGACAGACTCCTCTTGGAGAAGGTTGTTGTCTGATGTTTAACTGGCATGAATGCTATTTGTTCAATTATCAGCAAAGCCTGGATGATTTCTAGAGAATTGATAGCTTCATTATGAAATGAACAGCCAGTTGAGCTGAGCACAATAGCAATCATTAACAAACTGTATGACAAATCATCTTATAATAAGGCTTTCTTGAAAAGTCAAAGGTTGTTGGGCTGAGAAATTGCCCTGAGGAACTCTGGCTGCCATTCCTGAGGATTGAGATGAACGATCTCCTATACCGCATCTGTCTTCAGAGGGCTTTCCTGATTCTCCATGAGATTGGTCTAACTGGTTCATGGTTCCATTGTTGGATTAATGCTAACAATTATGTTATTTGTATCCCCTTGATTTCGGTACTCATAATTAGACCAAGGTTTTGATGAAGTCAGGCATCATTATCTTGGTAGGCCTCAGCTAAGGATAAGTGCATCTAGGAAAAGAGAATAAAAGCTGCCTGATAGCATTCTTGCTAAATCTTTCAATTGCTTTATTGTCAAATGAGAATGTGTGTGAGAAAGTTAATTGACCAACCTGATTTGTTCTGCTTTTTCTTAAATGGACAGGTCACACTGGTAAATTGGCAATATTGTATTCAAAGTGAAGCATCTTAACTAGAACCACACCTAGTTCTGGAGCATAGATTTTTAGCTCCAAGGCTAAGATATTGTTATGACACAGTGCAGCACTCACTGCTTTTCTAGATCACAGGGAATGAGTCAAATTGACTAAAGAGTATTTAATGATAGATTAATCAGGAGCTAATCCTCCTTAAAGTATCTGCTATCATATTGTACCTTAAATGATCATATCTGCTTCCATCACTACTCCTGGAAGCTTGTTCCATGCCATCTACTGCTCTCTGTGCAAAAGATTTAGCTGAAATGTTTCCTTTATGTCATTTAAATAAAAACACGCTGGAGAAACTCAACTAGTCAAATGGTGTACAATGTCATTCTCTTTTTACAGTTCAAGTCAAGTTTGAGTTCGTGTTTATTGTCACATATGCCAAGATACAGTGCCTGCTTCGCCAGATTAACTGCTTCTCCAAGCATGCATTTACATAGTTCACAATGAACCAAGACTGGTCAAGTGGCATAAAAGTGATGGAAGAATAAAGGAGGTGCCAGGTCACAAGCTCACAGGTTGTGATGAATAAAGTTCAAATATTATTGAGGGCCAAAAAGGTCTTGTGGATACCTCATTTTAAAAAGGTAAATCTGCTTTTGATCTACCCCAAAATACAAAAGATTAAGATTGCTTAATGAAGGTTTTTCTTTGTAGGACAGCGCTTTATTTCTATGGGTGGAGTGAGTGCAGTTGTTAATTTCAGTACGTTTCAGCTCCTGCTTGTGCAGGAGTGCCAAAAATGTCTGCACCAGCTGCATTTGCAGAAATGGTCTCCTAGACCACAACTACCTTATTTATCCTCAGCTCCACAAGAAAGCAGCCGATCTATAGAAATGATTTGATCAGTTCACTTAGGAAAGTGTGGGCAGTTTGTAATTTGCAACATGATTATTTTATTTGGATAATTCTAAATGCAAGCAGTTTAATTTATTGTGGTATAAAGGTAATCTAAAGCATAAGGAATTTAGTTTTAGTGCATATCATGTGCATAATAGGCCTCCCTTGTTGGATATCCACATAAGGTTCAATTGGTCAAACAGAAAGTAGATGTGAGAGCTCAAATTGTTTTCGTTCCCTCACCCTGGGATAGCTTCAGTCAGCTATTGAATTATTTTATATCAGTTAAGTGAGCACAGACCACAATTAGAGTCAGAGATCATAAAGAACCATACAGCTTGGTGAGGTTACTTATCAAATCATAAGGGAGTTCAATTTGAATTGTTTGGCCAATTTTCTAATATGCCACTCAATTAACTATCAACTTGTCTCACTTTTGAGTGAGAATGCTTTTCAGCTGACACTTCTATGAAGTACTGATGAAGATTTGCATTACCCAAGATGCTGTCTTTCAAATGAGTTGTCAAATCCAGAACCTGACTAAAGACTGTCCAGATGGATATATACACAGTGATATCTACTTACTCATCACCACACAGGAGACTATTCAGCCCATTTGGTCCACGTCTGCCGCGAGGGGAGCAATCCCTTTCATTCCATTTTCCTTCTCCTTAATTTCCTTCTACTTCTATAAACTATTCTCTCTCACACATGCCAAATATCTCCCATTTGAATCTTTTCACCATCAACCAATGAAAAGCCAGTGGTTCATTTGGAAGCGGGAGGAAACTGAAACAAACCCTCACAATCACAGAGAACAGTCAAGATTGAAGTCGGGTCCCTAAAGTCGTGAAGCAGCATAACTGCTGTGCCACTGTTCTTCCATATTTACAAACGAGGTACATAATGATTAACAGGTAGATTTTCCAATAAATCAACCAACCTCTATTCTTCAACCAAAACTATCAAATATTGTGTGTGTGCGTGTGACATACACAACAATTAGGTCATTTATTTCAAGTGCTATGGGTAAACTTGTTGCTATGATTTACTAAAATACATGTAACTACATTGTATACTTTACACCTCCATTTTTATTTTGCAAAGAACTTCTATTCCTCTGAAGATCCTTACATTATAAAAATAATAAAATTTATTGTTGCTACCAGCACTTTTAACCCTGCAATTATGAGGGGCATAGATAGGGTAAATGCAAACAAGCTTTTTTCAGTGAGGTTGGGTGAGACAAGTACAAGAGGACATGAATTAAAGGTGAAAGGTGAAAGGTTTAAGGGTAACTTCTTCACTCAGAGGGTGTGAGAGTGTGGAATGAACTGCCAGTGGAAAACGATTGAAGCAGGATCAATTTCAACATTTAAGAGAAATTTGGAATGGCAACATGGGTGGGAGGGGTAGAGGGCTATGGTCCAGGTACAGGTTGATGGAATTAGGTAGATTAATAGTTCAGCACAGACTAGATGGGCTGAAGAGTCTGTATGTGCACAGTTGTGTCGTATGGGTTTAATTGAGTCCACAATTTTGAAGTCCTCATTTAATGTCATAGGTAATGGCATAAAAGGGATAAAAGGTTGCCTTCAATTTTAGATGCTAAATGTATGATATAGTTACATAAATCATTAAATTTTATTTTTGAAATTAAAGAATACCAAACCATGGCTCAATATACATTCACCATTGCTGCATATCGCATATTTAGCTCATTTTTTAAATTTCCATTTCATTACAGAAGTCTCTTCACAACAAGGTATGGACAAGAAGCTTGGGGCTAACACAACAGAACATACTCTGTGAAAAGGTGCTGGGAGCGGATTCAGTGGTAAATGTTACAAGATAATTGGATGAACAGTTCATATTGAAAGTTGGTTGAGCTGCAGTGAAGGAGCAAGGAGTAGGACACATTGGATAGGTCTTTGAAAGAGTCGGGAGAGGCACAATAATGGGTGAATGGATTCCTGTGCTGTATGATTCGTAAACATAGCACTAAAGCAAGTTTATTCAGAAACCTATCTGGAAAGATGGGAGAAATTCATTTTTGGCTACTGATGTGAGTGGAAGCTTTAGTGTCAGCCAATGGTTTAAGTCACCTCCCCTTACTGTGTTCCTAAGGAACTGAATGATTAGACTTTAGTAGAACCAGCAAGGTTTTCTCAGATGCTAAAGGTGATTTTTCCTCCCCCCCCCCCTACATTGTGTTTATTAAAAATGTGATAGGTATTCTTCAGATGGGGCTCCATTTTCCGTATATTTAAAATGTCATGACTTGCTTATCAAGGAACTTTGCAAGCTCTGAAATCATTTACAGCCACTTGATTCATATATATCTTTAAATATAAACAATTTTCAAAATAACTTCACCCTTAAACTGATTGCTCAGTGACCTAAAATAAAAGCAGAAAATGTTGGAAAAGCAGATGAAGAGTCAAAATTAACATTTCAGGTCAATGATCTTTCATAAGAATTAGGAATTCAAACTCTAATCAGTGAAGAACCTCATCTCAGGTTATTTTGTTTTGCATTTACCTCAGTGCTGTTTTAGGAGCAGGTCATCTCCAATCCACTGAAGAGAGAGCTAATTATGTTCTGTGCACAGGGCAGTTTAGCCAGCACAGAGTTAATGCTTTATAATAGCAGTCTCCATTTTGGATCTGGCAGGGTCAGCTATGAGAAAGCCTTCAATGAGTTAAGGTTTGGTTTTTGGTGTAAGATGTGCTCAGCAGTGATGTCATACACATCACAGATGAACGACTCCACATCTCACATCAAAGCTATGTCGTCTTTTCTTTTTAAGGAACTCAGGATACTGCATAGTTTTTTTTAAAGTGGGGTGTGATGGAAATGCACAGGACGATTTCCAACAAAGGTCAAGTTATTGTCAGTGTGTTGAATAGCCAAGTGTGATATCATTGAACTGTAAGCAGTAGCAGCTCTCATTTCCAGAACGTTGATTATCCATTGCTTCATTCCCCATTCCCTGCTGGATGGTGCAGCCCTGCACAAACACTTTATTTGATGTAAGTCTAATATAATCAGCAGTATTGGTTGTTTGGGGGAGGGGCACTGGAACAACACACAAAGCCTATAATCCATTCCGATAAAAATAGTGGGACATCAGATATATTATAAACACCAATAAAACATATCCAATTTTTTAAAAAACTGAAATCATTGCAAAAAGCAAAATCCTTCCCAGAATTATTCTGCAATGAATTCAACAGGCTACACACACACACACACATATATGTAGACACACATACCCACACAGCAACATGTTTTGAATAAAAACCAATGTTATCTTAGCATCAGTCCCAATGAAACCCTTTTGTAGGCATTTGCTGTTCATAGCAATGTGAATGATTTTTCAGTCTCCATTTTATTTTAGGTTCCATAGAGTTAACCATATCTTGTTTTTCTACTGATTAGGATTAGATTATGAAATAAATTAGCTGGCTTCAATTTTTTTTCTGATATAACGCTGGTCCAGACTGATGGATTGTATGAAAGTGGCAAACGAGAAAACAAAAAACAAAATACAGATGAAGGCAAAAGTCCTTGATTTACATTCAGAAACTGCATACATTGCAGCACCTATACACTATAGAACCAACCTAATCATTTACAGTAAACAATTAATGGCACTGAAATGGGATATACCTATTGAAGACATTTATCACAGATTGTATCATAAAAATCATTCAAGCAGATAAATGCACCAACCCCTACCTAGTGCTGCAGTAGACAGCAGCACTCAGTGTACATATCTCAAAAAGGTTTGAATGAACATAATATCACTTTCCATACCTGTTCATACCAGTCACGTGTAGAACAAGTACACTCCGGCCACCATCCCCCACTGTTGCCATTCACCTTAGGTACGCTCTTATTTTGGCTTTTAATCGGCCCGCTATCACGGGAGGTTGGGATGAGCTTGGCTTTATTCCTGCCGGCAGCCCCTGATGAAGATGGCAGTGTCTGGGAACTGAAGCCACCATATCCGTACGGTTCGTGCTGCCATTCACTGTAATTCTGTGGTTCCATACGTCGGAGAGCTGCCATCCTGGTTGCCTCATAGCACTCTGGGCACTTGCAGCAGTGATGGTTCTTGTGCAAATTTGCTTTCATGACTGACACTATTGTTCAATTCAAATTTTATTATTTTCCACCTTTTGAGACAGAAGGGAAAAAAATCAAATTGTTTTTTATTTTCAATTCAGAAGAACAGTCCCTCTTCTTTGTCTCTTCTTCTTTCTGCTTCTTGCTGTTAATGGCAGACCTTGTCAGCGGAGGCGAAAGCTGGAACTGCAGAACGCTCGATGTTGGCCAGTGTAAGACTTGAGGATGCAAGCATCCCTCCAGCTACCTTCTTTCAGGCAGCACCAATCAATGTGCAGCACAGGATAGCATTCAGATACCCAGCTCTGTCAGCAGCACCATCCACAGCCTGTGTTATTTCAGTGCATCATGCAGTTTGAAATCCAGTAAAATTACTCAGAGAAATTGCATCACTAACATTAAGCTGCAGTTTCATGATGACTCTGGGGACTGCAAGTATTGCCCTGAGTCTCTTGGTTGCTATGAGAAGCCATCTGCACCGGTGAATATGTTGTGATGGGTAACTCGGGACTTGATTAGTAAATCCTAGCCATTCAGCATCAGGACCTTTTAACTGCTTGCTACAGCTATTATAATGATATGGCATATGAAAGAGAGAGAGAGAGAGAGAGAGAGAGAGGGGGGGTGGGGGGAAGAGGTCTAATTTGAAGCAACATTACAAAAATCCATCCATAAACTAATTCTGAAAAGGTATAAATCTTAAATTTACACATGTTCCTTTCATTCTCATGTGTGAGTTATCAATTGCTTGGTTAGGTTTATTTTATTCAGAAACGTCATGTTTGCTTCTTTTTATAAATTTTTTTGTGAATCATGATTGGCAGTGGATTTCACTGAACATGACATACATGTTAAATACACAATGAGTGTAATTTAGTCTGCTCAAAAAGTTAAATCAGGTAATATTGAATAAACAGGTCATTTTACATCGGTCTTGATGCTTTTTTTCCTGTTGACTTGAACAAGAGTAAAAAACTAAAGGGAAAATGGTTTGCTGATTTGCTATCAGCTGTTTTAGATTATATCATAATCCACAATTACTTTTTGAAAACTGAAGATGAATACATGTAAAACCAAGTACGAACCAACACTTCTGTATTTTGAGGCTTTATAGCCACTAATACAAACTGTTTACAATGAGCCCTCTGTAAGATCCAATTTACGCTTCATCCTTTCTTATCTTCATTCATCTATTTCTTAAAAATAAACATCTTCTAAGGCAAGATAAATCTTTAATTTAATACATGCTAAAATATTTCAAGGGTGACTAATAATTTGATATCAGTTGTCAATGCAAGTTTAGTTTTTTTTCATGGTCTCTGGGGAATGAGTGAAAACGATACTTAAACTAAACTAAAGTGTTTTTGTTTTACATCTTAATGTTCCATGTTAACGAACAACATTAAGGACAACTTGTTACTATTGCTTGTTCAATATTCAACATATTTATCAAAATAATATCACAAATGTCATAATTCAAACTATAATCTTATTCTACATCGTGGAAAATTTCTGTTTTATATTGATCAAACTGACTTAGACAATCAAATGGTGTAAAATTGACATCTCGCTATTTAAGGAGGCATAGAATGATTTACAGAGCAAGATTAAGATGACCCTGATTTTCATATCAGTACTGATACTAATATGAAAATAACTTTGTTTCAAGGGCAATCTGAGTTGGGAAAGAAATGCCTATCAGTTGAACAAATTAATAAACTGAAATGTGTAAATAATTCCATGCACAATACACAAAAATGCCTTCAAAATGCTCAGCTCAAAATATCATCTATAAAAAGGTTAAAAAAAAATTCATGGGTGGTGTATGGAATGGAACAAAAATGGAAAAGTGGAGTATTAGACTCCAGTTTAACAATTGTCTATCTTTTTTTCCTTTTACTAAAGAACACTAAGGAATTGTGGTCACTATATATAACAAGTGGTCCCTGACAGTGCAGATATAAATATCAAAATGCTGCAAAGCCAGTACAAGGGACAACAATTCTTTCTCTAGTAGAATAATTCTTTTGATGTTTATTGAAATTCTTGGATAATGGTCAATATCATCGCAATTATTTTTTGTAATAGCACTGCTCCTGCAGCTTCATCGCTAACATCTACTGCTCAAGAAAATACCTTCTTACAGTCAGGTGACGTCAACACAGGCTGGCGACAGAAAATGGCTTTCAGTTTATCAAGTGCTTCTTGACAATGTTCCGTCCAAACAAACTTTTCACCCTCCTTCAGAGATTAGTTAAGGGAATGGCGACATCAGCAAAATTTTTACAAAACTTTCCATAATACTCTACCATTCCCAAAAATTAACTAACAGCTTTCTTACCCATGGGAATGGAAACTCAGAAATTGTTTGAACTTTTGCCTGAACTGGCGCCAACTTGCCTTAACCAACTACACACCCAAGATAAGTGACAGTAACATGGCCAAATTCACTTTTATCTAAATTAACAGTAAGGTCTTTTGAATGTTTGTCAAACCATTTATCTAGCTCAGAGAGATGTGCTTCCCAGGAGTCATTTCTGGGAATATAATAAGAATTTGTATGCATTAAACCTTGAATTATAGAATTAACCATTCTCTGGAATGTCCCTGTATTGGGAAGGGTTGTGGCTGTTCAGGGGACACACCAGCTGCCAATCAAGATTTAGTTCCACCCCGCCTATTAATGCGCATCTTGCTGATTGTACCATGTAAATTAACTGGACTGGACTCTCCAGCCTGCCTGTACTTGGCCTTGGGCCATTAACTGTTGTAAATGGATGAACCCTCCTGGCACCAAGACATTGTTCCCTGCTATTGAGCAGGGGTAGAACCTCCAGCACTATAAAGGTACCATGTGTTCTTTGTTTTCTCTCTTTGCCAGCCTGGGACTACCCTGCTTCACTCCAGGCCTGGAAATGTGGAAGGGGTGCAGGAGAAACTGTTGGTAAGATGTGCACTGTTAAAAGGGTTGGGAGCATTTAATTAGTGTCCCTTGTAACACAGAGCCGGGCCTGCACTGAGTCAAGGGGGGGTGGGGCATCGTAGTGATTTTTCCTTGATCATTATGTGTACCAGTTCAGTGTGTGTGTGTGTGTGTGTGTGTGTGTGTGTGTGTGTGTGTGTGTGTGTGTGTGTGTGTGTGTGTGTGTGTGTTGCATCAGTTACCATTTCCCACATGCCTTCCGTAAATAAAATCCTTCCCTACCAAAATGGTGTTCAAAGTCCTTGCCTTTGAGATCTACCAAACCTATTTCCTCACTCTCAACAGTTCCAAATGGTAGAATATTGTATTTAATTAACCCTAACAAGATTACAAATGCAAAAACTTACCTACCTCTGACTGTTAAAGGTTACACCAGTAACCTTTTAATAAGTCCATCTTCATTAGAAACTTAGCCTGACCAACCTTGTCCACACAATCATCCACCCTAGGAATAGGATAAGCATCTATCTCTATTACCACATTAACTTTTCTATAATGTGCAATCTGATTTAGGCTCCAGGACACAAGGTGAACTCCAATCTGAGATAGAATATCTAATAAATAATTCTTCTACATATATTTAATCTCTTGATCTACCAGGTTACTCTTTTCAACATTCATTCAATTTGGATTTTGTTTGATAGGTCTGGCATCACCAACATCATGACAAGTTATTGGGGTTCTTTTAGGCACATCTGGAAACAAGTTCCTAAATTTCAAAAATAGCTATTTTATTTGTTCCCTTTCCAATGGCTGAAGATGAGCCAACTTAAAATCCAAATTCTGAAAAATACTCAAATTAGACAGATGAACTGGGACAAAGTTTTGTTTGAAGTGACCCTCACAAGCATCACAAGCTGGATATATAACCAAATTTATCTTCGTCTCATCAATGGCTGGCTTAGTAGTCAACCTCACTGCAGGGACAACTTTACCCTCTGCAAGGTCATTTCCAAATAATATCGAGGACCCCCTCCACAGATCTCCATGGCCCATTAACTAATTCTAATTTCAACATTAACATGTGCAGAGATATCGACCCCGGGTCACCCCCCAAATCAAATTAATTTCACCCTGTGGCAGTGTCACCACTAAATTCCAAAACACCATCCAACATGAGTGACCAGTAGCTTGAAGGATTTTCACTGACACTTGTGGACGCTGTTCCATCAATGAAATCAAACTCTCTGTCACAAAATATTTGAATTCATCCTTAATGTTACCAGCAGGTCTGAATTCTAACTTGCATGGATATTCCACATTGCCCCTCTTGAAGGCTCCATTTAGCACAAACTTAACCCTGTGGATTAAAGTGTACTCATCTGCCAATTTAGCAGATTCCTGCCAAGTTTCAATTTCTTTCTCAAACTCCCAATGCTTCTCTTCTTCCTTTTGCCTCTCTGCTTCCTTCTATATTTTATAACTCTAGCTCAACTGCTTTAGTTCTCTCTCAAACTGCTTCTGCAAGTCTATATTTTTTCTAATTCAAACTTGCTTTTCCTCTCTGCTTCCTCAAACTGCCTTTGTTTCTCTGTTTCCACAAATTAAGTTTTTCTAATTCAATTTGTTCTACAGGTGACTGCTGCTCATGGTATTTGTTCGGGATAAATCGTTTTAACTCCTCCTCCTCAAACTTCCCTTTTACTACATATTAGTCAACTATAACTTTCTGATCTCTGCCTTTTTACCACCGCAAGTCCCAACTTTTGAGTGATAGTCAACAACTCATTCTTTTTTGCCTGCTGCCGATCCCAAAAACTTATCAATGTCCATTGATACTATTTTTCCATGCAAAAGCCTTTTTTAAAAAAAATGAAAATGATTAAATTCTTTTTTTTATTTAATCAATCAAATTGAAAATTAATTGAGCAATAAGCTCCAATTTTGGTGTTATTCCTGACGAACCCCAATTATGTTACATCACAGACCAGTAGCAATAGAAAATCGCCAAGACGGTGTTAATTTTTAAATAATATTTTTATTATCTAGCTTATCTAAATTTAACCCCCACTACACGCGAATCTACTTATATATGTGTGTGTGAATACCCAAGCCCATTACAACTTAGGCACAATTCTGGAAAGTTATTCCAAAGTCAGTCTTAGAAATTCCAGTATTCACATGAAGACTCTTAAACTGATGCAAAGAAGTGATTACGAATGAGGTGGGTAAGACTGAGAGACAGACTACTGCAAACTCAAGAAACCTTGATGAGTTATTTCCAGAGTGAAGTCCTTTCAGACAAGTGGTAGTCACAACTCCCCTTTCCCTTTTCTCGGGGAACCGAAATGAGTGACTTTCACAATACTTCCAGAACCCAAGGGTCAGTGCAAAGTGACCTTTCTTTTGGTCACAGTGTGGTAATTGTCCATTATCACATACAACCACTCCAGCACAGCCTTCCTTCCAAGCTACTGCTCAAAGTGCTGCTTCTTTAAAATGGCTGTTCATCACAAAAATGCACTCTTCCTTCAAGTGTGTCTCTTACATGACTTCCCACATCTGTGCCTGGATAAAAGCAACACATTTCCTCTCTTCTCTTCAAAATTAGCAAAGTGGGCACATGTTGTACTAGTTGCTGCCAAACTCAATTCTCTCCACAGTTTTGAATGGTTGCAATTTATTCTAGCCCTCAAGTTGTTAACCCTTAAAGTGACAGTCCCACTAAAATGAAATGCTTCATAATAATTTTTATAGTTATTTTCTGGATGTGCTGACAAATCAAAGCCTGGGGCACCCAAATTCCTCTGCACTTCAGTCCTCTGCAAACTCTCAGCATTTAGTTAAGCTTTTAAAGTGACAAAGATTAAAAATGAAACGATTAGAGTTAAAACACACACTTTTTGATCCAAACATTAACAAAAATGCCATTGGAATATATAATTAAAAATGGATTGTGGAAACTATTACATGTTTCCAGAGAATGAGAAGAGAAGCACAGATGTGTTGTTCTGTAAAATTGGCGTTGAACATTTTTGGTCTAATTTGTCTTCCTGTTACTGAAAATTCTAATGCACTTATATAAGTATATCTAAATTTAATAATTGTCTGTTGCTATGGTAACTATTCAGGCCTGCCACACAAGGTAGTATATTAAAATACATCTGGAGATGTCTGTTAGCAGGACATGTATCTCATGAAATTGATGTTCCTGGTTGTTTGAAGCATTTGGGTGAAATTAGTCTGGGATAGCAATGGGAAGTCATAGGTTTACTCCAGAAACCTTGATTCAGCAGCTCAGGATAAACTATACAAGAATTCTGCATTTATATGCATGATAAAAATGAAAGATAATTTTATTGGAAGCTATTGTGACATTTATTGTAGCTTTACTGATCTGCAGTCAATATAAAATGACACAAAATGCTGGAACATTCTGTTGTAGCTGTGATGTTTCTTTTTATTGTAATAAAGAAAAGGGTTCTTTTAAAGCAACTATACTTTATAAGGTAAAGAACTCACTCAGCCATGTGGAGGTATTTGTTCTGAATCCAACTGAGCTGCCACAAACTAGTCTCCAACTCCCTCCAATGGTCAGGATGATCACGAGCACTCTTCACTACATCCCCTTTCCTTGAGATATTTAACACACTAATACAGTATTCATTTCAATTTAAAGTTCAACACAAACATCAGTATCACAAACATTTAAATGTGCTGTTCTTTTTATTTTAGAGATTCACTAAACTTTGATAACATATGTGGATCTTCTTAACAGGTGCTTGTATCGCGTCTGCTGGTCCACTAATGTTGAGCACTGGTGGGGTTTCCTCTGATGTTGTGCAGGTGGAATCTGCATTTGTCTGTCACTGCAGTGTCTCTTGTGTTTTAAGCAGGCTCTTTCGATTCCTCCTCAGTATTTGACCATCCCCTGTTCTGACCATGTAGGGACTGGGATTTACTTCCTCCAGAACAGTGGCCTTTTTGTCCCAAGTGTTGGAATCTCTGAGTCTCACTGTGTCATGTTGTGTCAGTGGCCCTAAGCTTCTTGCTAACTTGTCATTGTTTGCTTTTTCCCTCCATTGCAGATGCTTTTGTTTCTGTTTGCCATCCTCAACATCTCTGTTCTTGTTGGGTCCTCAGAGTTTAGAAATGTGTGTAGTCTATGTCCCATCAGAAGTTCAACAGGTGACATGCTCTGTAACTCAATGGAGCTAGATAAGGATCTGAGCAACTGTTTAACTATGTGTAGTCCTTTCTCTGCTTTACCGTTTGACTGTGGATGCAGAGGAATTGAAGTCACATGTTGAAAATCATGCTCTTCTGTAAAGTTCTGGAATTCTCTACAACTATAGCATGGTCCGTTGTCACTGTAGACAATTTGAAAAATTCCAAGTTTTGAAAAGATCAATTTCATATCTTTGATAACACAATCAACAGATATATTAGGAAGGTGCAGAATCTCTGGATAGTTTGATAGATAATCAATAACCAGCAAGTAATTATTTCCACCCATCTGGAACAAATCAGTCCCAACTTTCAGCCATGGTTCTGTTGGTACATCAATTATTATCATTGCTTTGCATGATGTTTGAAACCGGTTTCATGGCTTGAAACCATCCTGTCAATGTCAGCATTTATTGCTGGCCAATAAACAGCAGTTCTGGCCCTCCTCTTGAATATTTCCATTCCAAGGTTCCCCTCATGCATTTTTTTCAGCATCTCTTGCCACAGTGATTGAGGAATGATAATTCTGCTCTGTCTGAGTAGAAGCCCATTGACAAAGCTCAGCTCTGATGTTGTAGTGTGGCTTACATTCACCTCCAGGCCATCCTTCATTCAGATTCTTGATGGTCTTCTGTAGAACTGTGTTCTTTTCTGTTTCCACTGTGATCTGCTTGGATTTCCTGTCAGATACAGCAAACAATTCAGTAATCAGGTTCACGTGGAGGTTCACATCTGTCTCTGTGGAACTCTCATTGTGTGCTTCATTCTATTTTGTTGCCCTGGATAACACATTAGTTAACACAATTCGTTTCTCTGGTAATGTATACCAATTCAAAGTCATAATATTGTAGTTTCATTATCAGTATTTGGATCTTCGGTGACATTTCACTGAAAATTTTCTTGATTATCACTATTTATGGCTTGTGGTCTGTCTCTGCCATGAATGTTGGTAGACCATACGCATAACTGGAATTTATTGAGTCCATAGATCAGACCTAGACACTCTTTCTTGATCTGTGCATGATATTCAGATGTTGTCATTGAATTGATGCATATGCTACTGGCTCCCAATCTTCTCCCACAGCCTGAAGTAGTACAGCACATATTCCATCTTTTGAAGCATCCATAAATACTTTTGTCCTTCTGGATAGTTCAAAGAACGTCAAAAGTACTGGTTCTGTAATTAGAAAGGTCTTCAGTCGTCTCCATTCTTCCTTGTGGTTGTCTGTCCACTAGAATTCACATTTGTCCTGTAACAACTTCCTTAGGTACATTGTTTTATAAGACAGGTTTGTTATGAATTTACCAATGAAATTGATAATTCCCAGCACCCTTAATATACATTTTTGTCAGTGGGTCTGGGCATTTCTAAAATTTGGTTTCACCTTTCTCTTGTCTGGCTCCACACCTGCCTCTGACAATTTATCTCCAAGAAAGATGATTTCCTTCACATAAAACTGATAATTTCTCTGTTTAACTGTCATACATATTTCTAGATGCATGTTGAGGGCCACATTGTTTGCACATTTTGGTGCCTCTTCATCTTTTTGTTGTTCCTATATCTTGTTTTTTTGTTTGTGTGGTGACACACTGGAGTATGGCTATGCCTTTATTTTCATTGGTTATTTTAAAACAATTGTACTTTATTAGCTAATGTATACACACACACTCATGTGGAGGCATCCATCTTGAATCCAACCTAAGCTGCCACAAACTAGTCTCCAACTCCCTCTAGTAGTCAGGAAGATCAATAACACTCTATTACCATAGTAGCTGCACCAATCTTAATGTTTCAGAAAATTGACAAGCATACATCTTTGGGTGTTGTAGATGATAAACTCTAGAATGAAGCAGTCCTGCTTTAATGAGTCCACAGTCTTGTATGTCCTCCTTTTATCAATGGGACAGTGCCTTTACTCAGGACCCCATACCTGTAGTTTTAGAACCAATTCTTAATAATGTCTACCATGTTGTTTCTTTCTTGTTATTCAAATATACTTACACATTCTTAACAGAAAACCAAGCAGAAGAAATCCTCATGAAATACGTATTATCATTAAGAAATTCTCCCCTCTTAAAAAGCAAAATGAATTGCAGCCTATCTTTCACCTTTGTTGATTAAGCAGCAAATATTATATGCAAAAGCTCATTCATTGTTGCTTCCAACAGTAAAAACAGTACTGCACTACTAACTGTGCTTTTCTTCTGCTAAATTAAATATATGGGCCCATAATTTCCTGACAAGTTTTTCCAGGGAATGGCAGTTTCTTGCCAGGAGAAACTGGCCTATATACTATATCCTGTTTTGGCTTGTGTGCTGTGAAATGAACTAGAGGTGATTAGAGAGCTTCAGGTAAAGAAACTCTTAGGAGGCAATGATCACAATATGATTGAGTTCATTTTGAAATTTGAAGAGGCTAAAAGTCCAATGTGCCGATATTTCAGTGGAGTTAAGGAAATTGCAGTTGCTTGAGAGAGGAACTGGCCAAAGTCAATTGGAAAAGCACACTAATGGGAAAGACAGCGAATCAGCAATGGTTGGAGTTTCTGTGAGAAAGAAAGAAATTTGTAAATGGAAAAATGAGACAATTGTTGCTGACGAGAAAAGTTAAAGTAAAAGCAAAAGAGAGGGTATATAAGGAAGCAAAAGTAAGTGGGAAGGTAGAGTGCCTTTCCAAAAACCTTGAAGCATGCCAAAACAGACTTCACAATTAGGTCTTAATTAGACATGCTGTGGAGTAATGGATTACTGTTTTGAAAGCAATAGACGAACGGACTCAGAAGATGGAGTCCGGTGCTGGAATCTGTCTGAATGCAGTTGCTGTTCTAAGAAGGTTCTAAGAAGAGAGAGAGAGAGAGAGAGAGAGAGAGAGAGAACTGGTTTCTGCAGCATGGCAAGCTGGCAGCTTGTTTAAAACCCCATTTTGAAGATAGGTTGTGAATTCTGAGTTCAGCCTGTTGAAAACCCTTGTGGTCCATACAAGAGGAAATAAGAGTGTTTCCCATGAAATAAGGGAAACAGAAATAAACTCTGTGGTGACCTAGAAGAAGAGGTTATCATTTGAAAAACCCTGATGGGGCAAGTTTCTTCGGCAAGACATTGAAGTGGCGGATCAGAGGGAATCAGTTTGTGTGAGTCCAATGAGCAACAAATTTCTTTCTGAAACCAACAAGAACCTTTCTGAGCAGTAACCAATTACTTTTAAACACCAGAGTTTGGTGAAAATTCATAAATGTTAAATTTTGTGCACAGTATAAGAATTGCCTGATACCAGTGAACTGCGAGGAGTGAGAAGTGAGATTGGAGATTGAAAAAAACCATTTGTTTTGATGATTTTTTTATTGCTGCTGGGTTTGGGGTTCTCTAGGCCCATAACAACTTGAAGGAAAATCATGCCTGACAAACCTACTGCAGTTTTTTGAGGAGATCACAAGTAGGATAGACAGGGAAGATGCAGTGGAGTGTCCTGGGGCCAAGGACTGGACACCAATACCCTCATGATCCCTGATCACCCTCTGCTCCCAGTCCACCCTATCAACCAGTCCCCTCCCCCCACCCCAGACCCCCTCCATCCAGTTCTCCTGCCCCCCTTTCTCCTCCATCTGCCCTCTCCCCCACTCCATTGTCAAGAAACAATTTTAATCAATGCTTAATATTTATTAAAAATTATGATAAATTAAATGCCATGTTCATCACCAAATGCAAGTGTCAAAATATCTGGCACCAAATTGTGTATGCCAAAACATCTGATTCTGGCCATGTATAGTTATGTTTGGAACAAATACACTTTTTTCCACCACTTTATTTGCCTGTGCTCCAATTTTAAATTTGCAATCAAACAATTCACATGTGAATAAAGTGCATATTCCAGATTTTATTCAAGGTTATTTGTATACATTTTGGTTTGACCAGGTAGAAATTACAGCACTTTTTATACATAGTCCCTTCATTTCAGTTCACCACGATATATGGGACATATCAATGGCATGCATTTGAAATAATCATGTTTAGGACATTTTTGCATATCCCTTGCATGCAATGACTACTTAAAAACTAGGATGCATAGACATCACCTGAAGGTGAGTATCTGCTTTGCCAGGCTTCTACTGCAGCCACCTTCAGCTCCTGCTTCAGCTTGTCCCCTTAAGTTTTCTCTTCAGCATATGGAAAATATGCTCAATTGGGTGATTGGCTTTGCCATTCAAGAATTTTCCAGTTTTTAGCTTTGAAAAACTCCTTTGTTGCTTTAGCATTATGTTTAGGATCATTATCTTGCTGTAGGATGAAGCACCATCCAATAAGTTTCGAGGCATTTGCTCAAACTTAAACAGATAAGATGCTTCTATGCACCTCAGAATTGAATTTGCTCCTGCTATCAGCAGTTACATCATCAATCAATATAAGTGTGCCAGTACCTGTGACAGCCATATATACCCAGTCCATAACACCCCGACCAACATGTTTCACAGATGAGGTGGTATCTTGGGCAGTCCTTTACGCCTCCACATTTTGCTCTTGACATCACTCTAATATGAGCTAATCTTGGTCTCATCTATCCTCAAGACCTTTTCCCAGAATTGTGCAGACTTTTAAATACTTGGCAAACTGTAATCTGGCCATCCTTTTTCAGTTGCTAACTAGTGATTTGAATCTGCATTTCTGCTCATGAAGTCTTCTCCAGACAGTAGTCATTGACACATCCACACCTGCCTCCTGAAGCTTCTGATCTGTCACAGAGGTGTTTGGGGATTTTTTTCCCTCATTATGATGAGAATTCCTCTGCCATCAGCAGTGGAGATCTTCCTTGGCCTTCCAGTCCCTTTGCAATTACTGAGGTCACCAGTACACTTTTTTTCTTAATGATGTTCCAAACAGTTGATTTTGGTAATCCTAAGGTTTTCCAGCCTCATAATGGCTTCTTTGACTTTCATTGGCACATGAGGACCAGAGATGTTGAAAAATGGCAACTACAGACTCCAAAGGTGATCAAAAGCTTAGAAGCGAGCCGAGCCCTCTTATACTTGCACCAATGAAGCAATTAAACATACCTGAATACTCACAAACACTTGTGAAGCCAAATGTCCCAAGCATTATGGTGCCCTGAAATGGGAAAATGTGTAAAAAGTGCTGTAAAATTTCTACATAGTCAAATTAAAATGTATACAATAACCTTGAATAAAATTTGGAATGTGGACTTTAATTGCATGTGAATTGTTTGATAACAAATTTAAAACGGAGGAACACAGGGCTAAATAAAGGAAAAAAATATGGAGGGCACTGTAAATTATTTGGATTATGGAATTGATGGCTTTGTAGCTAATTTTGCAGATTATACCAAAATAGATGGTATGGCAGGTGGTGCAGAGGATACTGAGAGACTGAGATAGATTAGAAGATAGGGGAAATAGGAACTTTTGGAGTGTAGATGGTCATATAGTTTGGTAGAAGAAATAGAGGGCAGTCTACTATTTAGCTGGGGAGAAAAATCAAAATTTGGAGGTGCAAATGGACTTGGGAGTCCTCGTGCAGAATATCATATGCCATGTTGGCATATAAGAGTAGGGATCTAATGCTGAGACTCTGTCGGGCACTGGTGAGACCTCACTTGGAGTACTATGTACAGTTTTAGGAGAGAAGGTTCAGGAGATTTGCTAGAATTATACTAGAAATGAAAAGGTTAGCATACAGTGAAACCCCAAGTTTATGCACCTTGATTTAACACAAATTGGGATATAATACAATGAGTCATTAGATTCAGGCATCGGGCTGCTGGCAGGAACAGGGAATTGGGAAAGACATGGCAGTTCCAAACATAAACAGACACACACTCACAGGTTTATACTCCTATACTTCAAACACAAGTACTGGATCAGGTAAGTGTGTCCTCATACTGCAGAGAGTTTTGAAACACTACAACACAGAAGTGTCTCAACCCAATGAGTGTTGAGTTCACCCGTTTGCCACTTGTTATTCTGTCTGACAGCATGACCCCGCTTTTTTCTTGATTAGATTTTATAGACGCCAATGATCGCATTATAACAGGGCTTCACTGTATGAGGAACTTTTGTAGGGTCTTGGACTGTATTCAGAATACAGAAAGATGTACGGGGACCTCAAACAAACATTTTGAATGCTGAATTGCCTGGATGGAGTAGATAAGGCAATGTTGTTTTCCATGGTAGAGGAGTCTAGGACAAGAGGGCACAACTTCAGGATAAGAAGATATTAATTTAAAACAGATATAGAGAAATTTCTCTTGCCAGAGGGTTGTGGGTCTGTGGTACTTGTTGCCACAGGTGACTGTGGAAGCGAAGTTGTTGGGTGTATTTAAGGCAGAGAATGATAGGCATTTGATCAGTCAGGACATCAAGGGTTACGGAGAGATGGCTGGGGAGTGGGACTGAGTGGGAGGATGGATTAACTCGATAGAATGGCAGGGCAGTCTCAATGAGCCGATTGGACTACTTCTGTTCCTATATCTTGTGATCTTCCAATGCTACATCACACTGAAAGGGCCATCCGGGAGGAGTTTTCCCACTGGTGTTAAAAAAAAACTATTGAATATTAAGAAAAAAGTTTTTAAAAAATGAGGATGTCCTTAGCTCTCTATCAAGTTTGAGGCAAGTATGCAAGAGAAACCACAAACAAACTTCCTTCCTGCATATATCAAGAACGGAGGATCACTAGAACTTAACACAAATTCCTTAAAAATGAAATAGTGGTGATAGTTTCAAATTTAACCTTTTTCTGGTTGTGAACTGCTAAAATTGAAGGATTTTGAGTTCAAGGGTGCAAATGTGGGATAATTTTGATTCAATAAAAATGTTAAAGATTAAATTGTTGGATGAAGTTTGTTTTTTAGACAGCCACTGCATTCTAGGAAATTATTCCCAATTTCTTGGAATGCAGTCTGTATCAAAAGATTGGAAAGGGAATAAGGACTCATTCCTGTTCTGACATTTTACCTCCTTGACCCCTAGTTATTTTCACAGATCAACTGCAGACTAAACTGAATTACAGCCGATCCGTGAACTTCAGAAATAACAAATATTAAACAGTGCCGTGTATGTGATTTTTCCAGGCCTTTCTGTGTACCTGAAAAGTTCTCAAAGAAAAATTAATTATTTCTGCAGATCAAGTAAGGGATGAGAAAGTTAATTTAAGATAAATTGATGCACATGCCATGAAAATAATTTTTACTGTCCTCTTTGGCCTTGATATTACCCATCCCAATGTAGGCTGGAGAAGATTAAATAAAACAAATGTATCTTCAACCCATTACATAATCATCCCTTGGTATTTTTGACATCACAGATTCAAACTGTATGGAAACCTGCTCTTCTCTTCACCATTTGCATGCCAACCATGGTATTCACTTATAGTGGTTTTCAAACATTTTCTTTCCACTCACATACCACCTTAAGTAATCTATATGTCATAGGTGCTCTGTGATTAGTAAAGGATTGCTTAAGGTGGTATGTGAGTGGGGAAAAAAGGTTAAGAACCACTGCTCTAGACCCAATTGTTACTAAAATATTTTGTTTGAGAAAAATTGTAATTGCCCCATTTCCGCTGGAGTTATGAAACCATGCATATAACAAGTCAATTAGGTACGATTAAAACAGTAGTTCTCAAGTTTTTTCCTTCCACTCACATACCTCTTTAAGTAATCCCTTACTAATCACAGACCACCTATGGGATAGGGATCACTTAAGGTGGTATGTGAGTGGAAAGAGAAAGTTTGAAAAGCACCGATCTACACTAATCCCTTTTCCCAGTTCTAGGCATTTGCCTTCTATGTCTTGATGGTTCAAGTTCTTATCAAGATAGTTCTGCTTCCAGATTCCCTTCAGATAATGTGCTGCAGATTCTTGTGGGTGAAAAAGGTTTCCTTAGATCTCTTCTAAACCTCTTATCCCTCGCCATAAATCTATACCCTCTGGTTTTACAAATCTCTGCCATGGGCAAAAATTTCTTTCCATCTGTCCTGACCACGCCTCTCATAATATAGTGTACTTTAATTGGGTCCCATCTCAGTTTCATCCACACCAAGAAAAACAAACAGCTTTTCCAATTTCTCCTTATAACTGAAATGCTCCATCCCAGGCAATAACTGGTGAATCTCCAATGCACTCATGTGCTTCCCATAATGTGGTGAACAGAAATGCACATAGTACTCCAACTATGGTCCAGTAATATTTTATAAAGCATAATCTTTCTGATTTACAATTCTGTTTCCCAGCTAATGGAAGTAAGTACAGTAAAAGCCCTGTTATTTGGAATTTCCCTCCCAGTTACTGGGTTAAAGACTGAGGGTTAGCACTGCATTGGGAATCTTGAATGGTTGCAGATGACAATCTAGTTGAGGCTTGGACAAAATTAGCAGCTCCCTTCCCGTCCTTTCCTCTAATCAATTATATCACCACTATCCCTCACTCCTTCATGTCAATTGTTGTTTAAATTCCCTCCACCTATTTCTTTCCCCATCAACGTCTTTCATCCTATCAGTGTTGTAGTCTCTTTGCTTGCATCACTGAGGATCACCAAGGGATGCCTGATTTTGATTCAGGCAGTAATTTCAAATCACTGCTTTTAATTGGTTGCAGATTGGAGACACCACCAGGGAGGAATCACATGATTCTCAACCTACATTTCTTAACAGGGGATTTGAAAATGCAGATTAATTTGTCCTGGAATAACCATTTGTCGCTGGCTCTAGTGTTGTGCCTCAAGATCCATTGCTACTGCTGACTGAGTCATGTAACATGGTTTTAGCCAGAGTCAGGGCACCAATTGCATCTCATGTGAAAAAGAAACCTTTAGAGAGAAAAAAAAACAGCAGTGAGGGGGCTCATTGGAAGGAGGTGGTGTTAGCTTCCTGGCTGTTTCCATAGTATCAGAGAGTTGATGGCAATGGAGTCGCAAGCATCTATCTGATTTATGCTTGGTAGGTGGGAAAAGCATGTAGTCATAGAAAATGCGAGGGCGGTGATAGCTACTAGAAACAGTACCATAAGATTATGTGCTGAGATGTTTGGCAATAGCATGATCACAAGGGCAACAGGGTGCATACTGTTGATGAGGTCATGAACAAACCTTTGTGGATTTAACATCAGTGTTCATGCGTGAGTAACAGTCAATTCTGAATCTGGAAACATACAACTAAGGAAACCTGCCATAGAGCTGAAGTTAATCTTTCAGAAATTAAGAACAGTTCTATTTGTAACTAGGAAATGGATCAAAATTCTGCCAATACATTTAAGCTCTCACAAGTGAAATTAAAGACAAATCTAGGATCTTGATATTTTAAAAAATACAACAAAACCTCAAATGGATATTTTACAAATATATTTACATGTTCCTGAATGGTGTGATGCAGGGTGCCATCACTTTGATCTGTTCATTGCTCCAAGTACATATTAAACATGGTAGTGAAATAAATAATCAGCTAGCCACAGAGTAGTGCAATAATAAATCTGTAACCCATGACTATAAAACCATCACATTCTCGCTCCTCAAATGCCAACAATTAATTTTCTATAAAAGAAAATCTTTCCAGTATCCCAAGGTTACGTTTTTATGAGCCTAAATGTGTGATTCTAAACAATCTCAGTAACCAAATTTTTAAGATGCAGCTGCTGTGTAGACACAGGAGGCAGTTTGAATATTAAACAGCATTCAGACAGAAAAAGATCAAATACTCAGTAATCTCTGATCACTCCAATCCAACCACAGCTTGCAAACACAGACACGTGCACAACACCTCCGTGCACAGGCGACCTGCTGTTAACATTGTAGTCTACTACTCGCAACAGAGTAAGATGTACATTTTCAGAGCCAAAAGGAGAAATACAAGGCTGGTCAGAAGGGAATAAACATTAGAGGAGAAAGGCCAGGAGAATAATAGAGAGAGCTGGAAGCCCAGAAATAAGTTGATCCAAAAATGGACGTTATGGGGAGAGGGGGGTAGGAGTGTTTTTTGTATGTCACAGGGACAACATGCATTGGTGGTGCCAACTCATTATCATATGCCAGGCATACAGCCAGAACTACATGTACTGCTGATTGACTATGCTTCTGTTTGCAAGAGTGGAAGATTTGGCTTCACTGACCCTACTGAAGGCACTTTTTAGAAAAGCAAAAGAACCTTTATACATGGTCCAAAATGGCTGGAACATGTCCAGTTAGGGCACTCAGGTTTTGGTTACATTGTTTTAAAACCGTTAATACCTAATGCTTTGTAATTCAAGCCAGACATCCAGGGACAGCAAGACAATGAAGATTAGAGTATTTGGAACTTAGCTTTGTCATGGCTTCAAACCTGAAAATTGTTCAATGACTTTACAGTTTGTTGTTTCTTGATCCACATCCATAGCTATACCTCTCATATGGTCCCCTGTGCTTCCGTCCATTCAACTTCCATTCATCACGGGGTCACACTTTGTTCCACTTCATTTGTTTTTCTTCATTAAGTCATGAGATGTCAGCATTGTGTGCAAGACCATCATTTGTTGTCAATAGCTAATTGCCTATGAGAGGACTGTGAGTCTTGGCAGTGAGACCAAGATTTTTATTCACCAGAACTAAAGGAGTGATGATATACTTCTACCTCCAAAGAGTGTGTAGCTTGGATGACAACCTGGATATGGTAGCGTTCTCAAAATAGGCACCTTTATTCCTATAGCAGGTCAGATTGTTATGGAATGTCCTGTGAGGAAGCCTTGATAAGTTGTTACAATGTATTTTGGAGATATCAGCATGTCTTTGGTGGATAGAATGCTGAGAAAGTTGATTTATTTCCCCTGGATGGCATCAATTTTCCTGATTGTTTTTGGAACTGTAAACACCAGGGCTAGTTGAGAATTATTTGCAGATGGTGGAAAAGCTTTGCGAAATCATTCACGGAATAATCAGCTTCTTGTAGTGCTTTATTTCAGCAGAAGAGTTGCACTGTTGGTCAGTGCAAATCCAAGAATATTGTTGAGGGATTTAATTATAGAAATGCCATCAAAAATCAAGAGAATGCATGAAGACTCTCCAATTATAAATGGTCTAATGGAGCTTGTATTGGCACAAATGCTACTTGGCACTTACAACATATCCCTGAATATTGCAGATTTTGCTGTACATGGGCATGGAATGTTCATTATCTGAGAATTACAAATAGAATTGAGTATTCAGAAATTGTCAACATAACAGTTTTGAACCAATGCATTTCTGATCAGGCACAAAACATCGAATGCCTTTCACTTTCTATGGATATTGTGTGTCTTGCAGATTTTCTCCTGCACTATTTTTGGGGCTATACTAGATCTCAACATCTGCAGATTTTCTTGTTTATCTCAATTTAACAACATTGTCAAGTTCTGCATTGGTACAGGAGGCAGCACCAATGCAGTCATTGGGTGTTGGTATCAGAGTTGAATTGAAACAGATAACTATTTCCTCTGCGTCTTCTCCCCAGTACTGTCACATCTGTCCTTCTGCAGGGTGATCAGAATTGCATGGGGTACTTCAGCTGAGGCCTGACCGTGGTTTTATAAAACTGGTGCATAATTAAGACAATTTTTTTTTCAAAATGTTTGCTTTCTGGAAATAAATTGAGGATCATGATAAATAACTTCAAGCTGAACACAAAGATAGTTTCAGATTTGCTGTACCACATAGGAAGATGGAGAAACATTAAATTAACTTTTATTGAATTTAGCATGTCTAATGATGCTGATGCATTGCATTAGTTCAACTAAACTAAAAATGTTTTGCTGCTGATTTTCATTTGTACTTAGCATCTGATGCCTCTCATGCTAGTGTCCAACAACAGTCAGCCAGCATTGATGGATCCTAGTTGCCCTGATATCGCTTTTCCATGGTTGCATGGTCCCGTTGAAATCTTTCACCATGTTTGTCACTGATTCACCAAGATCAACAAGGAAGAAGTTCAAGTGCGAATGCAGAAATTAATTTCCACTTCATGGTTTTGTATGGTTAA
Source organism: Narcine bancroftii (assembly GCF_036971445.1). Classification (NCBI taxonomy): domain Eukaryota; kingdom Metazoa; phylum Chordata; class Chondrichthyes; order Torpediniformes; family Narcinidae; genus Narcine; species Narcine bancroftii. Next base: position 20,366,664 of record NC_091476.1, on the reverse strand, counting down.
AACATGTTGTCAGTCAGCTGGATGTAGTTTGGTGCTTGGAAATTGCCAAGAACATTCTCAACAACATTTTTAAATCCCTTCCCTGCTATTTTTGTTGTATTAAATCTTCCTGAAGATAATAAATGCTATTGTTAAGTACACTCACTATGCTATTGCCTGAAGAACATGCACATCAACAGGTGTTCAATCTACTCTATATTTCAGTGGATAAGACAACTCTTGAAGCACCCAAAAAACACCCCCCCCCCAAAAAAAGGAGTAATCTTAAAGGCCAGATACAAACCAGGTGGCCTTAATTCTGGCCAGAAAAGCAAACCAGTCCCCAACCACCTCCCCACTGCCACCGCTGCCAGTCTCTGACCACCTCTGTACCACTGCCGCTGGACCCCAACACCTCCCCACCGCCAGTCCCCGACCACATCTCACCACTGCCACCAGTCCTGTCAACTTCCCACGCCGGTCCCCGACCACATCCCACCGCCACTGGCCCCAACACTTCCGGATGTTGAAATGGGGTCACTGTCACTGACTGGCTGCATCCAATGCTGAAGACTTAGACCCAGCTCTGTTTGGCATCTTCCTGGCCAAAAGCAAAGATTTAGGGGGTTTTTTATTGTTATTGTAATCACTTGCTTAATTTACAGATTAGTTACTTGGCAATTTGGGTGTCATAACAAAGTTTGGGTTGTTGCTAGGAGATCCGGACACCATTCTCTTGCATGTTCCTTGCAGCCGCTCTGAGGCATTGAGCAAAAACTCGGCGGGTTGTCTTATAAGACTGATAAGCTAAAGCCATGAAATTCAGGCAGAAATTGGGGCCCAGTCTTCTCTGAAGGTTGTCTTATCCGCCAAAATATACGGTATATCATTGTAATACACAGGATATGTGAGCTGCATTTATAGCCTGTCTGCATCTATCCTCACTAAGCATATCCAGAACTAAGACAATATTTGCATAACACCTGCACTATGTGCATGTTCAGGCATGCTAGGTCTAATCAAAACTGCTTGCTTTGTAGGCAAATACTAGTAGACATATGTCTGAAAATCACAAAATACATCCAAAAGTGTTCAGGAAGAAAAATCTTCATTGCACAGTGTTATCTACCCATGTTCCTACTTTCAAGCATCTATGGATTTGTATTTTACCAAGCACCTATATGCTGTCATCATGTGTTAGCTTGTGCTCCAGGTTGCCAACGATTGTAATTCCCCTTCTCACTCACGCACTGACCTCTGTGCCCTCAGCCTCCTCCGTTGCCAGGATGGGACCAAATGCAAATTCGATGAATGACACCTCAAATTCTGCCTGGGTAGTCTACAACAGGATGAAAACTTAATTCTCTATTTTCAAGTAACCTTCTTGGTGCCTTTCTCTCTCCTTGTCCACTTTTTTTTGTGAACCTACCCCTTCTCCCAGCCCCCTGTTTACCAGTTACTTTCCCCTTCTTCACATTCTCCACATCACCCACAAATCCCTTCCTTCATATCCTCTCCCCTTCATGTCCAATTGGTCACCATCCCTCCCTCCTATGGTTCCAAGAATCTCTTTCCTTCAGTAATCATTTCCATCTTCAGTCTTTGCTCTCCATGAGCCCATCTTCCCTCTCTTTTTCTTTTGCATTCTCCAATCATTGACTCCAATTTGAAGTGTTCATCTTGGTGCATCTACCACCCACTGACTTTCTCTTTCTTAGCCTGCTTTGGGGTTTTGACTGTCAACTAAATCAAAACACAGAAATACTGGAGAAAATCAGGTGGTCTCGCAGTGACGTTAGGAGGTAAAGATATGTTACCGACGTTTCAGGCCTGAGCCCTTCCTCATGGTGTGAGTGAAAATAGATAAGTGGCTAAATTAAAAGCTGGGGAAAGTAAGGTGGAAGAATGGGGGGGGGGGGCAGTACACATCAAAAGGCAAAAGGAGTTGATGCCATCCAGTTGGAGAGCACCCAGACGGAATACGAGATTTTGTTCCTCCAATTTGCAGGTAGTCGTAGTCTGGCACTGCACGAGACCATGGACATGTTGGCATGGAAATGGGGTGGGGGATTAAAATGGGTGGACACTGGAAGACCCACACATTATGACAGGCAAAGTGAAGTGCTCAATGAAGCCATCTCTCAGTTTGTGTCCAGTCTCTCCGATGTAGAACTGTCTATTTTCCTTCATATATGCCTCTTGACCCACTGAGTTCCTCTGTTAATTTGTCTTTTTGCTCTAGATTCCCGAATCTGCAGACTCCCTCTGTTCCTCAGAACTCCCGAAGATTCTACTATTCATAGTGTCCGACCACATCCAAACTGCCACACCTCAATTTTCGACATTGAACTCTAGCTGGTAATTTTTAGCCCATTTCACCAAAGCACTGATGTCTCTGCTGCCTGAGACTACTTTCCACATTATTAATATTTCTGCCAAAATTTTTGTGTCTTCCACAAACTTACTGATCATACCTCCTGCATCCACATCCAAGTCATTCACATGCATTATAAACCATAATGGTTCTAGCATTGATCCTTGTGGGACACACAAGTCACAGGCATCCAGTTGCAAAAATAGCCCTCGAATATCTCCTATTGCCAAACTGATTTGGGATCCAGCCCTATATCACATGGGTCTGAACTTTTTGAACCAGTCTTTCACAAAGAATCGTTTCAAAGTCCTTACTAAAGTCTATGCAAATCACAGCAACTGCTATACCCTCATCAATACACTTTGTTAACTCTTCAAAGAATTCAATTAAATTAGTCAGACAGGATCTGCCCTTCACAAAGCCATATTTGCTGTCTGATTACTTTCCATTGATCCTCTCTACTACAGATGGTACACAGTATCCTCTCTTTTTCTTACTTCAGTCTCACTCTACACACAGAGCTTAAACAAACTGCACTTACATTTAGCACCCACTCATTTATTTCTGCTTTCTCTTCACATTTGTTCTTATTTATTTTTGGCACAGGATAGCATCACTTGCTTTGGCTGCACCAAACACCAGCTCAAATCCTATCACCACATCCACTCTTCTTCACTGCTGCACCTTGAACTCCAAAAAAAGGCAACCCATAAAGGCATTTAAGCTGCCCTGAAGACACAGCTCTGTTGTACTGAGAAAAAAAATCAGCATAAATCCGCAGAAATTAACCAGCAAGATAAAATGAAAACAAACTACATATATATAGATATATATATATATATATCTATATATATCTATATATAGATATATATATATATCTATATATAGATATATATGAAGCATGATCCCTGTAAATGGCACTGTCTGGGGTTCTTACAAACTGTTAGCACCATCACTGATCCATTCATTGACAGACCCTGCAAATAACTGGCCCACCGAGTTAAAAGCCATTTATGTATCAAGATTCTAGGAGAGAGAAAGATGAAGATCAAAAAACACAGAATTAAATAATAAGAGACACTAATGAGTGCCTGACATTGGGATTAAAAATAGAAATTATTCAGTAAAGATATAATAGAAAGCAGGACTGACAAAAGCATGTAGAGAAATGAAAGGTAAGGTAAGGTCAAGAGAATCAGAAGGGGAAATGTCGAGATTAAAAGGGTGAGTGAGGCAGACAGAATGACAGGGAAGAGAAATAATGGAGTTACAGGCAAATTGATGAACAGATTTTAAATTAAGTTCAAGGTCAGTACGATATGTGAAAGGAAAGGAAATTGCCACATTTATAAGGTTCACACCTGTTGCTTTCTTTGGGAATCAAAGTTATTTACATTCTGGCCATAGATGTGATGCAGTTTTGAGAGGTTTCTGTTACTATAAAGACCCTATGATGTCAGGTCAGTTTCAAAAACTACCTGAAAGGTTTTTAGAATTGGATAGGTTTCATTAAATGTTTTAAATTATTGATATGATTTTTTTGGAATTGAAAGAGAAACATCACAACCAGAGATAATTTAAATGAAACATGAAAGTCTGCAGATGCTGTGATGGTAGAGAAAACACGAAAATAATTGTGGAAATCAGCAGGTGATGTATATGATCTTAGGAGGTAAATATATATATATAAAAGCAATGTTTATGCTCTTCTTCAAGGTATGAGCAAAAAAACAGGCCAATACTGGAATAGAGGCTGGGGGAGGAGGGAAGAAAGAGCATGGGAAGGAGCACAGAGCAAAGGAGACATAGGGATATAGGAAGGGGAGAGATGGAGGAGGGGGGGGGGGTGGGAGGCGGTTGCTAATGGAAAATGGAGGTCCATGTTAATGTTATCTGGTTGAAGGGTGCCAAGATAGGAGGTGATGTTTCTCCAATTTGCTGGTGGTCTCAGTCTGGACAGACATGTGAAAGGGCCAAGAAATTGAAATGGGTTGTCACTGGGAGATCACTGCTTTTGCAGTGGACTGTTTGCCCTAAGTGAAGCAACATTTCACTTGTGAATCTGCAGGAGTCATCTTCTACATCCAGGGATCCAGTTGTGACCTCCTCTACATCAGAGAGGCTGGACGAAGACTGGCAGATCACTTCTTTGAGCACTTTCACTCCGTCTGTTGCAATAGCGGCGATATCCTAGAGGCAACACGCTTCAACTCCCCAGCACATTCCCATGCCAACACAGCTATCCATGATTTGCAAAACAGAAACCACTCACAAATTGGAGGTGCACCACCTCATATTCCACTGGGCACTCTCCAACCAGATGGCATTAACATCAACCTCTGGTTTCCATTAGTATCTCTCCCCTTCACCTCTCCCTACTTTCCTTGAGCTCTCTCTCTTTCCCTTTGTCTTCCTTCCTCTTGCTCTGCATTCACAGAGCCACCCCACTCTCCTGATCAATTCCTAGCTTTCCTCTCCTATCCATGTCCAATTATTACCTTTAGCCTGTTGGCCTCCTGACCTATCTTCCATCCTCCCCAGCCTTTTTATTCTGATACTTGTCTGCTTTTTACTTATGCAGGCCAGAAATGTTGCTTATTTATCTTTACCTCCTATGGACGGAGTGACCTGCTGAGTTCCTCCATTATTGTTGTGGTTTCACAGAGATAATTTAATGCTATTCATGATTTATTTCTGCCCCAGACTCCTTCGCTCTCACTGATGGCAGACCACAGGGCTAATATGAACCCACAATGACCAACTCTGTAACCTCAGTTTCTGAGGCTGACGCAAAAGAAACCTTCTGGAGGGTGAATCCTTAGGAAGTGTCAGGCACAAAGGGCATACTTGCTTGAATCCTCAAAACCTGGATGAACGATTTGGAGTGGAAAATCTCCATGGGTTTGAAAAGCATTATTACAAAACATTAGTGGATGACTCGCTCTTCCCAATTTCCAGTTTTAATACTTGACAGCACACATACATTAACTAGATTACTGGGTGCAATCCCCCAAGCTCTCCTGGTGTAAACTGGAAGAGTTGTTTTGAAAAATGTCATTTTTGGGGGGGCGTGGCAAGATGGCGTAGAGTCTAGACGTGTAATCTCGACCTCTCTGGCCAGACTTTTAAGAACCCGTTTTTAACTCTTTGTTTTCAGGTTTAAATTTTTTAAAAACTTAGTTTAAAGTATCAAGTAATTGTTATGGCTATTAATGGTAAAAAGATTAAACCTCAAGTACAGAAGAAACTACATTTTTGGAGTATTGAAGATTTAGAGCGTAAACAGTCTGCTACAACTTCAGGTTTGCTTTCTTTCAAGCCTAAACCACAGAGATTGCCTGTGGGAGCTGAAAAAATGACTACGACTCACCAGGAGAAGGACATCGCTGGAATTACTCGTTCTCAGGAGGAAGGTGCGTGTGCCCCCGATGTGGAGCCTGATTCTGGCAGCCTGCCGACTTTAACGGAGGGGCCACGCAAGAAGACGACTCCATTGCTTGAAATACCCTAGGATATACTCCAATCTGAATATTTTGGTCTTTTTTGTAAGTTTTTGAAACAACAACGGGTTGCAGGGAGAGAACAGCGTCGGCCCCTTGAGGAAGTCGGGGTGCTGTCGCTGGAAGTCCAGACCCGCAGTAAAACTGTTAAACTGCCTGTTGTTGAGATTCAGCAGGAGCTGCAGTTACCTGGTCTTGCCACTACACAAGAGAAAGGAGGGCTGAGCTTTTCTGAATTACAATGTAAACAGCTAAGCCTTATCATTCAGCCTATGCTGAATTAAATGTCTCAGAGGCTCAGTTTGGAACTGGATACAGTTAAAATACGTGTGGAAGCATCTTGTGAGGATTTTAAACAATTTCAGGCTGCTTTTTTGAAATGTCAACAAGTGGCTTCTAATGCAGAAAAAGTGTTGGAGGTGGAAGAATTCGTTAAAGAATTGCAAGAACGTGAAAGGGAGTTAGAGAGGAAAGTAGATTATTTGGAGAATCAAAGAAGAAGGAATAATGTGAAGATTGTTGGCTTGCCAGAAGGTATGGAAGAACAAGATCCTCTTCGTTTTTTTTACCGAATGGATTCCACAAATACTGGGGCAGGAGTTTTTCTCTGGAGGTCTGGTATTGGAAAGAGCTCATAGAGCCTTAAGAAGAAGACCTCTGCCTGGTCAACCACCGAGACCCGTGATAATTCGATGTTTGAATTATTTGGACAGAGAAACGATACTTCGTCTAGCAGTGCAAAAAGCGAGACAACGACAAGCCCCGTTAATGATTCAGAATAGTAGACTTTTTTTCTATCCTGATTTGAGTCAAGAGGTTATTCAGCTTCGGCGTCGATTTAATCCAGTTAAAGAAGTTTTATGGCGTAAAGGTTATAAGTCTACTTTTCGCTATCCGGCAGTGTTGAAGGTGTTTTGTGGAGACTTTCAATCTCGGTTTTTTGAGAATGAGTGTGAAGCCATGAGTTTTGCTGACTCGTTGCCAGATGTAAGAGGACAAAGACGTAGCCCACCATTGTCTCCTAAAGAAAAATCTGGTCGTTCTGGAAATGGAAGAAACGGCAGAAATGGGAGAAACGGGAATGGAAAGAGACCGTTTCCTTGAAAGGGGGTCGCCGAGTCTGGAATTTCTTGGATGAATAGAAGAACTTTTTTATTTTTATTTTCTTTTTATGTCATTATGATATCTTGCTGTTATTCTTTGCTTGGCTGGGGAGGGAGAAATTTGCTCTATGTTCTACTAGTCATCAGCCACTGGTGGGTGATCCACACCCAACTTTTGTTTAGGGATTACTACCTTTTGGTAGTTTTTTTTTCTTTATCTTTTTTTTAATTTTCATTTTATTTGGACTTTAATTTGTGGTTTCTTTTTCTCCTATTGGAGGGCCTATTTACATTTATCTGTGTCTTTATATATTGATATTATTAGTTTTTAGTAATATTAGTGGATATGTCAAAGTTGAAGTTTGCTCCTTTTAATTTTCGGGGTTGAAACAGTCCGATTAAGCGTAAGCGTATTTTTATCAAGTTCGATCTTTGGTAAAACATTTGTTCGGTAGAGATATAATTTTACCTGAAATTATTAAATTTGAGACCTTTGGCATAATGAGATGAAATATTGTTTAATAATGGAAAAAATTACATATGTTTCGTGGATAACTATAGTTTTTTTTATTAATAGGTGGTTGTTATATTCAGAATATTTACATTTTGATTTATATTGACTAGATTTTAATATGTGTTTTACTTTTCTTTATTTTTTTCTTTTTTCTTTATGGCTCTCCTTAGAAGAGTTGGCTGAAAGAGGGCGGGGGGGAGGTTTCTTTCTTTTTTTTCTTTCTTTTTTTTAAATATATATAAAATATAAGATTCATGTATTGTTTATTGTTATATATGTTACTTATTATCTGTATTTTGAATGAATAAATAAAGTTTAAAAAAAAATGTCATTTTTATCCACCATGGTGTACTATTCATGCCTACAAAACCCTCTAACCACACCGACAACCCAGTGGTGCTCAATATGGTAAAAATCTGGTACCAGATTAGACGTCACTTTAATTGGGCAGCAGCATTAATTCAGGGTCCCTTAAATAACAATCATTTATTTTCACCTTCAGTCACTGATTCCTTTTATTTTAAAAAAATGGCAAAAAGGTATGAAATGTCTTCAAGATCTTCATGCAGACAGAGTATTTAGCAGCTTCATCTCTCTGATACACACACAATTTACCTGCACCACACTTATTTTGCTATTTTCAGATTTGACATTTTATTTTGAAGTCTTTCCCAAACTCTGGGAAGATCTAGTATCAACTAATCTAGGAGTGAGAGGGACAATTACAAAAAATGATAGCTCTACTCTTTCAATTAAAAGCCATTCATTTTCCAAAAGAAATACAGAATGGGAGCAAGAATTGGAAATGGAAATTAAGGAGAAACTGTGGGAAGAGGCTATTGAGAGAATTCATTCTACCACGTCCTGCACTCACTTAGAGGACTTATTCAATTCAAGGTGCTGCACAGGGTTCACTTTTCTAAATCCAAGCTGGCAACCATTTATCCTGAAATAGAGGACAAATGCAATAGGTGTAATGGCTCCCCAGGTCAGTGCCCCAAAATATAAGGGTTCTGGAATAGAGTCTTTAGCACACTTTTCAAAATATTTGAATTTCCAAACCTGCCTGTTGACTGCAATATTTGTAATCTCCAATAACTCCCTAAATTCCCTGCAGAAAGACATGATTGCATTTACAATCCTATTGGCCAAGTGTCTAATCTTGTTACACTGGAAGTCTGATAGAAGTCGCTCTTCTACACAATGGATTAAGGATAGCAGTTTCTTTATTAAACTGGAGAAAATCAAATATACATTAACAGGGTCCACCGGAAAATTTGTCCAAAAAAGGCAACCCTTTACGTATTATTTCTCTGAATTATGAATGCTTTCAGAATAAAAGATTAACTGTGAGACAGCTGTACCAGTACAAATCAGTAATATTCCAATGATACTGTCAGCAAGGTGGTCTGGGGGTGGGGGGTGGGGGGGTGGGGTTTTGGGGCACGTTCTGGCATGTATTTGAGGGTACATGTGATCATTTGTGTATATATCTGTTGTTTTTCTCTCAGAAAAAGAAAACAGAGGCAAAATATACATCTGTATAATGTGTACAAAGTTGTTTTTGATGTTCAATAAATATATTTTGAAAAACCCTGCATAAACAAACTGGCTGGAGTCTTTATGATTTAATGGACTTTTGCTAAGCCTTTGACTAGGTCCCTCTTGGGAGACTGGAGAAGTTCAAAAGCTTATAGCTTATGGAATACAGTGCAAGTTGGTAAACTAATTTCAAAATTGGCTTGGCAACAGGAGACACATGGAGATGGAAGAGGGCTGTTTTTGTGATTGGATGCCAATAACAAGTTGAGTTCAACAAGGATCAGTGCTGGCAATATTGAGGTTCGTAATATACACGAATGAATTTGATGCGAATGTGGAAAGCATGATTAGTGTGTACATGGATGTCATGAAGATTGACTGAGTTGATAGTATGGAAAGATAATGATATATTAGTGAAATAGGCTGAAGAATGACAGATGGAGTTTAATCCAGACAAATGTGAGGTGATGCATTGAGAGCACATTAATGAGGCTAGGGCATTCACCATGAATGGTTGGAGTTGGAGGAAAGGTTGGTTGAAAATCGTATGAGAGGACCTGCAAAAGTACAGTTGGGGAGCAGGTGCTTGAATGCTGAACATAAAAAAGACCTGGTAAGAGTTCATGGCCAGCATGTTCTGGTTAAGGGTGAAAGGGAATGATGGCAAGATTAAGAATCAAATGACAGAAAACAAGCAAGCAAGTACAGGCAAGAGCGATTCAGGAGAACGCAAAAGAAATTTGCAGCTGTCTAAGACGGAACACAAGAAAGAAATAAGGAGAGCAAAATTGGCCTATGAAATATCCTTAGCAAGCAAGATAAACTACAATCTCAAGTTACTTTGTAACTACATCAGGAGCAAAAAGATAGCCAGAAAAAGAATGGGTTCCCTCGACCAAATAGGTAATCCACATGTGGAACCAAGAGATGTAGGCGTTGTCCTAAATCAGTGGTTTTCAAACTTTTTCTTTCCACTCACATACCACTTTAAGTAATCCTTTACTGATCCCAGAGCACCTATGGCATAGGGATTACTCAAGATGGTATGTGAGTGGAAAGAAAAAGTTTGAAAAGCACTGTCTTAAATTATTACTTCTTATCTGTATCCACCATGGAAAAGAACATGAAAGATTGTGAGTTCAAGAAAGGGGTAATCTGGAGCAAATTAATATTAAGGAGGAGGCATTATATGTTATGGAATGTAAAATGATTGATAAACCTAGGGGTGGATGACATCCATTCCATGTTGTTTTTGGAAGCAAAAAAGAGCTGGATCCCTGCTGAAGATTTTTGTATCTTCATTAGTCACAGTTGAGTAGCTAAATTGGAGATAGCTAATTTCCTTCTTTATGGAGGATAGTTGCTCATTTATTTACAAAGGGCATTTGGGATAAGGAATGTGACTATAGGCCACTGAGCCTTATGTCAGTAGTCAGATAGTTATTGTTGAAATTCTTAAGGGATATAATTTGTATACATTTAGAAAAGCAGGGCAGATCAGGGATAGTCAGCATTGCTTAGCATGGTGTAAGCATTTGATTCTGAGGAGATAAATAAGAAAATTAATGAAGGCTAGGCAGTGGACATTATCCAGATGGACTTTAATAGGGCATTTAACAAGGTCCCATATAGTGGACTGGTCCAGCTTGCTAATTGAATGAAAATTTGCTTGTGAAAGGAGGTAAAGAGAAGCAGTGAATGGGTGCATTTCCAATTGAAAGTCCTTCACCAGTGGGGACCCTTGTTATATTGTATGTGACTGAAGGAAGTATGATTAGTAAGTTTGTGGATAAGATGAAAGTTGGTGGTGTTGTGGATAGTGAGAAAGGTGGTCTAAGACCGCTAAAGGGTATAGATTGGATGGAAATTTGAGTGGAGTGTTGGAAGATAGTGTTTAATCCCAAGTGCAAGGTGGCACATTTGGGATATCAAAAAAGGGGTAGGGCATGCATAGTAAATGGTAAGGAATGTTTCCTTAAAAAGTTATGTGCTTATGGATCTTAGAGTAATGTCACTTACTGTAAAGCTTTTTGATCTTTTGCATTCCTGTGATTTACTTTCGGCCATAGTTACTTTAGTCAAGATGGCATACAAAGGATATTATTGTTTTTGAAGAAGGTGCATGGTAAGAAAGTAAGGTTCCAGGTTTTATCTTGTCAAGTTCTAAATAGCATTGCTGCTTTTCCAAGATGTACATGTTTTTTCTACATGGTCTGTTGTTCCTCTTTAGCTCAATATTCAAATGACACATTGCCCATTAACCTAAAATCAGGCATAGAATTCCATTTTGCTCATTGAAAGGACATGACCAAAAAAAGGACAGGTAGACCTCTAAGGGGGAAAAGGCATTCAGTTATTTCCTACCATTTTGTTGACAGCCGACCAGGAAATAGAGCACAGTCATTATCAAGTCAAGTCTCCACAGCTCAGATGGTAAAAAGTTATCACACACCCCCCACCCCTCATGTTCTGCTCTACAATGTTAATGATAAAATGTTCTTTCTGTAAGGTGAAGCACATTAGTTACTTAATGGGGATCAGTATTAACATGGAACAATCGTGCAGTGACTTTACACTGTTCAATCATTTTTAAAAACAATGCTAAGTTCTCTCTACTCTGTTATCAGTCATCCTTGAGATTTCTTTGAGTGAAGCTGACATTTTAACTTGAGTTATGGGTGCTCCTGATTACAACCAAGCTGAGATCCACCCACTGTTGTTCTCCCCTCAAAGTAGTAAAAATATGAATAGAACACCAGCAAAAAAAAAGTTAACAATGTGCTGTTTAGCACTTCAAAATTTTAAAATAGATATTCAAACTGGAAGAAAATTGAAGGGTTCCTGGAATAAATTCAGATTAGTTGATTCAATGCTATGTGAAAAATAATGATTCCTGAACTTTAGAAATGTCAAGTCAAGACAACTGACAAGTTACGGTTGAATAATGTGGAGTGCAAGGTTTTGAAAGATTTGAGGTTTCACATCATGTTACTTTCCTTCTGGAAATGTAATGGGTTAGTTTAAGTGGATAAAATTGCCTTTTCTAGTTGCATGCTTTAGTTTTAAACTTGTAAATCAATTTTGTTTTTAACTTTTAGAAAGCAATAAGAGAAAAATTTTTCATGCAACTCCTAAGCAAGAAAAGAAAGAATTCAAGGCAGCATGAAGTGGTTAACACAATGATATTACAGTGCCAGTGAGCTGGGTTCAAATCTGGCTTTGAATATGGAATTTGAATGTTCTCCCTGTGTCTGTGTGGGTTTCCAGTTTTCTTCCATATCCCAAAGACACCCAGGGTTAGTAGGTTAATTGGTCAGATGGGTGTATTTGGATGGTGCCAGTTTGTGGGACAGAGGGCCTGCTACTGTGCTATATCTCTAAATTTTAAAAAAATTTGTAACTCCAAATCAAAATGGCGCTGAGCAGTTGAAAATCATTAACTTTGAGTAGAACAATTTTTATTCTCTGTTGTATCTTTCTTGAATGCAAAGTTTTCCAGATAACATTAACATGTAGGACGCGTTTGCAGTGCAATTTTCAACTTCCATTGGAAAAGTTATTGTTTTTATTTACTCCAAGAACAAATAACTTTTACAACCCCATCACCCCTGAAATCAAGCTAGATAAAGGCAAAACACTCAAACTGCACTGAAATATGTGGCTTCTATGTCCTTAAATAAATACATCACATGTGTGTCTTGACTGCATGGTCCATGGTGGGTCTCAACTTTCAACCTCAAGATGATTCAAGATGACTGGTGCTGATGTCTCCCATAGCTCATAATCTGTACTTCACTATCACCCAAATCCAATAATCATGGAAGGGAGACTACCTCTATGATTTTCTTTAGCTTACAAAAGCATCTAGAGCATGAAAATGATCTTGCATTGCATGATTCCCAAAAATGCAGACATTCAACAACTGCACACTTTCAGATACCTCTCTGGTAACCTCTGACTGAAAGTTCCTGGCAGTGCTTGTGGACCTCCTGCTGAAAGAACATACTTCTTGAGAAAGTGTTCTTCATCAGCTTGTTCAGGTTCCTCTGACGTTCTGGAAGCATTCTCCTGTTCTTCCACTTCCCCTTTTCTCAAAACAGCATTGGCAGTACCACACTTGGCTGGAAATTGTTGCATGTCCATTGAAGAGCTGGCTAGAATGGATGCACCTTGAATTCAAAGAACTTGCAATACATCAATAGGGTGTATATGGCTGAAATTAGCAACACGTTTCAGCATGTTTGCTTCGGCATTGATATTAATTCTGAATCTAGCGGTGTGCATGAATCCTGGCCAGTACTTTATGCAACAGTCTTACTTTTTTAAAATTTACATTCAACGTCCTGTTGTTGATGACATGCATTATCTATTTTATCTGAGGAAATAAATGAGCCATGGCCCCATATTGTAAGTGCATGGTATTACTTAAACTCTTTTCAAGTTTTTGATTTGATTTCTTGCCAAATTGACTGAGGTTACCAAACCCTCCTCCACACTGCCTCTTAAGAAGAGAAACGGCAGTTACCCAACAACACTGTTTATTTTGTTCAAATTAAAGTTCTTGTCTTTAAGTGACTTTTATTAACAACATCAGTTTGAATATTCAAAATATGACTGAACAGTTTTTTAAATGGTTTTCTCCAATAACAATGATTTCCATTTCCAATCACATTTTACATTGAAAACAAAATTAAGTCATTTGGCCTTTTAATCCTATTCCTATGTCCTATCTAACAATTTTAGTTTCTTTATGACCTTCTGTTGATTGCATCTATTATTCTTTTTATCCTTGGCAATGAATGAGCAATGGGCCAACATTTTAAGCGCCTGGTACTACAGTGTTTAAGAGGTAGATAGTAGCTGAAGCTGATGCTGGCAGACATTCTGAAAATACATTTAAGAATTGCACAACATGGAAAATGGTAATGCTGAAACTGTGGTACTAATACAGGAAATGAAGAGAAAATAACTTGTTCACAGATGGCAGAGACCTATGAAACCTATCTTGCCAAAGAAAGGGGAATCAGATGGTCATGATATTCAAAATCAAAGCTGCCTTGAGAATTTGAGACACAGTGGTGAAGCTAGAAGAATCGCTGTCTCATGGCACCAGGGATCCGGTCAATGGAGTTTACAATATTCTCTCTGTGATTTCTCCAGATGCCATTCCTAAGATATGCAAGTTGATCGGTTAACTGACTGTTGTAAATTTTACCTATTGTGTGGGTGTGTTGTAAAATTAAAAGAGGGATTAATATAAATAGTGTAAAATGGGTGGTTAGTGGTCAGTACAGATTTGATGGGCCAAAAGGGTCATTTCTGTGCTGTATTATCTCTCTGACTCTATGGAGTGAAATACCACAAAAAGTGGATTACCTCACTGTGTCGTCAAGATTAGTGAACACACTTTCAAATGCCATAAACATTAAAACCCCTCTTTTTCAGTATTCTGGCAACCAGCAAAAAAATTGCGGTAAATTATTAAGTAAAACATACAGGTTTAAAAATTGGCATGCCTTGCTGTTAGTTCGTCAATCATGCAGCTAATCTCAAGCATTAGCCTCAGACATTGTGCAATGCACCCATCAAACATTATGAGTTCTATTAATCAGGCTACACTGTAAAACACTGCTTCAAGTTTGCAACCACATCTCACAATGCAAATACTGCTCCAGCTAGTCAATCATCTTAGCCTCATCATCTCACCATGTTCCACGACATTCATGGTATCTTTCCTTATCTTGAAATTTTCAAGATGGTGGATAATCAGAGGCAGTGCCAGATGACAAGAGAGTTATAGACCCAACAATACTCATAGAGAAGACAATGCTTGACATCACCAGAGAAGCCACTGGCGAGACTTTGTCTAGCACTAAGGCTGAAGAGACAGAAGATAATGATATCTTCATCCCAAATCCTAGTTCTTTGTCATCCTGCAATCTCTTCTGAGCTCCAATCTGAAAATGATGCAAACATGCAGTTTGGAGAGGTCATTGACATCAACAGAACAATTTCAACTTTGAGATAAACAGGGAAGTCTGCTGATTCTGTGATTGTAGTGCAATATACAGAAGTGCTGGAGAAACTCAATAGATCATGCTGTGTCTACCGTAAGTAAAGGGTGACCAATATTTCAGGCCTGAGCCATTTGTCAAGGTATGAGGAAAAAAAAGCAGGTAAGCACCTGAATAAAAAGGTGGGAGGAGGGACAGGTTAAGGAGGACAGGCTAATAGATAAGAGGTGGGAAGGTAGAAGAGAAAAATGTTGAGAAGTTATGGGGGAGGCCTATCTCTATTTCAATTTTGTTCTGATGAGAGGTCATCAGAATTTAATTCTGTTACTTTATCTACAGATGCTATCTAACTTGTGAAGTATTTATAGCATTTTCTGTTTTATTTCTTGTTTTCTTTTAACTAGCAACTTAAAGACAGCAAGATTGGAAGGAGATATTTAGGCACTGTACTTTAGTCCATTTGTTTTACTTCTTGTGAGCTCAAGAAATGGCTAAAGACAATGGAGACTGTAAACATTCTGGTGACAGTACTGAAGACTTGTGGTCCCTTGCCGTGCCCTTCCAACACAGTTTACAACATTGGCATCGAGCAGACAATGTGGAAAATTTCCCAGGTATGCCATGCCACTAGAAGCAGGAGAAATCCAATCCACCAAAAACTGCTCATTTCAATCATCCGCAAAGTGATGGAAGGGATGATCAATAGTGTTAACAAACCGCACTTGCTCACCAAAAACTTTCTCACAGAAACTCAGTTTATGTTCTGCCAAAGTTACTCCCTGACCTCATTGTAACAGTGGTCCAAACATCAGGACAAGTGAAATGGAGACCTTCTGCATTGAAGTGAGTAGGAAAATAAGTGAAAATCAAAAGAATCAGTGAGGCATGCTCTCTAGAACTTTGATGGCTACCTGAATGTCCCAGAGGTGTCAAGGAACATTAGCCATTGCATAACATGTACATTTTACAACATATATTAACTCCCCATTAATTCTAAACATTAATAATTTGGATTGTATAAAAAAAATTCAACAAATCTTTAAACCTGAAACTTCACACACATCAAGCTGGAAAAGTGAAAGGCATGTTGGAGTAGATTAGAAAAGCTTCTGCACAGCCTAAAGCCCCTTTCACACTTGCTAGTGATCCCAGGATTCAAACACCATTCTGCCTTTAAAGCAGCAAGTGTGAAAGCAAAATCTGCTCAACATCAGCATCAAATAACGTCATCTCACGCTGGGGATTGCTGGCCTCGACCCCTAGTACAATCCCTGGCATCTGCAGATGCCGGCATTGAGATCAGGCAAGTGTGAAATGGGCAATTGCATTGCAGGCACTTTCAAGTAAAGGCAGAACAGATAAAACACCGGGGATAGACCCTTGCAAGTGTGAAAGCGTTCAGGGTCCCAGTTAGGAGTGGTCTAGTTTGAAAGGCCAAACCCGGGACACTGAATGGCCGATTTACTGGGATGCATGTGAAAGGGGCTTTTAAAAATAAAAGGCATTGTGGCAAACCAGCACAACTCTGACAAGGAGCGTCTGCATTCATTTCATTGTCACTTGCGTTTGCTTAAGTGCATCTGGACTGAAACATAATGGGTTAGTAATGACATCAACATATCCTATCTGTGGGAGTTATCAAAGTTGCAGTCCAAAGGAAAAAAAAAGTGATTGCTGAGGATTGGAATCTATTTTCAGTTCAGAAGAATGTTAGATGGGATGGGGGTGGGGGGTTGCACAGGAACAGAAATGATTGTTCATGGTTTGACTAATAATTATCTCTGCTGGTAACTTCCACTGGAAGACACATTTAGAAAATCAGCAAGAAATAAAATAAAAATCTTTCCTGAATGGTTGAAACCTTTACTTGCTATTGGAATAAAGATTACTGATCTTCATTTCCATAAGGTTAGAGCACATTTATGTATCTGTGAAATGGTCAACAAATCATTGAACCTTTATAACATTTCTAAAAGTTGGAAAGTAAGAACACACCTGATCATGATCTAGTAAATCAATTGGAGTGGTCATGTGCGAGATCATGGGACAACCTACCCCTCTACATTTAGCTTCGTCCAACTTGGAACAAAAAAAATTACTGAATAGAAAATGGAAGTAGGAGGCCAAGAAAATTCATTTTGGAAAATAGTGCAGGTATCCATGGCCTTTTACATTACTCTAACGTTTAGTTTAGTTTATTTATTTATATAGCACATTTAAAACAACTCACTTTGACCAATGTGCTGTATGGATCAAAAAGACAAGGCAACTATTTAAAGTACAGATTAAATCAAATACAAGGTGTTAGAACATAAGGTAACAATCAGGTGCATGAGGAAGACTCAATGCTAGTGAATAAAAGTACATCTTCAATCTAGATATAAAAGAGTTGAAGGAAGGGGCCAATTTGATAGAAGGAGGAATGTTGTTCCACAGTTTGGGACTGCAATAGTGAAGGTAGGATCTCTGAGTTTACAATCTGAGCGCGGAATAGCCAAGTTAGCTGAAGTAGAATAAGGAGTTAGGAGATCCGTGATATAAGGGGGGGGGGCTAGTCAATTAAAGACTTTATAGATAAACAGGGGAACTGTAAAATCAATTCTGAACCATACTGGCAGCCAATGGAGGGAGGCCAGAATAGGAGTGATATGGTCCCTCTTCTTGACACCTGTTAGGAATCTCAGTGCAGCATTCTGAATCAGTTGCAGATGGGATAATGAAGACTGACATCCCAGTATATAGAGAGTTAGAGTAGTCTAAGTGGGAGAATATAAAAGCATGGATAACTTTCTCAAGATCTTTAAATGAAAGGAATAATTTGATTTTGGCAATAATGCAGAGCTGGAAAAAGCTAGCTTTTACTACTGCATTAACTTGTTTGTCGAACTTGAAGGTGGAATCAAATATCATGCCAAGGGATTTGACGTGGGGTTTAATGAGAATGGATAAGTTACCAAGACTATTGGAGATAATTTTGGTAGAATTAGGGGGACCAAATAGGATAACTTCAAATTTGCCCTTGTTTAGTTGTAAGTTTTGAGCCATCCAACACTTTCTGTCCTCTAGACAGCTAGTCAGGCTGGCTGTCTTTGATTGGTCATTAGTTTTCAAGGGGAGATAGAACTGAGTATCATCATCAGAGCAGTGGAAAGAGATGCCACGTTTTTGAATGATATGATCAAGGGTGAAGCGTATAAAGAAAAGAGAACGGAGCCTAGAATAGACCCTTGTGGGACCATGCAGGAAAGGGCAGCCGAAGGAGAAGAAAATTTGCCCATATTAACTGAGAAAGTCCTATCAAGATATGGTTTAAACCAGTTCAAAGCTGTGCCATTGACACCGACCCCATACTGGAGACGGTCTATTAAAATAACATGATCCGCAGAATTGAATGCTGTGCTAAGGTCCAGGAGAGGAGCCACTTGAGTCAATAGAAATGAGCAGATCCTTATACATTTTTAGTAAGGCTAACTCTGTGGTATGATGGGCCTTATAACCTGACTGAAATCTTTTCTTGGCCTCCTACTTCCATTTTCTATTCAGTAATTTTTTTTTGTTCCAAGTTGGACGAAGCTAAATATAGAGGGGTAGGTAGGTTGTCCCATGATCTCGCACATGACCACTTAGCAACAATTGGCTAAGAACAACTTTTTCAATGTCCTTTGACAGAAATAGAAGTTTAGAATCAGGTCTGTAATTTTTGGGTGAGGTGGGGTCTAAATTGGGTTTTTCAGGAGGGGCTAGACCACAGCACATTTGAAACAAATTGGAACAGTATCAGTGGCCAAGGAACTGTTAATAATAGAGAGGACTGGCTATGTTGAAAACATCCTTGAGGAAGGGAGTAGGGATATTGTCTGGGGGGGGGGGGGGGAGGGAAAGATTGTAGGTTTCATGGAGGACATAATCTTCCTAAGGGTGGGTAGTGTGATGGAACTAAAATGGTGAATCATAACACCTGGTATTTTAACTAAGCATATTTACAACTTACTGCACTCAACGTACAATTTCATGTCATCAGCATATTCAGTAATGTTAGATTATATTTCCAGCATTTACTAATTTTCCACTGCAAGATGGAGACTCAAGAGATGACAGATATTGGAATCTGGAGCAAAATTCAAATTGCTGGAGGAGCTCAACAACTCAAGCTGCATTTGTGGGGACAGATTGATGGGCAACATTTCACGTTGAGACCCTGCACCAAAACTTCAAGTAAATGATTCAGGCAAGAGAATTAGTATTTTGATAAATTAATGAAAGAGAATGGGTTATGGAGAAATGTGGAGGAATGATATTCATGGAGTTGGTCTGAGAACAACTAGATTTGATGGGCTGAATGGCTTCCTTGTATGTCATAAAAGAAAATATAAAAGAAACTGACCATTGTAAAAATGGAAAATCCATTGTAGTCCCAGTGGCACCTCATTAGTTATGGGTTGCCAACTTGCAAAAGATCCCCTGATCCTTACTCATACTTTTCCTGCTTGATGAGGAGTCTCAGCCCGAAACATTGCCATCCATATGCTGCATGACCTGCTGAGTTCCTCTTGCAGTTTGTTTGCTTCGTATTCCAAAACATAAGTTCTTGTATTCCTTTTGACAATTCAGTTCCCTCTTTCCACATTAATACTTCCTCAATAAATTTGTCAAACTCAAACCATGTTCACTCTGCTTGATCACATTATGAATTTCCAACGACTCTGCTATTTTCTGCAATAACTGATTCCAACACTTTCCCAATAATAGACATTAGATAAACCTATCTCTTTCCTCCTGCCTGAATAAGGATATCACATTGGTAATCCTTTGGAGCCTTCACAGAATCTAAGGGCTTTCAAGTTCAAGTTTAAGTTTATTATTTTTAGCTTAAAACCAATATGTTTAGCAAGTTGTGCGCCTATTTCTTTCTGTAGTCTCTTCTTTTACGATCCTGCAAAACATCAGGTTCATGGAACCTTTCAGCCTTTAGCTCCATTAGTTTACTTAATGATAATTCTTTACAGATGAAATTTAATTCATACCCTGCATATTTTAGTATTGATGGAATATCTTTGGCTTGGCTTCGCGGACGAAGATTTATGGAGGGGGTAAAAAGTCCACGTCAGCTGCAGGCTCGTTTGTGGCTGACCAGTCCGATGCGGGACAGGCAGACACGATTGCAGCGGTTGCAAGGGAAAATTGGTTGGTTGGGGTTGGGTGTTGGGTTTTTCCTCCTTTGCCTTTTGTCAGTGAGGTGGGCTCTGCGGTCTTCTTCAAAGGAGGCTGCTGCCCGCCAAACTGTGAGGCGCCAAGATGCACGGTTTGAGGCGTTATCAGCCCACTGGCGGTGGTCAATGTGGCTTAATGATAATTCATTAGTTTACTTAATGATAATTCTTTACAGATGAAATTTAATTCATACCCTGCATATTTTAGTATTGATGGAATATATATAGCAACTATTAACATAAGGATCAATGTAAAATATCCACTTAAATCCTCTGTTTCGGATTCTGTACTTATCCCAAACTTTAGACCTATTACTAACTTTTACCACTTATAACCTCCTTAAGTTCTGTGGTTCATCTCTCCACAGAATTTATGGTCATCATTGAGATATGTTTTTTTCCAGGGAGTCATAAATTATACTCTAATGCTAGTATAATTTCCCTTGCCTTTGATATTTGTTGACCTCCACCAAATGGACTCTAAATTTCCTTATCTTAAATCATCACTCATAATTGTACTCATTTCATCTCATTACCAAAACAACATTGTCCTTTCTAAAAGCCAAAAATATTGAGTTCCTAGTTTTGATCTCCTTGTAATCATATATCCATTAATGATTGTTAGATTATGTCTGCTATCTCTATTTGTGCTATTAGCTCATTAATTTTGTTTCAGATGTTATTTGCATATAAACACCAAACTTTTAAGTTTGCCTTTTTATCATCTTTCCTGATATTAACCCAAAATGTGGCCATTGTGGCTTTATTTATTTAATTGCCTAGTCTCAATTTACACTCATTACATTCACTTCAAATTATGCTGGTAGTTATGTGGGCAACACATAACGTGACAAATTCCAGGAAAAAGTCAGAAGTGAACAAGTGCGTAGCATACGGAAGCATCTGGACCAAATGATCTTAGCCACAATTTTCTCAGGTAATGGCTGTTAGCATGAACCACGCTCATTCAATCTTATGCAGAATTTTCATAGGAGATCCAATTTCTCAGCTTACATGAAGACCAGTATAGGCAAAATATTCAATATATTGAAAAAAAACCCCAAAAAGTAGATCATGTTTAAATTAGGAAAGTGAGAATATGAAGGGGAGTTTATCAGAGTAAGTTTTCATTCTAACTGCATTACAGTTTAAGAATAAATTAGAAAGGGGAAGCTGATGAAGTTGTATGAAAATGGTCAAGAGGACCAAATTTGATTTTAGCAATATAGAGAAGGGATTGAGGCATATGGTTACAAAGGCTAGTTAAATCCCTAAAAAGAGCCAGATCCCTTAAGCTACAAACAGTTCTTCTTGTGCAGAATTAACCAAGTCATCAAGTCCAGATGACACCAGTGATCTGTGCTCTATAATTAAAAACTTCCTGGCATACTGAATTCACAATCAGTCTAATCAAAGTGTTTGGATTGAACAAGGTTTCATTTCATTCACAGAAAACTGCACATATCATTTTATGATCATCTTATCTCCCCCTCCTGGTAAAAAAGCTGAATTGTCTTGAATGCAAGTGTGAATTCTTGCACACCAAGAGTGCAAATTTGCTTTAAGCCAAAATGATTGCGAATTGCTGATTTGCATCTGTATCAATTGACCGTGACCTTTGACTTATAATGGTTAAAGCACAATTTTATTCAATTCTTAATCTCTCCACACTTAAAACTACAAAATGGAAATAATCAAGAGGACTTTACTAATATTAGTGACCAACTATGAGAACCAGCAAATTTGAATTACATTTCTGATTAACTGTTCATTTTCTTTCAGCAAACTTGTCCTTTAAACATACTTAATTTGGCAAAAGAAAATAAACAAAATTATGTATTGTGGGGAATTCAATTTCTTCTTTCTAAATTTCTTAAAGGTGTGAAATAAGAGACAGGAAACCAGCTGTATTGACAGAATGTTAAAAATAGGCTGATGCACTGTAAAGTTAATCAAGAAAACTGTTCCAGATTTGAGAATGTGAAAATTGAAAAAGTATACACAATATAAATTTGCTGCTTATTTCAAATCTACCACTCAAGCATGATTAAAGACACATTTCCATTCATTAAATTCATTAAATGTCAAAAATTCATGATCTCCAATGGAAATTTCCAGTGACTTCATCTCCCATCATCAAATGACAAATGTGGCACATTTCACAACTCTGGTAGTTCTAAAAGGGGAAAAGTAGTGTATTTTCCAAACTTGTACGAAACCAAAATAAGACAGAATATAAATGTAAGAAACTGAGGAGCTTCTATATTGATAAAAGGAGAAACACCATAACACACTGTACTCCAATCTTTCAAGGTTTCAGAGAATTAAAGTAGATATTATGGAATACATCATCTACAGAAAAGAACAATATTGGCACATGTAATACTAAGCATTAATTACAGCCATATTCCCATGATTTTGACATCTAGAAGATTCCTGTAGGCACTTGCATTCCTTGGGACTGGTTAAAGGTTAAGAATCATAGTTTTCTTCCATGTTTTTCTAATACTATTGGAAGATATGAGAAAATTACTTTCTAAAACAGTTCTATGAATGATTAAGAAAAACAATGATGCATTACAAAGGTACAATTATCTGGGAAGCAAAGCCCAAATCAAATTGCACAGGAGGTAAAAAAGTGGAGTACTAGCATGTCAGAAAAGAAAACAGCTGAAGTATGGGCTGAAAGAATAATTGCCCATAAAATGACATTTTATTTTTCTTGTTTATCTGCTAATATAAAAAGGATACTTGAACAAAACTGAGCCTTAATCAGGACATATATTCCCGATTCAAATTCAATCTCACCCAATCGTTGATTTTCACCATGAGATAAATGATCTAAAACAGTCAGAATCAGAGAAGCAAGGTTGGGAAATGGGAGCAGTTATCTTAGGTAGCATTAAAATTAATCGTAATATCTGTTCTTGCAGAATACCATATACTGTATTGATACTTGAATTTATTCCATAGCTTGCTTTGTTATGTAGTAACAGCTATAATAATCTACTAGATTTAATAATATTTATGTCTCATCCTGAAAAGGTTGCACTCTATAGACCATAGAGAATCCTACGGTGCATTCAACGGACAAAATTGAACTCCTTTCACTATGAAATCCTAAGGTTAATATTACTGACTGGGCATGAATTTTTGTGAATGTATATTTGTTCCTGTTCCAGGTAGGAAGGCTGAAATAATTTGGTTAACCTCCCTTCAGTGTCATTTTGCTGGTCTACTCCATGTGAATATTTAGTATAAATCATTTGTGCTTTGAATATGATAAATTACTTATTTGTAGGTGCTAGTATAGAATAGTGTTTTCCATGAGATTTGTGACTTGGTCAATTACAAATGCTCAGTAATGTTAAATCATGTTAATTAGGACTTCAATGTCGGGATACTGATATCCCGAAGTAGATTCCTTCTTCTAAGATCTGTCACAGGAAGAGTCTACCAGAAAGATAGCAGAAATGAAAGGCTCCTTGAAAATATGCATTTCGCACGGTCATGTGATGGAGTAGTGGCCGGACGGTGAACTCCAGCCCTCTCCAGAAAAGTCGGGAAAAACAAAGGAAAACACAAAGGCACAGAAATAAAAGTTAAAGAAAAGTGAGTATAAAGGTGAAAAGAAGATGGCGACAAAAAAAGAAAAATCGAAAGCAACAGTAAAAAGAGAGGAAGAGAAGACAACGGAGGAAGAAGGAGAAGGCCTTACCTGTTCGAAGAGGCCCGCGGTGGAGAGAGAAACCCGCTCCCTCAGGTCGGTAGATAGTGGACTACAAAAATGGCTCGCTGAGCCGAGTAAAAGTGCGCAACCGCGCATGAAAAAAAACACACCGACGGGAGGGGGGACCAGCTGGGGAATCGATCTCCACAGCCGGCAACGACAGCTGCAGAACACCTGCAGCAAGAAGAGAACACAGAAGACAATGGAAACAAGAAAGAAGAGAAGAAAAGGGCAACAAAGAAACAACAGATGGCCAACCCAGAGGAAGAAGAAGAGAAAGAGGAAGAGTACAGTGAAATAGAAGAAGAAGAGAAAGGCAAGATAAAGGTTGTACTTTCTCTTATTAAAGGATACATGGAGTCATTTAAAGAATGGCAAACACAGGAATTTAATGATTTAAGAAGAAGAATAAACAACACAGAAGAGAAAATGAATAAAATAGATATGACCTTAACAGAAATGGGAAAGAAAATGGACAAGATGGAAGAGCGGGCAGTAGCAGCAGAAATGGAGGTAGAAGACTTAAAAAAGAAATTGGAGGAATCTAATAAAAAAGCGATAGAGACACAAGAACTGTTAGCTCAAAAAATAGATATAATGGAAAATTATAACAGAAGAAATAACATTAAGATAGTGGGCCTTAAGGAAGATGAAGAAGGCAAGAATATGAGGGAGTTTATAAAAGATTGGATCCCTAAGACCCTAGGATGTCCAGAACTACAGCAAGAAATGGAAATAGAAAGGGCACATAGAGCATTGGCCTCTAAACCACAACCACAACAAAAACCAAGATCTATTTTAGTAAAATTCCTAAGATATACTACAAGAGAAAAGGTACTGGAGAAGACAATGGAAAAAGTAAGAGAGGGCAACAAACCACTGGAGTATAAAGGGCAAAAAATCTTCATTTATCCAGATATAAGTTTTGAACTCCTAAAGAAGAGAAAGGAGTTCAATACAGCAAAGGCGATTTTATGGAAGAAAGGGTATAAATTTATACTAAAGCATCCAGCGGTATTGAAAATATTTATTCCAGGACAACAAAACAGACTATTCTCGGATCCAGAAGAAGCACGAAAATTTGCAGAACAATTACAAAAATAGACTGAGGGATGAAGACGGGTAATGAGAGTAAAAATGATCACGATTGATATGTATGTGGGTAAAGAGGTATAAGAGTGAATAGATACAATGTGCATACGTGAATGTATCTGTACTTAGAGGAAAATATAGATAGTATAGACAAGAATTAATAAGGGAAGGTAATGGAATAGAGAGAATAAGGAGGGAATTAAAAGAGTGACCTTTGTTACATATGAAAAGTGAAATCTTTTCTGGGGGGGGCTGGGTGGGGGGGAATAGCGGTCACTGCAAAATCAGTTGACGCTTGCGAGTGGATTCGCAAACCCAAATGGAGAGGGGAGATGTGGTTGTCCGACAAGGGATAAAGGACAACTCAGGAGGGGAAGGGGAGATTGGGGATAAAGAAGATATAAATAGGAGAATAAGGAAAATGTTTGATCTTGTAGGAATGTTGTCTTATAAAGAGTTGAAAATAAGAAAACAGAAATGGAAAAGGAGGAAAGGTAATGATGGAAAAACGGAAAGAGAAGATGAACAAAGTATAAAATGGCTACGCTGAACTATATGACTTTAAATATTAATGGAATACATAACCAAATTAAAAGGAAGAAACTACTAAATTTACTGAAAAAGGAAAAAATTGATATAACATTTGTGCAAGAAACACACTTAACTGAATTGGAGCACAAGAAATTAAAGAGAGATTGGGTAGGACATGTAACAGCAGCATCGTATAATTCAAAAGCAAGAGGAGTGGCTATATTAATTAGTAAAAATGTGCCATTTAAAATAGAAGAGGAAATAATAGATCCAGCAGGGAGATATGTTATGATAAAATGTCAGATATATTCGGAGTTTTGGAATCTACTTAATGTATATTCACCTAACGAAGAAGATCAAAAGTTTATGCAAGATATCTTTTTGAAGGTAGCTAATACGCAAGGGAACATACTAATAGGAGGGGATTTCAACCTGAATTTGGATTCAAATATGGATAAAACGGGGAAAAAAATTAACAGAAAGAACAAAGTAACCAAATTTATAATTAAATCAATGCAAGAAATGAAACTTTTGGATATATGGAGGAAACAAAACCCAAAAGAAAAGGAATACTCATACTACTCGGCTAGACATAAAACATACTCAAGAATAGACCTATTTTTGTTATCAGCTAGTATGCAGGATAGAGTAAGAAAAACAGAATATAAAGTGAGAATACTATCGGACCATTCACCCTTAATATTGACAGTAAAGCTAGAGGACATCCCGCCAAGAATGTATAGATGGAGATTAAACCCCATGCTACTTAAAAGACAGGATTTTAGAGAATTTATTGAAAAACAATTAAAAATGTATTTTGAAGTAAATACGGAATCAGTGGAAGATAAGTTTATACTATGGGATGCAATGAAAGCATTCATTAGAGGGCAAATAATAAGTTATGTAACCAAGATGAAGAAGGACTATAATCAGGAAACAGAGCAGTTGGAAAGGGAAATAGTAAACATAGAAAAAAAATTAGCAATGAAGGAAGATACAACTAAAAGAAGAGAATTGGCGGATAAAAAAATAAAATATGAAACATTACAAACATATAAGGTAGAGAAGAATATAATGAAGACAAAACAGAAATATTATGAACTAGGTGAAAAAACGCACAAAATCCTAGCATGGCAGCTTAAGACAGAACAAGCTAAGAAAATGGTATTGGCATCAAGGAAAAAAGACAAACAAATTACATATAATCCAAAAGAAATTAAGGAAAACTTTAGAGAATTCTATGAACAATTATACCGAACTGAAAACGAAGGGAAAGAAGGGAAAATAGATGAATTTTTGACTAAAGTTGAACTACCAAAACTACAAATAGAGGAACAAAATAAATTAACAGAACCATTTGGAACAGTAGAAATACAAGAGATAATAAAAAAATTACCAAATGATAAGACACCAGGAGAGGATGCATTTCCAATAGAATTCTACAAAACATTTAAAGACTTATTAATTCCGCCCCTCCTGGATGTAATCAACCAGATTGATGAAACACAAAGCTTACCAGATTCATGTAAAACAGCAATAATTACAGTAATACTAAAACAAGGGAAAGATCCACTCTCACCAGCGTCATATAGACCAATATCTTTGCTAAACACAGATTATAAGATAATAGCTAAACTATTAGCAAACAGATTAGCAGAACAGGTACCGAAAATGGTAAATTTAGACCAAACTGGATTTATCAAAAAAAGACGCACAACAGACAATATTTGTAAATTCATTAACTTAATTCATGCAGTAGAAGGAAATAAAGCACCTGCAGACGCAGAGAAGGCCTTCGACAGAGTAGAATGGAATTATTTGTTCAAAGTATTGCAAAAATTCAGTTTACCGGAGAAGTATATTAATTGGATTAAAGCATTATATAAGGGACCGTTAGCGAAAGTGACAGTAAATGGACATGTATCAAAGCAATTTAACTTAAGCAGGTCAACGCGGCAGGGATGCCCACTATCACCTTTATTGTTTGCGTTAGCTATAGAACCACTAGCAGAATTGATAAGAATAGATAAGAATATTAAAGGAATAAAAATAAAAGACAGGGAATATAAAATCAGTCTATTTGCGGATGATGTTATAGTGTACTTAACAGAACCAGAACTATCAATAAAAGAATTATATAAGAAATTGAAGGAATATGGAGAAGTGTCGGGTTACAAGATAAACGTAAATAAAAGTGAAGCAATGCCTATGAATAATGCGGATTTCTCAAAATTTAAGAAGGAATCTCCATTCAGATGGAGATCTAGGCCAATTATATAAACTCAATTATAATCCACTAATGAAAAAATTACAGGACGATTTAGAGCATTGGAAAGATCTACCACTAACACTGATAGGAAGGATAAACTGTATTAAAATGAACATTTTTCCAAAGATATTATACTTATTTCAGGCATTGCCAATACAACTGACAGAAAAATTCTTCAAAGAGTTAAAGAAAATAATAAGGAAATTTTTATGGAGGGGGGGAAACCGAGGATAGCACTAGATAAATTAACAGAACGGTATAAACAAGGAGGCTTACAATTGCCAAACTTTAAAAATTATTATAGAGCCGCACAATTAAGATACCTATCAGATTTTTACCAAACAAGGGAAAAACCAGACTGGACGAGATTAGAATTAGATAAAATAGGGGAAAAGATACCTGAACACATATTATATAAATGGGATGAAAAATTGGTACAACATAGAACTTCTCCAGTATTACATCATCTCCTCAATATTTGGAAGAAGATTCATGTAGAAAGAAATAAAACAAATTATCAATTACCAAAACTAATATTGATGCAAAATTAGCTACTCCCTTTTACAATAGATAACCTTTCCTTTAGAGAATGGGGAAAAAAAGGGATTAAAAGAATAGAAAATTGTTTTTCAGGAAGTAGATTCTTATCCTTTGAACAAATGAGAGATAAGTACAATATAACTGGAGATACAGCGCTGGCATATTACCAACTGAGATCCTACTTGAAGGATAAATTAGGAAGCAATTTGAGTTTACCAGAGGGAAGTAACCTTGAATATGTGATTACAGATACAATGTTAATCAAAAGATTTATAACAAATATGTATATTAAACTGCAAGAAAAGGAGAATGAGGAAACAAATGATAAAACTAAACAAAAATGGGAACAGGATTTAAATATAAAGATAAAAAAGGAAACATGGGAGAAATTATGTTCTGGAACGATGAGAAATACAATAATTACGAGGCTACGTATGATACAATATAATTGGTTACACAGACTATACATTACACCTCAAAAGTTAAATAAATGGGACCCAACAGTATCTGATAGATGTTTTCGATGTAAAAAAGAAATGGGAACAACAATTCATGCAATCTGGACATGTGAGAGAGTAGAAAAATTTTGGGAAGATCTCAATCAGATATTAAATAAAATAACAGAAAACAATATACCAAAGAATCCAGAGATCTTTCTCCTAAGTAACATAAAAAACAAAGAATTTGGAATTGATTTGGAGGATGCACAAAAAAGATTTGTCAAGATAGCCCTAGCCGTAGCAAAAAAATGTATTATGTCAACCTGGAAATTGGAAGATAATTTGAAAATACAACAATGGTATATAGAAATGAATAAATGTATTCCATTAGAAAAAATAACATATAGTTTAAGAAATAATATTGAAATATTCGAACAAATATGGGAGCCTTACATTAAATACAATAGCGAAAACCTACCGGGTACAAACATTACCTAAGTTGATGGAAGGAGAAGAAAAGAAAAGAATGGACTCAGTAGAATTTCTGGTGTATTTTTGTTGAATGACAACATTGTCTGACTGGTCTAATGCAACCTAGATTGTATACCTAAAATGGATGAGAGGGGGGGGTGGGGGGGTGGCTTGGGAGGAGGGATGGGGGGGGAGAAAAAGTCACTGTATATGTGTGAAGAAGAAAAAGTGTATATCATGGCTAATGTGATTTATGGTGTGAAAAATAAGAAATTTAAAAAAAAAAGAAAAGAAAATATGCATTTCCTCCACTGATTCCTGGGATTTCTTGGCCCATCATTGCTCAACTCGGGAAGGCACATCTGGGATAGAACTGACAAAACTGCAATGAAAGTATGGTGAGGTGAGATGTGGGTTGAGATGGGGTTGGGGGTGGGTGATAAAGAAAAAGGAGATTATTTCTATTATTATTTCACATATTCACTCTTTGGAAAATTTATGATACTAAGAGTATGTAGACTTGGGCAGACAATTTTAATTGTGTTATTTCTATTCTCCTTATGCTATATACATTATGAAATGTTAAAAAATTGATAAAAGAAGAAATAGGAGCATGAGAAAAAAAATTCAATGACTACCCTTTATAAAGTAGACAATGAACAACAGGACACATACATGACTAGTAAAAGTCCGCATATAACTACCATTTTGGTGAAAATGGAAAATATCAAGTGATCTAAGAAAGCTGAGTACTCTGCTGCCTGGACGAAATATCATCAAAATATCCAGAACAGGTCCCGATTAAAAGCGTGATATTCACGACAGCAAGTATGAAAATAAATTGGGGTCTGTGACAGTGAAACAAAAGCCATAAAGGACGAAATAATATATAATGGATAACTGACATTCATACCATTCTGACTTATGTCTGGTTTTTCAACTTAATGCAGGTATACATTCACCACAGGATACCCACTCTCTGACCTACTCACTTGATCATAGTTTTCATGTGGCTGGTTCATTTGAGGTCTACGTCAATTATGGTGGGGACTTGATGATGGTATTGCTATTGAATATTCTTGGAAGGCAGTTTCATTTCTTTTCATTGGAGATAGTCATTGCTTGAACATTTTGTAACATAACAGTTACTTATCAACCTGAATATTCTTCAGGGTCTTGCTGCCCGTAGGCATGGGTTGTTTCTTTTGCTGAGAAGTTTTGAATGGAATTGAACATTGTTCAATCATCAGTGAATATTTCCACTTCTAATCTTAGGATGGATGCAAGATCATTGGTGGAACAGCTGAAGATGGTTTGGTCTAAGAGATTTGCTTTCAATGATGTTCTGGGGCTCGGGTGTCTGACTTTTAACAATATTAGCTATCTTCCTTTGCATCATGCAAGACCCAAATTAATGCAGTTTCAGGTCCCTCAATGACACCCTCAGTCAAATACTATCTGTTGTCAAGGGTGGTAACTCCCAGTATACCTCTAGTATTCACCTCGCTGGCCCAAAGCTATGAGGTTTGGAGTCACATTGGTTTGGCAAAGCACACACCAAAGAGAGGTAATCAGATCCTAATAAACAAAGAATATGAAAGAAGCATGTGTTTGAGTTGGCACCCAAATA
This sequence comes from Narcine bancroftii, assembly GCF_036971445.1. Taxonomy (NCBI): domain Eukaryota; kingdom Metazoa; phylum Chordata; class Chondrichthyes; order Torpediniformes; family Narcinidae; genus Narcine; species Narcine bancroftii. Next base: position 20,335,725 of record NC_091476.1, on the reverse strand, counting down.
CTTTTTAACTGATTAGCCAGCACTCCATTATCAGATGTTCAAAGTAGACAATCTGCTAACACTTGCTTGCTGACTAGATAATTTGCATATTCCTGGAAAGTGAGCAGAACCCTTGCAATATTTCATTAATAGACATATAATGGCATGCAAGCTTTTAATTGTGATAATCCCAGGGTTCGATCTGTCAACAAATTCGACCTTGAAAAGAAATAGACTAAATTTACAGCTTAGGCATTATTCCCAATACCTCTGTTGAGGCATGGGAATCCACCTGATATTGCTGGATCAAGACCTGTAAGGTTTGAATTTCATGCCTATGGGACAACTCATGCAGGATTCCAATGTAAGTGGAAGCAGAGATTGCAGCAGATGCAGTAGTTAGTGCTGCAAGGCCTGGAGGAAGACTTTTATTCATTCTGATCCAAGTAGGAAAGGTTGGAAAGCTTTTTTTTAAAAAAATGGACTCTTACCGTGGGCTTGATTTTAGTGGAACAGCCAGAACTGCTTCTCTTCTTAGCATCTGAGGCCCTTTCACATCATCTGTATATTTAAAGAAAGATCTTGCTGGCTTTTGCCAGATGGCCTTTATACAACCCAGATGAGCAAGATAAAATCAAAGGCTGCTGTGTGAAGATGACAGGTGAATACTACGAGCAATTTAAATTCCCTGCTTGCCCGTGTTTTATCAGATGGACAAGGTTAAAATCCGCTGTGAGTATCCCTTTGTTAACTGGGTGATCTGCTTCCTCACCTGACAGTATGACAGCAGGGGGTGACTGTTTCTAGACCTCTACCACTGCTGTTCAAAATCTCTTGCTGGATGAAATATGGAACCAGTTCACAGATTTCTTTCTTTTTGATGTTCACTTCTTCTGTGGCAGATGCCTCCCCACGTCAACCTGGCTAACAAAGGCAAATGGAAAGCATGGAGAAACTGGCAAGATGCCACATAGTGATGGTCTGGACTGCTCGGGTGCCACACCATTCTTACCCTTCTCTTACCAGACAAAACTTAGTAGCCACAGAACAAGATACATCTTTCACTGTGAAGAAGTGCAGATAAATAAATAAACTATGGAAAAAAGGAACAAAAAAGTTAGTGTTTTGAGGAACAACCATTCTTCACAGCTGGCATAATTAGATTATTATTCTTTGGCTTGGCTTCGCGGACGAAGATTTAAGGAGGGGGTAAAAGTCCACGTCAGCTGCAGGCTCGTTTGTGGCTGACAAGTCCGATGCGGGACAGGCAGACACGGTTGCAGAGGCTGCAGGGGAAAATTGGTTGGTTGGGGTTGGGTGTTGGGTTTTTCCTCCTTTGCCTTTTGTCAGTGAGGTGGGCTCTGCGGTCTTCTTCAAAGGAGGTTGCTGCCCGCCAAACTGTGAGGCGCCAAGATGTACGGTTTGAGGTGATATCAGCCCACTGGCGGTGGTCAATGGGGCAGGCACCAAGAGATTTCTTTAGGCAGTCCTTGTACCTTTTCTTTGGTGCACCTCTGTCACGGTGGCCAGTGGAGAGCTCGCCATATAACACGATCTTGGGAAGGCGATGGTCCTCCATTCTGGAGACGTGACCCATCCAGCGCAGCTGGATCTTCAGCAGCGTGGACTCGATGCTGTCGACCTCTGCCATCTCGAGTACTTCGACGTTAGGGATGAAAGCGCTCCAATGGATGTTGAGGATGGAGCGGAGACAACGCTGGTGGAAGCGTTCTAGGAGCCGTAGGTGATGCCGGTAGAGGACCCATGATTCGGAGCCGAACAGGAGTGTGGGTATGACAACGGCTCTGTATACGCTTATCTTTGTGAGGTTTTTCAGTTGGTTGTTTTTCCAGACTCTTTTGTGTAGTCTTCCAAAGGCGCTATTTGCCTTGGCGAGTCTGTTGTCTATCTCATTGTCGATCCTTGCATCTGATGAAATGGTGCAGCCGAGATAGGTAAACTGGTTGACCGTTTTGAGTTTTGTGTGCCCGATGGAGATGTGGGGGGGCTGGTAGTCAAGGTGGGGAGCTGGCTGATGGAGGACCTCAGTTTTCTTCAGGCTGACTTCCAGGCCAAACATTTTGGCAGTTTCCGCAAAGCAGGACATCAAGCGCTGAAGAGCTGGCTCTGAATGGGCAACTAAAGTGGCATCATCTGCAAAGAGTAGTTCACGGACAAGTTTCTCTTGTGTCTAGGTGTGAGCTTGCAGGCGCCTCAGATTGAAGAGACTGCCATCCGTGTGGTACCGGATGTAAACAGCGTCTTCATTGTTGGGGTCTTTCATGGCTTGGCTCAGCATCATGCTGAAGAAGATTGAAAAGAGGGTTGGTGCGAGAACACAGCCTTGCTTCACGCTATTGTTAATGGAGAAGGGTTCAGAGAGCTCATTGCTGTATCTGACCCGACCTTGTTGGTTTTCGTGCAGTTGGATAATCATGTTGAGGAACTTTGGGGGACATTCGATGCGCTCTAGTATTTGCCAAAGCCCTTTCCTGCTCACGGTGTCGAAGGCTTTGGTGAGGTCAACAAAGGTGATGTAGAGTCCTTTGTTTTGTTCTCTGCACTTTTCTTGGAGCTGTCTGAGGGCAAAGACCATGTCAGTAGTTCCTCTGTTTGCGCGAAAGCCGCACTGTGATTCTGGGAGAATATTCTCGGCGACACTAGGTATTATTCTATTTAGTAGAATCCTAGCGAAGATTTTGCCTGTAGGGGTAGATTATTATAAAGAGTAGCTAATCACAAAAAGTTTGAGCAAAAACAGAGGCTGAGTTCATAAATAATTGCCATGAAGTAAATTTTTAGCAAAAGTTGAGTAAGTAGTTTTGAAAAAGAATCATCCATTATGTGAATGTAAGGGTCATCAATAAAAGATTAAATGGGCATAGTTGGAACATTGGAAGACAAAGCAGCACTTGGAATCAACAGGAAAATTCCTTGGAGCCAGTTAAGATAAAATGATATGGATATACCAAAACTGGGTTCCTAAAATCTGGAGACTGGTGACAACAGAACAGACTGGCAGAGGCAAGGACAATAACATGAATAGACACCATAGACTGACAGGAATATGTTAGAGGCTATAGATGGAAATTTTGACTCAGAAACGACAAACTTTTTCATGTGTCATAACCAGCAACATGGCAGGGAAACAAAGAGACATTCAACAGCAGGACTAGCTGTTTAATTCTTCATGTCTCGTCCATCTTTTTACTATTCAATTATATCACTGCTGGATTATATCCATTGATATTCTTCCTCGACCTCAGTGTTGAATATTTCAATGGCCCCAGCTTCTGTAACCTGGAATTGAGTTCCTTTGGAAACATTATTTGATGGAAAGATTGAAGATTTATTTATTTGCATATATTATTTGCAATTTAATTATTGATTGAAATGAAAACTTAGAAGGGAGACCTGTTAAAAAGTATTTTAATGCCAGTATTACAATTAATTTCCAACTGGATTTTCTCCCTGGAAAGAGTTGAGATTTGTCCAGTAGTTTTCAAGAGAGTGGAATAAGATAAATGTGAGCACAGTATTGCCCTTGCTTCATTCAGATTAGTGATGTACTGCTGGCATCTCATCTTGACAGGGTCATAACAATGTATACTGATAGACAGATTCAAGTCTATCAGCTATCAGTCCCCTGTGTTTCTTTACACGTTATGAATAGGTAGCTAATTCAACAGCAGGCTGGCATAAGGCTGAAATATTTTTGTCTTTGCAATTTGTTATCAACCTGTCAGGAACCATGTACAAACAGAATACAAAAGGATTGTTCAATTTTTTAAATTAAAGACTGCATAAAAGACAACACTTTGTTAGTCTTTAAAATAGAAGCAGTTTTTTTTTTTCAGTTTCTCATTTACACTCACAATTAATGACTCTGAATGAAAGGTCTAAGCTATAATTACAGTCTTGTGTCAGTCTTCAACATTTCAGCTCTGCTGAGCCTTGTTCTTTTTCCCATACATACACACACACACACATATATATATATATATATATATACATACTTATGTACACACATACATACACACACAGCAAAATGCATCAACATTTGCTTTATTTCTTTGTTCAGATTATTTGATATCTTTGTAAGGGTCCTCAGCAGTTACTTTCTTAATCAGTAACAAATTATTACCTCTAGTATGAAGGGACTAAAAGAGAAAATGGCTGTAATCCCAAATGACATGATGTTCAAATGCAAATCTGAGACTAGCCTATGTACCATCCCGCTGAGATAGTTTTGGATTGATCGGCATTAAGTAGTTGGAATCACCATTATAAAACTGCAAAGGGCTTTGTCAATAAGTCAACAAGCAGATAATCATTTGTAACTGTACCTTTTGGCATTCTCCAACATTTGTTTTGTTTATTCCAAACATTCTCCTGTTTTAAAAATCATTTTCATTCTCTCCATTCCAGTTTGCCTGATACTTAATCTCGCGCAATTTTTGGCAACTCTGTTGTAACTGAACCACACAATAAAATCTGATGATAAACATTAGAATTCAGCAGATCAGCAGTAAGCCAACTTAACATCACTATATGCAGGCTGTCATGGCTTTGAGTCGATTTGCAGCATGAATTGAAATTAATTCCAATCCATCATCTCTTACTTCAAAAGTATCAGGATGAATTTCTGCAGTTGTCTTGCCACTTGTCAGTCATTGCTTTGGTGAAAGAGATGCTGTTTTCATTCCAGTCCCATTTTCAAAATTAAATAGATACATATGACTTTATACATATATTATTATTTTTTCTTTCATCTGAACTCCAGTGGAAGGTCTTTAATTTGAAACAGGTCACTAACTAGTTGTCTGTCAGATTACTTAAATCTCCATACAACCAGTGGGAGGCTTTTGTCGATTATAACTGGCTCTCAATTACATGCCCCAGGAGAGTCCACAAAATAGTTCAAAATAGTCCACCACTTTGCAAGCAAGTGGAAGGAAGGAAGAATCTCACTGTTGGGTAAGGGGTAAGATGTGCAGGAAAGGAGATACTATAATTTTCACGGGAACCTCTTTCGTCTTCCTGATTCAATTCACCTTTTGGATTTCTTCTCCTTCCTGGTGGCTATTATCATCTGGCAAGAAAAACATGCTGACATCCCCTATGCAGCCCTTTGGTGATGTCCACTCATTTACTGCCCTGAGTTCCCCTGTGCATCTGAATGGTTATGTAATAACTGGATTGGTCAATTCAAATCAAACCTTATGCTTTTTTATCAATGATGTGTTTTACTGCAACAGTGAGAAATTTGGGCTTAGGCAACCTTTGCTGCATTCATCATGTCTGTCTCTCTTTGGCTTGGCTTCGCGGACGAAGATTTATGGAGGGGGTAAAAAGTCCATGTCAGCTGCAGGCTCGTTTGTGGCTGACAAGTCCGATGCGGGACAGGCAGACACGGTTGCAGCGGTTGCAGGGGAAAATTGGTTGGTTGGGGTTGGGTGTTGGGTTTTTCCTCCTTTGCCTTTTGTCAGTGAGGTTGGCTCTGCGGTCTTCTTCAAAGGAGGTTGCTGCCCGCCAAACTGTGAGGCGCCAAGATGCACGGTTTGAGGCGTTATCAGCCCACTGGCGGTGGTCAATGTGGCAGGCACCAAGAGATTTCTTTAAGCAGTCCTTGTACCTTTTCTTTGGTGCACCTCTGTCACGGTGACCAGTGGAGAGCTCGCCATATAACACGATCTTGGGAAGGTAATCACATCATTAACTTACTTCTTCAACACAAAAGATATTTTCAGAAAGGGACAGAACCCTTCTAACAGAACAATTGTGGCAAATAGAGACCCATATCTCCACATTTAATTTCAACAAAACACAAAGTATTCTTAGGAAAAAGTGTCAAGATAGGGTTAAATAAATGGGATTTTGCATCTTTGGAATTTATATATAATAGCCATTCATTTCCACTTCAGAGATGCTAGAATCTCTCATCCCTTCCTGTCTCAGAAGATAGCATACACCATTAAACATACACTATTACAATTGTTTCTCACTTTTTACGCCACTTGTGTATTCTCATACGTTTTTACATCTTATCAATACTTATGCTACATGTTCACATTCAGAACTAGATAAGGGAGGTATGTTTTGTCATCCCAGGACTATATATGATTTCTATTAGTCCTGGATGCAATCAATAACGATTCGTATTTCCTTCATGTTGGTGATATACAGTACAGTACATCCAATTTGTTTTATAGGAGTGTTCATAATATTCTCCTGAAGCCACAATTTAAGAAAAACACAATTCTGAAGAGTTGCAGGAAGTTTCAGAGATAGAGTGGCTAAGACCATAGTAAGTTCAGAATAAAATGGAGAAATATTAATTTGAAATGCTGTCTTTTGCTAAATTCCGCAGGTGATATCTGAATTGCTGAGCATTTCCAGCTATTTCTATTTTTAGTTCAGATGTTGCTTTATATGGTATCAAATACCAAGTCCTTGACCCAATCCTCATTGAGGGCTCAGAAGTGGAGAGGGTCAAGAACTTCAAATTCCTGGGTGTCAACATCTCTGAGGATCTATCATGGAGCCTCCATGATGATGCAATCACAAAGAAGGCTCATCAGTGGCTATATTTTGCGAGGAGTCTTCGGTATGCCACTGAAGACTCTTGTAAACTTCTGCAGGTGCACCCTGGAGAGCATTCTGGCTGGTTGTATCACTGCTTGGTATGGATGTACCAACTCTCAGGACAAGAATAAACTCCAGAGAGTTGTTAACTCGGTCTGCGATAACACAGGCAGCAGACTTCACTCCATCGAGGACATCTACATGAGGTGGTGTCTTAAAAAAGCAGCCTCTATCCTCAAAGACCCCCCCCCCCCCCACCTAGGCCATGCCCTCTTCACTCTGCTATCATTGGGAAAAGGGTACAGGAACCCAAAGACAAACACTCAGCGGCACAAGGATAGCTTCTTTCCCGCTGCCATCAGATTCCTGAATAATCAATGAACCAAAGACACTGCCTTACTTTTCATGGACTATTATTATTATTTTAATTTTTATAGTAATGTTATAAGATACTTATAATATGCATGTTTGTACTGTGATACTGCTGCAAAACACTGAATTTCATGACTTGTTCATGACAATAAATCCTGATTCTGAAATATCAATGAGATGGAATACAGGAAAGAGCTTGATAGTCTCGTGGCAAGGTGCAAAGATAACAACCGCTCTCCCAATATCAGTAAGATGAAGGAGACGATCATTGACATCAGGAGAGAGTGTAGAGACCATAAAGTGGAAAGAATGAATAGTTTTAAGTTCTTTGGACTCTTAAGTTCTTGAGACCAATGGTTCTCAACCTTTTACTTTCAACTCACCAGTGGTTCTCAACCTTTTTCTTTCAACTCACATACCATTTTAAGTGTTCCCTATGCTATAGGTACTTTGTGATTAGTAGGGTATTGCTCAAGGTGGTATGTGAGTGGGAATGGAAGGCTAAGAATCACGGCTTGAGAAAAATTGTCATTGGCCCATTTCCTTTGGAGTATGAAACCTTGCACACAATGAGTCAGTTAGCTACGATTAAAACAATGGTTTTCAAACTTTTTCTTTCCACCCACAGGGAATGGTGAATCAAATGACAATGCTAGCTATTCCCCAACTTCCAGTGTAACGAGCTGAATTCCAGCCTTGCAGTACTGCTACTTTTTCCCTTATCTTGCCTTTATCTATTTTGAACATCATTTCCATTGCCTAATCAAGATGTATACTTATTTAAACTCACTTTGTAATAGCTTGGTTAGTTCCGCAGAAACCACAAACATATTTGCTGCATTTTAAGTAGTATATTTTGAGAATATAATTTAATGCCATTTATAGACACTGGAAATAAGAGAAATCATGAATTATAATAGGCAAGCACAAGCACTTCTATTATATTATTTGGCAATGACAGAGCATGTAATCAATACAAATTTCAATAGAAACATACAAATTATACATTGTGAGAAAAATCTTAGATGTACTTCAGCAGGAAAATAATACATTTCATGAAATTTGTCTTAAAGATGGTTGAGAAAGGAAAATAATTGGATATGGCAACTGATTATACCTTAATAGTATATATTAATATGGAAAATTAGATTGCCATCACAGAGTTATGATGAAATTGAATGGGCCACTGGGTTGCTTATCATGTCATCTGATGCATAATTTGAGCACATAATTTTAAAGACTATATATGATGGAAAAATTCTCTGAAGAATTTTTCCCCAATGGAATCAACTATAGAGAAATACAATGATTTGAAATTACTTTAATCAAAACACATGTTTGGATAAGGAGATTTATCTATCTTTCTTTGTCAATTTGTAAACACTTAAATAAATTATTACAAATTTCTGAAAAATGTTGTGATTCAATGTTAACTTTAATTTTCTTACAGAGAGTGCAACAGGGTACCTGTGAAAGGACATAATTCTGCATCAGTTGATGACTCTATGATGCAATTTCTCAGGAAAAGCAGGCAACCAATTAGGCGATGTAGGGTTGGGATTAGCCAACAAAACATTGTAATTTAATTATGAAGAATTATGGTGGCACAGTTAGCACAACCCTGTTACAGCGCCAGCTATCGGGAATGGGGTTTGAATCCTGCCCTCTCTGTAAGGAGTCTGTATGTTCTCCCCATGACTATGTAGGTGCTCTGGTTTCTTTCCACTGTTCAAAGTGTACTGTGGGTTTTAGGTCAATTTGGTGTAATTGGGTGGCTCAGGCTTGTGGGCTGACAGGGTCTGTTACCGTGCTGTATGTCTAAAGGAGGAATGTACAGTATCACAAGGTGGAAGGTTTAAAGTAACTTTTCATGAGGCACGCAATCAACACGTGGATAGGAATGAAATGGGATGTTGCTGAAAAGGGCAAAATTTTTGTTTTAAGATTGTAGAATACATGATATTATGTATTAATTGTTTGGATTCACAGAGCTTGACCTTGGACAATACATTGACAACAATCACAGGTTGAATGCATCTGGGTGATTTTTGAATATGCATTGTCTGCTTGTGAGGTCAAACCAGTGGTATTTTAAGACATCATCCTGCTCTTTTGGTCAATGGAAATTAACGAATAGATCACACTGGTGTTGCATATTTGTTCTCTAAACAACATTGCTGAAGCATCCTTAGACCAAGGACATTGTTGTATGTTACCTAACTTATTTAAGTCTCTGTTTGTGTTGAATTAAGACAGGGGTGTCCAACATTTAATTTTTAATTTATGCAGACCATTTCAGCCCACAAGCCCAATTAACCTACACTCCCGGTACATACTCATGGGCTGAAATGGCCTGTTACCATGCTGTATGTCTAAATTAAAAACTAAAAGGTTGGCCATCCCTGAATTGAGGCACCCTGTCAACAGATAATTGCAAATAGCAATAGTCCTGGCAATATTATAAACACAGCTATAAATTCATGATTATCAAAATGCATACAAGGCCAGTACGTACACAATAGGAAGAGGAAAACAATGTTAATTTTTGGGCAAGTGCCTACTTTAGTTCCCATTTTATTAATTTTTTTCTGCATTCTCATTATTATAATCTTTAGCAAGTCTACTGCAACTAAAGTAAAGGGTAGTGAATGTAGATTAGAACTAGCCAATGACAAGTCATCATTACCGTATTGTAATCTGGGCAATATTATCTGTCCGGAGTTTCTATCCAATATTATTCTTGCTTGCTAAGTAATTGGTTCTGAATGGCATGATGTTTTCATATTCAATAGCAAAACAATGATAAAATATTACAAATTGCATATTCAAAATAATGTAGAACAGTAGAACCAGATTCAACTTGAATTAGGAAAGAAAATGAATTCAAAGTTTAAAATATAGAATAATTTTACAGTTGCTGAAGCAGTGATAAAACACAGAACAAATATATAGTTATCGATAAGGATTCTAGAAGATGGAATACATTGATTCCAATTGTGTTCTCTTGACCTTGATTTGTGTTTGTATATTAAGCTACAGGGGTGTTAAGATCAAAAGAAACAAATAGAAGCAGGAGTAGGCTCTCTCACCTGTCAAGTCTGCTCTTCCATTTAATAAGATCTTTGCTGATCTAGCCATGGACTCAGTTCCACCTACCTGCCTTTTCCCCATAACCCTTCATTCCCCTTCTCTGTCAAAATCTCTCTCAATATGTGTTAAATATATTTAATGAGGCAACTTCTACTGCATCATTGGGCACAGAATTCCACAGGTTCATTACTCTTTGGAAAAAGCATCTTCATCCTAAATCTACTTCTGCATACCTTGAGGATCTGATCCTTCAATCTAGTCTTACCTATCAGTGGAAGTAAGTTTCCTGCCTCTGCCTTATCTGCTCCTTTCATAATTTTATGTTTCAATAAAATCCTATCTCATTCTTCTGAATTCCCGTTAAGACTTGTTCCAGGCAATTCAGATTATCCTCATATGCTAACCCCTTTATCTCCAGATTCAGCTTGGTGAACCACCTCTGCACTGCCTCCAAAGTCAGTATATCCTTTCCCAAGTAACTGCATACAGTACTCCAGGTTCAGTCTCACCAGTACTCTGTACTGGCTGTATCAGAACCTCCCTGCTCTTAAATTTAATCCTTCAACCAGTGAAGGCCAAGATTCCATTTGTCTGCTTGTTAACCATTGTACCTGCAAACCAGCATTTTGTGATTCATGCACAAGCACCTCCAAATCCTTCTTCACAACAGCCTGATGCAATTTTCATCACTTAAATAATAATCTGATAGACTATTTTTCCTTCCAAAATGGATGACCTCACATTTACCAATGCTTTACTCCATCTGCCAGACCCTTGCCTACTCACTTAACCAATCTATATCTCTCTGAAGACTCTCCACATCCTCCACACAATTTGCTTTCCCACTCAGTTTAGTATCATCACCAAGTTTAGGTACGTGGCACTCAGCCCCGTATCCTAGATCTTTAATGTCTATTGTCAACAGTTGCAGATCAAGCATAACCCCTGCAGAATTCTGCTCACCACTAATAGGCCATCAGAGAAACACCCATTTATCCCAAATCTGTCTTCTATTGATTAACCAATCCTCTAACCATACTTATACTGTATCCCCACCTCCATGCATCCTTAGCTTATGGATGTCTTGTGACACCATTCCTTCTGCAAATCCAAGTATACAACATCCACCTGTTCCCCTTTATGCACTGCACTTATTATATCCTCCATAAACTCCAGTAAATTTATTAAATAAGATCTGCCTCTCCTGAATCCATGTTGTGTATGCTTGACATAACAATTTCTATCCAGATGTTTTGTTATTTCTTCCTTGAAAATGACAGTTTCAAGCATTTACCCAATTACAGATGTTGAGCTGAGTTACCTGCCTGTTGCCTACATCATTTTTATTTATTCAATGGCATGACAGACGTCTTCCAATCTGCCAAAAGCTGCTCAGAATCCAGAGAATTTCAGAAAATTCTCACAAATGCAGCTACTATAATTTCTGTCATTTCTTTCAATACCCAGGGATGCATCATTCCATCAGGACCAGGGGACTTGTCTACCTTTAAACTTACTACCTCCTTAGCGATAGTGATTGTATTGAGATCCTCACCAACAACTACATCCTTAACATCACTCTTCAGAGTGTTAGGTGTCTTTTACCATGAAGACAGACAAAATAGTCATTCAAATCCTCAGCCATTTCAAAATTACCCAATATTGATACCCCCCTTCTCATCTTCCAAGGGTCCTATGTTCACGTTAGCCACCCTTTTCCATTTGATACATTTATGAAAAGTTTTATTATTTGCTTTTATATTTTGTGCCAATTTATTTTCATAATCTATCTTCCCTTTATTTATTGTTTAGTGATTTTTTTTGTTGGTTTTTAAAGTTTTCCCAATCTTCCAATTTCCCACTATTCTTGGCCATTTTAAATGTATGAGCTTTTAATTTGACACCTTCCTCTATTTCCTTAGTTATCTGAGTTGGCTCTCTCACCCTCTTACAGTCCTTACTTTTAACTAGTGCATATACTTCAATTCGACATTGTGAAAATTCTCTTTGAAAGCCTTCCACTGTTCTACCTGTGTTCCTAGACTAAGCTAACCAACTCCTCTCTCATCCAGTTGTGATCTCCCTTATTTATGGGTAATTCACTGGATTTAGATCTATTGCAACCTCTATTTGTACAAGAAATTCATTCATACTGCGATCACTTTTCAGAGAGAATCTCTGACTACACGATCGTGAATTTTATCTGAACCACTGCACAGGACCAAATCGAAGATGACCTGTTCCCATTGTAGGATCCATAATCTGCCATTTAAGAAACCTATCACAGAGGCATTCTATGAACTTCTCATTGCCTGCCTTGACAACTGATATTCCATTCTTACATCATCAGATATTTCTTGGTTTTTTTGCCTGTTCTGCTGTAATATTAGACAACTCTCTCCAGTGACTTTTTCCCTTTTGTGATTCCTAATCTCTACCCAGATGGATTCAACATTCTGCTCCTTAGATCTTATATAATTTTTCACTTTTGCCATGATCTCAAATAAGAGCACTACCCAAATGCCTTACATTCCTGCCTATCTTCCTGTATTACCTTTACTGTTCTTTCTTTACCAATCATTACCATTCTGCAACGATGTTTCTGTACAGGCCACTAAATCATTCATTCATATCAACTAAATCATATTGATGAAGAAGTGCCACTAATGTACAGCAAAGACAGACCTGGATAATAATTTATTTGCTTCAATAAAAAAAAAACAGAATTTCACATTATATCAATATAACATCTTTTGTTCCATTAGTAAGACTCCTTCTTTCAATGACATACTGGGCATGGATCAAGACAATAATGTACAAATTTTATGTAAGATTTCCAGTGCTGTAACGCACTGTCAGTACACTACCTCATGCACTACATTGCTATGTTCCACATTATCCTCTGACTTTTGACAATATCACATATAAACAGAAGGACTAAATTGTACTGACCTGTGGATAGGAAGTATGAACCTGTGAAACATAGCCGCAAATGTTTCTAACTTCAGACATCCTTTTCTCTTTGATCTGTATGAGCTCTGGTACATCCTCAGTGCTATTCTTGCTGAAGGGATAATGATTGATCAGCAGATTGTCTTCATCGTCCTTATATCTCTGCACAAGAATACAAAAATCAGGATTCAGTGAATATAGTAGTCATAAAGAACAAAAGACTACATTATTCTCATCCGAATATTTCCAGTCGGTTCCAAAATACAATTGGAATAATATTTTTGAACATAAATGTGGATATTCAATAGAATAAAACATTGGCATTCATTTTCCAACCATTAGCTCGAGTTGTCATCATAATGCTAGACTGAAATAATCGTCAGCGTCTCTATGTGTACTGGGGTTTTTTTCTGTCCCTTTATATCATATTGTGTAACAGGAAAAACATGGTCTCCTGACTTTTACAAGTTATATGGCATTTTGGAGGAAACACTCGCACTCCAGTGACTCTCGGCTACTTGAGATGCAAATTGGTCTCATGTTCTCACTAGCTTCAACACCTGATATCCAACCTGTGCAAGCACTAGCACAGAGCACATAGATGAGAACAATGTCGACTGCTAAGAAGCTAACAGAGGGGCTTGAAATTGAAAGCTTAATGATTTGAGACCCTTGATCTTATGTGGAGTTTGTTTATGTCAATATTGCATTGATTAACATGCATGCAAATAAGATTCTAATGTTATGCCGAACTCCTTGGACATAGTATTTGCATTGCATGGTTATATATAATATATGCATTCATATAACATCCATGTCCAGTCACTGACACCTTTCTTGTCCTTCCACTATAGTTTAAATGATGTACAGCTTGTCTAACCCATCCAATTATATGGAGAAGACTGAATCAATGATCTTTCTTTGTCAAATGTCTGAAAACCGATTCATTGCAACCTCGGTACCCTATTTGCTCTTACCCTGAAGTTCCAGTGATATATCCATGTAACCAACATCATCACTAAATTCACCTAATTCACCCCTTGGTTCAACTCCACCTCTGACTTGAATCGTCTTCTGAACTCTCAGCCATCCATTTGGGTCCTTTATGCGACTTTCAGTAAACTTTAGATTGACTAAAATTCTGTTGTTTATATCTTAATCTTCAAGTTCTCAATTTAAAAGTTTTAACTCATCTTGAAATCCCATTCTTGCAAGATGGCCAAATTTGCTTAACGTAAGAACCACATACAATAAGTTTCAGATGTTTGTGAGACGATTATGGCCTTCTCGTTGATCTGGGTTATCTTTCAGTCTTTCATCTCTCTGCTATTGCTATTTTCCTCCAATACTGGCCTCAAAATCACCATGGATTTTATTTGCTTATTATTGATAGTAATGGTTTCATCTACACTCAACAAACATCACCCAGTATCTTTTACTGTTTTCAATAATGCTCCTAGAAAAAAGCACTTTGACCATTTTTGGTCAGATATTTCCTTATGCAGCTTAGATAATTTTCCTGCAATTATTTATCAGATTACAGATGATATATTAATATGAATTTTCATTATTTCCCCTGTAAGAAGCTAAGATCCATACAGAGGGTCAGTTCACTAACTATCTTTTGCGTCACCTGTTCACTATTATCAACAGATAAAAAAATTAAAATGGGACCGGGGTTTAATCAGATCAGGTGTCTGCATTCATGTGGCTATCTTAACTGTTACTATGTGCTGTCTTGCTGAAGCCTTGGTATTCAAGAACAAGATGTTATATTTTGGTCAATCTCAAAAATAATGATATGCGATAATCCATTTAAATTTATTTTCCATTTCCAACAATGTTTTCCCTGTTTTTTGACATATTCCATTCACACGCTTTGTAAAGGATCCTCCCTCTCTCAAGTTTTGAGATTATATTTCAATCTAAAAGTGCTGAGTGCAAACTGTTGATAATACTTATTATTCAGAATTATAGTATATGGCAAAGTAATTAACAAACTTCAATGGATTATTCCATATTGCTTTGCAAATAACTGAACCCGAAGATCCATCTCAGATTGTGTAGAAGCTAACTAATCAGGTGTAGCAGACTCCATCATTACCAGCTCTTCAAGTGAAATCATCTTGAATGCTTTCACAATCCAGATGATTCCAGAAATTTGTACTAGTGAGGAAAAAGCAAAAAATGCAGATGCATAACTAAAAGAGATGACAGCCTAAAATTATTCTGAATACTGCTAATGAAGCCTGAGAAATTAGTAATGTCAAAAACCTCAAATGGATCAAGTTTCATGAGCTTAAAAGGTGCAATAAGTTGGCAGTGCTGTGCCAAGATGAAGGGAGTTATCACAATTGTGTTTAACTTGTGCATTTTAATTTTTTTTAAGAAACCTCAATATATTGAATCAAATTAAGATGGGGAATGAAGCTATTTACACTGAGAAGTACCGGGGAAAAAAGTAAGTAGATAGATTAAACAAGTAGATGTTTAATGCTTCATAAAAATGTGTTGGCAGTGTTTCCAATATCTATGGAAAATATATAAATAATTTTGGCAGGAGATAAATTAATTTATGTTGGTTTATAATAAACTGGGAACTGAGCAAGCTGAGAGGAAGGAAGTTGGAAGAAGAAAGTTTACACAGCTAATCTCCAAACCAGGGCTTTCTGTTTGGTTGCTTTTTGAGGCAATCCCTTAACAGGTACATCATACATCTCTAATGAATGCTTCTTACTGTGCTAGAACGCATTTATTAAATAGTAACCAATTTGTACACACATATGCAATTTGTTTTTCACGTGAAGAAAACAATTTCAGAGAGGTTTTTATAATTCCCACTTTATGATCCTGAGTTAACGGCCTTGTCCATTTGGTTCAGAGATACTAGTTTGTATTTATTTAGTGTCACCACCTCCCATATCCCGTGAATGATTTAAAAAAAATTGAATTAAGGCTTTTGACAATCCTTCAATCATTTTCCTAGAAATACATATTATGTCAATTTTTGTGTATTGTATCACTGTATCATTTGGTAACATTCCTCTTCAGGCCCCTAGCTTTGCATTCCCTTTATAAGTATTTTAATCTTCTGGTTATGTTGCTTTCATAGAAGATTTGCAGAGAGATCAGTGAGTAAAGCACCTCAGAACTTTATCATACTTAATAGTATTCTCTGAACTGAACTGCATTTGTTAAGAGAATCAACAAATGACAATGAAACACAGGATTCCCCTTATCCTCACCTACCACCCCACCAGCCTCTGCATCCAACACATTATCATCTGGAATTTCCGGCACTTGGAACCTCTTTCTGCCTTCTGTAGAAACCGCTTCCTCCTTCATGCACTCATTCCTCCCTACTAATCGCCCTCCCCGCACCTTCCCCTGTGGCTGCACGAGGAGCCACAATTACACCTGCACCTTCTCCTTCACCACAGTCCAGGGCCTCAAATAGGCCTTTCAAGTGAAGCAACACTTCACTTGTGTATCCACAGGATTAATTTAGTAAATCTAGTGCTCTCTTTGTGATGTTCTCTACATTGGAGAGACTGGATGCAGATTGGGAGATCGCTTCACTGAGTGCCAGTGACAGGGTCCTCCCAGTGGTCAACCATTTCAGTTCTGCGCCCCACTCCCATACTCACGTCTATCCATGGTCTCAGGTAGTATCCCACCAAGACCATCTGTAAATTGAAGGAAAAACACCTCTTTTCCACCTGGACATTTTCTAGCCAGATGGCATTAACATCGGCTTTTCTGGTTTCTGCTAACCCTTCCCGCCTTCCTTCCGTCATCTTCTTTCCCTCAGCTCTCCACCCCTTCCCTCTCTATTCACCTAGCCATCCTTCCTCCCCTTGCATATTGCTGTGCCTTCTCTCCTCCGCCTATTACCTCCTGCCTTTGCTACATGCTCCTACCTCCTTACCTTTTTATTCAGATGCCTGGTGACATTTTTCCATACTTTGGTGAAGGGCTCAAGTCTGAAAAGTTTATTATGTAATTTTATCTTTGCTGTATAAAGGACACTATTTGACCTGCTGAGTTTCTCCAGTATTGTTTTTATTTCAACCAGTATCTGCGGGCTTTTGTATTTTATTAGTGACAGTGGTACTAAATGGTACCCAGTCAGTAATTAAACTAAAAGTATCACTACAATAATGTTATAGCTTAATTTCATTTTCATGTCAGATGCTAGCAACATAGGTTCAATTTGTAACCTGATCTCACTTCAAAATCAGCCCATTCCCAAATGCCATCACTTGTCACCATAGATTTTATAAAATGGTCGATACCTCAGTCAGACACATACCACATGCAATAGATTTTAATAGTTTCTACACCTATTTAATTTTCATCTGGTGCAGCTGTCATATAATTTACAAAGGGAGCTTGGTGTCCAAATGGCTGAAATAAGACAAGGACATTTTAAAATTAAATGGCATTTATCTTTTTCATTTTCTGCCAAATATGAAAAACTGCAATATTTTCTGAAAATGGAAAAGACTGTATAATATTCCCTTTTAATATGGTTATTGCTTATTAGTCACCATATGAAACACCACCGGAAAATTAGAATGAAAATGAGAACAGGAAATTCTAGTTGGACCTGATTATTTTATCTGTGATCAGATAGTTCCAGCTCCTTGTGTTTATTTTTCTGCAGCCCTCCAGTCTTCAGTGCATGGGATTTGGGAAACACTATTACATTCTCCCCACGTCTGTGTGGGTTTTCCCTAGGTGTGCTCAGGCTTCCTCCCATCCTTCATAAATGCATAGGGATTGATTATGGAGGGGCACAGGTACATGGACCAGAAGGGTCTATGTGCTATATGTCTAAATGTTTTTAAATGTAATTGATTTTTTTTTACCATGATGTCACATTCTACTGTCATATTCGAAGCTGCTTTGGACATGCTTCCCAGGCAAGTAGATGTTGGTGTCAGCCAGTTTACAGTCTTTATGCAGGATTTCAACCCAAAATATTTACTGTTCCTCTACCGCCACAGATGCTGCCAGATTTACTGAATTTCTCCAAGAGTTATTTTTTTCTTGCTCCATTCTCCTCTGTTCATTCAATGAGGCACCCTTCCCTTCAAAATTATATTTTCTTCAAGCATTCTTCTGCTACAATTGGTTTTCTTTTGCTCATTCAGTTTGTGTTATAGTTTACAAATAACATTTGTAGGCTGCACCGAATATAGGAATCCAGATGACCAGTATGTTTTCTGGCTCAGTTCTGGGCCTGAGATTTACTGTCTGATCCTAGCAGATTAATAGTGAATCTCCATCAGTTGGAACCGTGGGAAAGAACAGCTCAGAGCCCCCCATCTTACTGCCATTACATGGTTCGTATTGGAAGTTGCATTTCTGCAAAAGATTAAGGAAAGTTGATGAGGTGATTAAAAATTTATATTTAAATAAACTGCCCCCATTCATTTTTATGGCTGATGTTAGAAATTGATTTTGAGCTTTTATTGTCATACAGGTACACAAATTAGGAAATTAAATTCATGGTTCAGTCTCCATATAGACAGTAAAAAACCAAATTAGGCATTTTCTTGACCAGTATTTTGAGGAACCAACTAGGAACAAGTACTTAGAGTTAAGTAATAATCTGTAATCGAAAGGCCTTCAGGGAAGAGAGTATTTTATATTAAGAATGAAACTGATTTAGCCCTCTCTGAAGCTATGGTCTTAAATCTAAACAAGCTGAACTTTATAGATATACATCATGTAAATAAACCTTTGCACATTTAGAATGTATATAATTAAGGAAATTTACAAAGATAGTCCAGGAATAATAGTTCTTAATTGGGGAAGAATAGGCTGTCAATAGCTGCTTGAAGACAAATCTAATGTTAGAGCAATTGAGGCATCCAAGACAGAATAATGATGCATCAGAGTACATATTTTCCATTAAGGAAAATATTGGGAGTGAGAGGTAGAGTGATGAGGGGATGGATCCAAATCAAAATAGTAAGAGTGCATTTGGCAATACCAAGTACTGCATAGCATAGAAAAAAAACAGCTCTATACAAAGGATAAGGGTAAAAGTAAAAATGAAATTATAAAGATAGACAAAGGCAAGAATAAATACTGGTAGTTAACAAAATTGAAGTTATTTTTAGAGAAACAAGGATATGATTCTAATAAATGATTTCCAGATCCTTAGAAAGGAACTGAAATGGGTGGGAATGGGTCAAGGTGCATGATATAAAGAGCAAGAATGTTAAATACTGGTTATTATAAACACAAAAAGGAAATAGAATAATATTACGTGTCTTTAAAAAATAGATGGATCATTTAATACAAGTGGGGTACCCCAGTTAGCACCACGTTATGACAGTGTTAGAGACCTGGATTTGAATCCGGCACTGTCTATAAGGAGTACAGTATTTATGTTCTCCTTGTGACCCAAATGGGTTTTCCCAGGGTGCTCTGGTTTCCTCCCACCCTCCTAAACATATGAAGCTGTAGGTTAATTGGGAAAAATTTGGCAGATGGGTTTCAACAGCTGAAACTGTCTTCTACTGTATTGTAATTTTTTTTAAAAACTGGAACAGGAGCTACATTGGAGGAAACAATGGCAGCTATTACCATCAGTTACTTTAGCTGCAAAAATGAAGAACTGATGAGGTAGTACTATTGCATCAAGATAGCACACATCATGAAATTTCTGCTTCCAGGTGATTGCAAGTTAACATCCACATCAATATGGCATCTGGTACAATCCACCTGACAAATATTCATGCATTCCACTAATATCATTTTGGAGCTCTCAGGCCATAACATGTATCCAAAAATGAGTGAGAATAAGCCCAGCTTCTTTTCAGTCCTTTCCAACACATTACAATGTGTATATTGGTGAGTGGGAAATCTTGACAAATTGTGTATGTATAAAAGGCATGAATGTGTTTTAACATATTTAAAGGAGAAGATAGGAACAAGTTTAAGGCTACCTGAGTCAAGCTGTTTTGAATATATAATTACAGGCACATTGAAAATTTATTACAAATGTATATTAAATTACAAAATAATAAAAATGATAAAGAAATGTATAAATAAAAACAACACTGGGAAGAGGATTTAAATATACAGATAAAAAACAAAACTTGGTCCAAAATATGTAATGGTATTATGCTAAATAATAAATACTCAGTAATATATGATACAATATAATTTGTTACATATATTATATATTACAGCTCAAAAATTAAAAGAATGGAATCCCACATTATCAGATAAATGCTTCCATTGTGAACAAGAAATTGGTACAATACCTGTACTACATTCAATTTGGACATGTGAGAAAGTAAAAATTTCCTGGGATGAATTAAATCCAATATTAAATCAAATTACAAAAAAATGTAATACCTAAAGATCCAAAAAAATTTCTATTAATATAAATGATAAAGATTTGCAGTTAAAATTGGATAGATTTCAAAAACAATTTATTATGATTGCTTTAACAGCAAAAAAGAAATGCATAGTGACAACTTGGAAAATGGAAACATCTTTGAAAATACAGCGCTGGTGTATAGAAATAGGTAGCTGTATTCCATTAGAAAAAAATACCTATAATTTAAGAGATAATTTTGGACAATTTAAAAATAATCTGGGCATCATATATAAAGTTCATTGGTGATCGCCAGACTCAAACCTCCAACTCTTAAAAGGATAGTATAATGTATGTTATCAAATATATATATTATTTATTGAGTCAATAAAAATTGGATAATAACCAGATGACACCCTTTTTTTTGATTTGAGTTTAATTTTGGGGAGAGGAGAGAGAGGAGGGATGGAGAGAAAATAGAAAATGTCACTATATATATTATACATTTATATTATCTATGTAAAGCGTATAGTTTTGAATTATTGACTTATTAAATAAGAAATAAAAAAGGCATGAATGTGGTTTAAAGTTCTTTAATTGCTTTCACAAAAAATATTCATGACAACTCAAGGTTGCAAGAAGTTAAAATAAAAAGAAAATGAAAATATTGAACAGACACATTATTCAACAGGTAAATTTAACTGAATTGTTCAATATAGTAACTTAAAAATTTTTTTTGCTGAAATCTTATTTTGAACATCAGAGATTTCAGTTCTTCGGGCTTTAGTACAGATCATTTAACTGGGGGAGGGTGGGGGGGAAAGAAGAAACAATTTGATTGCTTTCCTCATGAATGCCAACAATCTTTCCCAAGGTAGACAACTCTAGAACTAGAGGGCATAGGTTGAAGGTGAGAAGTGAGATATCTAAGAGGGCTTGATTAGCAACATTTTCAATCCAGAGGGTAATCCACATTTGGAATGAGCTGCCAGAGGAAGCTATAGAAGAGGGTACAATTACAATGTTGAAAAGGCATTTCGACAGATAAATGGATAGGAAGGGCTTGGAAGTATATGGACCAAATGCAGGCAAATGGAACTAGCCCAGAATGCCAACTTGGTTGGCATGGATTAATTGGGCTGCAGGACCTGTTCTGTGTGATATGATTCTGACTCTGTGCATGGGATCAACATAAAGCATGAGGATAAAGTAAATATAAATATTTCTGCACAAAGCTAGCCTTTAAAGAAAATGTAACAAAGCTCTGAATCAAGAAGTAATTTCATGAATAGGAAGTGGAGACCTTGTGCAATTTTTTGAAATAAAACATGTTTGAATAGTTGATAAGATAATGAAAAGACAAATTCAAGCAACAACAGAAATATAGCATACTTTTTTTTTAAATAGTGTTGAAATGAAATAGCCAGACCTCATTAAAATATTTTTGCTCTCGATTGCATCAGGCCAGATGGCTGCGTAGAGTAACTATCCAGAGTCCCTGCAGCCTTGTATTTCCCTGGTTTGAGTACAATGGGCCACCTCACTGGATCTATGTACTTGAATCCAACAGCAAAGTCCACACAACCATTAGAGAATGGATTGTGTCATGCAGAAGCCCAATCATTGACCACAATATTGAAAAGAAGGATTTGCAGTTTGGGAAGCTGTCAATCATTTTCATTGCATTAAAATTAAAATAGGATGAAAGAATGCACTGAAAAAACCCAAACTGATGATGAACGTAAAGTCCAAGATGGGGAAGGAGAAGGGAGGTGGGCACATTTCAAATGGAGAATATCAGATCCCTGATTTTCAATTGGTAATTCCTTCAACCAGCTCTCAGAGAATTTTAATATTGGCACTATTCCAGAAAACTTACTAACATGGAACACCGAACAGTAAAACCATTTTTTAAAAATTTTTTAAAGGATTAACTGCATGTTTTGCTGATTCAATCACATCCACTTGACTATTTAAACTAGCTTGTAATGAATAAAGGATTCGGGAATTAAATGGTTCAATGAGTTTTGTTCTTGCCTATTAAATATTTATGTACAGCTATTGTTTATCAGATTTTATATTAAACAATATCGTTCTGTTTCATCTTCACCTTTGTTACTTCAAACAGTGACCCCTAATTCAAAACAGGGTGTATTTTAGATCTCCTTGCTACTGAGGTCAATTAAAGACTTTTAAGAGATTCAAGTTTATTTTATTGTCATGTAATATAACAGATGTAATATTACACAAAATTGTATTTAGTCTGCCATGAACAGAAATTGCCCGGTGTGCCTTTGAGTCAGAGAAAGAGGAGAAAAAGACAATCCCTTCAGAGTCACTGAGAGTCCATGGATTTGCCTTTGCAGCCATATGAACCACATCAACAACCCAAGCTCCAGATCCAAACCTCTGACATGATCATGAAGCCTTCAGCATCCAAGGCCCCCCTCAGGAACCCCTTCCACCCACAGTACTGTCTCGCATCCTATTTCCAATACCTGGTACCATGGCAGCCAGTCTCCAGCAGTCTCCATACTGCATGGGTTCCTTGCCTTGAGCCACCAACAGCCAGTATGTTCTTCAGCCACAGAACCCCCCCCCCCCACCCCTCCACTGTGGTTACTATCCTGTAAGGTCATCTCCTCTGCTTCGCGTCTCAAATGGCAGGGATTGGGGGTGTTCTCCCCATTTCTGGTGCCCTCCACCAGTCTTCTTCTTCCCTGAGTATGCAACCCCTTCCAGCATAGGCACCTCCATCTTGGGCCCAGACACTGTCAGCTCCTTTACCAGGCTGTTTAAAGCCTGTAGAGAGTCATCAGTAGTAGAAGTGGACAGAAGCCTGTGGAGGATCACTGTGCTTCTGCTCCCCACTCTCTCCACACAAGTGGCCGCTCTGCCATGACAGCAGCTCCAACAGTGCCTCCATTTTTCTTAGAGGTTCCCATTTTTTTGCATTAATGCCACCATCTTAAAAAAAATGTAAAGTAAAGATGCTTTTAAATAATCAGCTATTACCAAGTGTAGGTGACACTTTCCAGCTTTTAATATTTCTCAATCTCAAAACGCGTCACCTTCTGAGAGAAGTAAGCCTCGATATTCCAAATTGTATCCTATTCATCCAAATAAATCAAATTTCGTAATTGCAGCTATAAATAATTTTAATTTTCCATTGGTAAAAGCAAATAAACATTTTCATAGCTTCGCACTTTGTAACGATGAGTAAAAGGATGCATATTGTTAATGATAATTATACTCAACTTCAAACAAATATAAACAAATTAAAATGATAATAAATGATTAATAATGAATAATAATGATGATGAATAATAATGATAAATTCACAGAAAAATTTCTCAAGAGCTCGCGTCTCTTCCATTGGGCATTCCTAGAATTAGAAGAAAACTCCTGGTCCGCTTGGATATTATGACATATGACGTCATAGTATCTATGGTAACTCTACAAAAACAATTAATCCTTAAAGTCTTAAATTAACCATAAATCATAAACTCAAGGTTTTAACCTCTACACCAAGATTACAGTTAGAGTCCTGCTCCTGTGCACAGGAGAATTGCTTCTCCGCTAACATGCCCTTAAGCAATTTCTACAATAAACACCAAGTTCCTAAATTTCATCCATATTACCCAGTGTTGAATAGTGTTTTTTTTTTAATTTACTATTTAAATGGAGCAAAATGATAATAAAACATTTCATATCACACAAATGAGTATTCTCATAATTGTTCTAACTACCTTGAAGCCAAATTTCATGGAAAGAATGGTACTGGTGCAAGGGATGGTACAATGGCACTGGAATGAGCACACATTGTTTAAAGAATCACTGCATCTGGCTTCCAAAATGTGTATGCCACTGCCTTCACAGACTTCATCATCAAATGTGTAATGGACAACATGCTGAAGAAGACAATCCCAGATTTTTGCCAAACAGAAACAATGGCCGAACTGCGTGATCAACTCCTTATTGAAAACCAGGTCTGAGTGCCCTTGATCTAGGCAAGAAACCCAGATATGAACTTCAGGAACACCAACAAGCAACCACCAGACCCTGCTGCAATTCCACTTGAACTTCATAGACATCCATTGTTTGTGGCGAGGCATGGGCTGCAAAACAAAGCTGGGCAGAATCGCAGGCAACCATGCATCCTTCCTTAACGAGAATGTATTCTATGCTCACTTTGAACAGGTCAGTGAGATGGCCTGGATTGTGTCCTCAGATCCTGGCTAGGTGGTGAGAGTATTCACAGACATTCTCCAATCTCTCTCTACTACAATCTGAAGATCCCCCTGCTTTAAGATCACAATCATCTGATACAAAGAAATCCCAGATAATATGTTATAATGATAACTATCTACTGGCTCTGACATCAATTTAAAATGTTTTGAGAGGCTGGTCATGCTTACATCAACTCCAGACTTTGATTATAATCCACTTTCCATTGTAACAGACTAGGTAGACATTTTCCCCTTGACCTACACTTAGCCCTGAATAAGAAAGTTACCCATTTCAAACTTCTCTTTAATAACCAGACCTGGATTAACCATTAAGCAAAATAGGCACATGCTTAGGGCACCAAGGGAAGGGGGCACCACAGAGTCTTTTTTCCAGTGCCAGATTTACCAAGGTGCAGCTGAACTAGGGCCCTGCAAAAAGGAGGCCCCCTCAATAATTTTTTTAAAACACACACACACACACACACACACACACACACATATTTATATACATTTTTTTTTGCACTACCTATTAGTGGTATTACTGCCTCGCCTTCAGGAAAATAAATCTCAGGGCTGTACATGATAATAAATCTGAAATCTTTATTTCTTCAGAAGTTTAAGAAAATTTGACATGTCCTCAATGTCACTTAACAATTTTTACAGATTTACCATAGAAGGTATCTTGAAGAGATTCATTACAGTTTGGTACAAGAAGTGCACTGCCCAAGACCTCAAAAACCTGCAGAGTTGTGGATACAGTTCAGGTAATCTCACAAACAAAGTTCCCCTCAGTAGACATTTGGATCTGCTTCACTCATCTATATTTAGCAACTTAATAAATAATGCTGTTATGATTTTCCCTATACCAATATCTCCTCAGCTACTGTCAACTGTTTTAATATTCTGCCATTTTCTCTTTCATGCTGTTTTTGCATGTATCAAGCATTACATGCAAACCATTGGAGATCGATCAAAATCGTTTATTTCATATTTAGATGCAAAGATGCACATTTAGAAATAGATATCAATTAAACAGCTCAATATCACTGGTTCAAAGAAATTGAAAAAAAACTATGGCTTTTACCAAAGTGAAGTGCAAGATTTATCTATGTGCTCCGCAGTTGGACTATTCAACTCACTTAGGTTCAAGTTCTGTTAAATTCCATGCAGACTATTTTTCATCCTCTTAATTTAAAGTCTTTAAATTACAGCTCAGAAGCATACGACTTCAACTGTTTCACTTAGCAGCCAATTTACTTATAAGGGTCTATTCATATATCTATTCAAATGGGAGATGCATTGTATGTAGTGTTAGAAAGGGATGAGAAATTTTGTGAAAGTCTGCCAATCCACATTCACTTTGAGTATAGATCTCTGATGGCACCTTTATATTTAAAATACAGTAATTTTACAATTCTCCAAAATGCTTGGGACTGGACCTATCTCAGTTAAGCAGATTTTTTGGATATTCAGGTATTTTCTCGAAGCAGACCATCAGTATCAACAGAACACTTGTATCTGCAGTTAAACAACAGCAAATAACAACAGTAAGTTTTTCAAGCATGAAATAATGTTTAATTCTTACCAATAACCAATGTAATCTCTGCTTTCAAACACTAGGATTTCTGCATCGTTTTATCTCCTAATGTTTCCTCCAGTGCCACCTGTCTCATTAACAATGGGGGTTTGTGTATTAGCAGTCTGTCTTTTGGTTCTATACACTGACATGATCTCTTGTGTTATGAATGCACACTGCTCTAGTCTATCAATAAGTCCATCACACATTTTCAGGTAACCTATAGGCACTTTTCCTTAAGTATCAACTAAGTCCTTTTCATCGCACTCACCTGGATGCAGAACAAGTTCAGTTATTTCACCATCTGTCAGTGAATGAACAACTGGAACATCATTATCAATGTTAAAAACTTCAATATCCTTTTCTTCCAGCCTACTGACAGACTCAAAGTTTTTTTTTTGCAAGGAGATCAGACAACATTTTTTTTCTCCCCTGTCACATGGAATCCTTCAAATTCACCATCCAGGAACATAGTTGTAGGGCAGAGATTGTGCCAGGCAGGTACAACTGCATCTTTAGTCACTTTGCTCCAAGCATTGGCAGCAACATAAATGACATCCTTTAGGGTAAACCAGCCACACCCAAGCCCCTGTTCACTGCTGACAGTATGTTGTTCAAGAAAGTGTTTTTATATTCACCCTTCATGGCTGAATTTAGGAAGTCACATTTGCCATTTTGAATCAACGGAACTCTCGTGTACTATACTGTTGGAAGATGTAAAGTAGCTTCAATGGCAAAAAGGTCTGCAGATAGCATTGTCAATGTCAGTGACAAGAAAAAGGAGGAAGCATTTGTCTGTCCGTAGTACAGAAAATCAAGTTGCTGTCAAAATTGGACAGTGGTGCAAATGTGAAACATCTAACAGAGGAGTATGGTTGAGACTTTGTTGAGACTTTCAGCTGGAGGATGAGCAGAACAGTTGGCAAGGAATTTTTAAAAATCTTGCATTGAGCATCAAGTACAGCTTCCCTGCAGTGAGCACAACCCGCTGGAACAAAATGTTTATTAAACCAATGGGAAAAGATATCCCTGCTGACCCATGCCTTTCTGTTGGTGTAATAATGGACTGGTAAGAAATTCACTCCTTTAAAACAATGAGGATGCATGTTTTTGCCTATCACAGGCATCTTACACATAAGCGTGCCTGCTGCATTAACACATCCCAGCTCAGTTATTCTATTCTTGGCATCTTTAATTCTTGTAGGGGCTGTTTCATCAGCTGTTGCCAGTGTTCTGGAGCAAAAAAAACACCAAAACAGTAATGTTTCATCATCATTATTAGACTTGTTCTGGCCTCAGGTTTTCATCAGCGATGATCTTGGCAAAACTCATCAATGAATCTCTTTCCTGCTTCGTGATCTGTAGATGCTTTGTTGACCCTCATCTTTAACATTTTAATGCCATGTCTTTTCTTAAATCTGCTCATCCAGCTGCTCTATATTCACAATTCTCTTCATTTTTCAGTTCATCATGAAAGAGCTTTGCTCATCTCATGATCAGCAAACCATTAAGTGGCATAAGTTCACTGTGACTCTGTCTCATCTGATCCTTTCCATCAATAAATGCTGCAGTTCTTCATTTTCACCTTTACACAGTGTTTCATTAACTTCTGTTCTTCAGTTTCAGAAAAGAACTTTAACAGTTTATCCTTCTCTTTCCTCAGGTCATAGATTGTGGTTGTTCTAACACCATACTCCTCTGTTAGATGTTTCACATTTGCACCACTGTCCAATTTTGACAGCAACTTGACTTTCTGTACTACGGACAGACAAATGCTTCCTCCTTTTTCTTGTCACTGACATTGACAATGCTATCTGCAGACCTTTTTGCCATTGAAGCTACTTTACATCTTCCAACAGTATAGTACACGAGAGTTCTGTTGATTCAAAATGGCACTAACAGCATGACAGACCCACATCAGAGATGTATCTTCCAATAGTACACTATACACGCGAGCCCCATTGATCTATAATGGCACTAAAAACACTAGACCCACACCAGAGCTGTATTTTCCAACAACACACTGTACACGAGAGCCCCATTGATCTATAATGGCACTAAAAGCACTAGACCCACACCAGAGCTGTATCTTCCAACAGCACACTGTACACGAGAGCCTCGTTGATCCAAAATGGCACTAAAAACACTAGACCCACACCAGAGCTGTATCTTCCAACCGCACACTATACATGAGAGCCCCGTTGATCCAAAATGGCACTAAAAGCACTAGACCCACACCAGAGCTGTATCTTCCAACAGCACACTATACACGAGAGCCCCATTGATCCATAATGGCACTAAAAACACTAGACCCACACCAGAGCTGTATCTTCCAACAGCACACTATACACGAGAGCCTCGTTGATCCAAAATGGCACTAAAAGCACTAGACCCATACCAGAGCTATATCTTCTAACAGTATGAGAGCTCCCCATTGGGTGTGCGGGTGGGGGTGAGTGGGTGTGGGTGTCTGTGTGTGGGGTGGGGGCATGTGGGGGGGTGTGTGGGGTGGGGGGGTGTGTGGGGTGGGTGGGAGTGGGGGTGTGGGTGGGTGGGTGAGTGGGGATGGGTGGGTGGGTGAGTGGGGATGGGTGGGTGGGTGAGTGGGGATGGGTAGGTGGGTGAGTGGGGATGGGTAGGTGGGTGAGTGGGGATGGGTAGGTGGGTGAGTGGAGATGGGTAGGTGGGTGAGTGGGGATGGGTAGGTGGGTGAGTGGGGATGGGTAGGTGGGTGAGTGGGGATGGGTAGGTGGGTGAGTGGGCATGGGTAGGTGGGTGAGTGGGGATGGGTAGGTGGGTGAGTGGGGATGGGTAGGTGGGTGAGTGGGGATGGGTAGGTGGGTGAGTGGGGATGGGTAGGTGGGTGTGGGGATGTGTGGGTGGGTGAGTGGGGATGTGTGGGTGGGTAGGTGGGTGTCATACCATGCATATGGCCATGTCTGCTTTGAAAAAATGCATCAGAATTTATTAAATTTATATCTGATCAAGACCTTCCTAAAATTAAACAGCAAAATTTCCTTTGTAATGATTCCAAATCATAATCTATTGTCATGAGCATGTTCCTATATTCATTGTTTTACGACAGCATATATGTGCCAATATTTCTACAAATTATATTTAAAAAATAAGTTAGTGCAAAAGAGGAGAAAGTCAGGTAGTATCTGTGGTATCGCAAGAACAGAAGAAACTATGCTATACTAATCTTGCCGAAGAAGAGAAAGGCTGGAAAGTGAGGGTGCACTCAGTTGTAGAGGATTTGTTGCCCAATTCATGACCAAGCTTTTGAGGGAAGTAGGAATCTCGGGGCAGGGCCTCAGAAAGGCAATTAAATCATTCTCCAACTCAGCTGAAATGAGCAGTCACAGACTCTGGTTAAAAAGTGGGGGATCCTATCTCGTCTGCAAATGACCTCTAGGAGAAACGGATATGGGACACACACCCAGGTCTGATCAGCCTGTAGTTGGCCTGCCTTGGCAAAGGGTGTCTTGTATTTAAAAGGCCGAAACACCCAGGGAATACAATTGAAGATGTGTTCAATACCGGTTAATATTCACTAGTGGTCAACCTCCATTATTGTAATTGAGACAACTGACCCTGTAAACTTGATGAGAGGATAAATTTTACCAATACTGAAACATCAGGGATTGAAACACCTAGACCTACATATCAATCTGTAATATTTCCAATCAGAATCTACTGTCATGAACATGCTCCTAATTTTTTTGTTTTGTGGCTGCATACAGGAGCAAATATTGCTATAAATTATATTAAACAAATTAGTGCAAAAGAGAAAGTCAGGCAGTATCTGTGGTTCGGTGTTCATTCAGAAATCTGATGGCAGAGAGGAATAAACAGTTTTTGTAGCATTAGGTATTCATCTTCAGGTTCCTGTACCTCCTTCCCGATGGTAGCAGCATGAAGAGGGAATGACTTGGGTGATGAAGGTCATGGAGGATAGAAGCTGTTTTCTTAAGACACTGCCTCTTGTAAATGTCCTTCATGGAATGATGCCCATGATGGGTCTGGCTGTGTTCAGACTCTCTAGTCTTTTCCTGTCCTGTAAGTTGGCACCTCCATACCAGGCAGTGATGTAATCAGTCAGAATGCTTTCCACAGTACAACTGTGGATATTTGAGTCTTTGGTGACAGACCAAATATCCTCAAACTCCTCATGAAATATAGCCAGTGGAGAGCCTTCTTTGTAATTACAGTGAGGCCCCAGGACAGATCTTCAGATGTTGACACCTAGGAATTTGAAGTACTTAACCCTTTCCCCTGCTGACTCCTCAATGAGGACTGGTTCATGCTCTCCTAATTTCCTGCTCCTGAAGTCCACAATCAGTTCCTTAGCTTTGCTAATGGTGAGTGCAAGGTTATTGTTGTGACACCACTCCATTAACTGATCTAGCATCCTTGATGTGTGCCTGTGTTGATTGTTGGTGAGGAGAAGACGTTGTTTTCAATTAATACTGACTGTGATCTTTTGAGAAAGTCAAGAATCCAGTTGCAGAGGTGGGTGCAGAAGCCAAGGTTAATGAGCTGATGATATATTATGTATTCTCCATTTTAATGATACACAAATCAAACATGGAACTCCCTTTATATTTCCATGGCGATGTTGATGCACTAATGATAGAAGTCCCTCCTTCATTGCAGCAGTTCGATTTCTCCTGTTCTGCACCTACAGAAGAAAGTGCTCACTTCTGATTATTGTAGTATTTTCATATTGCATAAGTGCAGAGAGTGGGGAAAATTTTTAACTCAGCCCACCCAGAAGGAATGGAAAAAAGAAAGCAGTTGAAAAGAAGCATTTCATTTCCTGCCCCATTGTTGCCAATTCCCAGGTTGAACACCATATTTTATCGACGATACTGTGTTTTTGCCTGTATGGACAATTCAGTTTATTTTCCCCTCATCTCTTGTAATAATTCTTCTACCACGAAAATATTCATTGGCATTTACGAGTCTTGTTCATTTTCCATGTAGTGTGCTGTTTTTTGGATACACAGAGTTGGCTACAATCTTTATATCTTTAGTCCATATTCCAGTATTTGCAGTACTTTGTCTATTCATGTACCTTGTCTAGATATTCTGACCCCAGTCTTTAATGTTCTTTATGTAAAGATCAGAATCAAAATTTATTGTGATAATCATGAAATTTGTTGTTGTGGAGCAGCATCACAGTATAAACATTTTTATAAACTACTTTACAAAATAAATATAAAAAATGTACAAAAAGTCAAAGTAAGGCAGTGTCTCGTTCATTGTTCATTCATGAATCTGATGGCAGAGGGAAAGAAGCTGCCCTTGTGCCACTGAGTGTTCATCTTCAGGCTCCTGTACCTTTCTTCCCGATGTTAGCTGAGTGAAGAGGGCATGCCCTGAGTGGTGGGGGTCATTGAAGATAGAGGATGCTTAGGACACCACCTCCTGTTGACGTCCTCGATGGAGTGAAGAATGACGCCCGTGATGTCTCAAGCTGAGTTAACAACCCTCTAGAGTTTTTTTTCCCTCATCTTGGGTGTTAGCACCTCCATACTAGTCAATGAAGCAATCAGCCAGACTGTTCTCCATGGTACCTGTAGGAGTTTTCAAGAGTCTTCAGTGACATATCGAATCTCCTCAAACTTATCACAAAGTATAGCTGCTGGTGAGCCTTCTTCATGATTATATCATCGTGGAGGCTCCAGAGATAGTTCTTAAGAGATGTTGACATCCAGGAATTTGAAGCTCTTGACCCTCTCCACTACTGAGTCCTCTATGAAGACTGGTTCATGTTTTCCTGACTTCCTCCTTAAGTCCACAATCATCTCCTTGGTTTTGCTAGCATTGAGTGCAAGGTTCTTGGTGTTATACCACACAACTAGCTAATGCATCTCCCTCCTGTACACTTCCTCATTGCTATTTCTTAATGATGATCTTAATGTTCTCTCTGGTGAACAGGTTAGGGTTAAATGGTGGAGTACATAGAAATATTTCTGGGAATTCTCACTTCTTTTTAAAACAGTCTTCTTCCAGCAAAGTAGAGTTTGCAGTAGGCTAGATTTTACAGGGTCACAACAGGACACAAATTTGAAAAGCTTTTTTGTTCCATTTTCTGATGAATTACACGAATAAGCCAGTAAAGTGTTCTGAATTGTGAATAATAACGTATGGTATCACAGATGTTCTCTCATAATTCAGACAGCTGAATGGTTCATCAAGTTAAATGTTTGTCTCTTTTGTCTATACAGATTATTCAATTTAATTTTTTGTTAACTGGGATGAGTACCTTTTCACTTAGTAAAGCCTCACAAATCATTTATATTAGCACATGCAACAATGTGATCTTTAGCATTAGGTATTTAATTGGTATGTCTATGTACTGCGTAAATTCATTCAGTACAACCTCTAAAAATACAACAGCGTGCCCACACATTGATTTGAACATGTGCACATGTTGGGAAGCAAACAAGGATTCAGGGCATTTTTAAAAAAATTATTAGGGCACTGCAAAGATCTTAAATGAAGAAATTTAGGATAATTACTCATTGCTCAGTCAGGCACTGTAAATGCTCTTAATTTAGCAAAGAGAGAAAGAATGAAGTGATGTGGGGGATGATGAGTCAATAGAACCAGGTGGGGGAGGGGTAGATGACAGTCAGAGACTGATGAGGAGAGGTGGAAACAGAGAAGGGAAAAAGGCAGATGGGGTAGGTGGGGGAAAGGTAGAGAAAAGGGCATGAAGGTGATATAGAAATCAGATAATGGAGGGATGAAACGCAGTTAGAGGACAATGGAAAAGAGGGAAACACAGAGACAGAGTCAGGTGGGTGATTGGTGGAAGCAGACTAGAGACCTGGACTGGCATGTGGGAAAGAAATACTGTGATGTGGATGATCTGAAATTGGAAAATTCAATGTTCACATCATTGGGTTTATGCTATTCAAATAGAATATCAGGTGTTCCATTTATTTATTTATTTAGACATACAGCATGTTAACAGGCCATTAGAGCCCACAAGTCCATGCCACCCAATTTACCCCCCCAATTAATCTATACCCCCAGTATGTTTTTGAACAGTGGAAGGAAACCAGAGCCCCTGGAGAAAACCCATGCAGACACAGGGAGAACATACAAACTCCTTACACACAGTACAGGATTTGAACCCCTGTTCCCCTAGTTTTTCTTTGGCCTCACCTTGGCAATGGAGAAGGCCTAGGGCAGACAGGATGGCATGGGAATGGGGAGTGGAGTTGAAATGAATTGCAAATGAACATGCAAATTGGTAGCCCAAACCCCCAGCACTCTTATCTCATTCCTACTACCTAAATTCATTTTCCTTATCAGTATCTACTTATTACCCACCAGCCTCTTTCTCCAAACTCTCACTTCCTGACCAAGCTCGATCTGCCCATTATCCCTCCCTCATCTGGTTCTATGTATTAACTCCAACCTCTCTCCACCACCCCCTTCTCTCCCCTCACCTAGCCCTAACTTGCCTCCATCTACCCATCATACCCTTCCTCACCTATCACCTTCTAGCCCATCTCACCTTTCCCCTTCTTTTTTAAAATATATTGGCCACCTTTTCCCTACATTCTCAGTCTTTATGCGAGGTCTCAACCTTGAACATTAGCCATAATTTTTGTCAGCACAAATGGTACTTGACTTAGTGTTCTTCAAGCACCATGCTTTTCTCCATGTTGAGTGCTTCTTTAAAATTTATTTAATGTAAGCAATTGCTCTCTGTTATAACATGGCTTGAGAGAGAACTTGCCAGGAAAGGTGAAAGCCACAGAAAGAAGAATGTTGATGCTATAAACTTTATTTATTAAAACAGATAAAGCAAGACAGTGAGAGAGAGAACCAGAGTGAAAGTCAGAGCACGACTAGAGACAGAATAAAGCAGAGAGAAAAACAACCTGCCCACAAACCCACTCACCAGTTCTCCTGTAAGAAGCACAATGTTTTTCCTCATCATTATCGATAAGCAAAAACATTCATACTTAAAACATATCAAATCACCAAGAAGAAACATTTTAAAACTTACAACATAATGGGCTTTTGAGACAATTAAAACACTAAATATATTGAAAACAACTCATTTAAATTAACAAGAGCACTACTTCTTTTTGCCTCCTCCTTTTTCTCCCCCAACAGTTTTTACCAATTTACTTGAT
Source organism: Narcine bancroftii (assembly GCF_036971445.1). Lineage (NCBI taxonomy): Eukaryota > Metazoa > Chordata > Chondrichthyes > Torpediniformes > Narcinidae > Narcine > Narcine bancroftii. The sequence continues at coordinate 20,301,441 of NC_091476.1, read as the reverse complement.
TGGACACTTAGATTGGATGCTGGTTCTAACTTGCCATACTTCCCTCTGCCTCCTTTCCTCCAGCTCCCCACCTCCTTCCCTCTCCATTCAGAGATCTACTCTCTCCCCAGCTTTTTTTTCCTCTTCAATCGACCCACCTATATCGGATTTCCTTCCCCTGCCCCACCTTTTTAAATCAGACACCTGCCTGCTCAGGCCCAAAATGATGGCCATTGTTAACTTTCCATGGATGCTGTGTGACCTGCTGAATTTCTCCAGCACTTTTTACAATCCCAGCACTTGCAGACTTTCCTGTTTTAACACTTTCATCTGGTACATTTATACCAGCCTACACCAAAGTGCTTGGAAATTCATGGAGGTGTACTCTCTCCAAGGAGGAGCACAAACTAAAGTGCAGTTTCTCAGGTTAAACATTTAACTGAACAGAAGTTCTAGTCTTTTGCCTTTGAATGGGGGTCCTGAAATGTCATCTGGTTAAGCAGGTAAAACTCGGTATTCTGAAAGCAACTAATAGTATTTCTCTGCATCATTACAAACTGGTTCAGAACTCCCATAATATCGTGGATGTTCTAAACTTGCCAGTCAATTTCCTTAGTTCACTGTGTTCCACTACCAGACTCATTGCCTGTCCATTTCCTAAGCATGAAAACAACATTTAAACTGAAAAATCTGCTCGTGCCACTTGTGCTACGTGAGATCTGTTGTGAGAACCACAGCTCCTTTCAGTTCAAACATAATTTACAATTTTTTAAAAATTGTTTTTGTTTGCTGTAGTATTTACATAATATATTTAAGCATTCCCTTCATGCTTACATTTTTATTATTAAAAGATTTGAAAAGGCTTTGGATGTGATTATAAAATATTTGACTGCTTTGATTTATAGATGGAATTGCTGGAGTATGGTTCTGACAACAGTTTTAAATAGTTTCTCAACTATTTACAGATGGGACAATATGTCAGTCCACAATGGGACATATTCTGACCCACCCATGGAAATGGACTCCTTTGCTTGAGGCCTTGCTGCTATGCAAGACCTTGTCAATTAGGATGTGGATGCTTTTGATCAGCAAGTGCAAGATATATGTAGGAAAATTGGTGGCTGCAGGTGAGCAAATTTTAGTTTGCTGAGTCAGCCTACAAAATCCATGATAAAACTAATTACCAAGCTTATGTGCAAGTGAGATCATTACAGAGTGCAAGGCAACACAGAATGGGGTTATAACCTCCTCCTAAGTAGGTGATTGCTAAATCCTACAGTAAGCCACTTGTACCTACCATGACAGCTTACCTGTGAGCCTGTGTTCCTCCCCCTTGTCCCCTTTTTATTCAGGTTGCTTGTCACTGCCAAAGGGCCAAACTCATTAGCTACGCTTTACTTGCTGTGGATGCTGCGTTACCTGCTGAGTTTCTCCAGCACGTTTGTGTATTGAACCATCTCTCTGTAACTGTACTAGTCTTTCCTGGGTACTCTGGTTCCCTGTTACATCTCGAAGATGTGCAGGTTAGTTGGTTAATTGTCCACTGTAATTTCTCTTTGAGGGTGAGGGGCAGAATTTGGGAGAAGTTAGTGGGAGTTGTTGGGAATGTTGAGAGAATTAAATAGGATTAGTATAGGATTTATAAAAATGGATGCTTGATGGCCAAAGTGGATTCGGTGGGCTGAAGGCGTGTTACAGAGAATTTTTTAAAGAATTTACCTATTTGCTAAAACTAATTAAAGGGAGTTTGGTAATTCAAAATGAAATTAGAGAACAATAATGAAAATCAGAGCATGATTAAAAAAAGGAGAACATATATGCAAAGGCACAGAACAGAAATGTAACCAGTACAAATAACTGTAAAGTCAAACCTTAAAGGTCTTTATCTGGTTGATAACAAGATAGATGAGTTGACAGCATAAATAAATAAATGGAAACCAATGGGTTTGATTGAAAAGCTATCATAGAGATACCACAATTGAACACAAAATTCCAGATTATTCGATAAAGAGAAAAAGGTGGGTAAAATTAGTAATCAAGGCAGGTATTAGTGATACAAATTTAGTGGAATTGGTTTAGGAGGAATGGCAGGGGAAAGAGAAGCATGAGTGGGAGTGGTCAAGTTTTTTTTCCCTCTTTGTACGACAAAGCATAAATGGAAAATAGGCATATAGGAAGAGAACTGCAATTATCCTTTCAAAGAGCAATATGAGGCAGAACTGAAACAGAGGAAGCAAAATGGTTGGCTGCCTTGCCACAAAATCAAGAACCATTTCTCCACAGTTTTTACTTTCTCTTCAAAAAGAGAACCCAGTCAGCAAAAGAAAGGTGTTTAAAAATATTTGTGAATAATGTAACTGAATTTTCTTCCAAAGTAGATTTGATAGCATTGCTTCCAATGCTTCAACTGCTGATCTGGAGACATATTTCTAGGAACTAAATGTACATTTAGTTAATACCTCACAAGTGTAGCTATGATTCTTGTCTTGATTCACTAAGGGCGAAAGAGGATGACCATCAAATGGCAGCCTTGCCAACAATGCTTATAACAGATGTACACAAATAATCTGGCTTGATCATCAATAAATACCTTGTACCTCACAAATACTTGATGCTGGCTTTTTAATTATTTAATCTTTGTTAAATGTATTCCTGAATGAGGTTTCAGATTTCACTGGAATTTCACCAAGTTGTACAACTGACACTCATCAGATCATCCAAGTGCTAAAGGCAATCAATAATCAAGTCTGATACCTTTTTGAGCCTTCCCTCAATATCCTGGAAATACTTTCTCTGCTCTTGCGAAGCTATAATATGTGCAAGCACACTATTTTCAATGATTACATAGTTTGGGGGATGGGGAGGTTTTTCATTTTATTGTTTCTGAGAAAAAAATCCAACCATGTTATTTCATATGTTTGCTGTATTTGTGCACTTTGGATTAACTCATAATGCTTGTATCCCCTGTGGCATCTTTAGAAATAATCTGAAACTCACATTTTCAGTGCTGTATGAGCCTTGTGTGCCAGTGGCATTGCTGAGATGGTCTTTCAGATATACAGAACAAGATATCATTGTTCTATGCCTTCCTGGGATCTAAGACCACAAATACAGTTTTTTTCTGCTATTTCCAAAGTGAACTGCCAACGTCCGGGACAAGGATGCATGAATAACATGAATGTTTGCAACTGTCACTGGAACAGTAAAATTTTAAGCCCCTTTTAAACTCCATATTGAAATTATAAATCCAGATTTTAAATTCTAGCAATCAGTAACTTCAACACCATAAAACTAAAAAAAATTAACTGTTCAGAAATGGAAATACCAATAAATACAGTTTATTGCTTTTGCCTCAAAATTAAAAACTGTCATTTTACCTTAAAATTCTGAAGGAACAGAAGATAGGCCAGCAGAATGTTAACTCTACATCCAAAATACTGAAACACCATAGCAGAAGTTATGCTACAATGAAACAAAACTGGTTTGACCACAGCTGAAGAACTGTGCACAGTTCTGGATACCACACTTTAGGAAGGATAAATTAACCCCTTCTGGCAAAATCTTAAAATTCAATGTCAGAATGGATTTATAGTATTAAATGCAGCCTACACACTCCTGTAAATTAAAATTCCTGCACAGAATTTTCAGTTAAGTGCTTGGTTGTCAAGTTGATTGCTATCCAATTTACATGCCACCAGCAATCAACATGGGGTGTCTCTGGATGATTCCAGAAAAGCTTCTATGACTTCAACCATGGATATACAGTTTATGCCCAGTAGTTGTCATTGCTCATGGTAGATTTTCTTTTTTTTAAAAAATAAAAAAAAAATTATTTTACAGAAGCAGATTCTAGACATTTAAACCTGTGCTATCCAAATTAACCTGTAACCCTGTATGTTTTGGAGGGTGGGAGAAAACTGGAGCTCCTGGGAGAACGTACAAACTCCTTAGACAGCACAGGATTCGAACCTGAGTCGCTGGTGCTATAATAGCATTGTGCTAACCGTTACACTAAGCGTGACTTCAGCAGCACCTTGCCTGACATTCAGTGAAAGGAGAAACACAAGGATTGAAGACATTGAATCTGGCACAAGCAATGAGAAGCTGAAGCACCTTCATTCCATCTGCCTTAGTGATAAAGAGCTCCCTGTAGCCAATCATTTCAGTGAGTTTTGGGCTCTGGGTATATCTAAGGAAGGATTTGTTGGCATTGAAGAGGGTCCCATGGAGGTTAATGGGAATGTTCCCAGAGATGAGAGTGTTTGTGTATCACTGTGGAATTAATTGCCACAGACTACTATGGAGGCCAAGTCATTGGGTATATTTATAGCAGAGGTTGATAGGTTCCTGATTAGTAAGGGGATCTAAGGTTGAAGAGAAGGCAGGAGAATGGAATTGAATGGAAAAATACATCAGCCATGATTTGAATGATGGTATGGACTTCATGGGCTGAACGACCTAATTCTGGTCCCCAGTCTTATGGTTTTTTGTAGACAAGGGTAGCAAAAACAAGGGAATTTTACAATCCTAAGAATGGACCTCCTAGTTACATATTGTCACTCTTGGAAATATATTATTGTTCCTTCGCCATTACTGGGTCAAAACCTAGAATCTCTCCTAACAACATTGTTGGCACATCCACATCTCAAGGACTGCAGTTATTCAAGAAGGCAGCTCATCACCGTCTTCTCAAGGGCAAACATGAATGGGCAATTAAACACCCATCCTTCAACTTAATTTAAAAAATAACAAAAATAAAAAGCATAACATCACAGAATGTGGACAAATTCAGAATTAAACATTGCTATAGTTTTTGGTTATGAGTTGTTATGAAAGAAAGCCACAGATGAATTCTGCAAAAGTGTTAAACATACCTTGAAGGGCTCTAAAAAGTACACTGTTTGAACTGCTGAGTTTCTCCAGCATTGTGTTTTCAACCTTGAACTGCAGACTTTTATGTTTTTCTCCTGTGACTTACTAAGTTCCTCAAACCTGTTTCCAATTGCTTTCTAAAGGTGTTAATTATTATTAAGTTTAAATAAATTAACTAAAATAAATAGATCTGCTTATGTACTGATCCCTGAAAGTAGTAAGACAAGTAGATACGAAGACTAAGAAGGCATACCATAGTACTTAGAATTTGAGATCAAGAATGTCTTAATAAGCTTAGTGTGTAAACAGTGATAGTCTGGGAAAGTTGGCAGATGAAGGCCTAGAGCAAGTGTCTGTGATCATGGGGAGACACAGGCTGATTGGGTGGTGAGCAGTAGTCTTGGAGAATGAGGAAAACACAAGCCCCGGTCACAATCATTTCCCAGCTGTCAGTGTTAAACAGCACAGCAGGTATGAATTTGGAGAGTATTTCTTCCCAGTCTTTTCTGATTAACCAAGAAGTTTAAATTGAAGGATATTGGTATAGATAATGAGTGCATGTTTAAAATTATTACATCCAAACAAGTTTTCTCAAGCAAAATATTTCAGTAACAATTGGGTCTTAAGCAATCCCTTACTAATTACAGAGCACTGATGGCATAGGGATTTCTTCAAGTGGTATGTGAGTAGAAAAGAAAAGGTTGAGAACCACTGGTCTAACTTGTCCATGTTGAGACTTGGGTTGCTATTCTTGCACCATTTCATGAGAGTTTCCACCTCTTCTCTGTAGTGCGACTCATCATTGTACCAATTACTGTCATGTCAGTTGCAATTTTTACAGTTAAAATGACCTTAAAGGTAGATCAAATTCTAGGTAATTAATCAAAGTGATGTGACTGCCTTAGAGTACACAATGTCTAGATGGTACTTCACATCCCTGATATTCTTATTGTGTTCAAAGCTCAGACTCTAGCTCACACATGTCAAACTCTGGCCCACGGGCCAAATTTGGCCCGCGATATAATTATATTTGGCCCGCAAGATCATTTCAAAAATGTATTAGAGGTGGCCCGCCCTGCAGCGAGAGCCGATGCTGTTTTTTGGTAATGTCACCCCCACCATCCTCCCCCTTCATTGCACATCCTTCCCCATTGTAACACGAGAAATTGTAACACGAGAAGTCTGTCGATGTCATCAGCCGGCAAGCCGGTTGGAAGGCTCCCCGCACAACCAGTCACTTCTCCCACCTGTCGAGCGGTGCGGCAGATGGGCGAGCGCCTGTGATTTCCTGTCGGCGCGACGGGCATGGCAAGCTGTGCATGGCCCCCGGGCAGCGCGAGCCCCGCGCAACTGGCACCAGATGGCCCTTCCACAGTGCGAGCGCTCTTCTCCCGGTCGCCACGGCCTTCAGCGCTTGCACCCGCGCGGACCCCAGGGACGGCTGGTTCAGCCCTGCACGTGAAGAGAGAGATGGTGGCTGTCCGCAAAGGCTGATCGGCAGCGCGCTGGGCCTGAGTGGGTGGGTAAGCAGGGGTGGGAAGAGGGTGTAGGTGAGGAGTAATGGGCAGGGGAAGTTATGGTGGTGCGAGGGGCAGTTAGAGGGAGGGATGAGTAGAAGGAGGGGTGGATAGGGAAGAGGTAAAAGGGGAGGGGCAGGGTGAGTAGGGGAGGGGTGATTAGAGGGTGAGAGGGAGGAACAGGTTGAGGGGAGAGGCAGTAGAGGGGCGTGTATAGGATGGGGTGGGTAGAGGCAGAGCGAGTGGAGTGAGGGGTGAGTAGAGATTGGGTAAAGGACTGGTCAGGTAGAGGGATGGTGGGTCGAGGGTGAATAGAGGCCTAGAGCCTGAGGAGTGAGCAGGAAATGCTGAGTCCTGATGCAGCCCAAAATGGACACAGCCTGTGAATGCTGACTACATCTCCACAGGGACCAAATAGGTTTCCCTCAGGTCAAGCAAAGGGTGAACTTGAGCTACCTACTCCTGACCTGTAACATTATCCTCCTAAAGTTATATCCTAAAGTTTAACATTACATATGTTGAAAGAAGAGAAAACATGCAGATGTTGTTGAAAATTTTCAATAAATATTTAGTTCGGCCCTCGACTTAGTCCAAGTTTTTAATTTTGGCCCTCTGTGAATTTGAGTTTGACACCCCTGCTCTAGCTCATCAACTCTAACCTTGTTACTCAAGCAGCCAACACTTGCTCCATATATGTTCACTGTGATCTACAATGAGGTTTACCAATGACCACATATTACAGTTATAATACATGATCATAAAGGGATCAACTGGTTCAACCAGTTAAAATTGGGAAAAAAACCTCAAATGAATCACTTGCAGAATATCCATTCATGTATATTCTCCACCTCAGAAATTACCAAAAATTAAAAATGATGGTGTTACTGTAGCTGCTGTAATGGCAGCGCTGCCAGTGATGCAGACCTGGGAGAGTAGGGAATGGAGACAGTTTTGTCCTGCAGGGTTCCATTCAGGCTTAAAACAGCCTGTTAGAGAAGCCAAGTGTAATTTTTAAAAAATAAACGTTCTGTAACCACAGAAGTCTGTGCCCAAGATGGTGGCATCCGTGCTGGACTGTAGACCATGAGGAGTTGCAGACTCTGAAGGTACAGTAGATGGTCAGTGCAGGGCACCAGAAACTGAGAAACACTCAGCTTGGGAGATTAACCTACAGGGAAGGTGACCAAGGCAGTGGACCAGTAAGGGACTCACTGAGAATCCACAAAACCTATGGGCTGTTGGCAACTTGTGTTTGAAGGACTCACATAGGCTGCGGGCAAACTGTGATCGAAGGACTCACACTGGTCTGCAGGCTGCTGGAGACTGGCTCATGGGAATCAGGAAGCAAGAAGGTGCCAAAGGCAAGAAGGGCTCTGGATGGGCCTCAGGTGATGAAAGCCTCCAGGTAGTTTTGGAGCTCTAGATCTGGAGCTCAGGTTGATAGGATCTGTGCAGCTGCAGAAGCACTGGAGGCAAATTCATGGATACTCTGTCTCTGAAGGGACTCTCTTTTGTTTCTCTTTCCCTTGTTATTGGGAGTGCCCAGGAGATGCTAATGACAACTCTTGTTTGCCTTTCTCGGACAATTACAACTTTAAATTCTTACATGACAATAAAAGGAATTGAACCCACCATTGGTAACCAAAACCACAGGAAGACAGACTTGATGTATATCTGATAGATAAAATGGCATCTCATTAAGTAAGAGGAAAGCATGCTACATGTGAGAGGGCTGGAATATAAGACAGCAAGGAAGCAGTGAAAGGAAAAAAAGTATTGTGCAGGTGGGGGGGGGGGGGGTTGGAAAAGGACTGTCAGAGAAAGACAGTTGCGAAGAAGAGGAACTACAAGGAAACAATGTGCTCAGCAGTATTTTGTCTTGTTTTATGCCCTTTCTTCTAGATAATGTCTATACTGCCAGGTCTCTGACACTACTTAATCTTCTGGAAACCAATACTCTGGAATCATTTATACAGCTGCATACTACAGTATATTTCTGATTATCCAAAAATTGGTTAACCAAAAAGTTCTGTTATCCAAACTTTATCTTGACAGCAATGTGATGTCACAAGTTGAAAAAATGTTTCACCCGACATGCTCATGTAGGGCTCTGACGTGCTGTTAGTGCCAGTGTGGTAATAACAGAGCTCAGAACCAGCCGGGAAGACATGCTGAATGGCTGGATGTCAGCTCAGAGAAGCAGGATAGAATCTCAAGCCATCAGTGAGTGCCTGGAGGAAGTCAGCGGGTCAGGCAGTGTATGGGGAGATTGCCCTCATTTCTAGTAACTCCCTCCCCTCTCTCTTTCAATTTCTCCTTTATCCTTTATTTGGTTCTCCACTCTCCCAGCTTCATCAAGGGGAGCAGCTGGGCAGGAATTAGGACCTCAGGCTCACGAGTAGGATCGGCGATGGCGGTGGGGAGTGCCAAGATCAGCGACAGTGGATTTTCCATTTTCGTCCATTAACCAACACAACTATTCTACTGATGCTACTGGACTACTTAAAGCCATTATTCAGTTATCTGAAAAATCCAGTTAACTGAAAAATGTCCATTCCCAAGCTTTTTGGATTACTAGAATTCACTGTATAATAGTTGTAGTTGGTTGGATGAATTGACTATTTTCTTCAATATTTATCTTTCGATTTTTGCACAATCAATTTAATTATGCAATTCACATGCGGGTAATCCAATCCCATTTAAACTAAACTATTTCTATCCTTTGTTTAGTCGGCTCAACATATGGTTGTGACAGCAATTTATCTGAATATGATTAAAACATTTAATCTTCAGGCAGCTTCTGAGGCTCAAGTAAATGTTTAATTTGAAAGATTCATGTCCACAGCAAAGCACTTCAGGGTAATTTACATCTGAATTATTTCATAAATATGCTCTGCCTATCAAATGTTCCACACAAATGACTTTATCTCCATATGAACATTTGAAACTGAAAAAGCTTAATTAAGGAAGCTGTATAGTAAGTCAGCTTTGAAAACCACAGTCTACAAGGATGCTGAGAACATCCTTTATTGAGTGGTTATGATGGAAATAATAATAATTTTGTAGTTTTATAATGGACTTTACAGGAAAGAAGTAAAACATAAAATCCAGAAATACTCAGTTTAGGCCACATCTGAGGGAAAACAAATAGCTAATGTTTCAGTTCAAAGACCTTTCAGACTTGCAAAGGAAAAAAGAGCATGTTAAGCTACAGGAAGGCAAGGGAAAGGATGACCATGGGCATGAGCTGTAAACAACATTATCCGATCAATGAGTGAATGAGAACTGCTGGAGTGAGAACATGGACAAAAGAATGTGGAATTGCAAACTGCAGAGGAGGAAGATATGCCCAGCAGGTCAGGCAGAGGATGTCTTTTCCTTCTACATTATGTACTTGACTCTGTAATAGTGTTTGCTAAATTGCTGCCAGCATTTAAAGCTAAGAAAATATGGATGTGAGACTTATATTGGGGGTTCAAAGAGTATGATCAAACTGTGTATTTTATTTCTGAGTTTTGATGTGTGATGTACAGGGCAATGTTTGAGGACATTACTCTAGTTGTTATCACATTGCCAAAGTAGTGCCAATGCTCAGGTAATAATAATCCAAATTGAATTCCATTAGGTCTTCCTCACTTCTTGCAATCACTGTTCACCAACTTGAGGGAGTACAGGCTGTCCTTAAGTGGTAATTGCCACTCATTATATTAGCTCTCAGTCATACAATGCAGCCAATAAATGTGCACCATTGGCTCACTTTCTTACTCCTTCTTGATCCGACTGTTCACTTTCATTAATCAAAGCTAGTGTTTTTTAAACTTTGCTTTTACTTGGAGACTAATAGTTGGCTTCTACCAATCTTCACCTACTTTTACTCAACACTTCTTCAGTGAAAAGGAAAAGGAGTATAAAATCAGCTTATTTGTAGATGACATCATAGTATACCTAACAGAACCAGGGGTATCAGTAAAAGAATTACATAAGAAATTGAAGGAATATGCAAAAATATTGGGGTACAAGATCAACACAAATAAAAGTGAAGTGATGCCAATGAGTAACGCAGACTATACAGAGTTTAAAAAAGAATCACCATTTAAATGGCAAGCGTAAGCAATCCGATACCTAGGGATCAGGTTAGATAATAACTTAAGCCACTTGTATAAACTAAATTATCAGCCACTAATAAAGAAATTGCAGGAAGACTTAGAACATTGGAAAGAATTACCGCTAACATTGATAGGGAGGGTAAACTGCATTAAAATGAATGTGTTCCCAAGGATACAATACTTATTTCCAACGTTACCAATTCCTTTAACAGAAAAATTCTTTAAAGAACTAAAGAGAATAATAAGGAAATTCTTATGGAAAGGGAGGAATCCAAGGGTAGCATTAGATAAATTAGCAGAGAGGTATAATCAAGGTGGTTTGCAGTTACCAAATTTTAGAAATTATTATTGAGCTGCACAATTAAGGTATTTATCAGATTTTAACCAGACAAGGGAAAAACCAGACTGGAGTAAGATAGAACTAGATAAAATAGGGGAAAAGGTACCGGAACATATACTTTATAAGTGGGATGAAAAACTGGTGCAATATAAAAACTCACCAGTACTGCATCATTTACTTAATACATGGAAGAAGATCCACTTAGAAAGGAAAAAAACGAATGATCAAATACCAAAATTACTATTGATGCAAAATCCACTAATCCCTTTAACAATAGACAACCTTTCCTTTAGAGAATAGGAGAGAAAAGGAATGAAAAGAATTGAAAATTGTTTTTGGGAAATAATTTATTAACCTTTCGAGTCCACACCGGTTCACTGAATGCATTCATTGATTTTGGAAACGTGAGTCTTGAACAGTTGAAGTACAAATATGGAATAACTCATGGTACAATGTTTGCATATCATCATTTGAAAGCTTATTGAAAGGATAAATTTGGAAACAGCTTGAGATTACCTGAAGGAAGCAGCTTTGAATATGTGATTACAGATACAACGAACATGTACATCAAGCTGCAAAATAAGGAAATGAAATAAACTATAAACCTAAGCAGAAGTGGGAAAAGGATCTAAACATAAGATAAAAAAATGAAGTATGGGAAAAGTTATGTTCTGGAACTATGAAGAATACAATAAACACAAGGTTACGCATGATACAGTATAATTGGTTACACAGGGTATATGTTACTCCTCAAAAATTTAAAAAATAGGATTCAACATTATCGGATAGATGTTTTCGCTGCAAGAAGGAAATAGGAACATTACATGCAACTTGGGCATGTACGAAAGTGAATACATTTTATGAAGAATTAAATCAAATACTAAATAAAATTACAAAAAAAAACATACCAAAAAAAAAGAGATATTTATTTTAAGTAACATAAGAAGTAGAGAATTAGGCCTCAAATTGGATAAAGTGCAAAAAAAATTCATTATGATAGCCTTAACGATAGCAAAAAAATGTATAATGTCAACTTGGAAAATGGAAGAGAGCATGAGTATACAGCAATGGTACATGGAAATGAATAAATGTATTCCATTGGAAAAAATAACATATAATTTAAAAATTAAAGTCAGAATGTTTGAACAAACTTGGGAACCATACATGGAACATATCAGAGAGAGCTTGCCTTTGACTTCCATCCCCTAAAATGAGAATGAAAATTATAAGACAAAACGACTAGATTCAATGTGTAATAAATAGATGATGCATTTTTCTTGTTTATTTTTCTATGTGTGAAGATATTGTTTATTTGTTTTATTGTATACGTTGAATATTTATGGGTTTTGGAGGGGAGTGGATAGAGGGGAGGGAGGGAAAAGGGGTAAAAATAGGGGAGAAAAGATCACTGTGTAAATTTAGTGAAAACATTTGTAGATATTTTAGTTGATATGGTTCATAGTGTGAAAAATAAAAAAAAATCAATTAAAAAAACATTTCTTGAGTGAGAAATTATCGTGCAGAAGTTTCCAACAGGTATTTTTGGCAAGACTTAGGTAGACATGAAAATTATAAATGACCCTTTTCCAGCTTTGTTATTGCAAGAACTGCCTAGGCTAAAATATTTTCTTAGAAAGGCACATGACCTGTACAAAAATCACAGCACATGTCCTTTCATATGACAGCCCTGACAGCTTCCTTGATTTGTAAAAGAGACCAAATTATACTATTCAATGGATTAAAGCTCAAACAGTTAGCCATTCACTCTGGACCACAAATCATCCACAACTCTGGTTTCAGGTGCAACTTTAGAAGCAAGAACAATATATTATTTCAGGCATATGTTGCAGATCTGTTGGAGCTGATAACCATCCCACTAATGAACAGATGGTTATACACACATCCATCATGGTGCTACAGACAGTTGTCACTTCCAATTGATCCAACATTTGCAACAAATTTGGAAATACAAATTCCATTATCTATACATACCTCAGGTTGTGCAAATATACACCTTTCAAATGGTGGAAAATGAGAACATTGGCTCATGATACTCCAGCCAGCAACAACTGCATCCTTAACTCTTCCTTGTGCTTTATATGCAACCATATGAAATATCATCTGTGCCCCAAACTACACATTTCTCCTAAATGATAGTCTCTGGACTAGTTTTTTTGAGGATGAAATGCAACTCAGCATTTCATGAGCAGGTTCAAGAATAAGTGGCCAGATTCCTGCTCTCTCTCTCTCTCTCTCTCTCTCTCTCTCTGCTTGTATTTAGAGCATATCTAGGGATGAATGGTATGTTCAAAAACAACCCAGCAGTCACCCCAAAATACTGATGAGGTTCAGGCATGCCTAGTTCTGTACTGAACTTCCATGACCAGATTTGTCATCTTGGGATATTTACCCTTGCATTCCAATCCCTAGATGACAGTTTTGTAATCTTTATCAGTGAGCATATGAAGATTGACCAAGAAAATGGAAGCATCAAATCTTGATGAATATAATAGTAGATGAAGCTGAAGTAAATATTAGACACTTTTTCTTCCTGGTTACAAATCAAACTACCATGGAACTTAAATAGCTCTGTGCCAAGTAACAAGCACCCAAAAACTCCTAATTCCTATGCATGAGTTAACAGGAATGAATCTTAACCCTTTTTAATAAATGAAGTAACTAAACATTTGATGATTTTATCCCATCACATTTTTATTTAAAATGGAACTTCTTGCAGTTTATCAGCAAAAAAAATTAATCCAAGATGTTTTAAATTTATTTTTAAAAATTTAGATATACAGCATGGTAACAGCTCCTTCTGGCCCATGAACCCATGCCCCTCATTTTCCCCTTAAATATTATTTAATTTCCATTCCTGTGAAACCTTGAGTGATTGGGAAATGTTCCTCCACGTTCTCCCATGTTGAAGGTTAGAAGAGAAAAAGATGCATATTGAGAAATTCTGAAGCATCTTCGATTAAGTTGGAGGAAATTGCACAAAAGGATATCTCTAGTTTATGGATCAGATAGACCACTGAGTTGACAGTGGAGACAGATGCCCAGACACTCAATGTGGTGATGGACCAAAAATGAGTACTATGGTCACTTAGGTTGAGGACTGTGGGCTTCAAAGAATTACAGCATTGTGTGGTGATAGGATCCTGGGCCATTCAAGCTGTGAGGTGCACAGGTCACACCCGTGAAGATTGTTGATCAAATAATCTGACTCAAGTCACCAATATTCATTGCAGTGGATACCATTGTGTTATTGTGAAGATAACAAAGATTTGGTATCTAAGCAAAGACTTTTGCAAATTTCTACAGGTGTATTGTGGAGAGCATTTTGACTGGTTGCATCACGGTCTGGTATGGAGATGCCAAGGCTCAGGACAGGAAAAGATTGGAGAAACATGAACTTGGGCAGTGCCATCATAGGCACCAGTCTTTATTCCATTAGGACATCTATAAGTGGTGTCTCAAGGACCCTCACCACCCAGGCCTTAACCTCTTGATACTGCTACCATCAGGAAGGAAATACAGGAGTCTGAAGACGAACAACCAATGGTACAAAAACAGCTTCCCCCCCGCCCCCCCCGTTATCAGATTTCTGAATGAACAATGAACTACCGACACATCTCACTTTCTCTTTTTTGCAGCAATGTAGGTTTTTTTTTAAAAATGTTAACTTTTGCCAATATTTGCACTTGTAATGCTGCCGCAAAGAGTTTTGTGACTTGTTCATGACAACAAAATCTGATCATCACTGTTAATGGTCTAGGCCAGGGGTGTCAAACTCAAATTCACGGAGGGCCAAAATTAAAAACTTGGACTAAGTCGAGGGCCAAACTAAATATTTATTGAAAATTTTCAACAACATCTGGATGTTTTCTCTTCTTTCAACATATGTAATGTTAAACTTTTTCTTATTAAAATAAATGTTTAATAATAGTTTTGGTTAAACTCTTTCCAGAAGCATTAACAAATGAGAAATAAAATATTCAATAAATAATATTTCTCTATAGAGGATTTGTCAAATGTTGCTAGTGTGCTGTCGAATCGTAAAATCTGAGGGCTATTGAGAATGTGGGAGAATAACATGATTCCTGAAACAATCAAATGGGTGACTGATTGTGGGCATGAACTCTAGCAGGGTTATTTGCCATGCCCTTTTTCCATTGGTACAGATATCCTTTGATTTACACACTTTTCAAGTTTTATGCCTAATGAGCTTGTATCCAGGTGCAGGACCATTTTTAACCAGGAATATATTTATCACTGTGACATGAAACTATTGGAAGATCGTTTTATCCTGAGATTAAAGTTCATAATCCTTACTCAGGCCTGTGTGCGGGAGGGCGGGGTTTGCGGGCGATTGGGTTGGACAACGACAGTGCGGGGGCATCGGCTCTCGCTGCAGGGCGGCATCTCGGCGGATCAGCGGCCCCGTCACCGTGAGTCGCGGGTCGGCCTGCGGCAGGGAGGGGGAGTGGGCAACGGTCCTGGCGAGGTCAGGCCTGAGGCCTCCAGTTCCGGGCGCTGGGAAGCGGTCTTGGCTTCCCCTGACACCGGCCAGGCCGCGCTGCGGTGGGGGGGCGGGCGGGGGGACACGACAGTGCGGGGGCATCGGCTCTCGCTGCAGGGTGGCATCTCGGGGGATCAGCGGCCCCGTCACCGTGAGTCGCGGGTCGGCCTGTGGCAGGGAGGGGGAGTGGGCAACGGTCCTGGCGAGGTCAAGCCCGAGGCCTCCGGTTCCGGGCGCTGGGAAGCGACCTTGGCTTCCCCTGACACCAGCCAGGCCCCAAAACCAGAGTCCACGGTGAGACCCTGCAACGTAAACAGAGGAGGTGGGGGCGATTAGCGGGCTGACGCCAATGCATTCTGGGATTTGTAGTATTACTGTGCATGCGCTATACTGGCGCGGCGGCCAGCGGGCCACCTCTAATACATTTTTGAAATGATCTTGCGGGCCAAGTATAATTATATCACGGGCCAAATTTGGCCCGCGGGCCAGAGTTTGACATGTGTGGTCTAGGCTAATCAAAGATGTAACAAGATGCAAAGCATCCATGGAGCTGATATCTTAAGTCATGAAATGTTGATTGCAGACCTTTGATATAATGGCTCTCTAACCCTATCCAGTTGAAAACTGTGGATGTAATAAAAATCAGGACATAACCAAAATCCCTACTGAACATACATGAGGAACATTCAAGCTGAGATCTTTTTGCCTGTGCCACCCAAGGAGGTCCCTTGGGGATCCTGTTACTGCCTATATTAATGATGGCTGCTAATATTTTGCATGTTATAATTAAGATCTACATTTGGATGAAGAAAAGCAGCACAGCTATCAACTTCCATAAGGAAGGTGCTTTTTGAAAAGGGAATGACAAAGGAGGAAGAGGACCATATTAGTAAATTGTAGTAAGATGGAATGAATTGGTCCATGGTCTCAAGTTGCCATGGCTGGTATCAATTTAGGGGTTTGGCCTTGCCTTCAGATTCCTGTGCATTGGCTGCTGTCAGTGTAAACTCCCCCAGCTGACATTCCTGCATGAAAGTGCAAGTGTGCAGATGAGCTGATGAGTTAAACCATGCCATCGAGCTAACTCAGTGTAAACACTATTCTGTAGGCCGTTTCCCAAAGACATCATGGTGAAATTAGTAAGTTATCATGTAAAGCCACTAATTTTCTTCTTCTGATTATCATTAGGAAGTTTAATTTTATTTTCCCAAGAAGTTGGAGGAAGCTTGGATTTTCACAAAGGTTAGGTATCCTCTGCCTTTGTACGGCACGGTCATTCTCCACATTTCAACATATGGAGATTCGCTGGTTCACAAGTTAAGTTTTCCATCGATTTCCAATGTCTGTATTAATGCCTGTGAGGGATGGTAGAGTTTGACTCACAGAACTATTCTTTTGCAGAAATCCAATAAAACAAACAGAAAAAGCATCAGGATGGGAAAGGCAGACAACACATGTTCAAATATTAATGTGTTTTTGAGTTGTTGAATTCAAGTAACATGTAATCAACTTGAATAGGTCTCCAGCTCTCCCTCTCTTTAATGAATATGCTCATGATAGAAAAGTTTTCATTTTCTGGATTTATGTGGCTGATGTGTTCCTTTATTATTGTCCACAGACTTCCCCTGCAGAAAAAGGTGAGGGTGATTTTTTTTTTGAGGAAGTGAGTTGAGGTGTGTCAAGTTTTCACATGTAATAGATGCAATGAAATCTATAGAAAAATTAAC
Organism: Narcine bancroftii; assembly: GCF_036971445.1. Classification (NCBI taxonomy): domain Eukaryota; kingdom Metazoa; phylum Chordata; class Chondrichthyes; order Torpediniformes; family Narcinidae; genus Narcine; species Narcine bancroftii. Next base: position 20,284,378 of record NC_091476.1, on the reverse strand, counting down.
AAAAATGCATTGGCAAGCCATGTATACAGAAATGTGTACAAAATGAAGTACAAGGAATAGCTGGGGGTTGAATACTAATTTGTATTGAGGAATGGTGCTAGTTTGCAGGGTAAAGAGAGGAAATGAGCGTTTTGAAATAGTAAGAGAGATTTGAGTGAAGAAACTGGAGCAATAAAGAGGTGAACTCATTCTTGCCTGGTCATCTTCTTAGTGAAGCGGTTAGTGTCTTTACAGAGCCAGCGATTAGGACTGGGGTTCAAATCCTGCGCTGTCTGTAGGAGTGTGTACGTTCTCCCCATGTGTTTTCCCAAAGGACTCCAGTTTCCTCCCACCATTGAAAATGTACCGTGGTTGGAGATTAATTGGGCGACACGAGCTCAAGAGCTCAAATGACCCATTACCGTGCTGTATTTAAACTTCTTTTTAACCTGAAAAATGTCTAGCTGGTCAACTTATGAAGTTCAATTCAGTTAACCACCCTTGTTGCAAATTGTATGATGGGGGCCTAAGGAATGCTCAAATGATGCTGGACGGAGACAATGTTCCTTCAGGCACTCATAACCTCCATTTGAGTCTCCAGAGAAGCATCAGGGAAAATGGGAAGATGCTCTTCATGCATTTTAGGGGCCTCATAACAACTTAAAGGCCAGTTGGCAAACAGGCTTGAAAATGAATGGTTCATACATTCAAAACAGCAGTTGTGAGTGTAGACCATTGTTCAAGTGTAAATTAGGCACAGGGGTTAAAATGGTCCTTCACAGACAATGGAACCATGGAGGTGCATACAAAAAGTGGTTGATAATCTTACACACATTTGTGGCAAGTAAGTAACAATGAAGTTCCCCAGATACATGCCTCAGTAAGGACACGTTGACACAAGAGAGATGCTCTCATGTTCGAAGTAGAAAAGTTATAATCAACTCTATCCATGGTCACAATAAGCATCATGTTCAGCAATCAATTCTAAAATGTTGTCGACTAGTTCCCATGTTGTAGTTATCAAGTCAAGTTAATTGTCATCTGATTACACAAGTAAAACCCGATGAAACTGCATTCTCCAGTTCTCGGTGCAAAGCACACACTCACACAACCAGACATAACACACATACAAATATACACATGTAGGGCAAGTATTCATACAAAGAAACAAACAAATAAATAAATTTTCATGAATATGAGAGTCTCCAATAGTTAGCTCTTTCCCCATGGGAGCAACTGAAAGATGTGTGCGGGGTGGAATGGATCCTCAATTATGCGTGCCCACTTCAGACAATGATCCCAGTAGATCATGTCGATGGAGGGAGTGGGGGGGGGGGGGGGGGAAGCAACTCCAGTGATCCTCTCTGCCACTCTTTAAGTTCCTGTGGATTGACCTCTGATCCATTTCTCTGCAGCAACTAGGACACACTCGATAGAGCTCCTTTAGAAGGTTGACCTAATGATGGATAGCAGCCTTGTCTGCTACAGTCTTCTCAGGAAGTGCAGTCGCTGTTGTGCCTTCCTGACAAGTGAGAAGATGTTGTTTCATAGGTCACCAGTTTAATCAACTCCAAAGAACTCTCTACTATAGAGTTGTTGATGTGTAGTGGGGACTATCTTCCTTAAGGTAGGCAAAGTTAAAGAATTTCATGAATATTACATTCTAAATGTAGTATTACATGACAATAATGGAATCTTTACCTTTGAGTCCTCCTGAACTCCATGATGATCTCCTTTATCTTGTCCACTTTGAGACTGAGGTTGTTACTCTCGCACCATACCACGAGATTTGTAGCACAACTCATCATTGTTGATGATGAGGCCAACTACTGTTGTCTCATCTGCAAATTTGAGGACACTGTTGGAACTGGATTTGGTGATGAAGTTGTGGGTCAGTAGCATGAACGGGAGTGGGCTGAGCATACAGCCCTGGGGTGTCCCAGTGCTTGGCACAACATGCTCAACATTCTGCCTTCAACCAAAGTAGACAGTAGTCTTTCCATTATGAAGTCCAGAATCCAGTTACAGAGAGGGGTGTTGAGTGCCAGTGAAGACAGCTTCTCTACCAGCCTCCGGACTATGATCGCTTAAATTTAGCCATGCAGCCCAGAAACATACCATTTCGACCCATGATTCTGTGCCCCCAATTAACCTACTCCCCCAGTATATTTTGAACACTGGGAGGAAACTAGGGCCCCCAGGCACACAGATTACAGTGCAGGATTCGAACTATGGTCCTGATTGCTGGCGCTGTAAAGCTATTACACTAACCACTACGCCAACCGTGCCGCCCAAATGCTGAGCTTAAGTTGATGAGCAACAGTCTGGCATCCAAGTGGGTCAGGACAGAGTGAAGCAACAAGGTGATAGCATTGTCTGTGGAATGGTTTTTTCTTTTGGGAAATTGAAATCAAAACATTGTTCATTAGAATAAATACATGCTTCACCAAATTTCTTAAATCTGGAGATGTTATGCATTTTCTTCAATTCAGTTTTCTCTCTAAATCTTGTCGTGTGCAGTCTGTAAGCTGTTTCAGAATGATGAAACACAGTAATCTAACGAGTGCAAGATTTTGTTTTATCGGTATTTGAGAATTCAGCAGAAGCTTTGCTCTCCTTTACATTCACTCAGAGTTCCAGTGGCTAGTCAAGTTTAATCAGTACAGCACCACACACTCATACAAATGCAATAGGGGTGATACCTAACTGTCACACTTTGCAACAATTAACAACAGAATTCTTTGCTGCACTGCAGTAGGGACTAAGTGTTAGAATTCAAAGTGCATTCAACTCTGTACCAATGAAGCCAACGTGTTCCATTTTACATTTAGGTTGTAATGCTCAGCAGGCACTGCTTCATCTAAAAAGTCCAAATATGGCACCTAAGCCTCTGTTTATGTTTCGATTCAAATTTAGATCATGCGAAGAATAATTTAATGCAAATTTATTGTCAAATTTGGGATTTTCAAATTATGAAAATCACACCCATCTGTATGAGTCTAAAATGCTGGCATCCATGAAGAAAGTCTGGCAGCACAAGGCAATTTCTGTAACAGTGCTTCGAGTTCTTCAGTATTTGGTACAGTGAGATGAGTGAGGTTTCCTGAACTTCCAACATGACATGGCTGCCCTGCTAATACTTATAGTACTGCATATTCATTTTAATCTTTTTATGCTGCAAGGTGAGGAATAAAAAGCATTTTCTTTTGTTCAGTGTGGGTATTTTCCAAGTAATACAACTTATTTTCTTACATTAGAGCCATTTGTGACGTAATTTTTATGCTAGGTTTTAAAAATGTTGGAATTGATCTATGCTGTAAAAGAAAGATATTTTTCATTGACCCATCAAAGATACAGCAGGATATAGATCAAATGGAAATATGAGCAGTGTGACAGTACAGATTCTATCACCAATGTGTATATGTACAGATGGTAGTGTAGGATGACTGTGATTGGCTGAGAGTGTAGCCACACCTACTGACAGGTCTTAAAAGATTGCTCCTAGCCAGACCAGGTCATTCTGGACTGGTTGACCTACTTGTGATATGCTTCAGTCTTTTAGTTAATAAAAACCTTGGTTTGGATCAACGTCTTTGGTTCTTTCGACGTGCTCTACAAGCAGAAAAAGAGAAGGTGAAGTCTTATCTGTGAGATATTGCACACTGGGAGGTCAAATACAAGTATACAGTAAGTGGCAGGACTTCGAAGCGTTGATGAACAAATAGATCTTGGGATACAGGTCCAGTGCTCCATGACAGTGGAAACACAAGTGGATAATGTGGTAAAGTATCCCTTCATTGGCATGTCATGAAGCTGTGTAAAACCTTGTTAGGCTACATTTGGAGTTTTTTGTGGACAGTTCTGGTTGTTGCATTGCAGGAAGGATGTGGAGGCATAAGAGAGGGTGTAGAAGTAGTTCACCAGGATCATGCCAAGATTAGGGGAGGATGGGCAAATTTTGATTGACTTCTCTCAAGAAGTTGAGGCTGAAAGAAACATACAAAATTATGAGAGCCATAATTAGTGTTGATAATCATAGTCTTTCCCCCCCCCCCCACCCCAGAGTGGAAATGAAAGGGTTCAAAGGTAACCTTTTTTTTTAAAATACAGAGAGAGGTAGATGCTTGCAGAAGAACCGGTGAAAACAAAACACTATAGTAACATATAAGAGTCATTTAGGCAAACACAAACAGGCAGGGAATGAAGAGATATAGATCTTATGCAGGTAGATAGGATTAATTTAATTTGGCATGTGGTCAGCAGATATCATAGCCTGAAGGGCCTGTTCCTGATTAACAAGAAGGTCTGCAGATGCTGGGGTCCAGTGCAACACAAACATGATGGAGAAAGCCAGCAGGTCATGCAGCATTCACAGATAGTAAAGATACTCAAAGTTTCGGGCCTGTGCCCTTCGTCAGTTACCTCATAGGTAACTGGTCCAGACCTGAAATGTTGGTTACTCCTTACTTCCTGCCTGAAGGGCCTGTTCTTGTGAAGTAAATTTCAATGTTCTACACACTTAGCATCTCATTGTTTTTATTTAAAAGTATTATCGCTTATTTTTCTACTCTTGGAGTAAAGAATTGATGAGTGAGGAATGTTTGTCATTTTTTTTCTGCCAGGAAGGATTGGCTGGATGAAAACTAAAATGGAATGATTTCCTTTCCACCCATTTTCATAGACCATCCATTTTTACACTGCTGGTGCAGCCAAGTGATAAAGAGGCCTTCAAGGTAGGGGCACATTCTGCTTAGAAGAGCATGGAGAAATTTCGATGGGAACTTGCCCATCCTCCCTCCTGAAACTGTTTTCTGTGACAAGAGGACATGATGTGCATTGCACCTTAAAGTTTGCAACGTTTACATTTCACCATATTGAACAAATACATAAAATGACCAGATGTGGGTTGTGGTACATTGTGGGACCCTTTGTGATACGACACCAAAAAATGTCTTATCAAGGACACGATCCATTTTTTTTTAACATTTGCAATTATTTGGATCAGCTAGGAGAAAAATATCTATATTTTGAAGGATAAAAAAAAAAAAATCGGGTTTTTCATTCATCAAAAAATGGAAAACCAAAATGAAACAATATCAAGACAACAGATATCAAAGCATCAGATGTAACAATAACTCTGAACAACAAAACTAAAGGTTTGCTTCCTGAAAAAAATGGGAATTATGATAGACAACTTCAAATTGAAAACAAAGATAATTTCAGATCTGCTGCATTATGTAAGATGTTGGAGAACCATTAAATTAACTTTTATTGAATTTAGCATGTTTAATCACGTAATGATGTTGGCACATTGCGTTAGTTCAACTGACTAAAAATGTTTTGCCACTGATTTTAGTTTGTACTCAGTATCTGATGCCTCTCGTGTCAGTGTCCAACAATAGTCAGCCAGCATTGATGGATTCCATTTGCCCTGATGCTGCTTTTCGATGGTTGCAATGTCCTGGTGAAACCTTTCAATGTTCGTCACTGACTGCACCAAGATCAGCAGGGAAGAAGTCCAAGTGTGAATGGATAAATTAAATTTTCAATGACATGTTGCATTTCATGGTTTTGTATGCTTGAAGTAGACTTAAACATGATAGGAAATCACAAAAATAGGTTATAGCTAAAATAAACAGTGCATGATAAGAAAATTTTAAGGTGATATTCATAAATCAGCATCCAAAATCTACAAAAATCACCCAAAAGTGTTTTGGAAGGAAAATCTTCATTATCCAGTATAATGTTATAAAATAATGGTTTAAAGTACAGACCACCATAATAGCAAATCCTTCCCCCTGAGCTCGTGGCAACTTGCCATTCATCATATCTTTACTGCTATGCAAAATCTTTTCTAGTCCACAAGTTCATTAGACAGGAGCAGAATTAGGCCATTATGTATTTTTCCTTTCAATGTCATTTTCCTGCCTTCTCCCCTTAACCTTTGATAGCCTTACTAATCAAGAACTTATCAACTTCTCCTTTAAATATACCCAATGATTTAGCCTCCACAACTGTCTGTGGCAACGAATTTCACAGATTTCACAACCCTCTGGCTGAAGAAATTTCCACTCGGCTCTATTATAAAGGAATGTCCTTTTATTCTGAGACTGTGCTCTCTGGTCCTAGACTCACACATTACTAGAAACATCTCTGCATCCACTGTATCCAACCCTTTCAATATTCAGTATGTTTTGATAAATTCACCCCCCCCCCCCACAATACTCTAAATGTATTCTGTCCATACCTTGTATAGCTGAGGTTTTACTTCTCTGCCCTTGTATTCTCATCCTCTTGAAATGAATGCTAACATTTCATTTGTTTTCCTGTCCTCTGAAGACTCCCCACTTCCTCAACATTACCTGCTCTTCCAACTATCTTCATATCATCCACAAACTTGGCCACAGGGCCATTGATTTCATCATCTAAATCAGGGGTGTCAAACTCAAATTCACGGAGGGCCAAAATTAAAAACTTGGACTAAGTCAAGGGCCGAACTAAATATTTATTGACATTTTTCAACAACATCTGCATGTTTTCTCTTCTTTCAACATATGTAATGTTAAACTTTAGGATATAACTTTAGGAGGATAATGTTACAGGTCAGGAGTAGGTAGCTCAAGTTCACCCTTTGCTTGACCTGAGGGAAACCTATTTGATCCCTGTGGAGATGTAGTCAGCATTCACAGGCTGTGTCCATTTTGGGCTGCATCAGGACTCAGCATTTCCTGCTCACTCCTCAGGCTCTAGGCCTCGACCCACCATCCCTCTACCTGACCAGTCCTTTACCCAACCTCTACTCACCCCTCACTCCACTCGCTCTGCCTCTACCCACCCCCTCCTATACACGCCCCTCTACTGCCTCTCCCCTCAACCTGTTCCTCCCTCTACCCGTCTCTCACCCTCTAATCACCCCTCCCCTACTCGCCCTGCCCCTCCCCTTTTACCTCTTCCCTATCCACCCCTCCTTCTACTCATCCCTCCCTCTAACTGCCCCTCACACCACCATAACTTCCCCTGCCCATTACTCCTCACCTACACCCTCTGCCCACCCCTGCTTACCCACCCACTCAGGCCCAGCGCGCTGCCGATCAGCCTTTGCGGACAGCCACCATCTCTCTCTTCATGTGCAGGGCCGAACCAGCCGTCCCTGGGGTCCGCGCGGGTGCAAGCGCTGAAGGCCGTGGTGACCGGGAGAAGTGTGCTCGCGCTGTGGAAGGGCCGTCCAGTGCCAGTCGCGCGGGGCTCGCGCTGCCCGGGGGCCGTGCGCAGCCTGCCATGCCCGTCATGCCGACAGGAACTCACAGGCGCTCGCCCATCTGCCGCACCGCTCGACAGGTGGGAGAAGTGACTGGTTGTGCGGGGAGCCTTCCAACCGGCTTGCCGGCTGATGACATCGACAGACTTCTCGTGTTACAATTTCTCGTGTTACAAAGGGGAAGGATGTGCAATGAAGGGGGAGGATGGTGGGGGTGACATTACCAAAAAAACAGCATTGGCTCTCGCTGCAGGGCGGGCCACCTCTAATACATTTTTGAAATGATCTTGCGGGCCAAATATAATTATATCGCGGGCCAAATTTGGCCCGCGGGCCAGAGTTTGACATGTGTGATCTAAATTATTTACATACAGCATGAAAAATAGCCAACCCAATAATAATCCCTGCAGAACACCACTAGTCAGCCAACTAGAAAAGGTGTTCTTTATTCCCACACTTTACATTCAACCAATCTTCTATCCACACTCGTATGTCAAACTATGGACTATCTTGTTTAGCAGCCTTGTGCCTGGTATCTTCTCAACATAAACAGCATTTATACTATGTATAACCTTTCCAAAGATACCACTTGTAGTTATTGTACCTTTCCTCTCTGCTTCATTCATTAGATGAAGTCTTCTGACATCTTCCTGTTCTTTGCTTATACCTTGAAGAAGGGTTCAGGCCTGAAATGATGGTAATATATCTTTACCTCATAGACCTGTGAGACCAGCTGAGCTTCTCCAGCATTTGTGTGTGTTTTTACTATAATGACAGTTATCTGCAGACTTTCATGTTTCATTCATTAGATGAAGGTCCACTGCTTATAGAAGTTTCCCTATGACTTCCACTTGCATCAATCTAAACGTATTTTCCATATTATGTGGATTTACAGCACTAAATCTGCCATAGCTCAGCACAAACCAACAGGCAGTTAAGTTCCAAATATGTTGGTGCAAACGATGGCTGCTATTTATCTGTCACCACACAAATTTCTCTGCTGAGGTTCTAGCCACTGTTTTTTTTAAAAAGCAAAAATAGAGAATTTTATTCCATCAGAAATGTTTCTAGTTCAACAAAGCTACAGGTAACTACATTCTCACTCAATATGAACAAAGGAATATGGGGCAAAGGATCAGTATCTGGCAATTTCATCCCTCATACATATTCAACCATTCAATGAGGCATTAGCTAATGCATGACATCAGTCTTTGCCCTATATCATTCATACTTTTACTTAATAAAAATGGATTCAACTCAAGATTTCAAATCTATAACTGATCTAGTGCCAATTTTCATTTGTAGAACTGAGTTCCAAACTGGTCTTCATGTTCAAATCTTTAATGTATAAAGGTAATACTCCATTAGATAAATAGAGGGTGAGCAAATTTAAGTTCTTGGGAGTCACCATCTCGGAGGATCTTTCCTGGACCCAACGCACCAATGGCATCACAAAGAAAGCAGGTCAGTGCCTTTATTTCCTCAGGAGTTTGCAGAGGTTTGGTATGACACCAGAAACCCTGGCAAATTTCTACAAAAGTTTGGTAGAAGTGTACTGACTGGTCGCATCATGGTCTGATATGAGAACACAGATACCCATGAGCATAAAGCCCTGCAAAAGGTAGTGGATACAGCCCACGACATCACAAGCAAAATCCTCCCCACTAATGAGTACATCTACAGGGAATGCTGCCATCAGAAACAGGAACATCTGCTACCCCTCCAACATCAGTCTCCTCAACAACAAATTCAGAGTCTCATTTAAGGACTCTTACTTGTGCACTTTATGGATTTTCTTTTTGTTCTCTCTGCATTGCAGTTTGTTTATATTTGTTATCTGTTTACAGTTCTTTGTTTACATGTTTATGGTGTGTACAGTTTTTTTTGCACTAACAATTAGTAGTAGTTCGGCTGTTCCCTCAGGAAAAAGGAATCTCAGGGTTGTATGTGATGTCATGTATGTACTCTGACAACAAATCTGAAATCTGATGTTTCTAGTAATGATACTTTATAAAGATTTCAGGCCAGAAAATTCTACAGTATCTGGAAAAGTGCATTAAATGAAAGAGATGGTCTAACAAATGTTTTCTTTGAGGAATGGAATGCATTTAAACAAATCTTGTTTTTTCTAACATAACATTTGTTTGATTATGGTTCCTTTAACTTAAGTTTCTTATATGAATTCAAACTGGAAGCTGTTTTTCATCATCTTGTCTTTTAGATAATCTAACCTGTCTTTTTCTAGTTTTCAAATTCCATTCATTTGTGTTTTCTTCCTGTTGTGGGAACAAACATTAGTTTTAATCTTGGAGTGCTGCTAGTTGGAGACATAGGTTAAGGGTTAATAGTTGTAGCATGCTGTCCTGTTCAGGATTTTTTTTTCAGGGCTTGGGGAAGTGGGGTGGGCTATTTAGAGATTTAGTTTCACTGGGCAACCTTGAGCAGATTAGACAGGTGTTTCCTTTCCTGCTGAGTTTGAAGGAATACATGTTGCTTATGGGCAGAGACCTAAATTGCATCTTAACCCACTGACAATTCAAATCTGATGCTGCCTAATAAATCTGCTACCTTTATCAATTATTTTTTGTTAGATTATGGACTTGTTGATATATGGCATTTTGTACACCCTAATGATAAAGAGTTTATTTTCCCCCCCCACCCCACCTACATTTATCATCAATATTCCAGGACTGATTATTTCTTTGTTGATAATCGATCAGTTCCCTCAGGTACAGATTGTGGCTGTGGTGCAATTGCTGTTTCTGATCATGCGCCTTTGAAACTCTCTTTTATACTCTTGATGTCTCATCCAGAGCCTAGCAATGGTATGTCAATTCGATCTTACTTCAAGATGAAAATTTTGTAGACATTATTATGGTCCAAACATTTTTAAAAAAATGAATTTAACTGAGGATGCATCGAGTTTAATTGTCTGGGATATGTTGAAGGCATACCTTTGGGGACAAATAATTTCATATTCAGTTGGGTTAAGAAAACTTACAAAGGAAGAATTATTACTACTGAATAATAGGATTAAAGAAATTGATAGAGTATATTCAAAGATGCAATAGCACTTCGAGATTTTGGTGACATTCTGAGAATTAATAGAAGAGATGGAATTCACAAAGTGTCTTTATATGCAGATGATTTTTTAGTACATATTTCAGATCCTGAAAAATCTATTCCTCCGATGTTGTCTTTGCTTTCCCGATTTGGTAGTTTCTCTGGATATTAATCGACTCTTTATATAGATGGTAGCTTAATGTCTTCTGAACAATTATCCAATAAATATAATATACCCCATTCACATTTTTTAAGATACTTCCAAACTAGAAGTTTTCTGAATACTTTTCAGCCTAACTTTCCAACATTGTAGCAACTAAATTTGATTGATACTTTTTTCATTTGAACCCTTCTCATCAGAGTTTAATAGGTAACATTTATAACAAGTTATTAAGATTGCAATCAAATTCTAACGACAAAATTAAAAGGGCCTGCGAAGGGGAACTTCAGTAACATCTTCCAGAGGAATCATGGGAGAAGATATTTGGATTGGTTAATACCTCTTCAATATGTGCTCTTCATTCTTTGATTCAGTTTAAAGTGGTACATCAGGCACAAATTTCAAATGTTTTTCTGATGTTAATTCTATTTGAGATAGATGTAAATCAGAAGTGGTTTCTCTAACTCTTAGGTTTTGGACATGTCCTATGTTGGAGAGGTATTGGATAGATATTTTTAAGAATGTCACTATACTGGAATATTAGTTTGCCACCTAACCCACCAACTCCTATTTTTTTAAATTATAGTTTCAGAAGTGGGTTGCAGCCTTTTCTACATTGTTGGCTAGAAGAGCTATTTTATTTAAATGGGAAGATTCATCTACATTGACTCAACAATTCTCTCAAATTATGTCATGTTTAAATTTAGAGGAAGTTAGGAGTCATATTTCTGTTAAATTTGACGAGACTTGGTGACCTTCTATAAATTATTTTCACATGATATAGTTAGTATAATTATTTTTCCTTCTGGACTATATTTAATTTTATTTCTTTTCTCTTTGGTGAAGATCAGACTATTAATTTTTATTACTAAATTCTCAGGATAGGCTGCCCAGTCTTTCCCCCCACCCCCCCCCCCCCTTAAATTAGGAAGGCTTTTAATGTAATAATTTTTTTTTTCTTTTGAAGATTTCAGTTTGAGGAGATGAGAACATATAACATATTGTATTACTCCATAATTATGGAATATCACATGATGTCATATAGTGATATATTTCCCTTCTTGATTATGTACTCCTATTCTCTTCATGTATCATTTATCTATAATATGATTAATAAAATGATTGAAAAAGAACATTTAAAAATATGCAGCATGGTGAGCGTAGCGGTTAGTGTAATGTTATTACCGTGCCTGCGACCCAGGTTTGAAACTGGCTCCATCTGTAAGGAGTTGTGCCCCCATGTCACCCCTGTAAGGAGCTTGTACACCCTCATGTCCCCCACGTCTCTGAGTGCTCTGTTCTTCTTCAAACCTTCAAAACATACAGGGATTGTAGGTTAATTGGGCAGCACGCATCTGTGGGCTGGAAGGGCCTGTTACTGTCTAGATTTTTTTTTAATTGTTTGAATCAAACTTAAATAGCTTATTTTATCCTCCTTTATGTGGGTTTTAGCTTCTATTTAAGGCTATGTTGTTTTCCCTTGGTCACTAGGATCTGGCATAAGAGCCTTTATTTACTTTTATGTTGCTCCTTAACCCTCAAGTAATATTTTGGACATGCAGTTATTGCCCCTTTATGGTATAAACTGATTCTCTCTTAAATAGCTCTCCTCTCTGGCATCATAAGAAAATTTATTGGACTTAATGTGTTCTGTGAACAAAACAGTGTGGTGCATATTGATTTATAGAACGCTACATCAAAGGTTATTGTGGAAAATAGAAACTTATGTCAGAGACAACAATGGTATGGACAGAAGAGTGTTGAGGTAACAGGCAGCAGAGTATGCACAAGTGAGTGAAAGTTTAATAAATTGCAAATGCTTGAAATCTAAAGCAAAAATTGAAAATGTTCGAAGTACTTAGAAGTCAACATACATCTTTAGGAAGAGAAACAGAGTTAATGTTTCAGGTTCAAGACCATTTGTCAGAAGTGAAATGGAGACAAAGAAAGCTTGCAAAGCAGTTTGTAAATGGGTGTTTTTTTCCCCGATTGGTAAGTTGCAATGAGTGGATTGCCACAAATATTTCCCTTTTACAAAACCACATTGAACCATTTCTGGACATCTTGAATCTTTCCAAGTGCCTTACTGTAATGCCTTTAATAACAGGTTCCAATTTTTTTTTCTTATTATGTCAGGATAGCTGGTCTGTAATTTCCATCTGCCTCTCTTTTGACTAAAGAATCTTCCCAAACCTATGTCATTTTGAAGAAGTAAAAGCAAGGCATCAACTGATTCACTCAGCACATTTTTTAAACATCAGTAAAACACGAAAGTCTGCAGATACTGTGATTGAGGTAAAAACACAAAACTGGGGAAACTTCAACAGGCCAAACAGCATTTAAAAACATTGGGAGTCTTACATATTTTCTCTGGCTCTTATAACAAATTTTAACTTAAAATAGATCAATGTTTCAGTACATAATCCTTACATATTAGTACTGTACATTAATTACATCTAAATTGTCCAGTTCGCAACTTATGTAATGACTTTGGGCAGCAGACAATGAGGATGACTTGAAAATTATTCATCAAGTTAAAGATCAACTTGTGATTTTTGATTTCAGATAAAGGTATCATGTCAAAAGTGTAAAACCACCAAAATAATCTGCTCAATCCTGGAATGCTCAGTGTGCTACACATAGAGGTTTCTATAAAAGGCCATAAAATGAAGCTCGACAAAAGTAATTGCACTCTTCTAATTACCCTTTAAGGTAAAATTCTTATGATCAAATCTTACTGCTCTCATTGGCATGAAGTTAGATAAACACTGTCTGGATCCTCATACCCAACTCTAAAAAATGACACTACACACTTCTGCTTTTACTCATTTCCTCTTTATATTTTTCAGCTTCAGATCATTGGTGCTTTTGAACCATGAATATCCAATTGAAATGGACTCAGAACAAAACACAACCAACTCCCAGGTCACTACTCATTTTCTTACCATAGAATGTGACAAAAGATTTAAGTTCAAGTTTATTGTCACATGTTCCAAGATACAATAAGCAGATCATAGGTAGCCATTTTATGCACATTTAATAAGACAGAACAGTGCAAAGTTAGAGAGCGCTCAGTCCATACAGAGCAAAGGCAAAATATCTTTACTATTTTGAGATGCAGGAAACTAACAACTGTGGGAAAGAAACAGTCCTTGAATCTGACGTGTGTGTGAACTCATATTTGTGAATCTTCTTCCTGACAGGAGGGGGTATGAGGAGAGTACGACTACAATGGGAGGAGTCTTTTCACACATAGGCTGCTTTTACAAGCCAGCGGGAATTATAGATGTAGTGGATGGAGGGGAGTCATATGCGATGGCTTGAGCCATGGGGTCCAAGACATTTTGGTCTCCACAGTGTGGTCTCCACAATTTGGTCCCGGACATTTTGCCGCCTACAGTTTGGCACTGGTCATCTTGACACTAATGGGTGGATTTCACCGCAGGGTGAAGGGAATGCAGAGATGTCACTGGGGAGAGTGTAGATGTTACCACGGGGAGAGGAGAGTGCAGAGATGTTATTCATTATATTTAATTTAAATTATAATAAATTAATAATTTTATATTTAATTAAAAATAATAAATTAAATGCCATGACTGCCGCCAAATGCAAATGCCAAAATATCCAGCGCCAAACCGTGGGTGCCAAAATGTCTGATTCTGCGTGCCATGTTCATAGCCCTTTGCAGTTTTTTTGCTGGCTTGGGTGGAGCAGATCCTGTAAAAACCCAGTGACACACCTGAAGGATGCTTTCCATAGTAAACCTTTAGAAATTGTTTAGGGAAGCAAGTGATATGCCAAATTTCCCCAATCTTCTGAGGAAGTTGAGACCCTGATGCACTTTCTTGGCCATTGCAATGACGTGAACGGAACAGTATCAAAAGTGAGCTCCACACCTTTTCTGGAAGTCTATAGCCAACACCTTGGTCTCACTGGCATTGAGGGAGATGTTCCTATCCTCGCACCAAGCCAATAGATCCTTTATCTCCCTTCTATACTCCAACTTAATGCTGTTTGAGATCTTGCCTGTGACACAAGTGTTATATACAAAGTTATAGTTGGAGTTGGAATATCGTTTGGCCTTACAGACATAGGTGTCTAGTATAGTAGGGTGCTGAGTAAGCAGCCTATGTTGCCCCAGTGTTGATGGTGATCACAGCAGCACTGTGGTTACCAATTTTCACTAATTGTAGCATGCAGGCTAGAAAGTCATGGATCCATTTGCAGAAAGGGGTGCTGAGAGCTGGGTCACATAGCTTGGGATGTTTATTTGGAACTTTGTGTTGACAGCAGAAATAAAGTCAATAAATATTAGTCACTTGTTGCCTAGGTATTCTAGGGCTGAGTGGAGAGCCAGGTGTTGGCAACTGCTGTGATAGGTTTGCACATCTGAGCAATAGCAAAGTTCTAAGGGAAATGCAGCATCAATTTAGAGTAGTTGTGAGACTAGTCTGGGCATTTTCATTACCAGTTGATGAAATATATTGCACCATATGTAATTTTGAACCAAATATTTTTAAATAAGAGCTGCATTGTTAGTGTAATAGTTAGCACAGCACTATTACTGGGAAAGTGACCTGGGTTCAAATTTGGCACTGTCTGCAAGGACAGAAACCCATGTCTATGGGTTTCCACTGGGTTCTCCGGTTTCCTTCCACATTCCAAAGATGTATAGGGTTAGTAGGTTTATTGGTCACATGTGGGTATTTGGACAGCGTCTTGTGGGCTAGAAGGGTCTGTTACCCTGCTGAATCTTTAAATTTAAAAAATTAAAAAGAACACAAGTTGGAAATAATATTTATTCATCAGTAGCTGAGTATCATACAAAAACATGACATTGCACATAAATGCAATTAAACACAATGTATCTAAGAATAACCATGGGACAATCAGCAGAATTCATGAGATATGTGGCATGAATTCAAGATTCATTGGCCATATGATTACAAAGAGAGATTACAAGTTCACACTATTCCCCCATGAGGGGCATTTTTAATTTTTTCTTGCAGAGGTTAATTTAGTTTGGGAATTTTAAAAAAAAACAGATCTAAGTGCATAATCTATCTTCTCTCTTTAATTGTACTATTTCACATACTGCAGGGCTGCCTTTTAGTGCTAATTCCAGGGAGATACAATGGGTCTGTTGGCCAAGATCATTTATATATTACCAAAATGTTTCAATGCGCTTTAGATAACCAATTAATTCTGGAATATACTTAATGATTACATGCCAGCAATATTCTAAACATGAGTAATCAGTTAGTCTTTTGGATGTGGCAATTTGTGTTAAACAAAAAAATGCTGCCTTTAATAATTATACTTGGAATTTCTGGTAGCTGGATAACTGGAAATGGATGACATTGCTAATGGAGTTCAGACCTTTGTATTCATTAAAAAATCCCCAAAACCTTTGGGTAAATGTTAACTAAATCTGAACCAGTGTTCCACAAGGCCTGATTCACAGCACTCAGTCGAGGCAGTTAACAATAATGTAGAATCACACTTAAATCAGGATTGATGATGCCCCCAACAGGAAGCCACATCCATAAAAACTGCTGGTGAGCGTTAAGATCTCTTCTCCAAACGATAGCCAATAAAGGTCTCAGATTCTTGCAATGTTGCTGTCATCATTAATAAGTGGTTTACTAATTTTTTCCCCCATCAGTATTTTAGCCCAGAGATTTGTTCACAAGGCCACTGCAGCATTTTAGAATAGTATTGTTTTACTCTATGTCTGCAATTTTATCACATTGATCCCATCTTTACATTTTGAAATTGATTATGGGATTATAACAAACTTTAGACTGTCCCTTTTACACTTGCATCTTATCTCAGGAATTAACAGCTAATTGGTAGGATAAGAGTCAAGTGTGAAACCAAATTGAAATGATGTCATTTCACACCAGGGATAGACTTCCTCGACCCCGACTGCAATCCCCAGAATCTGCAGATGCCGGCAATCCAATTAGCCAAGTGCGAAAACGAGAAATGCATTCGAGGACAGAAATAAAGTTTTTGCACGAGTGCAGGAATGTGAAGGAAAGAAGATTAAAATGAAGGTATAAACTTTGCCGTTGGAAAGTTGCAGTGGGAGAGAGAGGGGAAAATGCAAGCAATAACAGAAAATTTATAAATGGCGTGGTAAAGTTGGTAGTGCTATCACGTAGAATTTATAAAGACTGGGGAAAAAGCGATGGTGGACTTGCCTTCCCAGAATTCCATGCAGCAGAGAAACCCCTCCATGAATGCTCCCAGAATGCAGCCATGCATTCAGCCCTTTCTCTGTCTCATGGAATTCTGGAAGGGCAAGTCCACCATCGCTTTTATCCCCCAGTCTTTATAAATTGTGTGCGACAGCACTACCAACTTTCCCCACACGGTTTAAAAATTATCCACTATTGCCATTTATTGCTAGCACTTTCCCATGGTCCCTTTAAAGGTTTATATAGGTCAGCACATCAACAGGGGGGTGAAAGGCTCATACTCTACATAAAGCTTAATTATGTCATAATTAGGCATGATTAATTTTGTTTAAATATAAGATCATAATTGAACAGGATTTAGGGCAGGTCCACCATCGCTCGATGTATCATGACATCACTGGTAGTAGGGTGAACAGTCCTATCCCTGGGGATGGTTCATGGTGAGCAATGAAGTATCCAGTGGCCCGGTTAAGAGTGGCCAACTGTGAACTGCCAAGACACCATTCCTAACTGGGACATTGAACAGCCGACTTTCTGGGACGCAAGTGTAAAAAGGGCTTTATGACTCCTACATGGAATAATCATAAAAACTCTTGTGGTCACTGACCTCTTCCCCAGAACTCATATATTTGCACTTCGCTGAGACTTTTGATTCCCAACTTGTTTCTTATGGACAGGTTTTGTCCTGAAACATCAATAAACTGCCTCACTCCCGTTAACATAACAGGTTATAGATTCTTCTCTGAACTGTTTTCCATTGGGGTTGATCAGAATGTCCCTTTAAGATTTTCTTGTATGAAATCTTAACTTACTGTCAGTAGACTCAACAACATCTCATTTGTCTCCAGTCCTACCACGAGCAGAACTATTCCCTTCCTCTTTTCATTTTCAGCTGAACTGTATTGTTCAATGTCTTCTAGGAGGTCTAGTGTATTTTCACCTCCAGGAACTTGATCCTTCTATAATGGCTGAGCTTACTAATATTATGAGCCTACTATGTTGACCATTTGCTGATGACATTGTTCAGCTCCCTTTGCATTAGATCACTATGTCCCTGCTCTCTCCAGCATTGAAAACTAAATGATAATGTGGTGTATGTTGCCTCTAGAGTATTTCTGCTTGAAAAGGCAAAATAAAGTGAAATACAGAACATCCTTTAATGTTGGTAGTCTTTCTTTGGCTTGGCTTCGCGGACGAAGATTTATGGAGGGGTAATGTCCACGTCAGCTGCAGGCTCGTTTGTGGCTGACAAGTCCGATGCGGGACAGGCAGACACGGTTGCAGCGGTTGCAAGGGAATAAAGGGTTGGGTGTTGGGTTTTTCCTCCTTTGTCTTTTGTCAGTGAGGTGGGCAATGTTGGTAGTAAAATGTCAACAAATGGCTGTATTTCATACAACAGTCTATCAAAGTCAGAACACATGGTGCACTCAGTTCTTAAATGTAAACGTAGCATTTATAAACAGCAGTTTTTCTTTTAGATTTCCAACATCTATTAAATTGTTCTGATCGACAGTTGAATTGCTCACCTCTGGATTGAGAAGTCCAATGCCTGTTCCCGATGATGACGATGCCCTCCCCATCTCAGCTGAAAAATGTTTGCATGTTACAGGCCTCTGGTCTGTAAGTGCAGCAACTAAGGACACTTCATAAAACTCCTTAATGTCTGTGGAAAGAAAAAAATACTACAAATCAAAGAAAAATAAACTATGTTCCAACACTCAAAATAACACATTCCTGAAGGAAGTCTTCTCAGCGTAAACCAACAATAAAACTGTTGAAGCCAAACTAAACATGCATTTACCTGCATTTAAATTTATTTATTTTTAAAAATTTAGGCATACAGCATAGTAACATTTTGGCGCTTGATTTCGCCTCTGTAGCAAAGACACGGGCGGTCAATAAGGCAGGGACCATCTGGTAGCCCACCATAGAGGATATCTTTGGGCAATCGGCCATCCTCCATATGGACAATGTGGCCAGCCCACCACAGCGGCAAGTGTGGATGATTGAGTAGAGGTCTGTACTTCCAGTCTTCTCCAGGACTTGGACGTTTGTGACTCTGTCGTGCCAAGGGTAGCCTAGGATAGATCTGAGGCAGTGGAAATGGAATGCATTAAGGCGGTGTTCTTATTTTCTGTATGCGGCCCAGGAATCACAGCCATAGAGAAGAGTACTCTTCAGTGCTACCACATTAAACAACAGTGCTGCAACTTCCTGTACATGCTTTTCCTTCACTTTACAATTAAACCGTTTAGAAGTAGAAAAAGACCACTATAATCACACGTGCTATTTAAAGGAACTAGTCATAGTTTGCGGTGTGGTTGATGATTGATATCTACTTGCTGCTATTGAGAATAGACCTTCTGGGCAAATCTGCCAATGCTCCAATCATTTCAAATTCATAATCCATCTTCTGTAGGCTACTCTGGCAAATCCTTTGCAGTGGAATTGCTGTGCAACCACATCCTTTAGGAGGGTGGCATGCCATACTCAGGAACAAGTCGCAAGAGCAGATTCTAATTCAGAAATTGCTGTCAGAATGCTATTAGAGGCTGTTGTGAAAGCAGCAATATCAAATGCAGATCACAGCCCTCCGCTAACTTTAAATTATACAAACTTATGCAAGTGTACAAGTGTCCTTTGTTGGAGTTGTCACGGATGAATTGCTGGCTGTTTATGCAAGGTAACTATCCATGGTGCAAATGCTAGGTCACCTGAGACTACTGAAAAGAAAATTTTAGTAGTTTGGTGCATCAAGCAGTGAGGCATTTGGCAGGATGCAGCATTTGAAGATGCCTTCATTGGCATTAACCAGATTTTAATTTAAAAAAAAATTAGACATCACGCTAACAGGCCATTTCGGTCCATGAGTCCATGCTGCCCAATTTACACCCCATTAAGCTACATTTTTGACCGGTGAGAGGAAATCAGAGCCCCCAGAGAAAATCCACGCAGACTCAGGGAGAATATACAAACTCCTTACTGACAGCATGGGATTGAAAGTCCAGTCCTGATTACTGGCACTGTAAAGGCATTGGGCTAACTGCTACGCCAAGACGCATTGCCCCAGATGTACAAGATCATTCAACTTTTTGAATCACAGGTCATTAGGACTTCCCCTGCCCACATTAACTTCCATGACCCCTCCTCCAAGATGTCGGGAGGGCCCCATGGATCACTGCCAATACACTAACTCTCTCCTATTTAGGAGAATCCCAATAAATATGTCAAGCACAATTTCCATTTTATAAAGCTATCTTGACTGCATTATGATTTTCTAACTGTCCTGCTACTGTTCCTTAATAATGGATTTTAGTATTAATTCCTAAATAATACATTTCAGGCATAGCTTTAGACTTCTCTGTTTGCATCAACACCCTACCCCCATTCTCCAGCCAACAGCTCTCTGATCAATTCTCAGCACTGTAACACATCTATCAACTGCAATCAAGGACACACTTTACAGCCTCTCATTCTTATTCCAAACACAATTTCACCTCCTGCAGCAACCTTAAGCTTGCTGCTTTCTCAACAGCCAGTAATAGCATTCTGATGGCAATTTCTGAATCAGAATCTGCTCTTGTGACTTGTTCCTCAGTTCATATTCTAGTCACTTACTTCCAGCTGACACAGACATTGCATCTTCTCACCCTCTCTCCTCCCTCAGCAAACATAATCCATTACAGGCAGAGATGGCCTGAATGTAAACTTTTGCTTTTAGAAGTCACTAGTTAATACTCACAGGTTGGAATTCAAGATTCAATATTCAAGAATCAATTTATTGTCATGGGATAAAGTCAGTGCAATATTACACAAAATTTCTTTTAGTCTGTCGTAACACGGACAGATTCACCGTCGGCACAAATTGCCTGAAGCGCCTCTTACAGTCAGAGAAAAAGAAGCAGAACAGAGTCCCCTCAGAGTCCCATGTGTCCACGGATTTACCTCCAATCCTCTTGTAGCCCCTGCAGCCACACACAGAGTCCAGTCCAAATCAACAGTAGCCGGAGCTCCACATTCAGACCTACAACACAATCAGGAACCTTTCAATGCCCTCAGCACCCTCTTGCATCCCAGTTCCAATACCTGGTACACCTTTAGCCAGTCTCCAGCCTGGTGTAAATCCCTCAACCAGTCATCATCAGCCCACAGCCTGGTACCTCATCTCAAGTTGTCAACTGCGTTCTTCAGACTCAGAGCCTCTCCCTGGTCCACCGCCATGGTTGCTATCCCATGGTTCATCTCCTCCACTTTCCTTCTCAAACAGGGGTGCCCTCCTGGTTTCCTGCTGCCCTCCTGGTTTCCTGCTGCCCTCCTGGTTTCCTGCTGCCCTCCTGGTTTCCTGCTGCCCTCCTGGTTTCCTGCTGCCCTCCTGGTTTCCTGCTGCCCTCCTGGTTTCCTGCTGCCCTCCTGGTTTCCTGCTGCCCTCCTGGTTTCCTGCTGCCCTCCTGGTTTCCTGCTGCCCTCCTGGTTTCCTGCTGCCCTCCTGGTTTCCTGCTGCCCTCCTGGTTTCCTGCTGCCCTCCTGGTTTCCTGCTGCCCTCCTGGTTTCCTGCTGCCCTCCTGGTTTCCTGCTGCCCTCCTGGTTTCCTGCTGCCCTCCTGGTTTCCTGCTGCCCTCCTGGTTTCCTGCTGCCCTCCTGGTTTCCTGCTGCCCTCCTGGTTTCCTGCTGCCCTCCTGGTTTCCTGCTGCCCTCCTGGTTTCCTGCTGCCCTCCTGGTTTCCTGCTGCCCTCCTGGTTTCCTGCTGCCCTCCTGGTTTCCTGCTGCCCTCCTGGTTTCCTGCTGCCCTCCTGGTTTCCTGCTGCCCTCCTGGTTTCCTGCTGCCCTCCTGGTTTCCTGCTGCCCTCCTGGTTTCCTGCTGCCCTCCTGGTTTCCTGCTGCCCTCCTGGTTTCCTGCTGCCCTCCTGGTTTCCTGCTGCCCTCCTGGTTTCCTGCTGCCCTCCTGGTTTCCTGCTGCCCTCCTGGTTTCCTGCTGCCCTCCTGGTTTCCTGCTGCCCTCCTGGTTTCCTGCTGCCCTCCTGGTTTCCTGCTGCCCTCCTGGTTTCCTGCTGCCCTCCTGGTTTCCTGCTGCCCTCCTGGTTTCCTGCTGCCCTCCTGGTTTCCTGCTGCCCTCCTGGTTTCCTGCTGCCCTCCTGGTTTCCTGCTGCCCTCCTGGTTTCCTGCTGCCCTCCTGGTTTCCTGCTGCCCTCCTGGTTTCCTGCTGCCCTCCTGGTTTCCTGCTGCCCTCCTGGTTTCCTGCTGCCCTCCTGGTTTCCTGCTGCCCTCCTGGTTTCCTGCTGCCCTCCTGGTTTCCTGCTGCCCTCCTGGTTTCCTGCTGCCCTCCTGGTTTCCTGCTGCCCTCCTGGTTTCCTGCTGCCCTCCTGGTTTCCTGCTGCCCTCCTGGTTTCCTGCTGCCCTCCTGGTTTCCTGCTGCCCTCCTGGTTTCCTGCTGCCCTCCTGGTTTCCTGCTGCCCTCCTGGTTTCCTGCTGCCCTCCTGGTTTCCTGCTGCCCTCCTGGTTTCCTGCTGCCCTCCTGGTTTCCTGCTGCCCTCCTGGTTTCCTGGTGCCCTCCTGGTTTCCTGGTGCCCTCCTGGTTTCCTGTGCCCTCCTGGTTTCCTGCTGCCCTCCTGGTTTCCTGCTGCCCTCCTGGTTTCCTGCTGCCCTCCTGGTTTCCTGCTGCCCTCCTGGTTTCCTGGTGCCCTCCTGGTTTCCTGGTGCCCTCCTGGTTTCCTGGTGCCCTCCTGGTTTCCTGGTGCCCTCCTGGTTTCCTGCTGCCCTCCTGGTTTCCTGCTGCCCTCCTGGTTTCCTGCTGCCCTCCTGGTTTCCTGCTGCCCTCCTGGTTTCCTGGTGCCCTCCTGGTTTCCTGGTGCCCTCCTGGTTTCCTGGTGCCCTCCTGGTTTCCTGGTGCCCTCCTGGTTTCCTGGTGCCCTCCTGGTTTCCTGGTGCCCTCCTGGTTTCCTGGTGCCCTCCTGGTTTCCTGGTGCCCTCCTGGTTTCCTGGTGCCCTCCTGGTTTCCTGGTGCCCTCCTGGTTTCCTGGTGCCCTCCTGGTTTCCTGGTGCCCTCCTGGTTTCCTGGTGCCCTCCTGGTTTCCTGGTGCCCTCCTGGTTTCCTGGTGCCCTCCTGGTTTCCTGGTGCCCTCCTGGTTTCCTGGTGCCCTCCTGGTTTCCTGGTGCCCTCCTGGTTTCCTGGTGCCCTCCTGGTTTCCTGGTGCCCTCCTGGTTTCCTGGTGCCCTCCTGGTTTCCTGGTGCCCTCCTGGTTTCCTGGTGCCCTCCTGGTTTCCTGGTGCCCTCCTGGTTTCCTGGTGCCCTCCTGGTTTCCTGGTGCCCTCCTGGTTTCCTGGTGCCCTCCTGGTTTCCTGGTGCCCTCCTGGTTTCCTGGTGCCCTCCTGGTTTCCTGGTGCCCTCCTGGTTTCCTGGTGCCCTCCTGGTTTCCTGGTGCCCTCCTGGTTTCCTGGTGCCCTCCTGGTTTCCTGGTGCCCTCCTGGTTTCCTGGTGCCCTCCTGGTTTCCTGGTGCCCTCCTGGTTTCCTGGTGCCCTCCTGGTTTCCTGGTGCCCTCCTGGTTTCCTGGTGCCCTCCTGGTTTCCTGGTGCCCTCCTGGTTTCCTGGTGCCCTCCTGGTTTCCTGGTGCCCTCCTGGTTTCCTGGTGCCCTCCTGGTTTCCTGGTGCCCTCCTGGTTTCCTGGTGCCCTCCTGGTTTCCTGGTGCCCTCCTGGTTTCCTGGTGCCCTCCTGGTTTCCTGGTGCCCTCCTGGTTTCCTGGTGCCCTCCTGGTTTCCTGGTGCCCTCCTGGTTTCCTGGTGCCCTCCTGGTTTCCTGGTGCCCTCCTGGTTTCCTGGTGCCCTCCTGGTTTCCTGGTGCCCTC
Organism: Narcine bancroftii; assembly: GCF_036971445.1. NCBI lineage: Eukaryota > Metazoa > Chordata > Chondrichthyes > Torpediniformes > Narcinidae > Narcine > Narcine bancroftii. The sequence continues at coordinate 20,260,874 of NC_091476.1, read as the reverse complement.
CTGGTTTCCTGGTGCCCTCCTGGTTTCCTGGTGCCCTCCTGGTTTCCTGGTGCCCTCCTGGTTTCCTGGTGCCCTCCTGGTTTCCTGGTGCCCTCCTGGTTTCCTGGTGCCCTCCTGGTTTCCTGGTGCCCTCCTGGTTTCCTGGTGCCCTCCTGGTTTCCTGGTGCCCTCCTGGTTTCCTGGTGCCCTCCTGGTTTCCTGGTGCCCTCCTGGTTTCCTGGTGCCCTCCTGGTTTCCTGGTGCCCTCCTGGTTTCCTGGTGCCCTCCTGGTTTCCTGGTGCCCTCCTGGTTTCCTGGTGCCCTCCTGGTTTCCTGGTGCCCTCCTGGTTTCCTGGTGCCCTCCTGGTTTCCTGGTGCCCTCCTGGTTTCCTGGTGCCCTCCTGGTTTCCTGGTGCCCTCCTGGTTTCCTGGTGCCCTCCTGGTTTCCTGGTGCCCTCCTGGTTTCCTGGTGCCCTCCTGGTTTCCTGGTGCCCTCCTGGTTTCCTGGTGCCCTCCTGGTTTCCTGGTGCCCTCCTGGTTTCCTGGTGCCCTCCTGGTTTCCTGGTGCCCTCCTGGTTTCCTGGTGCCCTCCTGGTTTCCTGGTGCCCTCCTGGTTTCCTGGTGCCCTCCTGGTTTCCTGGTGCCCTCCTGGTTTCCTGGTGCCCTCCTGGTTTCCTGGTGCCCTCCTGGTTTCCTGGTGCCCTCCTGGTTTCCTGGTGCCCTCCTGGTTTCCTGGTGCCCTCCTGGTTTCCTGGTGCCCTCCTGGTTTCCTGGTGCCCTCCTGGTTTCCTGGTGCCCTCCTGGTTTCCTGGTGCCCTCCTGGTTTCCTGGTGCCCTCCTGGTTTCCTGGTGCCCTCCTGGTTTCCTGGTGCCCTCCTGGTTTCCTGGTGCCCTCCTGGTTTCCTGGTGCCCTCCTGGTTTCCTGGTGCCCTCCTGGTTTCCTGGTGCCCTCCTGGTTTCCTGGTGCCCTCCTGGTTTCCTGGTGCCCTCCTGGTTTCCTGGTGCCCTCCTGGTTTCCTGGTGCCCTCCTGGTTTCCTGGTGCCCTCCTGGTTTCCTGGTGCCCTCCTGGTTTCCTGGTGCCCTCCTGGTTTCCTGGTGCCCTCCTGGTTTCCTGGTGCCCTCCTGGTTTCCTGGTGCCCTCCTGGTTTCCTGGTGCCCTCCTGGTTTCCTGGTGCCCTCCTGGTTTCCTGGTGCCCTCCTGGTTTCCTGGTGCCCTCCTGGTTTCCTGGTGCCCTCCTGGTTTCCTGGTGCCCTCCTGGTTTCCTGGTGCCCTCCTGGTTTCCTGGTGCCCTCCTGGTTTCCTGGTGCCCTCCTGGTTTCCTGGTGCCCTCCTGGTTTCCTGGTGCCCTCCTGGTTTCCTGGTGCCCTCCTGGTTTCCTGGTGCCCTCCTGGTTTCCTGGTGCCCTCCTGGTTTCCTGGTGCCCTCCTGGTTTCCTGGTGCCCTCCTGGTTTCCTGGTGCCCTCCTGGTTTCCTGGTGCCCTCCTGGTTTCCTGGTGCCCTCCTGGTTTCCTGGTGCCCTCCTGGTTTCCTGGTGCCCTCCTGGTTTCCTGGTGCCCTCCTGGTTTCCTGGTGCCCTCCTGGTTTCCTGGTGCCCTCCTGGTTTCCTGGTGCCCTCCTGGTTTCCTGGTGCCCTCCTGGTTTCCTGGTGCCCTCCTGGTTTCCTGGTGCCCTCCTGGTTTCCTGGTGCCCTCCTGGTTTCCTGGTGCCCTCCTGGTTTCCTGGTGCCCTCCTGGTTTCCTGGTGCCCTCCTGGTTTCCTGGTGCCCTCCTGGTTTCCTGGTGCCCTCCTGGTTTCCTGGTGCCCTCCTGGTTTCCTGGTGCCCTCCTGGTTTCCTGGTGCCCTCCTGGTTTCCTGGTGCCCTCCTGGTTTCCTGGTGCCCTCCTGGTTTCCTGGTGCCCTCCTGGTTTCCTGGTGCCCTCCTGGTTTCCTGGTGCCCTCCTGGTTTCCTGGTGCCCTCCTGGTTTCCTGGTGCCCTCCTGGTTTCCTGGTGCCCTCCTGGTTTCCTGGTGCCCTCCTGGTTTCCTGGTGCCCTCCTGGTTTCCTGGTGCCCTCCTGGTTTCCTGGTGCCCTCCTGGTTTCCTGGTGCCCTCCTGGTTTCCTGGTGCCCTCCTGGTTTCCTGGTGCCCTCCTTGTTTCCTGGTGCCCTCCTTGTTTCCTGGTGCCCTCCTTGTTTCCTGGTGCCCTCCTTGTTTCCTGGTGCCCTCCTTGTTTCCTGGTGCCCTCCTTGTTTCCTGGTGCCCTCCTTGTTTCCTGGTGCCCTCCTTGTTTCCTGGTGCCCTCCTTGTTTCCTGGTGCCCTCCTTGTTTCCTGGTGCCCTCCTTGTTTCCTGGTGCCCTCCTTGTTTCCTGGTGCCCTCCTTGTTTCCTGGTGCCCTCCTTGTTTCCTGGTGCCCTCCTTGTTTCCTGGTGCCCTCCTTGTTTCCTGGTGCCCTCCTTGTTTCCTGGTGCCCTCCTTGTTTCCTGGTGCCCTCCTTGTTTCCTGGTGCCCTCCTTGTTTCCTGGTGCCCTCCTTGTTTCCTGGTGCCCTCCTTGTTTCCTGGTGCCCTCCTTGTTTCCTGGTGCCCTCCTTGTTTCCTGGTGCCCTCCTTGTTTCCTGGTGCCCTCCTTGTTTCCTGGTGCCCTCCTTGTTTCCTGGTGCCCTCCTTGTTTCCTGGTGCCCTCCTTGTTTCCTGGTGCCCTCCTTGTTTCCTGGTGCCCTCCTTGTTTCCTGGTGCCCTCCTTGTTTCCTGGTGCCCTCCTTGTTTCCTGGTGCCCTCCTTGTTTCCTGGTGCCCTCCTTGTTTCCTGGTGCCCTCCTTGTTTCCTGGTGCCCTCCTTGTTTCCTGGTGCCCTCCTTGTTTCCTGGTGCCCTCCTTGTTTCCTGGTGCCCTCCTTGTTTCCTGGTGCCCTCCTTGTTTCCTGGTGCCCTCCTTGTTTCCTGGTGCCCTCCTTGTTTCCTGGTGCCCTCCTTGTTTCCTGGTGCCCTCCTTGTTTCCTGGTGCCCTCCTTGTTTCCTGGTGCCCTCCTTGTTTCCTGGTGCCCTCCTTGTTTCCTGGTGCCCTCCTTGTTTCCTGGTGCCCTCCTTGTTTCCTGGTGCCCTCCTTGTTTCCTGGTGCCCTCCTTGTTTCCTGGTGCCCTCCTTGTTTCCTGGTGCCCTCCTTGTTTCCTGGTGCCCTCCTTGTTTCCTGGTGCCCTCCTTGTTTCCTGGTGCCCTCCTTGTTTCCTGGTGCCCTCCTTGTTTCCTGGTGCCCTCCTTGTTTCCTGGTGCCCTCCTTGTTTCCTGGTGCCCTCCTTGTTTCCTGGTGCCCTCCTTGTTTCCTGGTGCCCTCCTTGTTTCCTGGTGCCCTCCTTGTTTCCTGGTGCCCTCCTTGTTTCCTGGTGCCCTCCTTGTTTCCTGGTGCCCTCCTTGTTTCCTGGTGCCCTCCTTGTTTCCTGGTGCCCTCCTTGTTTCCTGGTGCCCTCCTTGTTTCCTGGTGCCCTCCTTGTTTCCTGGTGCCCTCCTTGTTTCCTGGTGCCCTCCTTGTTTCCTGGTGCCCTCCTTGTTTCCTGGTGCCCTCCTTGTTTCCTGGTGCCCTCCTTGTTTCCTGGTGCCCTCCTTGTTTCCTGGTGCCCTCCTTGTTTCCTGGTGCCCTCCTTGTTTCCTGGTGCCCTCCTTGTTTCCTGGTGCCCTCCTTGTTTCCTGGTGCCCTCCTTGTTTCCTGGTGCCCTCCTTGTTTCCTGGTGCCCTCCTTGTTTCCTGGTGCCCTCCTTGTTTCCTGGTGCCCTCCTTGTTTCCTGGTGCCCTCCTTGTTTCCTGGTGCCCTCCTTGTTTCCTGGTGCCCTCCTTGTTTCCTGGTGCCCTCCTTGTTTCCTGGTGCCCTCCTTGTTTCCTGGTGCCCTCCTTGTTTCCTGGTGCCCTCCTTGTTTCCTGGTGCCCTCCTTGTTTCCTGGTGCCCTCCTTGTTTCCTGGTGCCCTCCTTGTTTCCTGGTGCCCTCCTTGTTTCCTGGTGCCCTCCTTGTTTTCTGGTGCCCTCCTTGTTTCCTGGTGCCCTCCTTGTTTCCTGGTGCCCTCCTTGTTTCCTGGTGCCCTCCTTGTTTCCTGGTGCCCTCCTTGTTTTCTGGTGCCCTCCTTGTTTTCTGGTGCCCTCCTTGTTTTCTGGTGCCCTCCTTGTTTTCTGGTGCCCTCCTTGTTTTCTGGTGCCCTCCTTGTTTTCTGGTGCCCTCCTTGTTTTCTGGTGCCCTCCTTGTTTTCTGGTGCCCTCCTTGTTTTCTGGTGCCCTCCTTGTTTTCTGGTGCCCTCCTTGTTTTCTGGTGCCCTCCTTGTTTTCTGGTGCCTTGACCCAGTCCTCTGGTTCCCTGAAGAGTCTGTAGCCACTCATTGGCATTGCCATCTTGGGCACAGAACCCCGAGATTCCAGTATTTTT